>NC_092339.1:96352500-97070000 GCF_046630445.1 Rutidosis leptorrhynchoides
ACACCTCACCAAATTTCCATCTGACGGCGCGTTAATCCAGGTCCCACAGTTAACAGTTACGCCCTCTATATGAGACGTTTAAAGAAATCGCATTTAATTTTATTAAAAGTTGACTTTCGAAAACATAAGTCAATAATCCCAAAATAGAAACACTGTTGTGATCGTAACCACAAGCCAACAGTATTTAAACAGTTATAAAAGTTTTAAATGCGAGAGTAAATAATGTTCATTAAATCAAATGCTGACTCCACGGCCAGACATGCAGCAAACACAGCAGAAGTCTACCTCTTAAGGACCTGAGAATAAAAACACGCAAAAACAGGTCAACAATAATGTTGGTGAATCTACAGGTTTAAAGTAATGTAGCAGTATCTGAAAAACAGTTATCAGAAAAATAGTTTAGTTTCCTTGACCACGAGATTTTAACGTTTGCATAATCTGAGCACCTAAATACTAGCAATGACCCGAGTATAGAAGCCACTATACCCGCCTTTACCTCCTAAAATGTTATACACTTGTTCGAGCTTATCTAATATTCAAAATAAATGCACCACAGTTTTTATAGCGGGTGAGGTTGTCAACCTAACGGATCCGTCCTTCTAAATCGTGCTTACACCGATGGTATTAAAAGTATTCAAGCTAGAGGCTTTGTGAACAAACTCAGTACACATATATAGTACTCGTGTCAATACAAAAGCATTTGATAAAGTAAGTATAACAGCGTGTATTCTCATCCCTGAAAACATGTAAAAAGCGGGACTGTAGACTCACCTTTGAATAAGCTTGGATGACAGACAAAACCTGTACGGTTTACTGCTGAGTAATGCAACCTAAGTATATGTATATAGGTTGGTCAATATATGTATCTTAAATAAGGGTGGTTTCATAGTATAAGTTGTCTTATTGCTCGACTCGATGCGTTTCAAAGTAAAAGTCAACATATAGTCAAGTAATTCATGCAAGTCAAACAAAGTCAACCGAAGTCAAATCGAAAGTCATACTTGGTCAAAGTAGTCAAATAAAGTCAACATAAGTAGGTTCATGTCAAATGTTGGTCAACATGTCAAACCTAAGTCAAACAATACGTTTCAGGTCATGAATAATCATTTTCACAATTTCAGTTTATCGTTGTCCACAAAGTTCATGAACACGTAGCATACTTAGCACAATATATCATAGTACAAAATTCACGTAAACATGAAAAACTCCAAATCATAAATATACTTAAAATTGATTCCAAAAAGTCCAGCCAGGGACTCATACGATAATTAAAAGTCAGGAATCAGAAGGGGTACATTTGGGGTTTGCCCAGTCAGTTTCTGACCGCGCACTGATTTCGTTTTAGCAATAACCGGAGTTAGGAACATGAAATTGACACAAGACCAGTGGACATAGTTCAAGGAAAAGTTAAAGTAACACATATCAAAAATCAAGAATATTTTGTTTAGCCAATTTGTACAGTTTATTCATGCAAGTTGGATGTTCAATTTTTCAGCTCAAATCAGAATTCACATAAAGTACGGCTCTATTGTGCCCAATGCATAAGGTTTCAGAGATTTACATAAACTAAAAATAAGTCACATATCATGTTAAAATTCATATTATAGAAGCTTACATGCTCAATCAATAAACACAATCCACAGAGTATAAAATTGAGAGCAATTTACAGATTCGATTCTAGTTTAGTTAGTCACATTCGCACGCGATTATCCGAAGATCTAGATACAATTAGCCTATGATATCTACATGAAATATGAAGTAATTTTTGTTTAAATTTCAAATATGCAAAGTTTTAATCACAGAAGTTAACACATTTTATCATACAAGGTTATTTTCATGCAAGTGCTGTATAAAACTACTTTTACACTAATTCAAGCATATCTCGGGTTATACATAAGCAAACGACATGATATCCTAGTCTAAATTAAGTGTTTTTAAATTATATTTCCATTGGTATAAGTTTCACATTCCAATTTTTTGTCTATCAATTCCAGATTTCTGATCAATCACGAAAACACAACGTTAATTTCAATTAAGCATAACTTGATCATCCGGAAATGAAATCAAGCGAATCCAAAGCCTAAAATCAATAGTTTTTCGCAAGGAATCTGAATATAACATAATAATTAATATTTGAAAAACATAATTTTTCTGATCATGCATAAACAAATTCGTTTTTAAACCCTAACGCATCAAACAATCAATATAACGATTACAATTAACACGTACGCGTATAGACTTGAGCAATTGACAAAATAACTATGAAACTTTATTAAAAATTAGATTTTTAAGATTAGGATTCATGTAAATATACCTTAGATCAACAATTCGTTTATACCAACGCGTAGCTATCGATGTGAATTGCAACTTTCGTGTTGAAGGTTTTATCAAAAATTGAAAATTGAAGGTTATGGTATGGTGATGGTGGTCGACGAGCAGGAGAGGGAGGGAGAGGATCGACTGCTCAGTTTTTATGTGTGAGGGTTTCCCTAATTTTTGTTAACACTTCTATTTATATTAACCCTAGTTCTCCTAAATTGCACATAAGTCCTTCAAGTAATCAAAAATAAACATAAAAGGGTGGGGAGGGGGTGGTTCGGCCGATTGGGCCCACCATGGGTATCCCGGGCTCGTGTTTTGCAATTTCGTGTAATCGTGGCTCGTTTCAATTGTCGTTTAGTCGTACCGAAGGTCCGGAACGCTAAACCGATCGTTAAACGCAACCAAATGTTAATTTATTAAAACCCAATAAATTAATTATTTTTAAAAAATTTAATAATTAATAAAATTAATTATTAAAGTAAATCCGAGCGTTTCGTTGCTCAAAAAGCAATTATCAAAATCGTATCATTTTTATCATATTTCATTATCCGAAATATTTATTTGAATTAATATCAACCCATATTAATTATTATAACCCTCCAAAGGTCAAATATGCATTTATTACACTTAAACGCACAAAAGTTAAATAATCGCCGTTAAATAAACTAACGGAAGGTTAACGCAAGTAACGGAAAAAGCAGGGTTGTTACATTACCCACCTATTATTGAAAATTTCATCCCAAAATTTTAGTGATCGTCCTCTGAAGTAGTTTCCTCGGGAAACAGTTGTGGATACTTCAGCCTTATCTGGTCTTCACGCTCCCACGTGAACTCTGGTCCTCTTCTCGCGTTCCACCGAACTTTAACGATAGGAATTCTGCTTTGTTTCAATTGTTTGACCTCACGGCCCAAAATTTTGACAGGTTCCTCAATGAAATGAAGTTTGTCGTCGATACGTAGTTCCTCTAAAGGAATAATCAAATTCTCCTCTGCTAGGCACTTCTTTAGATTGGATACATGAAAAACGTCATGTATACCGCTGAGAGCTTGTGGTAATTCCAATCTATAAGCTACTGGTCCAACTCTTTCAGTTATCTCGAATGGTCCAACATATCTAGGACTCAGTTTACCTCATTTCCCAAATCGTACAGCACCCTTCCAAGGTGATACTTTAAGCATAACTTTGTCACCAACTTGGAACTCTATATCCTTCTGTCTAACATCGACGTAACTCTTTTGATGACTTCGAGCTGTTCTCAATTGTTCCTAAATCTTTAGAACTTTCTCAGTTGTCTCCTGAATAATCTCAGGGTCTATCAGCTGACTATCTCCCAATTTGCTCCAACAAACAGGAGATCTACACTTCCTTCCGTACAATGCCTCGAAAGGTGCAGCCTTAATGCTCGCATGGTAGCTGTTATTGTATGAGAACTTAGCTAGTGGTAAATACTTATCCCATCCGTTACTGATATCAACGACACATGCTCGCAACATGTCCTCAAAAGTCTGAATAGTTCACTCGCTCTGGCCATCTGTCTGGGAGTGATATGCTGTACTCATATCTAAACGAGTCCTCATTGCTTTCTGTAATAACTGTCAAAATCTGGAAGTGAATCTGCTGTCGTGATCGGATATAATGGATATAGGCACTCCATGCCTAGAGACGACTTCCTTAATGTAGATCTGAGCCAACTTCTCCATTTTATCAGTTTATTTTATCGGTAGAAAGTGTGCAGACTTAGTGAGACGATCCATGATAACTCAAATAGTATCGTGACCTCCCGCTGTTCTCGACAGTTTCGTGATGAAATCCATGGTAATACCTTTCCATTTCCACTGGAGAATCTCTGGTTGAGTTAATAATCCTGATGTCTTCTGATGCTCAGCCTTGACTTTAGCGCAAGTCAAGCACTTACCGACATAGGTAGCAATATCAACTTTCAAATTTGGCCACCAATAATATGCCTTCAAATCCTGGTACATTTTATCTGATCCTGGATGAATTGAGTACCTTGACTTGTGTGCTTCTTCCAACACTAGTTCTCTCAATCCACCAAATTTTGGTACCCAGATTCGATTAGCAAAGTACCGTGTTCCGTCCTCTTTAATGTCAAATTTCTTATACATTCCTCTGAGAAATTCAACATCGACATTTTCTTGTTTCACGGCTTCTTGTTGTGCTTCGCGGATTTGTGATGTGAGATTCGTACGAACAACTATGTTAAGAGTTTTAATCCTAAGAGGTCTCTCTCGCTCTTTTCTGCTTAAAGCATCCGCCACAACATTCGCCTTGCCCGGATGGTATTGAAGTTCACAGTTATAATCGTTAAGTAGTTCCATCCAACATCGTTGTCGCATGTTGAGCTGTTTCTGATCAAATATATGCTGTAAACTCTTATGGTCAGTGAAGATAGTAAATTTGGTTCCATACAGGTAGTGCCTCCACATTTTAAGTGCAAAGACAACAGCTCCTAGTTCAAGGTCGTGCGTAGTGTAGTTCTGCTCATGAATCTTTAACTGTCGCGATCCATAAGCAATAACTTTATTTCGTTGCATAAGCACGCAACCCATTCCTTGACGTGAGGCATCACAATAAACAACAAAATCTTCACTTCTCTCGGGTAGAGACAAAACTGGTGCAGTTGTTAACTTCTCTTTCAACAACTGAAATGTGGACTCTTGCGGTTCTGACCACTCATACTTCTTGCCCTTATGAGTCAACACGGTCAATGGTCGGGCGATCTTAGAGAATCCTTCGATGAATCTCTGGTAGTAGCCAGCTAGACCCAAAAATTGTCGGACCTGAGTTGGCGTCTTTGGAGTTTCCCAATTCTTAACCGACTCAATCTTTGCTGGATCGACCTGTATTCCATTGGCCCCTAAAACATGGCCGAGAAATTGTACCTCTGGTAACCAAAAGTCACACTTAGAGAACTTTGCATACAACTGCTCTTTTCTAAGCATAGTCAAGATCGAACGTAGATGTTATTCGTGCTCTTCTTTGTTCTTGGAGTACACTAATATGTCATCAATAAATACAATGACAAATTTATCTAGGTATGGCTTATACACACGGTTCATGAGAACCATGAACACTGCTGGTGCGTTCGTCAAACCAAACAGCATCACTGTAAACTCATAATGTCCATAACGTGTTCTAAACGATGTCTTCGGGACATCATCTTCTTTGACTCTCATTTGGTGATACCCGGATCTCAAATCAATCTTCGAATAACAACTAGATCCTTGTAGTTGATCAAATAAGTCATCAATCCTCTTTAGTGGATACCGATTCTTGATTGTCAACTTGTTCAATTCTCTGTAATCGATTGATGTGTACGAAGGTGTATACGAAATACTATTAATTTTATTACAAAATACTATTAAATATGATACAATTTTACACAAGTTATTTATTTATTTATTGAATGGAATATACCTAAACCTTACTACAACACTTATAGGCAGTGTACCTAATCGTAGAGTAGTGTAGTTTTTAGTAAGTCCAGTTCGTTCCACAGGGAGACGGCTTATTGCGTACACTATATTTTTAAACAATTATATTTGTGTGTGTGTGTATATATATATATATATATATATATATATATATATTAGTAATATAGTAGTATTATTATTATAAAAAAGGGGGTTTTACCGTTTAATGATCGGTTTGTCGATTTTAAATAAAGCGTAAAGATAAATGATGATAATATAAATGACAGAATTTAAATTGCGATAAAGTAAATTACAGTAATTAAAATGACAGTAAATAAAGGTACGATGAAATTTGAAATAAAAGTATTATGCTTATTTAAACTTTCGTAATCATGATGTTTGACGTTTTGATTTTAATTAATTGTTACCCGGGTTAATTGTCCTTTGTCCTGGTTTATTTGATACCTATCTGGTTTTTGTCCATAATAGTCCATCGGTCATAATTATAAAATGCTCGTCAAATTAACCTTATTCCCGAAGTCAAATATTCCAACTAATTAGGGATTCGAACTGTAACAAGGTTTTATTACTTTGTTAATAATTACACCAATTATCCTTGAATGTAATCCACCCCTGTTTTAATGAGATATGAATATTAATTTATCCACTTGATCAGAATGAATAATCAATTACCCAACCCGAATAATTAATTAAATGATCATAACAGATGTCGTATAAACGTCACTAAATAGAACATTCATAATCATTTAATAATGATTAGATTAACTAATTTGAAGATAGGTTCGACAGATTCCAACGAGTTGTCATTCCATTAGACAATAACCCCATCTATTAATAGTTCATAGTCCAATGTCCACAAGTGTCGGTCTTTTGTCCAAACCCGAATTATGGTACAAAATTCAATAACCCAATCTTAATTTTTAGTCCAACATTACGATTACTTTGGTTTAAATAAGCATAATAATAACTTAGTTACAAAATATTAATTTAAAAAGGAAGAACATAGCTTACAGTGATTATTTATCGCGTAGCGTTACACGGGCAGAGTTCCGACTTAAAACCCGTAAAACATTCTTACAATAACCTTATTATTATTAACTTAAATTAAAATTAAAATTATAATTAAAATTATAATTATATATATTACATGTAAAGAGAAAGAAAGAAGAAAAGGTGTCCATAACTCGTCCGAAAATTACTCAATTTATAGACTTGGCCAGCTACAGCATCCCATGCGATCGCATGGATTTTGTGCCTTCTATCCATGCGATCGCATGGCCTTCTAATCCAGCTCATATACTTGCCAAAAACGTGGGCGGCTCTTGATTTAATTATTATATTATATAATATATATAATTTTATATAATTATATATATATTATATTATATTCTTGTGCATAGTTGACTCGTAATTTTAGCTCCGTTGACTCGTACGTTTCTTCTCGGTGTATGTCCCGGTTCCGGATTTTCGAACGTCCTTTCGGATGCTGAGATATTTTGTATTTTGCGTTCCGCGGCTCGTACTCTTGTAATTTTTAGACGTTTCTCATCAATAATTCGAACCACTTGGATTGTACTTTGTACTTTTTAGCTTTTTGGTTATTTGCGTCTTCAAATTGTCATTTTCTTCTTTTGTCTTTGCACTAATTTATTTAAACGAATATTACATAAAAATAGAACAATTGCAACTAAAAGCTTTACATATTGGAAGGATATTATGCCTAAATATATGTTCATTTGGAGCACTATCAAATATTCCCACACTTGAGCGTTGCTTGTCCTCAAGCAATACAGAACTTGAAATTAAATCACACTTCACTCGAATCACTTTTGTTATTCTCACACATTATACATCAGTGATTTTGATACAGCGGTATAAATAATGATAGTAACGATGTGGTTTACAGTCCCACATGACTATAAAAATTTAGATCCTTTAAGGAAATTGGATCTTTATGAAAACATTTGATCTTTTGAAAATTCATTCTAGCTTTTACCCTAGATAATTTTTCTGGAATAACCCTTCACCGATGTTTGCAAAATGTTTTTGTGGGTTTTGTGGGTTTCAGATTTGAAAATTTTAGCTCAAAACTTGTAGTTTTGTGTCACCCACTTGCTAACCTTGTATTAGGAAAGCACAAGTCTAGTTTACTTGTCCCGTATATTACCTTTCGGTAAACTACCGTCCGGTTGTAAAGGAAAGCGTTGAACAAGCAACTGTTAAGGCAATGTCTAATGACATGCAGATGTTCATGGTCTAAAACGTGTCGGATGCAATTACTATCCTTTGTAGGAGCAATAGTAAAGATCACCCTATAATTTTTCGGTCTGGCACAAGGTCCTGTCTTCGACCATGCTATGCAACCACCGTTCTTACAGTTGACACCCGAATTGGTTCAGGTGACCTAATGAATTCCAGGTGAATTCCTAGGATTTTACGTTTAATGGTAATGAACACATTGAAAATAGGTTTTCAGAAAACAAATCGGTTTTATTTTTATCAAAATATTTTCTTTTTCAAGCTCGAGTTTAGATATCATCGAATTCCATGAGTTTGTAATTCTCAATCTTTAAAGTCAATCTCAAGGATTGAGTAATATCACTCTTAAAAGCTGATTTTTAATCTTTAAGGAGATTATCCTTTCTGGGGGTCTGATTCATTAGTCTTATCAAGCTAATTTACACGGCGCCCTCCCCATTTTACGAGACAGATCCTCTCATGGTTAGGATAAGTCTGACCACTTGGCGACCCTGTTTGATGCTGAGGTCAGTGGATTTCCTGCTGATTTTAGAGATGACTTTTCTAGATTTTTCGTCAACCTACAGCTGGTCTGGACGACAACTTCCTGACCTAAATCAAGAAGCGCGTGTCTTTTTCGGAAGACTTTACTTCCTTTTAATGATGAAATTGATTCATCGTGCAGATCCATTTTCAAATATATTACAGTAAATTAGGTCAAACTGATTAAAATCATCCAAAACAAAAGTACCTGTAATAATCTTGTACAAACATATGTGATATGTGTTTTAAATAACTTGGTAAATTCTTCCCACACTTAGCTTTTATTTATTTTTTTCTTTGCCTTTTTATTCTCCTCTATTCCATTTTAAATGAATTCTAACGTTTTGGGTTGTTTCTCCATTTATGTTCTCTCCGAAGTAACAATAATTTCGGCATTAACACCTAGTTTTATCGTTCATAAATATGTATAAACATGATTTTAAATTCATTTAGTTGAAAATTTTTCAAATTTTCACAAAATTTGGGAATTAAACTAAGTGTAAACCCGAGAGAATTTATAACCCTTCCCCACACTTGAGATCATGCAATGCCCTCATTTGCATGAAATCAGACTATAATTATAAATTCATGAGGGTGATTAGTGTAGAAAAGTGATTAAAAATACCGAGTTTGCAAACATATTATTTTATATCACATTTGATATTTTTGCGTCTTGTCGTCAAAATTAGTAGCTTTTGCTGAACTTAATGTCAGTATTTGAAAGTGCGCTGTTTTACCCTATTTTGTACATAAGATAAACTACAAACATATATATATATATATATATATATATATATATATATATATATATATATATATATATATATATATATATCTTTTTTTTGTATAAAACCTTTATTTATTAAAATAATTTAAATGAATAATTTTTTAAAATTTTATTTCCTTTTACCTTAGGTAGTTTCGGTATGTTTACATAGTCCGTCTCTCGACAAAATTTAAAATTTGTCGTTTTTTAAGAGATTGTTTTAAAAGCAAAGATTTTGGGTTTTTTAATTTTTTTGGTATACTTTAGATCAATAATATTAAAAATAATGATAACAAAATTTGTCACCCCGCCCTCGGGTAAAGCAATTTCGGTTCCATGACATAGTCTTTAACTTACGACGAATTTTAGAGATCATTTTTTTAAACTTAATGAAATAAAGTAATTTTTGTTTTTAAATTCACACAAAACTTAAATTTAAAAAATGCATATTAATTTCATACAAAACCTACAAAACAAAAATTCAGAATGGGGGGAGAAAACTAGTTCTTTAGTGTCTGCTAGTGGAAAAGACCAATCGGATTCCATTCTCGGAACTACACGAGAACAGAAAACTAACTCTAGACAGTATTTTCTTTTTAGAACATCTGAATCTCCCCACACTTAGGTAGCTGTGGTGTCGAAATTGTGATTAACTTCATTGTCAATTTCTCTTAGGCCATAATCAACTTGCATATCTGTGACTTTTGCTTTAAGCCATTGGTCGGATTCCTGTGTAATATCCACAAATTCAACTAGTTTTGCCGTTTATTTAGGCGATAGATTGGATACTAACCGGTTACATAACTTAAAGTTCCCCTTAATTCTAGCATCGCGAATCCGTTTAATAAGTTTCTTCATTGAGCTATTAATAACAGGGTCATTTAATTTTGTATCAACAACGGGGTTCTTTGTTATCAGGTCATCATTAGGTGTTGCTTCATCTTCCCCACACTTAGGCGTTTTATTATTGTTAAGCACTACCGTTGGAGTTGGTAAAACAATATGGTTCTTACCAATCGTTTTTGTTGGTTCAACAGTTTTGGTTGGTGGAGATTTAGACTTTCGACATACAAAGGTAATCGATATTTCATCATTACAAAGTGTCATTCTACCCTCTCTTACATCAAATAACGCCCTGGTGGACGCTAAGAATGGTCGACCTAAAATTAGAGGAATGTTTGAGTCCTCTTCTGTAGTGACCCGAACTTTTCCATGTTTATATATATTAATTGAGATTGATATTTACATGATTAAATGTTTTCAACATGTTAAGCAATCAAACTTGTTAAGACTTGATTAATTGAAATATGTTTCATATAGACAATTGACCACCCAAGTTGACCGGTGATTCACGAACGTTAAAACTTGTAAAAACTATATGATGACATATATATGGATATATATATAGTTAACATGATACTATGATAAGTAAATATATCATTAAGTATATTAACAATGAACTACATATGTAAAAAGAAGACTACTAACTTAATGATTTTTAAACGAGACATATATGTAACGATTATCGTTGTAAAGACATTTAATGTATATATATATCATATTAAGAGATATTCATACATGATAATATCATGATAATATAATAATTTAAAATTTCATTTGATATTATAAACATTGGGTTACCAACATTTAATAAGATCGTTAACCTAAAGGTTTCAAAACAACACTTACATGTAACGACTAACGATGACTTAACGACTCAGTTAAAATGTATATACATGTAGTGTTTTAATATGTATTTATACACTTTTGAAAGACTTCAATACACTTATCAAAATACTTCTACTTAACAAAAATGCTTACAATTACATCCTCATTCAGTTTCATCAACAATTCTACTCGTATGCACCCGTATTCGTACTCGTACAATACACAGCTTTTAGATGTATGTACTATTGGTATATACACTCCAATGATCAGCTCTTAGCAGCCCATGTGAGTCACCTAACACATGTGGGAACCATCATTTGGCAACTAGCATGAAATATCTCATAAAATTACAAAAATATGAGTAATCATTCATGACTTATTTACATGAAAACAAAATTACATATCCTTTATATCTAATCCATACACCAACGACCAAAAACACCTACAAACACTTTCATTCTTAAATTTTCTTCATCTAATTGATCTCTCTCAAGTTCTATCTTCAAGTTCTAAGTGTTCTTCATAAATTCCAAAAGTTCTAGTTTCATAAAATCAAGAATACTTTCAAGTTTGCTAGCTCACTTCCAATCTTGTAAGGTGATCATCTAACCTCAAGAAATCTTTGTTTCTTACAGTAGGTTATCATTCTAATACAAGGTAATAATCATATGCAACTTTGGTTCAATTTCTATAACTATAACAATCTTATTTCAAGTGATGATCTTACTTGAACTTGTTTTCGTGTCATGATTCTGCTTCAAGAACTTCGAGCCATCCAAGGATCCGTTGAAGCTAGATCCATTTTTCACTTTTCCAGTAGGTTTATCCAAGGAGCTTAAGGTAGTAATGATGTTCATAACATCATTCGATTCATACATATAAAGCTATCTTATTCGAAGGTTTAAACTTGTAATCACTAGAACATAGTTTAGTTAATTCTAAACTTGTTCGCAAACAAAAGTTAATCCTTCTAACTTGACTTTTAAAATCAACTAAACACATGTTATATATCTATATGATATGCTAACTTAATGATTTAAAACCTGGAAACACGAAAAACACCGTAAAACCGGATTTACGCCGTCGTAGTAACACAGCGGGCTGTTTTGGGTTAGTTAATTAAAAACTATGATAAACTTTGATTTAAAAGTTGTTATTCTGAGAAAATGATTGTTATTATGAACATGAAACTATATCCAAAAATTATGGTTAAACTCAAAGTGGAAGTATGTTTTCTAAAATGGTCATCTAGACGTCGTTCTTTCGACTGAAATGACTACCTTTACAAAAACGACTTGTAACTTATTTTTCCGACTATAAACCTATAATTTTTTTGTTTAGATTCATAAAATAGAGTTCAATATGAAACCATAGCAATTTGATTCACTCAAAACGGATTTAAAATGAAGAAGTTATGGGTAAAACAAGATTGGATAATTTTTCTCATTTTAGCTACGTGAAAATTGGTAACAAATCTATTCCAACCATAACTTAATCAACTTGTATTGTATATTATGTAATCTTGAGATACCATAGACACGTATACAATGTTTCGACCTATCATGTCGACACATCTATATATATTTCGGAACAACCATAGACACTCTATATGTGAATGTTGGAGTTAGCTATACAGGGTTGAGGTTGATTCCAAAATATATATAGTTTGAGTTGTGATCAATACTGAGATACGTATACACTGGGTCGTGGATTGAGCAAGATAATATTTATCGATTTATTTCTGTACATCTAACTGTGGACAACTAGTTTTAGGTTACTAACGAGGACAGCTGACTTAATAAACTTAAAACATCAAAATATATTAAAAGTGTTGTAAATATATTTTGAACATACTTTGATATATATGTATATATTGTTATAGATTCGTGAATCAACCAGTGGCCAAGTCTTACTTCCCGACGAAGTAAAAAATCTGTGAAAGTGAGTTATAGTCCCACTTTTAAAATCTAATATTTTTGGGATGAGAATACATGCAGGTTTTATAAATAATTTACAAAATAGACACAAGTACGTGAAACTACATTCTATGGTTGAATTATCGAAATCGAATATGCCCCTTTTTATTAAGTCTGGTAATCTAAGAATTAGGGAACAGACACCCTAATTGACGCGAATCCTAAAGATAGATCTATCGGGCCCAACAAGCCCCATCCAAAGTACCGGATACTTTAGTACTTCGAAATTTATATCATATCCGAAGGGTGTCCCGGAATGATGGGGATATTCTTATATATGCATCTTGTTAATGTCGGTTACCAGGTGTTCACCATATGAATGATTTTTATCTCTATGTATGGGATGTGTATTGAAATATGAAATCTTGTGGTCTATTGTTACGATTTGATACATATAGGTTAAACCTATAACTCACCAACATTTTTGTTGACGTTTAAAGCATGTTTATTCTCAGGTGAATACTAAGAGCTTCCGCTGTTGCATACTAAAATAAGGACAAGATTTGGAGTCCATGTTTGTATGATATTGTGTAAAAACTGCATTCAAGAAACTGATTTTGATGTAACATATTTGTATTGTAAACCATTATGTAATGGTCGTGTGTAAACAGGATATTTTAGATTATCATTATTTGATAATCTATGTAAAGCTTTTAAACCTTTATTTATGAAATAAAGGTTATGGTTTGTTTTAAAAATGAATGCAGTCTTTGAAAAACGTCTCATATAGAGGTCAAAACCTCGCAACGAAATCAATTAATATGGAACGTTTTTAATCAATAAGAACGGGACATTTCAGTTGGTATCAGAGCGTTGGTCTTAGAGAACCAGAAAATTTGCATTAGTGTGTCTTATCGAGTTTGTTAGGATGCATTAGTGAGTCTGGACTTCGACCGTGTTTTCTTTAAAAATGATTGCTTAACATTTTTGTTGGAAACTATATATTTTTAACATATGAATATTATGTGATATATTAATCTCTTAACGTGTTTGATATTATGTGATAGATGTCTACCTCTAGAACAAGTCCCATTGACTCACCTAATAATAATGAAGAGTCAAATGTAAATTGGAATGATTCGTGGATTGATTCACAAGTTCCCGAAGAGGAACCGGAAGAAGAGTCGGAACCGGAAGAAGAATCGGAACCGGAAGAAGAATCGGAACCGGATGAAGAAATAGAATCGGTGGGGGAAATAATAAAACGGTTAAGTAAAAGAAAATCCTCAACCAACCAACCAAGGTTAATTATGGTCAATGGTGTTTCCGCCAAGGAAGCAAAATATTGGGAGGATTACCAATTCTCCGATGAATCGGATTCTGACGAGAATTCCGATGATGTTATAGAAATTACCCCAACTGAATTTAAAAAGGCAAAAGAAAATAATAAGGGAAAGGGCATAAAAATAGAGAAATCTAATTCCAACCCCGATGAACTTTATATGTATCGTCAACCCCCGAAGTCCTTAAGTTGTAACAATGACCCTGGAACCTCTAAACCACCAGGTTTTTCTAAACCAATGTGGATAACGACGGCTCGTATTAGGGGAACATCATATATCCCTAGAAACTTGGCAAAACGAACCAAAACTGAAGAAGAAGAAACAAGCGAGTCGGAATAAGATAGTTGTATTCGTGTGGTGTAATATATGTAATATAGTGTGCTTATGCTTTATGATATATGTAAAAATTGCTTGTATTAATAAGTATTTTTTTTTATGAATCTAACTCTTGTCTATTTTACAGTATAAAAACACAAAATGGATAGACAACCCAATATTTTAAGAGACCTACCCGGAGACATGATTGATGAAATCTTGTCTAGAGTCGGTCAGAATTCTTCGGCACAACTATTTAAGGCGAGATCAGTTTGTAAGACACTCGAAGAACGTTCCAAGAATGCCTTGGTTTATAAAAGGCTTTCGTTCGAAAGATGGGGGATATCACATTGGGAAATCCATAAGTTACGATGTGTTTACTTTGACGCATATATTGCGGGGAACCCAAATGCTATTTTACGCAATGGGTTAAGAAATTATTTTGACTCAATATATCCGAATATTGGACTTCGTGATTTAGAAAAAGCGGCTAACATGCAACATAAAGAAGCATGTTATGCTTACGGATTAGTAATGTTCGCTTCTCACCAAAGTGAGAACAAGAACATCGGGCTACAACTATTAAACAAAACGTTCCCACAAGTGACGGAGTCGGTAATTGGCGTAAGAAATGAGGTTTTTAGATTGTTACGGGACTGTTGGACATTACGTAACCCTCGTCCCTTTGACGACGTTACAACACGCTGTCTTATCAACGGCCATAACGGTTATGTTCCACAAGACCAAGGATGGGAAGTAATCCTAGTAAAACCAGAATGCATGACTTGTTTCTGGACGTATGAATTACGTGTCTTTATTGCCTTTGCTGAACGACTTGTGTACTAGCTAGAATTATCTTCACAACCATCTTGTATCAAATTTATTGTGTGCTATATGTAAAATAAGCGGTATTGTAAGTTTGTAAAATATTGTGTAAAAGTTTGAACGCGAAATATTATTATAATCAGTTTTTCATATAGAATTGTAGTAGTTGAATTGTATATTAGCTACTAAGTATGAACTTAACGGGTAGGTACTACCCGAATTTAAACTTATAAAACGCTAATATGAAGAAAAAGTTTTTATAAATGAGTTCATATTATGCTACGAAATACTATTAACTACTCTTAATATTCTGTATGATTAACTTGTTCCATTTAACTATTTTGAAGGAAATGGCACCGACTACTCGACACACCGTGAATATGAATGAAGAGGAATTCCGTACTTTTCTAGCTTCAAACATAGCCGCAGTACAGGCTGCGCTACATACCAACAATAACCTTGGATCTAGCAGTACAGGAAATCGTGTAGGATGCACCTACAAAGAATTCACTTCCTGCAAACCTTTGGAATTTGATGGAACCGAAGGACCGATCGGATTGAAACGGTGGACCGAGAAGGTTGAATCGGTGTTTGCCATAAGTAAGTGTACTGAAGAGGACAAAGTGAAGTATGCTACGCATACCTTTACAGGTTCTGCGTTAACATGGTGGAATACCTATCTAGAGCAAGTGGGACAAGACGATGCGTACGCACTACCGTGGTCAGCATTCAAGCACTTGATGAACGAGAAGTACCGTCCCAGAACCGAGGTTAATAAGCTCAAGACAGAACTTAGAGGGTTACGAACCCAAGGATTTGATATTACCACGTACGAAAGACGATTCACAGAATTGTGCCTATTGTGTCCGGGAGCATTCGAAGATGAGGAAGAGAAGATCGACGCGTTTGTGAAAGGATTACCGGAAAGAATCCAAGAAGATATAAGTTCACACGAGCCCGCCTCCATACAACAGGCATGTAGAATGGCTCACAAACTAGTGAACCAGATTGAAGAAAGAATTAAAGAACAGACTGCTGAAGAGGCCAATGTGAAGCAAGTCAAAAGAAAGTGGGAGGAAAACGGTGATAAGAATCACCAATACAACAACAACAGCAATTATAACAATAATCGCAACAACTATCCTAACAATCGCAACATCAATCGCAACTACAACAAACGGCCCAACAACAACAACAACAACAACAACAACAACAACAACAACAACAACAACAGCAACCACAACAATCATCTTAACAACAATAATAACCGCAACAACAACAACAATCAGAAGCAGCTATGCCAAAGGTGTGAAAAGTATCACTCGGGGTTCTGCACCAAATTTTGCAACAAGTGTAAAAGAAATGGTCATAGCGCGGCAAAGTGTGATGTCTACGGACCAGGGGTTAATAGAACGAAAGGAACAAATGGTGTCGGAACGAGTAATGGCGGAGCAAGTAGTGTCGGAGCAAGTTATGCCAATGTAGTTTGTTATAAATGTGGAAAACCGGGCCACATTATTATAAATTGCCCGAACCAGGAGAACACGAATGGACAAGGCCGCGGAAGAGTTTTCAATATTAATGTGGCAGAGGCACAGGAAGACCCGGAGCTTGTTACGGGTACGTTTCTTATTGACAATAAATCTGCTTACGTTTTATTTGATTCGGGTGCGGATAGAAGCTATATGAGTAGAGATTTTTGTGCTAAATTAAGTTGTCCATTGACGCCTTTGGATAGTAAATTTTTACTCGAATTAGCAAATGGTAAATTAATTTCAGCAGATAATATATGTCGGAATCGAGAAATTAAACTGGTTAGCGAAACATTTAAGATTGATTTGATACCAGTAGAGTTAGGGAGTTTTGATGTGATAATCGGTATGGACTGGTTGAAAGAAGTGAAAGCAGAGATCGTTTGTTACAAAAATGCAATTCGCATTATACGAGAAAAAGGAAAACCCTTAATAGTGTACGGAGAAAAGGGCAACACAAAGCTACATATTATTAGTAATTTGAAGGCACAAAAACTAATAAGAAAAGGTTGCTATGCTGTTCTAGCACACGTCGAGAAAGTACAAACTGAAGAAAAGAGCATCAATGATGTTCCCATTGCAAAAGAATTTCCCGATGTATTTCCGAAAGAATTACCGGGATTACCCCCACATCGATCCGTTGAATTTCAAATAGATCTTGTACTAGGAGCTGCACCAATAGCTCGTGCTCCTTACAGACTCGCACCTAGCGAGATGAAAGAACTGCAAAGCCAATTACAAGAACTTTTAGAGCATGGTTTCATTCGACCAAGCACATCACCGTGGGGAGCTCCTGTTTTGTTTGTCAAGAAGAAAGATGGTACATTCAGGTTGTGTATCGACTACCGAGAGTTGAACAAACTTACCATCAAGAACCGCTACCCACTACCGAGAATCGACGACTTATTTGATCAACTACAAGGCTCGTCTGTTTATTCAAAGATTGACTTACGTTCCGGGTATCATCAAATGCGGGTGAAAGAAGATGATATTCCAAAGACTGCTTTCAGAACACGTTACGGTCATTACGAGTTTATGGTCATGCCGTTTGGTTTAACTAATGCATCAGCTGTGTTCATGGACCTTATGAACCGAGTGTGTGGACCATACCTTGACAAGTTTGTCATTGTTTTCATTGATGACATACTTATTTACTCAAAGAATGACCAAGAACACGGTGAACATTTGAGAAAGGTGTTAGAAGTATTGAGGAAGGAAGAATTGTACGCTAAGTTTTCAAAGTGTGCATTTTGGTTGGAAGAAGTTCAATTCCTCGGTCACATAGTGAACAAAGAAGGTATTAAGGTGGATCCGGCAAAGATAGAAACTGTTGAAAAGTGGGAAACCCCGAAAACTCCGAAACACATACGCCAATTTTTAGGACTAGCTGGTTACTATAGAAGGTTCATCCAAGACTTTTCCAGAATAGCAAAACCCTTGACTGCATTAACGCATAAAGGGAAGAAATTTGAATGGAATGATGAACAAGAGAAAGCGTTTCAGTTATTGAAGAAAAAGCTAACTACGGCACCTATATTGTCATTGCCTGAAGGGAATGATGATTTTGTGATTTATTGTGACGCATCAAAGCAAGGTCTCGGTTGTGTATTAATGCAACGAACGAAGGTGATTGCTTATGCGTCTAGACAATTGAAGATTCACGAACAAAATTATACGACGCATGATTTGGAATTAGGCGCGGTTGTTTTTGCATTAAAGACTTGGAGGCACTACTTATATGGGGTCAAAAGTATTATATATACCGACCACAAAAGTCTTCAACACATATTTAATCAGAAACAACTGAATATGAGGCAGCGTAGGTGGATTGAATTATTGAATGATTACGACTTTGAGATTCGTTACCACCCGGGGAAGGCAAATGTGGTAGCCGATGCCTTGAGCAGGAAGGACAGAGAACCCATTCGAGTAAAATCTATGAATATAATGATTCATAATAACCTTACTACTCAAATAAAGGAGGCGCAACAAGGAGTTTTAAAAGAGGGAAATTTAAAGGATGAAATACCCAAAGGATCGGAGAAGCATCTTAATATTCGGGAAGATGGAACCCGGTATAGGGCTGAAAGGATTTGGGTACCAAAATTTGGAGATATGAGAGAAATGGTACTTAGAGAAGCTCATAAAACCAGATACTCAATACATCCTGGAACGGGGAAGATGTACAAGGATCTCAAGAAACATTTTTGGTGGCCGGGTATGAAAGCCGATGTTGCTAAATACGTAGGAGAATGTTTGACGTGTTCTAAGGTCAAAGCTGAGCATCAGAAACCATCAGGTCTACTTCAACAACCCCGAAATCCCGGTATGGAAATGGGAAAACATTACCATGGATTTCATCACTAAATTGCCAAGGACTGCAAGTGGTTTTAATACTATTTGGGTAATAGTTGATCGTCTCACCAAATCAGCACACTTCCTACCAATAAGAGAAGATGACAAGATGGAGAAGTTAGCACGACTGTATTTGAAGGAAGTCGTCTCCAGACATGGAATACCAATCTCTATTATCTCTGATAGGGATGGTAGATTTATTTCAAGATTCTGGCAGACATTACAGCAAGCATTAGGAACTCGTCTAGACATGAGTACTGCCTATCATCCACAAACTGATGGGCAGAGTGAAAGGACGATACAAATGCTTGAAGACATGCTACGAGCATGTGTTATTGATTTCGGAAACAGTTGGGATCGACATCTACCGTTAGCAGAATTTTCCTACAACAACAGCTACCATTCAAGCATTGAGATGGCGCCGTTTGAAGCACTTTATGGTAGAAAGTACAGGTCTCCGATTTGTTGGAGTGAAGTGGGGGATAGACAGATTACGGGTCCGGAGATTATACAAGAAACTACCGAGAAGATCATCCAAATTCAACAACGGTTGAAAACCGCCCAAAGTCGACAAAAGAGCTACGCTGACATTAAAAGAAAAGATATAGAATTTGAAATTGGAGAGATGGTCATGCTTAAAGTTGCACCTTGGAAAGGCGTTGTTCGATTTGGTAAACGAGGGATATTAAATCCAAGGTATATTGGACCATTCAAGATTATTGATCGTGTCGGACCAGTAGCTTACCGACTAGAGTTACCTCAACAACTCGAGGCTGTACATAACACTTTCCACGTCTCGAATTTGAAGAAATGTTTTGCTAAAGAAGATCTCACTATTCCGTTAGATGAAATCCAAATCAACGAAAAACTTCAATTCATCGAAGAACCCATCGAAATAATGGATCGTGAGGTTAAAAGACTTAAGCAAAACAAGATACCAATTGTTAAGGTTCGATGGAATGCTCGTAGAGGACCCGAGTTCACCTGGGAGCGTGAAGATCAGATGAAGAAGAAATACCCGCATCTATTTCCAGAAGATTCGCCAACACCTTCAACAGCTTAAAATTTCGGGACGAAATTTATTTAACGGGTAGGTACTGTAGTGACCCGAACTTTTCCATGTTTATATATATTAATTGAGATTGATATTTACATGATTAAATGTTTCCAACATGTTAAGCAATCAAACTTGTTAAGACTTGATTAATTGAAATATGTTTCATATAGACAATTGACCACCCAAGTTGACCGGTGATTCACGAACGTTAAAACTTGTAAAAACTATATGATGACATATATATGGATATATATATATAGTTAACATGATACTATGATAAGTAAATATATCATTAAGTATATTAACAATGAACTACATATGTAAAAACAAGACTACTAACTTAATGATTTTTAAACGAGACATATATGTAACGATTATCGTTGTAAAGACATTTAATGTATATATATCATATTAAGAGATATTCATACATGATAATATCATGATAATATAATAATTTAAAATCTCATTTGATATTATAAACATTGGGTTACCAACATTTAACAAGATCGTTAACCTAAAGGTTTCAAAACAACACTTACATGTAACGACTAACGATGACTTAACGACTCAGTTAAAATGTATATACATGTAGTGTTTTAATATGTATTTATACACTTTTGAAAGACTTCAATACACTTATCAAAATACTTCTACTTAATAAAAATGCTTACAATTACATCCTCGTTCAGTTTCATCAACAATTCTACTCGTATGCACCCGTATTCGTACTCGTACAATACACAGCTTTTAGATGTATGTACTATTGGTATATACACTCCAATGATCAGCTCTTAGCATCCCATGTGAGTCACCTAACACATGTGGGAACCATCATTTGGCAACTAGCATGAAATATCTCATAAAATTACAAAAATATGAGTAATCATTCATGACTTATTTACATGAAAACAAAATTACATATCCTTTATATCTAATCCATACACCAACGACCAAAAACACCTACAAACACTTTCATTCTTCAATTTTCTTCATCTAATTGATCTCTCTCAAGTTCTATCTTCAAGTTCTAAGTGTTCTTCATAAATTCCAAAAGTTCTAGTTTCATAAAATCAAGAATACTTTCAAGTTTGCTAGCTCACTTCCAATCTTGTAAGGTGATCATCCAACCTCAAGAAATCTTTGTTTCTTACAGTAGGTTATCATTCTAATACAAGGTAATAATCATATGCAAACTTTGGTTCAATTTCTATAACTATAACAATCTTATTTCAAGTGATGGTCTTACTTGAACTTGTTTTCGTGTCATGATTCTGCTTCAAGAACTTCGAGCCATCCAAGGATCCGTTGAAGCTAGATCCATTTTTCACTTTTCCAGTAGGTTTATCCAAGGAGCTTAAGGTAGTAATGATGTTCATAACATCATTGATTCATACATATAAAGCTATCTTATTCGAAGGTTTAAACTTGTAATCACTAGAACATAGTTTAGTTAATTCTAAACTTGTTCGCAAACAAAAGTTAATCCTTCTAACTTGACTTTTAAAATCAACTAAACACATGTTCTATATCTATATGATATGCTAACTTAATGATTTAAAACCTGGAAACACGAAAAACACCGTAAAACCGGATTTACGCCGTCGTAGTAACACAGCGGGCTGTTTTGGGTTAGTTAATTAAAAACTATGATAAACTTTGATTTAAAAGTTGTTATTCTGAGAAAATGATTGTTATTATGAACATGAAACTATATCCAAAAATTATGGTTAAACTCAAAGTGGAAGTATGTTTTCTAAAATGGTCATCTAGACGTCGTTCTTTCGACTGAAATGACTACCTTTACAAAAACGACTTGTAACTTATTTTTCCGACTATAAACCTATACTTTTTTTGTTTAGATTCATAAAATAGAGTTCAATATGAAACCATAGCAATTTGATTCACTCAAAACGGATTTAAAATGAAGAAGTTATGGGTAAAACAAGATTGGATAATTTTTCTCATTTTAGCTACGTGAAAATTGGTAACAAATCTATTCCAACCATAACTTAATCAACTTGTATTGTATATTATGTAATCTTGAGATACCATAGACACGTATACAATGTTTCGACCTATCATGTCGACACATCTATATATATTTCGGAACAACCATAGACACTCTATATGTGAATGTTGGAGTTAGCTATACAGGGTTGAGGTTGATTCCAAAATATATATAGTTTGAGTTGTGATCAATACTGAGATACGTATACACTGGGTCGTGGATTGATCAAGATAATATTTATCGATTTATTTCTGTACATCTAACTGTGGACAACTAGTTTTAGGTTACTAACGAGGACAGCTGACTTAATAAACTTAAAACATCAAAATATATTAAAAGTGTTGTAAATATATTTTGAACATACTTTGATATATATGTATATATTGTTATAGGTTCGTGAATCAACCAGTGGCCAAGTCTTACTTCCCGACGAAGTAAAAAATCTGTGAAAGTGAGTTATAGTCCCACTTTTAAAATCTAATATTTTTGGGATGAGAATACATGCAGGTTTTATAAATAATTTACAAAATAGACACAAGTACATGAAACTACATTCTATGGTTGAATTATCGAAATCGAATATGCCCCTTTTTATTAAGTCTGGTAATCTAAGAATTAGGGAACAGACACCCTAATTGACGCGAATCCTAAAGATAGATCTATCGGGCCCAACAAGCCCCATCCAAAGTACCGGATGCTTTAGTACTTCGAAATTTATATCATATCCGAAGGGTGTCCCGGAATGATGGGGATATTCTTATATATGCATCTTGTTAATGTCGGTTACTAGGTGTTCACCATATGAATGATTTTTATCTCTATGTATGGGATGTGTATTGAAATATGAAATCTTGTGGTCTATTGTTACGATTTGATACATATAGGTTAAACCTATAACTCACCAACATTTTTGTTGACGTTTAAAGCATGTTTATTCTCAGGTGAATACTAAGAGCTTCCGTTGTTGCATACTAAAATAAGGACAAGATTTGGAGTCCATGTTTGTATGATATTGTGTAAAAACTGCATTCAAGAAACTGATTTTGATGTAACATATTTGTATTGTAAACCATTATGTAATGGTCGTGTGTAAACAGGATATTTTAGATTATCATTATTTGATAATCTACGTAAAGCTTTTAAATCTTTATTTATGAAATAAAGGTTATGGTTTGTTTTAAAAATGAATGCAGTCTTTGAAAAACGTCTCATATAGAGGTCAAAACCTCGCAACGAAATCAATTAATATGGAATGTTTTTAATCAATAAGAACGGGACATTTCATCTTCTGTGTCAATGACAATGAATTCGACTAGAAAGGTTAAATTACCCACTTGAACGGGTAGGTTGTCAGCAATTCCAACTGGGTGCCTAATGGTTTGATCAAAGAGTCGGACACTCATCTCTGTTGGACTTAACTCACCTACTCCTAATCTCTTATATAATGAAAAAGGCATAACACTCACACTCGCACCTAAATCTGCTAGTGCATCATACATGACACAATCACTAAGTAGACAAGGAACAATAAATTCACCCGGATCGCCCAATCTGGATGGAACTTTTGGTGGAACTGTCTTTACCGGGTTTACTTCTACGGTTTTTGTTTCTTATATTTTCTTATTCTTCTTCGTCTTCTTTCCATAGGTATCACAAAACTTATTACCTATTGCTTGCTCATACTCAACTCCTTTTCTTGGAAATGGGATAGGTGGTCTGTATGGTGCCACCACTGGCTTTACATACTCGGGTGGTGGTGGTGGTGTTGTAACTTCTTCATTGTTACTCACATCAAAAACCTTCCCATCTTCTGATGATGGTTTTTCAGAATTCGTTGATACCATATTAACATTCTCGTTAGGATTTACTTCAGTATTACTCGGTAGCTTTCCTTGTTCCCTCTCACTTATCATGCTAGCAAGAGTACCTACATGTTTTTCTAGATTTAAAATGGAAGCTTGTTGAGTTCTTAATGACTGATCAAACCTCTCATTTGTTTGGGTTTGAGATGTAATAAATTGTGTTTGAGATTCCATTAGCTTTGCCATCATTTCTTCCAGATTTGGCTTTTTCTCTTCGGTTTGTTGTGGTGGTTTATACAAGCTAGGTCTTTGTTGATTGAAAGTGTTGTTTTGAGTTGGTTGGTTATTCAGACCTTTTTGGTTATACGAGTTATTGCTGGGTCCATTTGGGTTGTAAAGAATGTTTTGATTTCGATTGAAGTTTGGCTTTGGCGGTTGATAATTATTTTGATAATTATTTCCCGACCTTTGGTTCATGTAGGAAACATTATCTCGTTGTTCCATAGTTTGCTCAATGTGACAATCTTTCATTAAGTGTGGTCCACCGCATTGCTCATAACTGATTCGTATTGCATGAATATCTTTAGTCATCTTTTCCATTCGTCTTTCGAAAGCATCTATTTTTGCGGAAACGGAATCAAAGTCATGGATAGAATCGGCTCTAGCCGCTTTAGATGAACGAAAGATATCTTTTTCTTGGTGCCACTCATGAGAGTGGGATGCTGTGTTATCAATTATCTTGTGAGCTTCGGTTGCGGTTTTCTTCATAATGGAACCACCAGCTGCTATGTCGATGTCTTTTCGTGTAGTAATGTCGCATCCTTGGTAGAATATTTGTACTATTTGATAAGTATCTAAACCGTGTTGAGGACATCCTCTCAACAACTTTCCGAATCTTGTCCACGCCTCATATAATGTTTCATTTAGCTTTTGCGCGAACGTAACAATTTCTCCTTGAAGTCTCACAGCTTTAGATGCCGAAAAGAATTGTTTAAGAAAATTTTCAACTAACACATCCCATGTATCAATCGCCCCTTCAGGTAACGATTCTAACCAATCTTTGGCTTCTCCCTTTAAAGTCCAGGGAAATAACATGAGATAGATCTGTTCATCCTCAACTTCTCTGATTTTGAATAGAGTACAAATCCTATTAAATGTTCGAAGATGTTCGTTTGGATCTTCTTTTGGCGTAAAACTATATTGGCATTGATTAGTTACCATGTGTAGGGTTTGTCCTTTGATTTCATAATCTGGCGCATTAATGTCTGGCTTAATAATGGCGTGACCTTAGCCCGTGCGTGTGGCTCTCATTCGGTCTTCCATACTTAGAGGTTCCGTTACTTCCATAATTGAATTTGTTGAATACGAATCACTATAGGATTCTGATTTAACGGTTTGTAGTTCAGGAGGAATGATTAGTGGTTCAGGATCTTGGAATTGTCCTTGAATATTCTCCGGGTTCTCAATTGTGAAGTCGGGTTCAAAAGATGGATTATCGAAAATTTGAGTTGGAGTACTTGTTTGACTAGATGATGATTCTAAAGAAAAATCAACGGTGATAATATTGGCTAGATGTCTTGATCGAGTTACAGGTAGTGAACGTATGAAAGGTGGTGAACGTTTTGCTCGGTGCATTCACTAAATATCCTATTAGTTATAAATATAAAAATTATATAATTTATCAAATTAATAGACTTTTCTGATTTTGCCCACGTTTCGAATAGTTAATAGATGCAGCAGGTAGCCGGGACCCTTTAAATCGGAAGCCCACAACTCGCCACTAACAAATCCAACTATTACTACGAACCAGAAAATTTCGAATGTCTATTAATTTAACCGCTTAAAATAATTTTTCGTCGAAATTTTGAAATAAAAATCTATGTCCTAAAAACTAGAGCGTCGAGAAGTAAGAAAGAAAAAGAGTGCGTCGAAAAACGTCAAAAAATAAAAGGTTGAAAAATAATAATAAGAAAGTAAAGCGTCGAAACTCAAAAGTCTAAAAAAAACTAAATATTAAAAGTTGCGTCTAAAGGTATTAAAGCTTAAAAGGAATTCTATATCCAAAACGGCAATAACTTAAAAGGCACTAAAATTTATAAAATACTAAAACGATAAGCGACGTCGTAAAATTCTAAAGTGTCTAAATCTTAATCTAAAGAAAAAGCACTTAAGGGATTTTATGGCAAAGCCTAAAAATCTAGAAATATAAAATTATTACGGCAAAATTAAACTTAAAACTAAATACAAATGACAAATATAAAAATTACGAAGTTAAACGAATAAAAAGACAAATTATATAAAAATATTATATATATATATATATGTATATATATATATATATATATATATATATATATATATATATATATATATATATATTATATTTATATTATATAAAAGTATTAATCTATATATTTAATAATAATATTTAAACTTAAAATAACAAATTATATATTAAAACTAGAAATATAAATATGTTTAATAAATAAACCCTAAATAATAATAATAATTTAATTAAACCCTAAAGATTTAAATAATATAAATAATTATAAAACCTAATCGTAATTAATGTCCGAGATATTTGGCCTGTCCAGACAGATCATGCGACCGCATGATGTTTGGTCTACTGGGTCATGCGATCGCATGGCCCAAGATTTCCTGATACCATCCGGGTTTTTAACAGGCTTCAGCCCAGTTACTTATTATTATTTTTTTAAACATTTATAAAATAATAGATAGCTAAATTTTATAAAATAAAAATAAACTTGTATTCTAAAAACTTAAAATAAAAAAAAATACTTTTATAAACAAAATCTTAAAAATATAACTATTTTTCATTTATTTATTTATTTATTTTTTATTTTTAACACTTATTATAAATACAAAATATTTTTACGAAATAAGAAATAATATATTTTTACAAAAATATAGCGTTTTTCACTGAGTCCCCGGTAGCGGCGCCAAAAACTTGATGTGTGCGAAGGTGTATACGAAATACTATTAATTTTATTACGAAATACTATTAAATACGATACAATTTTACACAAGTTATTTATTTATTTATTGAATGGAATATATCTAAACCTTGCTACAACACTTATAGGCAGTGTACCTAATCGTAGAGTAGTGTAGTTTTTAGTAAGTCCGGTTCGTTCCACAGGGAAACGGCTTATTGCGTACACTATATTTTTAAACAATTATATTTGTATAAATATATATATATATATATATATATATATATATATATATATATATATATATATATATATATATATATATATATATATATATATATATATATATATATATATATTAGTAATATAGTATTATTATTATTATTATAAAAAGGGGGTTTTACCGTTTAATGACCGGTTTGTCGATTTTAAATAAAGCGTAAAGATAAATGACGATAATATAAATGACAGAATTTAAATTGCGATAAAGTAAATTGCAGTAATTAAAATGACAGTAAATAAAGGTAAGATGAAATATGAAATAAAAGTATTATGCTTATTTAAACTTCTGTAATCATGATGTTTGACGTTTTGATTTTAATTAATTGTTACCCGGGTTAATTGTCCTTTGTCCTGGTTTATTTGATACCTATCTGGTTTTTGTCCATAATAGTCCATCGGTCATAATTATAAAATGCTCGTCAAATTAACCTTATTCCCGAAGTCAAATATTCCAACTAATTAGGGATTCGAACTGTAACAAGGTTTTATTACTTTGTTAATAATTACACCAATTATCCTTGAATGTAATCCACCCCTGTTTTAATGAGATATGAATATTAATTTATCCACTTGATCAGAATGAATAATCAATTACCCAACCCGAATAATTAATTAAATGATCATAACAGATGTCGTATAAACGTCACTAAATAGAACATTCATAATCATTTAATAATGATTAGATTAACTAATTTGAAGATAGGTTCGACAGATTCCAACGAGTTGTCATTCCATTAGACAATAACCCCATCTATTAATAGTTCATAGTCCAATGTCCACAAGTGTCGGTCTTTTGTCCAAACCCGAATTATGGTACAAAATTCAATAACCCAATCTTAATTTTTAGTCCAACATTACGATTACTTTGGTTTAAATAAGCATAATAATAACTTAGTTACAAAATATTAATTTAAAAAGGAAGAACATAGCTTACAGTGATTATTTATCGCGTAGCGTTACACGGGCAGAGTTCCGACTTAAAACCCGTAAAACATTCTTACAATAACCTTATTATTATTAACTTAAATTAAAATTAAAATTATAATTAAAATTATAATTATATATATTACATGTAAAGAGAAAGAAAGAAGAAAAGGTGTCCATAACTCATCCGAAAATTGCTCAATTTATAGACTTGGCCAGCTACAGCATCCCATGCGAACGCATGGATTTTGTGCCTTATGTCCATGCGATCGCATGGCCTCCTGATCCAGCTCATATACTTGCTAAAAACGTGGGTGGCTCTTGATTTAATTATTATATAATATAATATATATAATTTTATATAATTATATATATATTATATTATATTCTTGTGCATAGTTGACTCATAATTTTAGCTCTGTTGACTCGTACGTTTCTTCTCGGTGTATGTCCCGATTTCAGATTTTCGAACGTCCTTTCGGATGCTGAGATATTTTGTATTTTGCGTTTCGCGGCTCGTACTCTTGTAATTTTTTGACGTTTCTCATCAATAATTCGAACCACTTGGATTGTACTGTGCACTTTTTAGCTTTTTGGTCATTTGCGTCTTCAAATCGTCATTTTCTTCTTTTGTCTTCGCACTTATTTATTTAAATGAATATTACATAAAACTAGAACAATTGCAACTAAAAGCTTTACATATTGAAAGGATATTGTGCCTAAATATATGTTCATTTGGAGCACTATCATCGATACACAATCTCATCGACCCATCTTTCTTTTTAACAAACAAGACTGGAGCTCCCCAAGGTGAAGAACTCGATCGAATAAATCCCTTGTCGAACAACTCTTGCAATTGACTAGACAACTCTTGAAGTTCTAGGGGTGCAAGTCTATACGGTGCGCGATCCACCGGTGCCGCTCCTGGCACTAAGTCTATCTGAAACTTAACTTCTCGATGAGGTGGGAGACCAGGTAATTCTTCCGGAAAAACTTCAAGAAATTCCTTAACTACAGGAACGTCTTCGGGTCTCCTTTCTTCAGGTACAATCTGGCTTACGTGAGCCATAAATGCGATACATCCCTTTCTCACATACTTCTGGACTTTCAAGCAGTTAATGAGATGTAATTGCGAGCCATTCTTTTCACCATAAATCATCATAGGTTCACCGTCAGCAATAGGA
Source organism: Rutidosis leptorrhynchoides (assembly GCF_046630445.1). Taxonomy (NCBI): domain Eukaryota; kingdom Viridiplantae; phylum Streptophyta; class Magnoliopsida; order Asterales; family Asteraceae; genus Rutidosis; species Rutidosis leptorrhynchoides. Next base: position 96,381,991 of record NC_092339.1, read on the forward strand.
ATACGAATAGCCTTTAAGTCACATACCACCTCGGCTTTTTTATCAGCTAACCAGTCCATTCCAGCCACAAGGTCAAAACTTCCCAGTTTAATAGGTATCACATCAATGCTAAAAGGCTTACCTTCTAACATCAAGGTACAATTACGATAAATCTTATTGGCTTTCATCAAATTACCATTCCCTAGTTCTATTGAATACACATTATCTAAGGAAGAAACATATTTCTTAACATTGTGACAAATATCTTTAGATATAAAACTTCTATCAGTGCCAGTATCAAACAAAACATAAACAGGTTGATCATCGAGTGAAAACTTACCCGTGACTAACTTCGAATCATCACGAGCTTTCGCAGAATTGATGTTGAACGCCCTGCCTCGAGCATTCCCATTGTTGTTCTTAGGACAGTCCTTCTTGAAATGACCCGGCTGTCCACAACCATAACAGTTCTTACCATTATTAGCATTGTTCGCGTTGTTTGCAGTGTTGTTGTTGTTGTCATTGAGATTAACCCTGCAATATTTCGCCAAATGGCCAAACTTCTTACAACAGTCACAATTTAGAACAGAACAGTTTCCAGTGTGATGCTTGCCACACTTCTGACATTGTGGCTTTTTGCCCTTATACCCGGAGTTAGTTCATGTGATCCCAGTGTCGTTGCAGTAAGAATCTTGCTTCTTGAACATCTGTTGATTAAAATTCTTGTTCTGACCATCGTTCCACTTCCTCTTACCATCGTTTGACTTATTCTCATTCACTGTAGTGCCCTTCCCTCTCTGGGCAATCTGATCCAATAGCAAACTAGCCATGTCAATAGCTTCTTGCACGTTTGCGGGTTTGGAGGTAGTGACCCTGCCTTGAATATTCTCACTTAGACCTTCGATGTACAGCTCCACCTTACGCCTTTCAGGAGTAACCATTTCAGGACACATTAATGCCAGACCTCTTGTTATAGGCGGTGAGATCATTGCCTACTAACTTCAGCTCTCGAAAATCGCGTTCCATTTTCTTAATCTAGTTTCTTGAACAATACTCCTCTATCATTCTTTGCTTTAGAGTGTCCCAAGGTAGGGCATAAGCTTGATCTTGACTCAGGGATTGAGCATAGTTGTTCCACCAGGTGAGCGCACTGTCCGACAGTGTGCCCGTAGCAAAACCTACCCGGTCATTATCATTACACCCACGAATACGAAAGACCGACTCAAGCTTCTTAAACCATCTAGTGAGACTAACGGATCCCTCAGTTCCGTTGAAAGAATGCGGGTTGCAACTAGTGAAATTTTTTTTAAGAACATCCATTGCGGCCTTGAGTGCCGTTCCCATTGGTGTTGCTCAAACCACCACGATCATTACTGTTTCGAGCGTTGTTGAATTCTCTCAGTAGTTCAGCTCTTTCGGCCGCGATTCCTTCGGCGTCCATTCTCCTGATTTGAGCAGCGGTTGATTCCTTCGGAGGCATCTTCAACACAGAAAACACACTAGGTCAGTGTCAAAACAACGCTATATACGAAAATATACTAGCAATGAGTGTTGAAGACTAGTAAATAATAGTACGAAAAGATTCGCTAGTAGTGAGAAGTAGTGTATGTAGTATTAGTAGTGATAGTAGTGTTAGTAGTGACACTAGTGATAGTAGTGGTAGTAGCATTAAGTAGTAACATTAATGGCAATAGTAGTAGTATAACATAACACAAGTATTACAATCATACAAAGTTACTAAGTATAGAATAATACCGCATGCCATAAAAGATAATAGTTATTAATAGCATAAACCACCATTATTATAAATAAAATCCATAAGCGATAAACCAATTTCCAAAAGTAGTAACCCAAACAATAAACATAATGTACTAGTAGCCCGGTTTATAACACCCGGTAAGTCTTATATAACCAATTAAAGAAAGAATGGTGGGTGGAAAAGAAGTTCATGGTCAATGACCCTTCACTTCCTCTTCTGTCGGGTATGGGAGGCAGGTCCATCATTCCTCGACCTATCATGTTCCGCCTCCAACGCAGCAACCCTGGCAGTCAAGGCTGCTATCAATCTCGTCATCTCAATGAATCTCGCTTCAGCCTCATACGTATAAGTATTTATACATGTAACCCTTTCGTCCAGCCTATCAAGATCATCGGGGTGTGGGTATGTCCTAGCAATATCACTCAAAGTGTTAACACGATCAGCTACATCCTTGTTGCGGTTAGTGTGAATCAAATCCAATGCATAAAGGTTCACAGGATGATTGGGTATCTGATGCGGAGTAGGTGCTGGTGCTGTGCAGGAGCAGGTGCATTCACCTCAGCCATACTCGAGTCATTGCTACTGTTTCCTGAATCCTGTGACATCTAGCTCACAATGCAAGAACACAAACGAACAGATTAGCCAAGTAAATAACGTTAGTCACAAAGTACTCATGTAATGACTAAGTCCTGGTCGTAGTCTAGACTCATCAAGGTGTTCTAATGACCATATCAGACACTCTAATGCAAGTCCTAGTTTCCCTACGAACTGTTAGCTCTGATACCAACTATAACACCCCGCCAAATTTCCATCTGACGGCGCATTAATCCAGGTCCCACAGTTAACAGTTACGCCCTCTATATGAGACGTTTAAAGCAATCGCATTTAATTTTATTAAAAGTTGACTTTCAAAAACATAAGTCAATAATCTCAAAATAGAAACACTATTGTGATCGTAACCACAAGCCAACAGTATTTAAACAGTTATAAAAGTTTTAAATGCGAGAGTAAATAATGTTCATTAAATCAAATGCTGACTCCACGGCCAGACATGCAGCAAACACAGCGGAAGCCTACCTCTTAAGGACCTGAGAATAAAAACACGCAAAAACAGGTCAACAATAATGTTGGTGAATCTACAGGTTTAAAGTAATGTAGCAGTATCTGAAAAACAGTTATCAGAAAAATAGTTTAGTTTCCTTGACTGCGAGATTTTAACGTTTGCATAATCTGAGCACCTAAATACTAGCAATGACCTGAGTATAGAATCCACTATACCCGCCTTTACCTCCTAAAATGTTATACACTTGTTCGAGCGTATCTAATGTTCAAAATAAATGCACCACAGTTTTTATAGCGGGTGAGGTTGTCAACCTAACGGATCCGTCCATCTAAATCGTGCTTACACCGATGGTACTAAAAGTATTCAAGCTAGAGGCTTTGTGAACAAACTCAGTACACATATATAGTACTCGTGTCAATAAAAAAGCATTTGATAAAGTAAGTATAACAGCGTGTATTCTCATCCCTGAAAACATATAAAAAGCGGGACTGTAGACTTACCTTTGAATAAGCTTGGATGACAGACAAAACTTGTACGGTTTACTGCTGAGTAATGCAACCTAAGTATACGTATATAGGTTGGTCAATATATGTATCTTAAATAAGGGTGATTTCATAGTATAAGTTATCTTATTGCTCGACTCGACGCGTTTCAAAGTAAAAGTCAACATATAGTCAAGTAATTCATGCAAGTCAAACAAAGTCAATCGAAGTCAAACTGAAAGTCAAACTTGGTCAAATTAGTCAACTAAAGTCAACATCAGAAGGTTCATATCAAATGTTGGTCAACATGTCAAACCTAAGTCAAACAATACGTTTCAGGTCATGAATAATCATTTTCACAATTTCAGTTTATCGTTGTGCACAAAGTTCATGAACACGTAGCATACTTAGCACAATATCTCATAGTACAAAATTTATGTAAACATTGAAAACTCCAGATCATAAATATACTTAAAATAGATTCCAAAAAGTCCAGCCAGGGACTCATACAATAATTAAAAGTCGGGAATCAGAAGGGGTACATTTGGGGTTTGCCCAGTCAGTTTCTGACCGCGCACTGATTTCGTTTTGGCTATAACCGGAGTTAGGAACATGAAATTGATACAAGAACAGTGGACATAGTTTAAGAACAAGTCAAAGTAACACATATCAAAATCTAGCAAATTTTGTTTAGCCAATTTGTACAGTTTATTCATGCAAGTTGGATGTTCAGTTTTTCAGCTCAAATCAGAATCCTCATAAAGTACGGCTCTATTGTGCCCAATGCACAAGGTTTCAGAGATTGACATAAACTAACAATAAGTCCCATATAATGTTAAAATTTATATTCCAGAAGCTTACATGCTCGATCAATAAACACAATCCACAGAGTATAAAACAGAGAGCAATTTACAGATTCGATTCTAGTTTAGTTAGTCACATTCGCACGCGATTATCCGAAGATCTAGATACAATTAGCCTATGATATCTACATGAAAGATGAAGTACATTTTGTGTACATTTCAAATATGCAAAGCTTTAATCACAGAAGTTAACACATTTTATCATACAAGGTTATTTTCATGCAAGTGCTGTATAAAACTACTTTTACATTAATTCAAGCATATCTCTGGTTATACATAAGCAAATTTAACATCCTAATTAATTAAGGTATTATTTTATATAATTTAATTATTAAGTAATTGGATGGTATGATTTATTTTAATTAAATGGATAATAGTTAATGTTTGTTAGTTAAGTTGGAAGGGGGCTAGAGATGAAAAGTTAGAATTTAGGACCTCCCATGATAGAGTTTTGGTGGGGAGGGTAGAAAGTGCAAATAAGATAAAGTTATTTTAATAAAAAGAAGTAAAATACTGATAAATGAATATCAGTTGCAAAAAATAATAATACAGAAGTGTATGTGTGTGTTGTATATGTCGACTCAACAAGGAGGAAGAAGAGGGAGTCCTCAATTGAAGAAATTTTGTTCATGCAATTAGAAATTGGTGCAATCTAGTGTGCCTTAATCATTCTAGCAAGCTTTAAATCTTCAAATTCTTCTTCTTTGTGCACAATTAGGGTTCTTGGATCCCTAGAGACAAGGTATGAATGTTTATGTCTAAGTATTGCTAATATTGAGTGTTTGTGATGAATCTCTAGCTTAACGGGAGTTCGACACCTACGCCCATAAAGCATTTCGTAAGGTGGCATCCCGATACTAGTATGATAACTATTATTGTACGAGAATTCCACCAAAGGCAAATGCTCATCCCAACTACCACCGAAGTCAATGATGCACGCTCGTAGCATATCTTCCAAAGTTTGATTCGTACGTTCGGTTTGACCGTCCGTTTGAGGATGATACGCCGTGCTCAACTTCAATTGCGTACCCATATCTTCATGAAACTTTTCCCAAAACCGGGTATCTCGATTCGAAATAATAGATATAGGAACCCCATGTCGCGAGACCACTTCCTTGATAAACAACTTAGCCATGGTCTCCGACGATATCGCTTCTTTAATGGGAAGAAACAAAGCGCTTTTTGTCAATCGGTCAACTATAACCCAAATCGAATCGAATTGGGTTCTCGCCGTTTTAGGTAACTTTGTAATGAAATCCATGGTAATGTGCTCTCATTTCCATTTCAGGATTTCTAACGATTGCAACTTACCATACGGCTTTTGGTGTTCGGATTTTACTTGTAAACACGTGACACATTGCTCAACATACTTCACAACATCACGTTTCATGCCCGGCCACCAATAATCTTTCTTCAAGTCATGATACATTTTTGTCGCGCCCGGATGAATGGAATATTTTGACTTATGTGCTTCATCAAGTAGCACCCGTCGGTAATCACCCATCTTAGGCACCCACACCCTTCCTTGAAAAGACAACAAACCACGCGGGCCCATAGTAATGAACTCCGATTGGCCCACGATTCGTTCCACATGCTTATTGTGAACGTAAGCCTCTATTTGAATCTCGCCAAGCTTCTCAAGAAAATCGTTGGAAATAATCAAACGTAACGACCCCACTTTTATCGACGGATGTTGACTCTTTCGACTCAACGCATCCGCGACAAAATTCGCCTTACCTGGATGATAAAGTAATTCACAATCGTAGTCTTTCACCACATCCATCCACCTACGTTGGCGATAATTCAAATCTCGTTGATTAAAGAGATGTTTCAAACTCTTATGATCCGAATAAATCGTACACTTGACACCATACAAGTAATGGCGCCAAATTTTCAACGCATGCACTACCGCCGCCAACTCAAGATCATGAGTCGGATATCTTGTTTCGTGTTCCTTTAATTGTCGAGAGGCATATGCGATGACTTTACCTCTTTGCATTAGAAAACACCCGAGCCCATTTAGCGAAGCATCACAATAAACCGTCATATCTTCCACACCTTCCGGTAATACTAACACCGGAGCTTGACACAACTTCTCTTTTAACAATTGAAAAGCAATTTCTTGTTCGTTCTCCCAATTAAACTTAGCATTCTTCCTCGTCAACTTCGTTAATGGAGAAGCAATCTTAGAAAAGTCTTGGATAAACCAACGATAATAACCGGCCAATCCGAGAAAACTTCGGATTTCCGTAGGCGTAGTCGGTCGTTCCCAACTCTTCACCGTCTCTATCTTCCCCGGATCTACTTGAATACCGTCTTTGTTCACAATATGACCAAGGAATTGGACTTCCCTTAGCCAAAATTCACATTTGGAGAACTTAGCATACAACTTCTCCTTTCGTAAAGTCTTCAATACTTCAAGCAAATGACGTTCATGTTCGTTCATACTTTTCGAGTAGACTAGTATGTCATCAATAAACACAATAACCGACTTGTCCAACATAGGTTGGCACACCCGGTTCATAAGATCCATGAATGCTGCCGGTGCATTCGTAAGACCAAAAGGCATAACCACGAATTCAAAATGCCCATAACGTGTTCGAAAGGCCGTTTTCTCGATGTCTTCCTCACGGACCCGCATTTGGTGATAGCCGGACCGTAGGTCGATCTTTGAGAAATACGTCGCACCTTGGAGTTGGTTAAACAAATCGTCAATCCGAGGTAATGGATAAAGATTCTTGATCGTCACTTTATTCAACTCCCGATAATCGATGCACATCCGCATACTTCCATCTTTCTTTTTCACAAATAATACCGGAGCGCCCCATGGCGAAGCACTCGGTCGAATAAAACCCTTCTCAAGCAACTCTTGGGTTTGATTTAACAACTCTTACATATCTGTTGGTGCTAAACGATAAGGAGTTTTAGCAATGGGAGTAGCTCCCAGAACCAACTCAATACGAAACTCAACTTGTCTTTCCGCCGGAACACCCGATAATTCGTCCGGAAAAACGTCTTCGAATTCACTAACAACCAGAATTTCACGAATAGGTGGTGGCTCATTACGAGTATCAACAACATGAGCAAGGAAAGCCATGCCACCACTAACAACAAAACGACGTGCCCGTGCAAAAGTGCATATCGGCACCGGTCTCCTTCGCTCTATAACAATCGACTCTATAACAATCGAGCCAATCCATACCAACGAGCCAATCCATACCAACGACAATATCAACGAGCCAATCCATACCAACGAGCCAATCCATACCAATCGAGCCAATCCATACCAACGAGCCAATCCATACCAATCGAGCCAATCCATACCAACGAGCCAATTCACACGAATAAACTTATCATGGCATGCAATATCGGCTCTATAACAATCGAGCCAATCCATACCAACGACAATATCAAAGTCGTCCAAGGTCATTGGAATAAGATCAATTTTAAAGGTTTCGGCACCAAAAACAACATCACAATTTTCACACACATCAACCACTAGCACCGTCTTGCCGTCCGCTATTTCGACTTCTATCAGACGACTTAACTTAGCTAACGGTCTATTAAGTTTAGATACAAATTTAGGAGACACAAACGACAAATTTGCACCGCTATCGAAAAGAATCCTTGCCGGATTAGAATTAACCATGTAAGTACCTGAGACAACTTCATGCGATTGTTTGGCTTCATCATTGGTCATCAAATAGTTGCGACCCCTAGCCGTACCCGCCGCCCTCTCTAACCGCTTCACATTGTCGTTTCGCAAGTCGGGACACTCCGGCTTCTTATGCCCTTCTTTGCCGCAATTAAAACAAGTGACTTTGTTTCCGGAAGATGGTTTCGGACACTCACGAGCCATATGACCCGGTTGCCCACAATTGTAGCACGTATAAGAAAACCCACCGGTAGTGCCCTTCTTTGCACTATTGACACTTTCGGCCCCCTCTTGCTCTTGCTCTTCTTGCTTGAGGCGTTAGAGTAACTAAAACCTTCAATCTTTCTTTTGGAAAACATGAAATCACTCTTTCTTAAAACCTCCGGCTCAAAACCCCGAGCCAACTCGAACAATTCATCAAAAGACTTAGCCATACCCCGACTAATCTTCCCCTTGTACTCATCATTCAAAGTACGGTAGAAATCCTTCATGAGCTTATGATCATCACCAACATATTCCGGGAAAAAACGAGTCTTTGCCAAGAATGTGGACTTGAGGGTAACCAAATCCATAGAACCTTGTTGCAAATGGTGCAACTCGTCCCGGATTCTATCGAGGTTGGAAGAAGTTCGGTATTCTTTGAAAAATTCTTTCTTGAACTCTTCCCAAGTCAAGCCCATACATTGTTCTTCGCCATATAAGTTGATCTTATCATCCCACCACAACTTAGCTTCCTCCCGCAACATGCTTGAACCAAACCTTGTTTTCTTCTTAGGAGGGCATTCCGCGGTACGGAAAGCTCCCTCGATATCGGAGACCCAACATGTACTCTTCAAAGGATCTCGCACCCCATTAAACATCGGGGGTTGAGTGTCCTTGAAATTCTTATAATGGAAGTCCCGCCTTCCCTCACCTCCTTCACCGCGAGGATAAATGTTTCTAGCATCAAGGGCCTCTTCGATAGTGGCCTTCATTCGTTCATTTATCAAATCGGTCACTTGCCCATCGACCGAATCTTGGAAGACTTTTCGGACGTCCGTACGAAAATCCGCTTTTAACTTTTTAAAGACGGCCTCAACCTTGGCCGAAAACTCGGCGTCCTCACTTGTACTTCCGTTATCATGATTGGGTCCGTTTCTCGTCTTCATTCTATAAAACGAAGTAGGTTAAGCGGCGAAACAAAAGGACATAACACGTATGTATATACATATATACCACACTACCCCATCTTGCTCAACAATCGTCGTACATTGCTTGTTCGACACGATTTGCGCCCGTAACAATGGTAGCTAACCATTGTTACGCGAGTACGTCGCATTAACTTGCTAGTACAATGTCCATCTCGCTCGATGCTCGCTAAACATACATAACAAATAGCGTATGATTAGTTTACATAAACCTATACACAAACCAATCCCGATCCGACCCAAAGTCCTACAAGTCCCGCATAGCGCACACACAAAAAAAGTCTAAGTCTAGGCGCCTATCTCAAGTCACCTAAATCCCTTAGACCATGCTCTGATACCACTTGTAACAACCCAAACCAACCCTCGACCAAACCACGAGAAAATACAAAATAAAAAAAAATTCCTGTGCATCATACCCGTGCGGTGCGCCAGGTAGGGGCGCGGCGCGCCAAAGTGGTCTGTCCGGAAAGTTTTAAAATGCGAAAAAGATCGGCTAGTTCCCGACATTTTTAGACGACACGCTTTTAACCACACATTCAAATATGTAAAACTATCACGATTCAAACATAAAAATGATGTTTTACAAGTGGCCCCATCGGCCGTTTTACGAGTTTAATACAATTTGCGAGTTTCGACCACCAAAAGTTTAAGTTCCAAACTACACAATGAGCATGGCGTTTGGGATTAAACTATCCAACTATCGGTCAAACTCCAAGAGCTACTAAATCCAAAAGCGTCCCCTAGCATCAAGCGGGATCTCTAGTCCAAAACGATGCCCTTACCCTTGTCCAAAACCGAACCTATAAAATGGTAAACAATGAGAGGGTAAGTAAAGCTTAGTGAATGCAATAATTATACGAATACATATAAAATTATACCTACTTGCATACACTTACACACCAAACCGCAAACACGCTAGCATACACATTTAGCTTATCGTCACAATAGCAAGCTATAAATCTCCAATACCACAAGCTAGCATAACAACCGCATATGAATATAAGTCGAATAATATAATATGCTTACAACACAAATAACCATGGTTAACCAATAGTACAAGGGAACGACGCTCGCGAAAACGCCATCGGTGTTCCAACATCCGTTAGGGCACTTAACACCTCGCACCACTAACCCCTAGGGTGGCACCTTAACACATCGGCACATCATCCCGAGTGGCATCTTAACACCTCGATGCATCACTCATTATTTTACGGAGTGGTGTCTTAACACCTCAATACTACACTCCTAGGTGGCATCTTAACACCTCGATGCTACACCCGAGTGTCATCTTAACACCTCGATGCTACACTCTTCACGTGAAACGTGGTGTCTTAACACCTCGACACTACACCTTTCACGCTACAACAAATAGATACATTATATACATACGCATATAATTATTCTACTCACCTCAAAGTCTTGTGAAAAGATACCCGAGCTTGCAAGACCTCAAAGTAACGTACCTATCATATTATACACATCATCAAACGCAAACTCAAGTCGGTCTACCAAACCCTTTCACCATTCTAAGCCATTTTGACCCAATGGTGCAATTTCAACCCATTTGCACCCTTAACCCTAAATTGGGTCAACACACACCAAAACCCTAATCATTCGTCAAGATGGGTTTAAAACACATTTAGGTCACAAGGCTAACTCGTTTTCATAATTGCTAGGCCACTTAGGTCATTAAAGACTCATTTGACCCATTTCAAGGTCAACACACCCATTTGGGTCATCCATACCCAATAACACCCATTTACATATTATTAAAGTGTTCTAGCACTAACTAACTAAATTTAAGACTCAAAAGTCCAATTAACACATTCAAACCCTAGGTTAGTCATCAATGAGCCTTCATAACCCATATTTACCCAAAATCCCCAAAATACTAACAAAATGGGTCTTTGGTTCATCACTAGCCCAAACCCTAACCCTTAAAGCAATTAAAGTAAGAAATTAGGTTTTATAACTTACCAACACAATCACCACGTAGCTATCGACTAGATGAACGACTTTATAACTTGCACCGAGACCCGATTCAACCTCTTTCACCCTTTAATGAAGCTTTCTCTCTCAAGAATTGCACTCTCTCTCTAGAGTTTAATTGGAGAAGATGAGGTTGTTGTGGGAGTAGTAAATGAGCTCCCCAAAACTGATCTAGGGTATTAAATTCGGCCCCAAAGTGAAATTACACAATTGCCCTCAAAATATCTATTTTAAAAAGAAGAAAGGAATCTGTCGCAGACAGATGGCGCGGCGCGCCACCTAGCCGCGCGGTGCGCGACCAACTAGTTCAGCATCTTTTCTCTTTTTAATTATGTGCAACCAAAACTCCAAAACTTGAGTAACTTATATACACACATGTACACTACAATTTTTCGGGTATTACAAAAAGGTAAGTTAAATGCTATGTATGTAAGTGTTTATGTGTATATGGTAGCAAATAGGGGGTTAAGTCAATGTATAAGTGTATAAAGGTGTGGAAGTTTATGAATGTTGTAATTTTGATTGAGTTATGTTATTGATGAGATTAGCTCATGTATAGGTGCTAATCAAGGTAAAGGAGCCTCAAGTGATCAAGGAAATCCATTTAATCAAGGTGAGTTCATAGGGGGTAAATTGGGCGGGTCAAGAGTGGCTTAGTGTTCTCGGATTGCATAAGTGCACTAGTTGAGTAGCTTAGATAGAATTATTAGGTTCGCCTGATAATTATATCTATGGATGATGTTTAGCTTAGGCAAGATTATTAAGGTTGCTTAGTAATCTTGTCTATGGATGGTTTAGCTCAGACACTTTGGGTGTCTATGTGTATGTGTATGATCGAAATGTGGTTAAAGTAGCTTAGGCATAAGAGTATGTCTATGGCTAGCTTAGACATAATTACTAGGGTTGGCCTAGTAAGTTATGTCTATGGTAAGTGATTAGTTGGATCCGAAAGTAAGTAAGCAATCGTTAGGTTGAAAGACAAGTAATGTGATTGTTATGCCCAATGTTTTATGCTATATTATTCGCCTATAACTCACTAAGTGTAAAAGCTTACCTCCGTAATGTTTTATGTTTTTAGGAACGAAAAGTCATCGTGAAGGCAAGGAACCCGTTTGAAGTTAGAGGAGCAGTGGCATTAGAGTAAGTGGTAATGCAAGTCTCTTTTGAATCAAGCTCTATTGGTACCGCTTATCAACGTCGAGTCTTTTGTGCTTGTCATTATGATGTCGTCAAGTTTTGGGACCTAATGATGTATTTGAAATGTGTAAATGCATTTTGTTGACTTAAAGGATGTTTGTAGTGTCGAATGATGTTTGAAACTGGTTTTATCAAGTTTAAATATGCTTTATGATGATTTGGTGTGTTTCGAGTTAATGACTTGGTAAAAATGTGTTTTAGTTATTAAGTTGCAGGATAGTTCCAGCTCCAGTGTAATGTCGCGCCGCGGCAAATGGTGTCGCGCCGTGGCATAAAGCTTGATTTGGTGACAGAAAGGCAGCTAAACATGGGTCAAAATTCCATTGTGTGTTGCGCCGCGACCAAAGGAGCCGCGCCGCGGCAATTGCCTTTGTCTGGGCAGAAACTTAACTTTAAAAAAAATAAAAAATTTCTATCCTATAAAAGGCGTTAAAAGTTGGTATCAGAGCCATGGTTTAAGGGACTTGGATAACCCACGATAGGGATTATCTAGGCTTAAACCATTGTTGTTAAAGGGTAAGTGGTTTAGGACTTGCATGAATGTTAAGGTCGAATGATTGTGCCATGCTCCATAGGATAGAGTCGTTGACAAGACTTGTAGTGTAATGCTAAGATCATGGTTGATTTAAGTAAGGAGTTTAATACTCATTAGCCTTGGGTCATAATGGATTAAATGCGTAATAAGATTGTGTAAAGACAACAGGCCATTCTCATTACTTCATTTTAGTACGCATGAACGTCTACTATGGTCATGGTGAATTGACTTAGGAATTCTTTTGGTTTGCTTGGTTATGATAAATAATGATGCAGGTATTTGAACTAATGAGTTGGGTGTTTTGTTTCAGAATGGCTATCATATCCCCAAATAGAGGTAATGATGAGGACGATGAGTACGTCCACACCCCATCAATGGAGTCTATTGAAGGCTCACAAAATGAATCCGATGAGGTTACTGTGCCAAATGATATCTCGGGACAAATAGGACAAGCTTTGATACGATACACCCCAACCCTCTTAGAAAAGATAAAGACGTTGATAAATGATCAATTGGATGAAAAGTTAAAAAATCTCATGAATAATAATCCTACCTTAAGAGGAGAAGGGGGAAGTGGGGTAAGACAGGAAGAAGTAGAAGCCCCGAGAAGAAAATATGATCGTTTTGAGTACAAAAACTTTGCAAATTGTCATCCACCGGAGTTTCATGGTAATGTTGATCCAATTGTTAGTCAAAGTTGGATTGATGAGATAGAAGAAACTTTTATGTTATGTGAATGCCCCGCGCACTTAAAGGTAATTTACGCGGCTCATCAAATGAAAGGAAGTGGTTATGAATGGTGGAATTTCATAGTTAAGTCTCATGGGCGAGACGTAGTTATAAGTTTTTCGTGGGACAAGTTTCGTGAAATGTTTATGACTCAATTTGCTCCACCCGCCGAAGTTAGTAGGTTGAAATCCGAATTTATGAATATCGAACATGGAAGTAAATCGGTGACCGAGTTTAATGTCGAGTTTAATGATACGTCTCGGTTTTGCCCGGACTTTGTTTCAAGTCCCAAATTGATGATGGATCACTATCATGAGAAGTTAAACCCCGAAATAAGTGAGTTTATTGATAAGAGCACTTATAAGACTTTAGCCGAAATGATGAATAGGGCTCTTGTGAGGGAACATGAACTTAGGAAGAAAGCGGCGTTTAAATGAAAGTTAGAGCAAGATTCAAAGTCAACGCAAAGTATGAGCACGAAGAAAGGTAAGTTTAATTCCGAGTCCCCGCACAAGTCGAAAGAGGGTTTTATGTCGGGAAAGTGTGGTGGTAAAGAAGTGAAGTCGTGTAATAGGTGTGGTAAGAATCATGCGGGTGAGTGTAAAGCGGGAACTACCGATTGTTATTCATGTGGGAAGCCAGGTCATAGGGCCGCCGAATGTCCTAAGAAGGGTAAACAGTGTTATTATTGTTTTGAAAAGGGTCACTTTCAAGCCGAATGTTCGGAGTATAAGAAGGATTTAGCTAGTGGTAGTGTTAAGAATGAGGTTAAGACAGAACCGAAGACTAATGATAGCCGACCAAGAGCCCGAGCTCATCAGATTACCGCACTTGAAGCGAAGGAGTCCCAAAATGTGGTGTCAGGTACCTTTATTGTAAACTCTTTACCTGCGCATGTTTTGTTTGATTCCGGTGCTACGCGGTCGTTTGTTTCTCATTCTTTTTGTAAACATTTTGACATGACCCCAAGTAAGTTAGAGCACCCTTTAGAGGTTGAGATAGCGGATAATAAAACCGTCATGGTGTATAGTATCATTAAGGGATGTGAAATTATTTTGGATGATGAAAAGTTTGTTATAGATTTAATACCCATGCATATGGGAGAATTTCAAGTAATTGTGGGTATGGATTGGCTAGATGACAATGAAGGGATAATTTTGTGTCGTAAGAAAATTGTGTTAGTTCAATCACCAAGTGGGAAAGTTATATGGATTTATGGGGAACGGGCTAGGCGTGCTATTCCTATATGCACGTATGCTAGGGCTAAAAGATTTATGTCTCATGGGTGTTGTGCGTTTTTGGCACATGTAGTAGATGATTCAAAGAAGGTTGTTGAATTAAGTGATGTACCGATAGTTAATGAGTTTCCGGATGTGTTTCCGAATGAGTTGCCCGGTGTACCTCCCGAACGAGAGGTAGAGTTTAGAATAGATTTGATTCCCGGAGCCACGCCAATTGCTAAAGCACCTTATCGATTAGCCCTGTTGGAAATGAGAGAAATGATGACTCAACTACAAGATTTGATAGATAAAGGTTTTATACGTCCTAGTAGTTCACCTTGGGGAGCTCCGGTTTTGTTTGTGAAAAAGAAGAATGGGACAATGAGAATGTGTATAGATTATCGTGAATTGAATAAGGTTACTATTAAGAATAATTATCCATTGCCGAGGATAGATGATTTGTTTGATCAATTACAAGGTGCATGTTTCTTTTCAAAGATAGATCTAAGATCGGATTATCATCAATTAAAGGTGAGGGAAGAAGATACCCCTAAAACGACTTTTCGTACAAGGTATGGTCATTATGAATTTGTGGTTATGCCTTTTGGGTTAACTAATGCTCCGGCCGCGTTTATGGATTTGGTGAATAGGGTTTGTCGACCGATGCTCGATAGGTTTGTGATTGTATTTATTGATGATATTTTGGTGTATTCTAAAGGGAAAGAGGAGCATGCGGTGAATTTACGACAAGTATTAGAAACTTTAAGAAGAGAAAAGTTGTTTGCTAAGTTCTCTAAATGCGAGCTTTGGCTTCGTGAAGTTCAATTTTTGGGACATGTCATTAATAAGAAGGGTATTTGTGTTGATCCGGTAAAGATTGAGGCGATAATGAGATGGGAACCACCCACAAATCCCACCGAAGTTAGGAGTTTTCTAGGCTTAGCGGGGTATTATCGACGGTTTATACAAGATTTTTTTAGAATAGCCACCCCACTCACAAAGTTGACTCGTAAAAGTGTGCCTTGGAGATGGGAAGAAAAGCAAGAACAAGCGTTTCAACTCCTTAAGGAGAAACTTGTTCAAGCTCCTATACTAGTTTTACCGAAAGGGAATGAGAATATGACGGTTTATTGCGATGCTTCTAAGAAAGGTTTAAGGTGTGTGTTAATGCAAAATGGGAAAGTCACAGCTTATGCGTCCCGACAATTGAAGGAACATGAAAAACGTTATCCCACGCATGATTTAGAATTAACGGCCGTGGTTTTTGCTTTGAAAATTTGGCGTCATTATCTTTATGGTGTTAAGTTCTCTATTTATACCGATCATAAGAACCTAAAGTATTTATTCGATCAAAGGGATTTGAATGATAGGCAAAGGAGAGGGCTCGACTTGGTGAAAGATTATGATTGTGAAATTTTGTATCACCCCGGGAAGGCTAACGTAGTGGCGGATGCTCTTAGTAGGAATTCAAGTCACCAACCGATTAAGATAACGAGTTTGGCTATGGTAATATCACCTCAAATATTTGATAGTATCCGAGTTGCACAAGGTGAAGCATTATCACCCGAAAACGTGAGAAAAGAAAGAATCAAGGGGCAAGTTAATGATTTTATAATAGATTCTCGTGGTCTAAGGCTTAAATATGGGAGAATTTGGGTACCTTTACAAAGTGGTGTTAGAAGTGAGCTCCTTGACTTAGCTCACAAATCTAAGTATTCAATTCACCCCGGTGCTACGAAAATGTATAGAGATCTAAGGAAAGACTATTGGTGGCCGGGAATGAAGAGGGATATAGTTAAGTATGTGCATAAATGTCTTACTTGTCTTCAAGTGAAAGCCGATCATCAAATGCCTTACGGTAAGATGCAACCATTAGAAGTACTGGTTTGGAAATGGGAACATATTACAATGGATTTAGTGACTAAGTTGCCTAAGACCCCTCGACAACACGACGCAATTTGGGTTATTATTGATAGATTAACTAAGAGTGCGTTATTTTTGGCAATAAGGGAAGCTTCATCGTCGGATGCAATGTCCAAATTGTATATGAAAGAGGTTGTAGCAAGACATGGAGTACCGGTTTCCAGTATTTTGGACCGCGACACTCGATTTACCTCACGATATTGGAGAAAGTTTCAAGAAGAGATGGGTACTAAGTTGCATGTGAGTACCGCGTTTCACCCACAAATGGATGGTCAAATTGAGCGAACTATCCTTGAGGATATGTTAAGGGCATGCGTCATTGATTTTGGTGGTAGTTGGGATGCTCACCTACCTTTAGTTGAATTTTCGTATAATAATAGTTATCATTCTACGATCGGAATGGCGCCTTATGAGATGTTGTATGGAAGGAGATGTAGAACCCCAATATGTTGGGGTGAAGTGGGTCAAAGGGAATTAGGAAGCACGAAAATAGTACAACAAACATCCGAAATGATAGATCAAATTCATGAAAGAATGAAGGCGGCACAAGATCGATAAAAGTCTTATGTGGATAAAAGGAGGAAGCCGATAGAATTTCAAGTGGGTGATAAGGTAATGCTAAAAGTTTCCCCATGGAAGGGTATTATTCGTTTTAGAAAAAGGGGGGAAATTGGGTCCAAGGTTTGTGGGACCATTTGAGATAGTGGCAAAAGTCGGGAAAGTAGCCTATCATTTAGCTTTACCCGATGAATTGAGTAATATTCACGAAACGTTTCATGTGTCTCAATTGAGGAAGTGTTTGGCGGATGAATCAACTTATGTTCCTTTGAGTGAGATTGAGGTCGATGATAAGTTGAGATATGCGGAAAAGACAATAAAGATTTTGGATCAAAAGGTTAAGCAATTAAGAAATAAGTCAGTGATGTTATTGAAAGTGTTATGGCAATTTAGAAAGGGTTCTGAATGTACGTGGGAACCCGAAGAATGGCTTATGAAGTATTATCCATCGTTGCATCAAGAATGGTTCGCGAGGACGCGAACAATCCAAGAGGGGGAGAGTTGTAACATCCCAATTAATTAAGGTATTATTTTATATAATTTAATTATTAAGTAATTGGATGGTATGATTTATTTTAATTAAATGGATAATAGTTAATGTTTGTTAGTTAAGTTGAAAGGGGGCTAGAGATGAAAAGTTAGAATTTAGGACCTCCCATGAGAGAGTTTTGGTGGGGTGGGTAGAAAGTGCAAATAAGATAAAGTTATTTTAATAAAAAGAAGTAAAATACTGATAAATGAATATCAGTTGCAAAAAAAAAAAAAATTACAGAAGTGTATGTGTGTGTTGTATATGTCGACTCAACAAGGAGGAAGAAGAGGGAGTCCTCAATTTAAGAAATTTTGTTCATGCAATTAGAAATTGGTGCAATCTAGTGTTCCTTAATCATTCTAGCAAGCTTTAAATCTTCAAATTCTTCTTCTTTATGCACAATTAGGGTTCTTGAATCCCTAGAGACAAGGTATGAATGTTTATGTCTAAGTATTGCTAATATTGAGTGTTTGTGATGAATCTCTAGCTTAAAGGTTGTTGTTTGTTGAAATTGTGCACACTTGTATGATTTAAAATGAATTTGTTAGTGATTTTGGAAGTAAATTCATGTATGAACTTGCATTTTGTGTTTGTGATATGAAGATGGTGAATTTGATGATGTTCTAGCTTAGAATCAAGTCATGCACACTAGGTGTTTGATGAAATGCCTCAATGAAATGTTTATATGTTTTAGTTGAAATTTATGAAGAAGAAAGCTTATACATGAAATGTTGCATTGTTGTAAGTGATGAAATTTGAATAATTGATGAATTAGGGTTGCTAGTAATGGAAATGGATTTATGCACATTTTGATGTTTAATGGAAGATTTGAAGGAATTGCATGTTATGATTATATGAGATGAACTAGAGATTTGTATGATTAACGAAATGATGTTGGCTTGATAATGTTGTTGTATTGGAAAAGGTAAGTTAAATGCTATGTATGTAAGTGTTTATGTGTATATGGTAGCAAATAGGGGGTTAAGTCAATGTATAAGTGTATAAAAGTGTGGAAGTTTATGAATGTTGTAATTTTGATTGAGTTATGTTATTGATGAGATTAGCTCATGTATAGGTGCTAATCAAGGTAAAGGAGCCTCAAGTGATCAAGGAAATCCGTTTAATCAAGGTGAGTTCATAGGGGGTAAATTGGGCGGGTCAAGAGTGGCTTAGTGTTCTCGGATTGCATCCGTGCAAGAGAGTAATGACTAAGTGCACTAGTTGAGTAGCTTAGATAGAATTATTAGGTTCGCCTAATAATTATATCTATGGATGATGTTTAGCTTAGGCAAGATTATTAAGTTTGCTTAGTAATCTTGTCTATGGATGGTTTAGCTTAGACACTTTGGGTGTCTATGTGTATGTGTATGATCAAAATGTGGTTAAAGTAGCTTAGGCATAAGAGTATGCCTATGGCTAGCTTAGACATAATTACTAGGGTTGGCCTAGTAAGTTATGTCTATGGTAAGTGATTAGTCGGATTCGAAAGTAAGTAAGCAATCGTTAGGTTGAAAGACAAGTAATGTGATTGTTATGCCCAATGTTTTATGCTATATTATTCGCCTATAACTCACTAAGTGTAAAAGCTTACCCCCGTGATGTTTTATGTTTTAAGGAACGAAAAGTCATCGTGAAGGCAAGGAACCCGTTTGAAGTTAGAGGAGCAGTGGCATTAGAGTAAGTGGTAATGCAAGTCTCTTTTGAATCAAGCTCTATTGGTACCGCTTATCAACGCCGAGTCTTTTGTGCTTGTCATTATGACGTCGTCAAGTTTTGGGACCTAATGATGTATTTGAAATGTGTAAACGCATTTTCTTGACTTAAAGGATGTTTGTAGTGTCGAATGATGTTAGAAACTGGTTTTATCAAGTTTAAATATGCTTTATGATGATTTGGTGTGTTTCGAGTTAATGACTTGGTAAAAATGTGGTTTTAGTTATTAAGTTACAGGATAGTTCCAGCTCCCGTGTAATGTCGCGCCGCGGCAAATGGTGTCGCGCCGCGGCATAAAGCTTGATTTGGTGACAGAAAGGCAGCTAAACATGGGTCAAAATTCCATTGTGTGTCGCGCCGCGGCAATTGCCTTTGTCTGGGCAGAAACTTAACTTTAAAAAAAAAAAAAAATTCTATCGTATAAAAGGCGTTAAAGCAAACGACATGATATCCTAGTCTAAATTGAGTGTTTTTAATTATATTTCCAGTGGTATAAGTTTCACATGCCAATTCGTTGTCTATCAATTCCAGATTTCTGATCAATCACGAAAACACAACGTTAATTTCAATTAAGCATAACTTGATCATCCGGAAACGAAATCAAGCTGTAACACCCCGTTTTTCCCCGTACATGATTTATAGGTGTATTGTGTATGTACGATAGGCGTATGAAGGGTTCGGGACATGTTTGGGTGTTGAGGTCTTGTATGCAAGGAAAGGTGTCAGACCACATTGAACGTCGTGGTGCGACAAAGGAGGCCGCGGCGCGGCATTTAACTGGAATCCAGATCAGAAGCTTGATTAAAAAATGATCCCAGAACTAGGCAACTGTCGCGGCGCAACATTTAAGGCCGCGGCGCGGCGATACGGGCAAACTGGTACCAGATTCTTGTAATTTTAATTAAGGTTCAAGGGCAATTTGGTCATTTCACATTTGAGCCAGATTTGAGGCTTTAACCTCATCCACCCATTTCATTTCTCATTTTAATTTCCCTTTTCTTTTCATTTTTCCTCTTAAACTCAAACACCCATTTGATTTCAAAAGGATTTTTGGAAAGGAAGGATCTGGAGTTGATCTTTGACGTAGTTGACAAGTGTGTTCTCCTCGTTCCTAGCTACACGGTGATACTAGTGGTAAGCTCTAACTCCGAATTTCATTTTTGTGTTCATCATTCAAATTTAGGGCTTTTGATTGTATGATTAATAGGTTAAACCCATTTAGTTGTTAATTGGAGATTAACACCAATATTCGGGTTTATTGTTGTTAAAGGTGGGTTTTGGGTTGGTTAATGATTTAGCCATGTTTAAGACTTGTAAATGGTGTACAATCACTAGCATTAGTGATTATTGGTGTTTTGGAGACTTTTAGGGTTTTCGTGGTTGACTAATTTTGACTAGAGTCAAAATTAGGGTTTGTTGAGGATTATGACCCGAATGTCGATTCGATGAGGTTTGTAAACTTAAAATGGATTAAGTTGAAGTATAAAACCGAGTTAAACATGTTTTGGTGTAAAAACTTGTAAATGGTGAGATTTTGACTTAATGGATCAAAATTAGGGTTTATGGGCGATTTTGAGAACGATAAGTGTTTAACACTTGTGTTCGGGTTTAATTGGCATATTAGGACCATTATCACTTGTGTTAGTGATTATTGGTTAGTTTGGGCACGGTTTGTGTTGGAAGTGCAATTGGGTCGAATTTGCACTAAGTGTCAAATTTGGTTGGTTTGTAAATCCAATCTAAGTGTGTTGTTGAATTTGTGATAATGGATTAGGTACTTTCCATTGATGAGTTGCGGATTACTTGGAAGCATTTCATCAAGGCGACAAGGTGAGTGTTAATATCCTATGTGCATATGTATGTGTAGGATGGGTGCGGGTCGGGTGAAGTGGTTCTCGGTTATAGAGCTCACTTCACATATAGGTGGATTTTTATGGACTTGTGTATAGGTCCAATTGACACGGTTGTGCATTTTGGTTGACCACCTTTGGCGAGGTACACGTTTTGTGTGTACGTTATCACACGTGTTGTGATGTGGAGTATATAACCCCAATGGCGAAGGGTTGATATTGTTGTGATGTGGATAACCCCGATGTGGTGGATTTTATAATCCCGTGACCGTGGGTTTTGAGTTGGAGAAGTGGATCTCGTGTAGTTCGGATTCATGATGACGCGTGTAGTTCGGTCATCTTATCGGAAGTGAATCTCGTGTAGTTCGGATTCACGATGACGCGTGTAGTTCGGTCATCTTGTTGAGGTAGTAATCTCGTGTGGTTTCGGATTACTAAGGCTCGTGTAGTTCGGCCAACCTCGATGTTGTGAAGATAGTAATCTCGTGTGGTTTCGAATTACTAAGGCTCGTGTAGCCCGGCCAATCTTCATTGTGGCATTTGGTATTCGGTAATGGGTTAAGGAGTTAACCTTATTTGTTTTATATTGTTATATATATTAATGTAATGTTGTGTTGTAGCTAACCCTCCGGGTGTAGCTTATTGGCGTTGTTCACATCGTCGTAGGTGAACTTACTTGTTGATATCTTTAGCTTGTTGCTTAGAGATAGTACGGTATGCTTAGTGTAGATATTTGTGTGGCGTGTCCATTTTATACATATATATGTATGTAGTATATTATCATTCACTAAGCGTTAGGTTACCCTCTCGTTGTTGATATTTTTATAGGATCGCGTGCTTGGCGGCTCGGGTAAGCTTGGGGATTAGATATCTTGGCTAGGTTGCTTAGAAGATCTTGCTTTTGTATTCGATTATGATTTGGGTAGCGTAGTCCCAAATCACCATGCTCGGTTTTGGTTGGAAACTAAACTAGTCGGGTCGTGTATGTCCGTTTGGACAATTAATCAATGTATCAAATGTTTTAAGATTTATTAAACCTTCTATTGTATTAACGATGTTTATGGAAACACAATTGGGACCTAAAGTATTATTTAACGTGTATTAAAAGGAAAAATTTTTATGGGCCGGTTTTAATACGGGTTGGGTTGTTACAAGTGGTATCAGAGCATGGTCTAAGGGATTTAGGTGACTTGAGATAGGTGCCTAGACTTAGACTTTTGTGTGTGCTTAATTTGTTGCGGGACTTGTAGGATTACGGGTCGGAACGGGTTATAGTTAGTGCCTTGTTTGTAGGTGGACTAACTAGGATTTTTGGCTTGTGTTGTGATGTTATTCCCTTGCGTGTGTTTATATCACGTGGAATCGTCATTGTGTTGGTTATATCATCGAGCGAGGCGGTCGTTGTACTAACGAGTTGAGACGATGTGTGTGCGTAATAAGGACTTGCAAACCTTTTTACGGGTGCAAATTGTGTCTAACAAGTGATGTACGACGAGTGTTGAGCAAGATGGGGCGGTGTTATACGTGTTGTTTTATACGTTCGTGGACTAATCGTTTTGCATTCTTTAGAATGACGACGCGAAACGACATCGAGATGAATGATGAGGAGTTTAACTCTAGAGTTGCGGCCGCCGTTGCGGAGCCAATGAGTGCGTTTCGAGAAGAAATGGATAGGAAGTATTCCAAATTTCGGGGTAGTGATGAAATGGAGCGTTGTCTTAAGAGCTTCATGAGGACTAAACCCCCGATGTATGACGGGAAACCGGATCCTTTGGTAAGCACAACTTGGATCTCGGATGTCGAAGGGTGTTTTCGTACTATTGAATGCCCTCCCGAGAAGAGGACAAGACTCGCTACTAGTTTGTTGCGGGGTAGGGCGAAGGATTGGTTGGATGGTAAGATTGATCTTGTCGGTGGTGAACCGTTTATGGTGTTATCATGGGACGGGTTTAAGAAGGAATTCTTCGAGGAGTTCCGGACTTCAGCCGATTTGTCAGAAATGCGTAATGAGTTGCGAAATTTGCAACAGGGTTCTATGGATTTGAATACTCTCAAGATGACCTTTATGGCGAAGGCTCGTTTTTTCCCGGAGTATTTGGGGAATGATAATTTGTTGATGCAAGATTTCTATCGAACCTTGAATGATGACTTGAAGAATAAGATTAGCCGGGGTCACGCGAAATCGTTTGCGGAATTATTCGCCGTGGCTAGAGGTTTCGAGTCGTATACGCGATCAAAGATTGGTGAACCTTCAAGTGAGAGAAGGGTTGTTTCGTATGGTGCTCCGAGTAAGAGGACTAAGGGTCCGAGTGTGAGCACGGGTGGTACGCGGACGGGTATACCGGATTCTAGTGCATCTAGATGTTACAATTGTGGCATGAGGGGTCACAAGTCTTGGGAATGTTCGGTACCAAAGGGTGATGGTATGTGTGCTTCAATTTCCAAGAAGAAGGACATCGTAAGTCGGAATGTCCCAAGTTAGCGGGGACAGGTGCGGCAAGGAGACGTTAAGGTACGTTTCGTTTTAATAAATATGTCCTTTGATTATTTATTAAGTGCCGTTGAATTTGAGTTTGTAAAATGCCTTGTGTTGTGCATATTGTTGTTATGGGTAACGTTCCTAATGGAAGTACCCTATGGTGATGTTTTGATTAATGGGCGAAGGGCGTAAGACTTGGTGCAACCAAGCATTCCTTAGTATTTGGAAATGTTTCTACCAAGCCATGGAAATGGGTTTTAGTGTTCGATTGTTAAGCGCGTGTTCGCTATAATGTGGAAGTTGATGAACCATGAGGTTCGTCGGGTGGATTGAAACCCTTGAAATCGAGTGTTTTGGATCTCGATGTATGTTGGTGAAGGAGTCTACGTGACGCGACAGTAGGTGCCTCTTTTATACCTACTAGCGTGATGTTTGACTCCGATTGTGTTGCGGTTACATTGTACTTAGGGTACCGGAGTGAAACCCTTAGGTACATGAGTGACTAGGTGGAAATTGACAAACTAGAGCAATTAGATGATTGCGAGGGTGTGGTTTGTGTAATCGTGGTACACTTTTTGTTCGA
The DNA here is from genome assembly GCF_046630445.1 of Rutidosis leptorrhynchoides. Lineage (NCBI taxonomy): Eukaryota > Viridiplantae > Streptophyta > Magnoliopsida > Asterales > Asteraceae > Rutidosis > Rutidosis leptorrhynchoides. The sequence goes on from NC_092339.1 coordinate 96,406,287, forward strand.
AGTGTTTAAGGATTGATTGAAATCCTTCGTGTGCTCAAGGCTGGAGCAAGATATGGTGATGGGTCGTGTGAGCCCAATTGTTGGTAAAGTCTACCTTTGGTAGCACTGTATGGTTATACGAGTTGTGGATATTGGAACGTAGTTCCAAGTGGGGGAGTTACACTCCCGCCCGAGGAAGTTTTTAGTTTGAGACTTCGGATGATACTTTTGGTAGATCCGGAAGTTTGCGTTGGGACCTAGTTTGGTCGATTTGTGTTAGATTACAATTTCGGATAAATTGTACTTATGGTTTGGATTTGAATTATCACCGAGGTGGTAATGTGGTAAATCTTATTGAGAGATAATGGACGTGTTTGGCGAGCAAGGTGAAATCCTTCGGTTAAGGGAGGTGTGTGTCGGATTCTCTTCTAGAGAATTATTGTTTTGTACCTATGTTTGATATAGGTGGTTCTTGCTCGAGTGTGTGAATGGTTAGTGGTATCCGTTAGGATTCACTATGGCGTAGCAGAGCGCGATGTTACGCTACTCGTCGTTCGAGGCCAAAAGGGGGTTGATTGATGAAGCATGACCTTCGGGGTCCGCTGACTTCATTATGGGAGTATGTGATTGGTGGAGCATGACCTTAGGGGTCCGCTGACTTCATCATGATCGAGGTGTTATATCGGTGGAGCATGACCTTCGGGGTCCGCTGACTTCATCCGGTGTTGAGATTGGTGAAGCATGATCTTCGGGTCCGCTGACTTCATCATGGTAGTGGATCGCGTGTGGTTTCAGATTCACGATGACGCGTGTGGTTTCGGTCATCTTATTGTGGAAGTGAATCTCGTGTAGTTCGGATTTACAAATGACTCGTGTGGTTTCGGTCATTTTATTGAGGAGTGGGTCTCGTGTAGTTCTGATTCACAAATGACTCGTGTAGTTCGGTCATTCCTCTGGGATAGTGACTCTCGTGTAGTTCGGATTCACTGTGGCGCGTGTAGTTCGGCCATTCCCGATTGTTGTTGTGGTGAAGGTAGTGAGTCGCGTGTAGTTCGGATTCACTAAGGCGCGTGTGTTTTCGGCCAGCCTTCGTATTGTTGGATGTGTAAGCACCGATGGGAAATTCGAGTACCATCTCCGTGTGCGATTGGATATGCGTTGTCCATGAGTTAGTGTTATATGTCGTTGTACACTAAAGGATGTTGTTTGATCTATCGGTTGTTTGATACACCAATGGTGGGGTCGTGAGGACCATGTTGTGGTATGATTAGTGATGCGATAGCCGTGTTTCGCTCACATGTTGTTACGGGTGTGACGATAGTCGATTTTGTACAACTTGGGATCTAGCTTTGCCATGATTGTTTTGGGCGCTATCGGTTTTAGCCGTTGGATTATGATGTTACGGTAGTTGCATATTGGTCGTATTGTGCACTACAAGGGATGTTTAGTGATTGGTATCATCTGTAAGGATTTGTTTGGATCGGTCTTCATCGTTTCAGGTTGTTGACCTTGGATTGAGACTTGGTTGCTTTTAGCATTGTACTCGGTAAGGGTACGCTAAGGAATTGATATCTCGATACGAGATTGGTTGAGTTTTCCCGATGTGAGGGATTGAGCAAGTTTTAGTGCTCGGATTGTGAAATTGATAAATCACGGGTGACGATTTAGTTGTCGAAGGCAATTCATTGGGAAGAATTGCTTAGGAAAGTCGGTTGGGACTTATGTTTGAGGACCGTGAAGTGTGGTCTGTTTGGTTAAGTGACGAGGATCATGAGGACGTGATCGAATCTAAGTGGGGAGAGTTGTAACACCCTGTTTTTCCCCGTACATGATTTATAGGTGTATTGTGTATGTACGATAGGCGTATGAAAGGTTCGGGACATGTTTGGGTGTTGAGGTCTTGTATGCAAGGAAAGGTGTTAGACCACGTTGAATGTCGCGGCGTGACAAAGGAGGCCGCGGCGCGGCATTTAACTGGAATCCAGATCAGAAGCTTGATTAAAAATGATCCCAGAACTAGACAACTGTCGCGGCGCGACATTTAAGGCCGCGGCGCGGCGATACGGGCAAACTGGTACCAGATTCTTGTAATTTTAATTAAGGTTCAAGGGTAATTTAGTCATTTCATGTTTGAGCCAGATTTGAGGCTTTAACCTCATCCACCCATTTCATTTCTCATTTTAATTTCCCTTTTCTTTTCATTTTTCCTCTCAAACTCAAACACCCATTTGATTTCAAAAGGATTTTTCGAAAGGAAGGATCGGGAGTTGATCTTTGGCGTAGCTGACAAGTGTGTTCTCCTCGTTCCTAGCTACACGGTGATACTAGTGATAAGCTCTAACTCCGAATTTCATTTTCGTGTTCATCATTCAAATTTAGGGCTTTTGATTGTATGATTCATAGGTGAAACCCATTTAGTTGTTAATTGGAGATTAACACCAATATTTGGGTTTATTGTTGTTAAAGGTGGGTTTTGGGTTGGTTAATGATTTAACCATGTTTAAGACTTGTAAATGGTGTACAATCACTAGCATTAGTGATTATTGATGTTTTGGAGACTTTTAGGGTTTTCGTGGTTGACTAATTTTGACTAGAGTCAAAATTAGGGTTTGTTGAGGATTATAACCCGAATGTCGAGTCGATGAGGTTTGTAAACTTAAAATGGATTAAGTTGAAGTATAAAACCGAGTTAAACATGTTTTGGTGTCAAAACTTGTAAATGGTGAGATTTTGACTTAATGGATCAAAATTAGGCTTTATGGGCGATTTTGAGAACGATAAGTGTTTAACACTTGTGTTCGGGTTTAATTGGCATATTAGGACTATTATCACTTGTGTTAGTGATTATTGGTTAGTTTGGGCACGGTTTGTGCTTGGAAGTGCAATTGGGTCGAATTTGCACAAAGTGTTAAATTGGGTTGGTTTGTAAATCCAATCTAAGTGTGTTGTTGAATTTGTGATAATGGATTAGGTACTTTCCATTGACGAGTTGCGGATTACTTGGAAGCATTTCATCAAGGCGACAAGGTGAGTGTTAATATCCTATGTGCATATGTATGTGTAGGATGGGTGCGGGTCGGGTGAAGTGGTTCTCGGTTATAGAGCTCACTTCACATATAGGTGGATTTTTATGGACTTGTGTATAGGTCCAATTGACATGGTTGTGCATTTTGGTTGACCACCTTTGGCCAGGTACACGTTTTGTGTGTACGTTATCACACGTGTTGTGATGTGGAGTATATAACCCCAATGGCAAAGGGTTGATATTGTTGTGATGTGGATAACCCCGATGTGGTGGATTTTATAATCCCGTGACCGTGGAATTTGCGTTGGAGAAGTGGATCTCGTGTGGTTCGAATTCACGATGACGCGTGTAGTTCGGTCATCTTATCGGAAGTGAATCTCGTGTAGTTCGGATTCACGATGACGCGTGTTGTTCGGTCATCTTGTTGAGGTAGTAATCTCGTGTGGTTTCGGATTACTAAGGCTCGTGTAGTTCGGCCAACCTCGATGTTGTGAAGATAGTAATCTCGTGTGGTTTCAGATTACGAAGGCTCGTGTAGCTCGACCAATCTTCATTGTGGCGTTTGGTATTCGGTAATGGGTTAAGGGGTTAACCTTATTCGTTTTATATTGTTATATATATTAATGTAATGTTGTGTTGTAGCTAACCCTCCGGGTGTAGCTTATTGGCGTTGTTCACATCGTCGTAGGTGAACTTACTTGTTGATATCTTTAGCTTGTTGCTTAGAGATAGTACAGTATGCTTAGTATAGTTGCCTTATTCATGGATGCTTCGGTATGCGGTATTTGATATTTGTGTGGCGTGTCCAATTTATACATATATATGTATGTAGTATATTATCATTCACTAAGCGTTAGCTTACCCTCTCGTTGTTGATATTTTTATAGGATCGCATGCTTGGCGGCTCGGGTAAGCTTGGGGATTAGAGATCTTGGCTAGGTTGCTTAGAAGATCTTGCTTTTGTATTCGATTAGGATTTGGGTAGCCTAGTCCCAAATCACCATGCTCGGTTTTGGTTGGAAACTAAACTAGTCGAGTCGTGTATGTCTGTTTGGACAATTAATCAATGTATCAAATGTTTTAAGGTTTATTAAACCTTCTATTGTATTAACGATGTTTATGGAAACACAATTGGGACCTAAAGTATTATTTAACATGTATTAAAAGGAAAAAATTTTATGGGCCGGTTTTAATACGGGTTGGGTTATTACAAGTGGTATCAGAGTATGGTCTAAGAGATTTAGGTGACTTGAGATAGGTGCCTAGACTTAGGCTTTTGTGTGTGCTTAATTTGTTGCGGGACTTGTAGGATTACGGGTCAGAACGGGTTATAGTTAGTGCCTTGTTTGTAGGTGGACTAACTAGGATTTTTGGCTTGTGTTGTGATGCTATTCCCTTGCGTGTGTTTATATCGCGTGGAATCGTCGTTGTATTGGTTATATCATCGAGCGAATCGGTCGTTGTACTAATGAGTTGAGACGACGTGTGTGCGTAATAAGGACTTGCAAACCTTATTAAGGGTGCAAATTGTGTCTAACAAGTGATGTACGACGAGTGTTGAGCAAGATGGGGCGGTGTTATGCGTGTTATTTTATACGTTCGTGGACTAATCGTTTTGCATTCTTTAGAATGACGAAGCGAAACGAGATCGAGACGAATGACAGGAGTTTAACTCTAGAGTTGCGGCCGCCATTGCGAAGCCAATGAGTGCGTTTCGAGAAGAAATGGATAGGAAGTATTCCGAATTTCGGGGTAGTGATGAAATGGAGCGTTGTCTTAAGAGCTTCATTAGGACTAAACCCCCGATGTATGACGGGAAACCGGATCCTTTGGTAAGTACAACTTGGATCTCGAATGTCGAAGGGTGTTTTCGTACTATTGAATGCCCTCCCGAGAAGAGGACAAGACTCGCTACTAGTTTGTTGCGGGGTAGGGCGAAGGATTGGTTGGATGGTAAGATTGATCTTGTCGGTGGTGAACCGTTTATGGTGTTATCATGGGACGGGTTTAAGAAGGAATTCTTCGAGGAGTTCCGGACTTCAGCCGATTTGTCGGAAATGCGTAATGAGTTGCGAAATTTGCAACAGGGTTCTATGGATTTGAATACTCTCAAGACGACCTTTATGGCGAAGGCTCGTTTTTGCCCAGAGTATTTGGGGAATGATAATTTGTTGATGCAAGATTTCTATCGAACCTTGAATGATGACTTGAAGAATAAGATTAGCCGAGGTCACGCGAATTCGTTTGCGGAATTATTCGCCGTGGCTAGAGGTTTCGAGTCGTATACGCGATCAAAGATTGGTGAACCTTCAAGTGAGAGAAGGGTTGTTTCGTATGGTGCTCCGAATAAGAGGACTAAGGGTCCGAGTGTGAGCACGGGTGGTACGCGGACGGGTACACCGGATTCTAGTGCATCTAGATGTTACAATTGTGGCATGAGGGGTCACAAGTCTTGGGAATGTTCGGTACCAAAGGGTGATGGTATGGTGTGCTTCAATTGCCAAGAAGAAGGACATCGTAAGTCGGAATGTCCCAAGTTAGCGGGGACGGGTGCGGCAAGGAGACGTTATGGTACGTTTCATTTTAATAAATATGTCCTTTGATTATTTAATAAGTGCCGTTGAATTTGAGTTTGTAAAATGCCTTGTGTTGTGCATATTGTTGTTATGGGTGACGTTCCTAATGGAAGTACCCTATGGTGATGTTTTGATTAATGGGCGAAGGGCGTAAGACTTGGTGCAACCAAGCATTCCTTAGTATTTGGAAATGTTTCTACCAAGCCATGGAAATGGGTTTTGGTGTTCGATTGTTAAGCGCGTGTTCGCTATAATGTGGAAGTTGATGAACCATGAGGTTCGTCGGGTGGATTGAAACCCTTGAAATCGAGTGTTTTGGGTCTCGATGTATGTTGGTGAAGGAGTCTACGTGACGCGATAGTAGGTGCCTCTTTTATACCTACTAGCGTGATGTTTGACTCCGATTGTGTTGCGGTTACATTGTACTTAGGGTACCGGAGTGAAACCCTTAGGTACATGAGTGACTAGATGGAAATTGACAAACTAGAGCAATTGAATGATTGCGAGGGTGTGGTTTGTGTAATCGTGGTACACTTTTTGTTCGAAGTGTTTAAGGATTGATTGAAATCCTTCGTGTGCTCAAGGCTGGAGCAAGATATGGTGATGGGTCATGTGAGCCCAATTGTTGGTAAAGTCTACCTTTGGTAGCACTGTACGGTTGTACGAGTTGTGGATATTGGAACGTAGTTCCAAGTGGGGGAGTGATAATGCTAAAAACGAACATATATTTCATAGCATTATTCCTCAAGAAAGACAAGCTTTTAGTTGCAATTGTTCTATTTACAAGTGATATTCGTTTAAATAATAAAAGGTGAAGACAAAAGACAGATTTGACGAATTGAAGACGCAAACGACCAAAAAGCTCAAAAGTACAAAAGACAATCAAAGAGGTTCCAATTATTGATAAGAAACGTCTCGAAATTACAAGAGTACAAGATTCAAAACGCAAAATACAAAATATAAAATTGTACGCAAGGACGTTCGAAAATCCGGAACCGGGACCAGAGTCAACTCTTAACGCTCGACGCAACGGACTAAAAATTACAAGTTAACTATGCATATAAATATAATATAATATATAATTAATTATATTAATTATATATATATTATATATATATATATTATAAAACCGTCGGCAGAGAAACTCCAAGGGTGTGAGCTGTAAATACATTCTCCGCGACTCGCGGAGTTTGAAGAGGATTTTGCCGCGAGTCGCGGAGCCCCAAAAATCAACTCTGGCTATAAAGCAAACCGAATTCTGATCATTTTTCATATTCTATTTCTCTCTTCTCTCATATATACGATATATATATATATATAATTTATATTTTAATTTTAATTTTAATTATAATTCTAATAATAAGGGTATGTTAGCGAATATTGTAAGGGTGTAAGTCGAAATTCTGTCCGTGTAACGCTACGCTATTTTTAAATCATTGTAAGTTATGTTCAACCTTTTTATATTAATGTCTCGTAGCTAAGTTATTATTATGCTTATTTAAAACGAAGTAATCATGATGTTGGGCTAATTACTAAAATTGGGTAATTGGGCTTTGTACCATAATTGGGGTTTGGACAAAAGAACGACACTTGTGGAAATTAGACTATGGGCTATTAATGGGCTTTATATTTGTTTAACTAAATGAAAGTTTGTTAATGTTAATATAAAGATTTACAATTGGGCGTCCCTATAAATTACCATATACACTCAATCGGACACGATGGGCGGGGTATTTATATGTACGAATAATCGTTCATTTAACCGGACACGGGAATGGATTAATAGCCACTAGAATAATTAAAACAGGGGTGAAATTACATTCAAGGGTAAATGGTGTAATTGTTAACAAAGTAGTAAAACCTTGGTTTACACGCAGTCGATAACCTGGTGTATTCATTAAACAAAGTATTAAAACCTTGTTACAATTCGAATCCCCAATTAGTTGAAATATTTAACTTCGGGTATAATAATAATTTGATGAGGACACTCGCACTTTATATTTATGACTGATGGACTGTTATGGACAAAAACCAGACGGACATATTGAATAATCCAGGACAAAGGACAATTAACCCATGGGCATAAAACTAAAATCAACACGTCAAACATCATGATTACGGAAGTTTAAATAAGCATAATTCTTTTATTTCATATTTAATTTCCTTTATTTTATATTTAATTGCACTTCTAATTATCGCACTTTTATTTATTGTTATTTAATCGCACTTTTAATTATCGTACTTTTTAATTATCGTAAGTTTATTTTATCGCACTTTTATTATTCGCAATTTCATTATCGTTATTTACTTTACGCTTTAATTTAAGTCTTGTATTTATTTTATATTTTACATTAGGTTTTAACTGCGACTAAAGTCTTAAAATCGACAAACCGGTCATTAAACGGTAAAAACCCCCCTTTATAATAATAATATTACTTATATATATATTTGTATTTTTAATAAAAGTAAACTAATATAGCGTTGAGCTTTGTTTAAAGATTTCCCTGTGGAACGAACCGGACTTACTAAAAACTACACTACTGTACGATTAGGTACACTGCCTATAAGTGTTGTAGCAAAGTTTAAGTATATCCATTCTATAAATAAATAAATATCTTGTGTAAAATTGTATCGTATTTAATAGTATTTCCTGCTAAAATTAATAACTATTTTATATACACCTCGCATAATACCAAGTATTTTTGGCGCCGCTGCCGGGGACTATCTTAAAAGCCGGAAGCGCAACGCTAATATAAAAAAAAAAAGATTTTTTTAGCTTACTTCTATTAAAAATTCGTTTTTGTAAAAATACGTTTTAAAAATTCGAAAATATAAAAAGAAAAACAAAAATATAAGTATTTTTTTAAGATTTTGTTAAATATTTAAGTTTTATAAGTTTCTTTATTTTTATTTTAGTTTATAAAAATATAAGTTTTATTTTAATATTTTTTATTTATTTAAAAACAGAAAACAGAAAATAAAAAAAAAATAAAAATAAAGAAAAAAACGCGTAGATTTAAAACTGTGCCAGAGTTGAAATTTGGATCCCCGCGACTCGCGGGGTTTGATGCAATAATTGCCGCGACTCGCGGAGCTTCTCTGACACACGGACAGAAGCCCTAATTCAGCATTAATTACGGGTTTTAATTAATTATTATTATTTAAACCTAATTATTATTATTATTATTATTAGTTTTATTTTAAGATTTACTTTTTATTTAATTTGTTTTATTTAGTATTAATTAGTTTACTTAAATTGTAAAATTAGTAGTTTTATTAAATAAAATAATATTTTTATAAAAATTGTACTTTTTACAACTTTTTATTTATTTTTATATTTTGTCCCTTTTTAATCATTGTAGCGTAATATTTGTATTTTTAGCTCATATTTAATTTTAAACTTAGTTTTTGCTATAGTTATTTTTACTCCTAGATTTTTAGGCTTTGCCGTAGAATTCCTTAAGTGCTTTTTCTTTAGACTAAGATTTAGGTACTTTAGAATTTTGCGACGCCTTTTTAAGTTTTAGTTTCTTTTTAAGTTATTTCCATTTGGGATTTAGTTTTTCCTGTAAGCTTTAATATTTTTAGACACCTTTTACTATGTATCAATTATCATTTCAATTAGTAATTTCAATTTGCAATTATAATTTTAAGTTAGTTGTAGTAATAAGGTTAGGTTAGTCAAGTATTTTTAAGTTTTTATAAGTTTCTTTTATTTTTCCGTCACCTTTTATTTTTCAACCATTTTTTCTTTTTCGACCTTTTTCGACGAACTCTTTTTCTCTCTTATTTCTCGCTATTCTAGTTTTTAGGACTTAGAATTTTTTCTACTTCTTATCTAAATTTCTTAAAATTACGAAAATTTATTTTGAGTGGTTAAATTGATAGACATCAAAATTTTCTGGTTCGTAGTAATAGTTGGATTTGTACGTGGACCGGGTTATTGGAGCCAAACAGTACTCAATTATATTGAGACCAAACGAATCCTGCCCCTCTGCTGCATCTTTTGGCTATTCGAAACGTGGGCAAAATCAGAAAAGTCTATTGATTGGATAACTTATTATAATTTTTCTTTCCTTTTAAAAACTAATAGGATATTCAGTGAATGCACCGAGCAAGACGTTCACCACCTTTTGTACGTTCACCACCTGTAACTAGATCAAGACATTTAGCAAATATTGTCGCCGTTGATTTTTCTTTAGAATCGTCATCTAGTCGAACAAGAACTCCAACTCAAATTTCCGATAATCCATCTTTTGAACCCGACTTCACAATTAAGAACCCGGAGCATATTCAAGGACAATTCCAAGATCTTGAACCACTAATTATTCCTCCTGAGCCACAAACCATTAAATCAGAATCCTCTAGTGATTCGTATTCAACAAATTCAATTATGGAAGTAACGGAACCTCTAAGTATGGAAGATCGAATGAGAGCCACACGCACGGGCCAAGGTCACGCCATTATTAAGCCAGAAGTTAATGCGCCGGATTATGAAATCAAAGGACAAATTCTACACATGGTAACTAACCAATGCCAATTCAGTGGTGCACCGAATGAAGATCCTAACGAACACCTTCGTACGTTTAAAAGAATTTGTACACTATTCAAAATCCGAGAAGTGGAAGATGAGCAGATCTATCTCATGTTGTTTCCTTGGACTTTAAAAGGAGAAGCCAAAGATTGGTTAGAATCGTTACCTGAAGGGGCGATTGACACATGGGATGTCTTAGTTGAAAAATTTCTTCAAAGATTCTTTCCGGCATCTAAAGCCGTGAGACTTCAAGGAGAAATTGTTACGTTCACACAAAAGCCAAATGAAACATTATATGAGGCGTGGACAAGATTCGGAAGGATGTTGAGAGGATGTCCTCAACACGGTTTAGACACTTATCAAATAGTACAAATATTCTACCAAGGTGTCAACGTTGCTACACGAAAAGACATCGACATAACAGCTGGTGGTTCCATTATGAAGAAAACCGCAACTGAAGCTTACAAAATTATTGATAACACAGCCTCCCACTCGCATGAGTGGCACCAAGAAAAAGATATTTTTCGTTCATCTAAAGTGGCTAGAGCCGATTCTAGCCATGACTTTGATTCCGTTTCAGCAAAAATAGATGCTTTCGAAAGACGAATGGAAAAGATGAATAAAGATATTCACGCAATACGAATCAGTTGTGAGCTATGCGGTGGACCACACTTATTGAAAGATTGTCACATTGAACCAACATTGGAACAACGAGAGAATGTTTCCTATATGAACCAAAGGCCTGGAAATAATTATCAAAATAATTATCAACCGCCAAAGCTAAACTTCAATCGAAATCAAAACATTCTTTACAATCCAAAAGGACCCGAAAATAACTGGTATAACCAACAAGGTACGAATAACCAACCAACTCAAAACAACACTTTCAATCAACAAAGACCTGGCTTATATAAACCACAACAACAAACCGAAGAGAAAAAGTCAAATATGGAAGACGTGGTATTCAAGCTAGTTGAATCTCAAACACAATTTATTGAAACTCAAACCCAAACGAACGAGAGATTTGATCAGTCATTAAGAACTCAACAAGCTTCCATTTTGAATCTAGAAAAACACGTAGGTACTCTTGCTAGCATGATGAGTGAGAGGGAACAAGGAAAGCTACCGAGTAATACTGAAGTAAATCCTCGGAATGAGAATGTTAATATGGTTTCAACGAATTCTGAAAAACCAGCACCAGAAGATGGGAAGGTTTTAGATGAGAGTAACAATGAAGAAGTTACACCACCACCACCCGAGTATGTAAAGCCAGTGGTGGCACCATACAAACCACCCATCCCGTTTCCAAGAAAAGGAGTTGAGTATGAGCAAGTAATAAGTAATAAAGATTGTGATACTTCTGGAAAAAAGAAGAAGAAAAAGAATAAGAAAGTACAAGAAACAAAAGCCGTAGAAGTAAACCCGGTGAAGACAGTTCCACCAAAACCTCCACCTAGGGTAGGTGATCCGGGTGAATTTATTGTTCCCTGTCTACTTAGTGATTGTGTCATGTATGATGCACTAGCAGATTTAGGTGCAAGTGTAAGTGTTATGCCTCTTTCATTATATAAGAGATTAGGAGTAGGTAAGTTAAGTCCAACGGATATGAGTGTTCGACTCTTTGATCAAACCATTAAGCACCCAGTTGGAATTGCTGACAACCTACCCGTTCAAGTAGGCAATTTAACCTTTCTAGTCGAATTTATTGTCATTGACATAGAAGAGGACCCAAACATTCCTCTAATTTTAGGTCGGCCATTCTTAGCGTCCACCAAGGCGTTATTTGATGTAGGAAATGGAAGAATGACACTTAAAAGTGGTGACAAATCGATCACCTTTATGATTCGAAAGTCTAAATCTCCACCAGCCAAAACCGTTGAACCAGTAAAAACAATTGGTAAGAACCATGTGTTTTTACCAACTCCAACGGTAATACTTAGCAATAATGAAACGCCTAAGTGTGGGGAAAATGAAGTAACACCTAATGATGACATGATAACAAAGAACCCCGTTGTTGATACGAAATTAAATGATCCCGTTATTAATAGTTCAATGAAGAAACTTATTAAACGGATTCGCGATGCTAGAACCAAGGGGAACTTTAAGTTATGTAACCGGTTAGTATCCAATCTATCACCTAAAGAAAAGGAGAAACTAGTTGAAATTGTGGAAATTACACAGGAATCCGACCAATGGCTTAAAGAAAAAGTCACGGATATGCAAGTTGATTATGGACCAAGAGAAATTAACGATGAAGTTAATCACAATTTTGACACCACGGCTACCTAAGTGTGGGGAGATTCAAATGTTCTAAAAAGAAAATGCTATCTAGAGTTAGTTGTTCTGTTCTCGTGTAGTTCTGAGAATGGAACCCGATTGGTCTTTCCCTAGCAGACCCTAAAGAACTAGTCTTCTCCCCCCATTCTGAATTTTTATTTTTTTTAGGTTTTTACAAAATGAAGACTGCCTGTGAACTAAACCATGGTCTAATGCTACACGCTTTGATCACTAAACGTAATAATGACATACTACCGAGAGAAATAGTATCAGTAATCAGAGAAAGAATGGACGGAGTTAGAAAAGAATCCAGATGCGAAGATAATAAGTTACAATTTGGTAAAGGAAAATCAAAATCCGCAGCGAAAAGAAGAGCACGACACCTAGAAAGATGTCACAAATGCGGAAAATGGTCACATGGAGGTAAATGTTCAAATAATCAAACCTATTCAAATACCGAATTTGTTACTTTATGCAGAGACGGACCGTTCATATGTTTAGAAGAAAAGATACTGAATGCTCGAGGTTACGCCTATGTAGCTATGGAAAACCAATTAAACCGACTATCTTATGAATGGGATAGATCATATAACTAAGAAATCTATTTCACAGGTATGTCTGTACATTTTTTATTTTTATTTTTATTTTTAACCTTTTGATAATAAACGCTAATTTGTTCGCTAAAAAGTATTAAATTGGTATTAAATAAAATTAGGTTTGGCGACCGAAATTATTGATATCATTCAAAAATTTATTACATCACTGCGAAATTTAACGTTTATTCTTAAGGTATAAATATCTTTAATCAATCAACCCAAAATATTTCAAAAATTCGTCATGAGTTAAATTAGGTCTTGGAACCGAAATTACTTTACCGAAAAGAGGGGCGCATATTTTTGATAATATTTGATTGATTAAAGTGGGATAAAAAGACAAAAAGATTTTTAAATTTATTTTTACCATGTTTTTAAAATTAATATTTAAATCTTAAATTAATATTATAAACTTTGTAAAAACAATATATTTAAAATATTTGAAAAATTAATATAAATTTTTAATTTTATGCATTTCAAATTTTAAGTTTGGTGTGAATTTTTAATATTTAAAATATAAATTTTTAATTTTATGCATTTCAAATTTTAAGTTTGGTGTGAATTTTTAATATTAATTTTGAATTTTATATTTAAGTTGTGTGAATTTAAAAACAAAAATTTACTTTATCTCATTAAGTTAAGAATATGATTTTTAAAATTCGTCGTAAGTTGAAGACTAGGTCTTTGAACCGAAATTGCTTTACCCGAGGGAGGGACGAGAACTTTTATTATCATTATTTTTAATCTTATTGAATTAGAGTATGCCAAAAACATTGAAAAAACCCAAAAATCTTAGCTTTTAAAACAATCGCTACAAAAAGATAAATTTTAAAATTTTGTCGAGAGACGGACTAGGACATCGATCCGAAACGACCTCGTCCTAAATAACAAGGGAAACAAAATTTTAAAATTAATTTCTTAATTGTTTTCAAAAGTTAATGATTATAAAAAAAAAAAACAAAAAAAAAACAAACTCCGCGACTCGCGGAGTTTGAAGTGTATTTCGCCGCGACTCGCGGAGAGGCCGAATTACAGAAAAAAAATAAAAAGAGCTGAACGATCAGTTTCAGTCCCCAACCCAAAAACTCAAAAACAAACTGCGAAAAAACCCCGAAAATACACCCAAAAACACCCCAAAAATCCCAATTTTTAACCGTTAATAACCAAATTTTTTGCTAAAATCATGTTGAGAAGGATGCTATCTAAGAATTACTCAAGAAAAACGGTAAATTTCTACACCTAAACACCATTTAATTCGAAATTTGGTGTTCTTGAGTCATTTTTTCCCCAATTTGATTTTGATGCTTTTTAGTGTAATTAGACTTAAATTGTTTATGTATTATGCTTGTATAACCTAGATTGATGCTGTTTAACATGATTAGAAGCCTTAAACTTCAAATTTTGAATAATCTAGGGTTTGTGTTCTTGAGCAATTTGGGGCTTTTTGATATAAACAGGTTATGGCCGATTTTTGTCATGAATTGTTGCTAAATTAAGTAGTGTAACATGTTTAGGTAGTTAAATGATCCAAACTTTGAGCCTAAATATGATTTTGAGAATTAAAGTGGACTTTTTCAAGTCTAAAATTCATGAACTTGATTTTTGAAAGATAATGCCATTTGAGACTTGTTTAATTGCTAGTAATGATTATTTTGACATGTTATTTGAGTTGAATGCTTATGAACTTGGCGAACATTTTCGTATATGCTTATTTGAAAAAAGTGTAGATTTGATGAAAATATGAAAATGAGCTTAAGTTTGATATAAATTGATAATGTCATTGTAATTGATGATTTTGCTGACACTAATGCATATTTGGATGCACAAAATTTGTGTTTGATGTGTTTTGCAGAATGAAAGGGGTGAATCTTCATCCCAAGCCCGCAATGCTCCTGCTGAGAATTTGGAACAACAGGAGGTGGATAACTACTACAAGCAGGATATACCTCATCCAGTCATGACTTTTTCCGATATGCACTTGGAAGAGTTGCACCCGAACCTGAGATTTGACAGACTTTGGATAGATTATCCAAAATATCAACGGGGTTTGCATACTCTTCATTCCAAGGTTGTTGAGGTACCGAGGGTCATAGAATGGGGACCCTTAGAAGCTGTAGAATTGGCCGGGCCAATTAGGGAATTACTTGTACAGAGGTATGGTAATTCTTCTTTTAATGACTGGATATGTTTATTCACCATACGTAGACCTGTATATAAAGTATGGTGTGAAGAATTGTTATGTAGTATAGAGTTAAATGATCGGGTAGCTAGTTTAACCGATCGTTCTTTTATTAGATTTTTGTTAGGCGGTTCGATGCGCCACATGTCTTTACTGGACATGGCTCAGGCTTTACGTATATATACGCCTGAGGAGTTAGCGTCTGCCGATTGTAGAGGATTGATACTAAACGGTAGAAAGATAGATGAGAATTTTGATACACACGGTGTGTGGAGTCAAATGACAAGCCATCACCGTTTCAAAGGGGGAAATTACTCTTATTTGGATATAGATAGAGCCGAATTAAGAGTGATACATAGGTTTTTAGCTAATTCGATTACACAAAGGGGTAAGAACAAAGAAAAAGTAAATGAACAAGATTTGTTTTACCATATGTGTATTCGAGACCCACAAAGCGCTGTAAGTATACCATATTGTGTGGGTTATTATTTATCAGCTATGGTTCGGGGGATGTGACCACATAGCATAATAGGAGGTGGTATTTTTATTACTTTGATTGGTGAATATCTCGGTGTGGATATAAGTCGGGGGGGATTATTACTAGAAGAGCCGGAACCCCGCGACACTATAGGTTTAAATGTATACCATGGTGCGAAAGTTTTGAAGAGGCGAAATAACGCCGCAGTACGATACCATGGTAGACATCCACAGGTGGAGAGAAACCAACAACAAGGTAATGTAGGAGGGGGGAATGAGATGCAAGAAATGCATAGGTTTATAGCTTCTCAGGAATACGAAAATGCTAGACAGAGAGCATTTGAAGATTGGCAAGTTCATCAGAACCAGATCATAGCTCATTGCCAACATATAGGTAGAAACTATATTCCTACACCGAAACCCATCTTCCCTCCTTGGTCTATAGAGATGCAGCCACCATATCCTACGTATGATCCTGCCGAAGCATTCTATAGCACTTATGGTTATGCCTGGAACCCCTATTGGTACCAATATCATCCTTAGTATACTTATTTTTTTTTTTTTTGTAATTTGTAATTATTGATACGTTTAATACTTTTATTAATATTGTAATCATTAATTATCTAACTTTTATTCTTAAATTTTAATAATTTTTGAATGTGGGGTAATATACCAAACTTCAAAAATATGTATATATGTTTGCAGTTTATCTTATGTACACAACAGGGTAAAACAACGCATTTTCAAAGACTGGCATTAAGTTCAGCAAAAGCAACTAATTTTGACGACAAGATGCAAAATATATGTGAAATAACAACAAGACGGAATGAACAAATGATGTGCACCATTTATCATTCAGCAAACAAACGCCAATATATTTGGAAACTTTGGTAAAATTTAATCATTTTCACACTAATCACCCTCAATAATTTAAATTGTTACTGATTTCTTGCAAATGAGGGCATTGCAAGATCTTAAGTGTGGGAAGGGGTTAAATTCTTTCGGATTTTAAAATTTTTATCTTAAACACTTGGTTACCATTTAAAAATACTAGTAAAGCAGTAGTTGTATTAGAATCTAGTGCTCTCTGATAATAAAGAACAGCCCTGGTCTTATATACTGACTACCCAATTCTAGTAAAATTTTTCAAAATTTTCAATTAAATGAATTCAAGATCATGTTTATACATATTTATGAACGATAAAACTAGGTTTTAACACCGAAATTATTGTTACCTCGAAAAGGACATAAATTGAGAAACAAACTAAAATGTTAAAATTCATTTAAAATGGAATAGAGGACGATAAAAAGGAAAATAAAAGCCAAGTGTGGGAAAATTTACCAAGTTATTTTAAACATATGTCACATATATCTGTAACAAATAACTGAAAATACTTTTGCTTTGAACTAAACTAAACTGTTTTACCCAATGAAAGAAAAGAAGAGATGGATCTACACGATGAATCAATTCCATCATTAAAAGGAAGTAAAGTCTTCCGAAAAAGAAACGCGCTTCTTGATTTAGGTCATGAAGTTGTCGTCCAGACCAGCTGTAGGTTGACGAAAAATCTAGAAAAGTCATCACTAAAATCAGCAGGAAATCCACGGACCTCAGCATTAAACAGGGTCGCCAAGTGGTCAGATTTATCCTAACCATGAGAAGGATTTATCTCGTACGATGGGGGGGCACCATGCAAATTAGCTGGATAAGACTAATGAATCAGATCCCCAGAAAGGATAATCTCCTTAAAGATTAAAAATCAGCTTTTAAGACTGATATTACTCAATCCTAGAGATTGACCTTAAAGATTGAGAATTCAAACTCATGGAATTCAATGATATCTAAACTCGAGCTTGAACGAGAAAATATTTTGATCAAAATTATAAACCAATTTGTTTTCTGAAAACCCTATTTTCAATGCGTTCATTACCATTGAACGTAAAATCCTAGGAATTCACCTGGAATTCATTAGGTCACCTGAACTAAATCGGGTGTCAACCGTAAGAACGGTGGTTGCATAGCATGGTCAAAGACAGGACCTTGTGCCAGGCCGAAAAATTATAAGGGTGAGCTTTACTATTGCTCCTACCAAGGATAGTAATTGCGTCCGACACGTTATAGACTATAATCAAAAGCATGTCACGGGACATTGCCTTAACAGTTGCTTGTTCAACGCTTTCCTTTACAACCGGACGGTAGTTTGCCGAAAGGTAATATACGGAACAAGTAAACTGGACGTGTTGCTTTCCTAATACAAGGTTAGCAAGTGGGTGACACAAAACCATAAGTTTTGATCTAAAATTTTCAAATCTGAAACCTACCAAACCCACAAAAATATTTTGCAAACACCGGTAAAGGGTTATCCCGGAAAACTTATCTAGGGTAAAAACTAGATTTAATTTTCAAAAGATCAAATGTTTTCATAAAGATCCAATTTTCTTAATGGATCTAAATTTTTATAGTCATGTGAGACTGTAAACCATATCGTTACTACCATTGTTTATACCGCCGTATAGAAATCACTGATGTACAAAGTGTGAAGAATAATGAAGTGATTCTAATATTTCAAGACGATATTGCTTGAGGACAAGCAACGCTCAAGTGTGGGAATATTTGATAATGCTAAAAACGAACATATATTTCATAGCATTATTCCTCAAGAAAGACAAGCTTTTAGTTGCAATTGTTCTATTTACAAGTGATATTCGTTTAAATAATAAAAGGTGAAGACAAAAGACAGATTCGACGAATTGAAGACGCAAACGACCAAAAAGCTCAAAAGTACGAAAGACAATCAAAGAGGTTCCAATTATTGATAAGAAACGTCTCGAAATTACAAGAGTACAAGATTCAAAACGCAAAATACAAAATATAAAATTGTACGCAAGGACGTTCGAAAATCCGGAACCGGGACCAGAGTCAACTCTTAACGCTCGACGCAACGGACTAAAAATTACAAGTTAACTATGCATATAAATATAATATAATATATAATTAATTATATTAATTATATATATATTATATATATATATTATAAAACCGTCGGCAGAGAAACTCCAAGGGTGTGAGCTGTAAATACATTCTCCGCGACTCGCGGAGTTTGAAGAGGATTTTGCCGCGAGTCGCGGAGCCCCAAAAATCAACTCTGGCTATAAAGCAAACCGAATTCTGATCATTTTTCATATTCTATTTCTCTCTTCTCTCATATATACAATATATATATATATATAATTTATATTTTAATTTTAATTTTAATTATAATTCTAATAATAAGGGTATGTTAGCGAATATTGTAAGGGTGTAAGTCGAAATTCTGTCCGTGTAACGCTACGCTATTTTTAAATCATTGTAAGTTATGTTCAACCTTTTTATATTAATGTCTCGTAGCTAAGTTATTATTATGCTTATTTAAAACGAAGTAATCATGATGTTGGGCTAATTACTAAAATTGGGTAATTGGGCTTTGTACCATAATTGGGGTTTGGACAAAAGAACGACACTTGTGGAAATTAGACTATGGGCTATTAATGGGCTTTATATTTGTTTAACTAAATGAAAGTTTGTTAATGTTAATATAAAGATTTACAATTGGGCGTCTCTATAAATTACCATATACACTCAATCGGACACGATGGGCGGGGTATTTATATGTACGAATAATCGTTCATTTAACCGGACACGGGAATGGATTAATAGCCACTAGAATAATTAAAACAGGGGTGAAATTACATTCAAGGGTAATTGGTGTAATTGTTAACAAAGTAGTAAAACCTTGGTTTACACGCAGTCGATAACCTGGTGTATTCATTAAACAAAGTATTAAAACCTTGTTACAATTCGAATCCCCAATTAGTTGGAATATTTAACTTCGGGTATAATAATAATTTGACGAGGACACTCGCACTTTATATTTATGACTGATGGACTGTTATGGACAAAAACCAGACGGACATATTGAATAATCCAGGACAAAGGAAAATTAACCCATGGGCATAAAACTAAAATCAACACGTCAAACATCATGATTACGGAAGTTTAAATAAGCATAATTCTTTTATTTCATATTTAATTTCCTTTATTTTATATTTAATTGCACTTCTAATTATCGCACTTTTATTTATTGTTATTTAATCGCACTTTTAATTATCGTACTTTTTAATTATCGTAAGTTTATTTTATCGCACTTTTATTATTCGCAATTTCATTATCGTTATTTACTTTACGCTTTAATTTAAGTCTTGTATTTATTTTATATTTTACATTAGGTTTTAACTGCGACTAAAGTCTTAAAATCGACAAACCGGTCATTAAACGGTAAAAACCCCCCTTTATAATAATAATATTACTTATATATATATTTGTATTTTTAATAAAAGTAAACTAATATAGCGTTGAGCTTTGTTTAAAGATTTCCCTGTGGAACGAACCGGACTTACTAAAAACTACACTACTGTACGATTAGGTACACTGCCTATAAGTGTTGTAGCAAGGTTTAAGTATATCCATTCTATAAATAAATAAATATCTTGTGTAAAATTGTATCGTATTTAATAGTATTTCCTGCTAAAATTAATAACTATTTTATATACACCTCGCATAATACCAGGGAGTTACACTCCCGCCCGAGGAAGTTTTTAGTTTGAGACGTCGGATGATCCTTTTGGTAGATCCGAAAGTTTGCGTTGGGACCTAGTTTGGCCGATTTGTGGTAGATTACAATTTCGGATAAATTGTACTTATGGTTTGGATTTGAATTATCACCGAGTTGGTAATGTGGTAAATCTCATTGAGAGATAATGGACGTGTTTGGCGAGCAAGGTGAAATCCTTCAGTTAAGGGAGGTGTGTGTCGGATTCTCTTCTAGAGAATTATTGTTTTGTGCCTATGTTTGATATAGGTGGTTCTTTCTCGAGTGTGTGAATGGTTAGTGGTATCCGTTAGGATTCACTATGGCATAGCAGAGCGCGATGTTACGCTACTCGTCGTTCGAGGCCAAAAGGGCGTTGATTGATGAAGCATGACCTTCGGGGTCCGCTGACTTCATCATGGGAGTATGCGATTGGTGGAGCATGACCTTCGGGGTCCGCTGACTTCATCATAAGCGAGGCGTTATATCGGTGGAGCATGATCTTCGGGGTCCGCTGACTTCATCCGGTGTTGAGATTGGTGAAGCATGATCTTCGGGTTCACTGACTTCATCATGGTAGTAGATCGCGTGTGGTTTCGGATTCACGATGACGCGTGTGGTTTCGGTCATCTTATTGTGGAAGTGAATCTCATGTAGTTCGGATTCACAAATGACTCGTGTGGTTTCGGTCATTGTATTGAGGAGTGGGTCTCGTGTAGTTCGGATTCACAAATGACTCGTGTAGTTCGGTCATTCCTCTGGGATAGTAACTCTCGCGTAGTCCAGATTTACTGTGGCGCGTTGTGGTGAAGGTAGTGAGTCGCGTGTAGTTCGGATTCACTAAGGCGCGTGTGTTTTCAGCCAGCCTTCGTATTGTTGGATGTGTGAGCATCGATGGGAAATTCGAGTACCATCTCCGTGTGCGATTGGATATGCGTTGTCCATGAGTTAGTGTGATGTCGTAGCGTGGGGTTACGAAATATACTATATTTTTAATACGGAATGCTACAAAATTTAACAAGTTTTAATTAAATATTTACAAAATGGATATACCAAAACCTTGCTACAACACAATAGGCAGTGTACCTAGTCGCGGAGTAGTATAGTTTTTAGTAAGTTCGGTTCGTTCCACATGGAGACGGGCTTATGAAACACTTATTTTTATATAATTATATTTGTACAAAAATATATAAATATATATATAATAATATATAAAAGTGGGGGTTTTACCGTTTAATGACCGGTTTGTCGATTTATATTTTAAGCGAAGCGTATAGTAAATGACGATATTTAAATAACAATATAAAATAAATAACAATAATTGAAATGACAATAAATAAAAGTACGAGAAAAAAATGAAATAAAATATATTATGCTTATTTAAACTTCCGTAATCATGATGTTTGACGTGTTGATTTTAGTTTATTGCCCATGGGTTAATTGTCCTTTGTCCTGGATTATTTAATATGTCCGTCTGGTTTTTGTCCATAACAGTCCATCGGTCATAAATTTAAAGTGCGAGTGTCCTCGTCAAATTATCCTTATACCCGAAGTCAAATATTCCAACTAATTGGGGATTCGAATTGTAACAAGGTTTTAATACTTTGTTTAATGAATACACCAGGTTATCAACTGCGTGTAAACCAAAGTTTTACTACTTTGTTAGCAATTACACCAATTACCCTTGAATGTAATTTCACCCCTGTTTTAATTATTCTAGTGGCTATTAATCCATTCCCGTGTCCGGTTAAATGAACGATTATTCGTACATATAAATACCCCGCCCATCGTGTCCGATCGAGTGTATATGGTAATTTATAGGGACGCCCAATTGTAAATCTTTATATTAACATTAACAAACTATCATTTAGTTAAACAAATATAAAGCCCATTAATAGCTCATAGTCTAATTTCCACAAGTGTCGTTCTTTTGTCCAAACCCCAATTATGGTACAAAGCCCAATTACCCATTTTAGTAATTAGCCCAACATCATGATTACTTCGGATTAAATAAGCATAATAATAACTTAAGTACGAGACATTAATTTAAAAAGGAGAACATAGCTTACATTGATTATTTATCGCGTAGTGGTACACGGACAAAATTTCGACTTCAAAACCCGTAAAAATAACTTTTACATAACCCAAACTAATCTAATATAAAACTACCCTATACTATATATATAATATATATATTTATTATTATTTATTACAGAGTATTATTATTTATTTGTGTGTGTTGTGTTTAAAAACGAACGAAAACTGGCAAATTTATAGACCAGGCCTGATTCTGATCCTCATGCGACTCGCATGGGAAATAGCCTTCTGGCCATGCGAGTCGCATGGCCATCAGAATCCAGCTCAATCATTTTTGTTTTCTTGTTCGTCGACATAATTTAAAATAAATATAAATATATAAATAATTAATATAATTATTTATATATTATATTTTATTCTTGTGCATAGTAGACTAGATATTTTTGGTCCGTTGCGTCGGGCGTTTCTTCTTGGCTCGGGTCCCGGTTCCGGATTTTCGAACGTCCTCTCGTACTATTTTATATCGTGTACTTTGTGTTTTGCAACTTGTACTTTTGTAATTTTGAGACGTTCCTCATCAATAAATTGAACCACTTTAATTGTATCTTGTACATTTGAGCATTTTGGACCTTTCCGTCTTCAATTCTTCGTTTTCGCCTTTTGTCTTCGCACTTATTAAATATAAACGAATATTACTTGAATATGGAACAATTACAACTAAAATCCTGTCTTTCTTGGGGGATAATGCTATGAAATATATGTTCCTTTTTAGCCTTATCAATATCCCCACACTTGAGCGTTGCTTGTCCTCAAGCAATACAGTCTTGAAATAAAAACATACAAATCACTTCTTTATTCTTCACACTTTGTACATCAGTGATTTTGATAGAGTGGTATAAATAATGATAGTAACAATATGATTAAAGGTGGGTGTGTCTTTTATAGTTGCCTCGGGTTTAGGTCAACGACACTGGCAATCAAATAGCCGATTTACTTTCGGTTTCCAAAGCAAAGTGCACATTTGAAAGGCGGTTTACAGTCCCACATGACTATAAAAATTTAGATCCTTTAGGAAATTGGATCTTTATGAAAACATTTGATCTTTTGAAAATTCAAGCTAGATTTTACCCTGAACAAGTTTTCTGATTTGATCCATCATCGGTGTTTGCAGAATATATTTGTGGATCAATATTTTGGCTTAAAACTTTTAGGTTCGTGTAATCCACTGCTATCCTGGTATAG
This sequence comes from Rutidosis leptorrhynchoides, assembly GCF_046630445.1. NCBI lineage: Eukaryota > Viridiplantae > Streptophyta > Magnoliopsida > Asterales > Asteraceae > Rutidosis > Rutidosis leptorrhynchoides. The sequence goes on from NC_092339.1 coordinate 96,429,834, forward strand.
GAAAGCACACATCCAGTTTACTTGTTCCGTATATTACCTTTCGGTAAACTACCGTCCGGTTGTAAAGGAAAGCGATGAACAAGAAACTGTTAAGGCAATGTCTAATGACATGCAGATGATTATGGTCTTTTTAAACGTGTCGGATGCTAGAACTATCCTTGGTAGGAGCAATAGTAAAGATCATCCTATAATTTTTCGGTCTGGCACAAGGTCCTGTCTCCGACCATGCTATGCAACCACCGTTCTTACGGTTGACACCCGATTTGGTTCAGGTGACCTAATGAATTCTTAGTGAATTCCTAGGATTTTACGTTCAATGGTAATGAACGCATTGAAAATGGTTTTTCAGAAAACAAATCGGTTTGTAATTTTGATCAAAATATTTTCTCGTTCAAGCTCGAGTTTAGATATCATCGAATTCCATGAGTTTGTAATTCTCAATCTTTAAGGTCAATCTCAAGGATTGAGTAATATCAGGCTTAAAAGCTGATTTTTAATCTTTTAAGGAGATTATCCTTTCTGGGGATCTGATTCATTAGTCTTATCAAGCTAATTTGCACGGTGCCTCCCCATTGTACGAGATAAATCCTTCTCATGGTTAGGATAAATCTGACCACTTGGTGACCCTGTTTGATGCTGAGGTCCGTGGATTTCCAGCTGATTTTAGAGATGACTTTTCTAGATTTTTCGTCAACCTACAGCTGGTCTGGACGACAACTTCATGACCTAAATCAAGAAGCGCGTGTCTTTTTCGGAAGACTTTACTTCCTTCTAATGATGGAATTGATTCATCGTGTAGATCCATCTTTCTTTCAAAAGTATCACAATAAACCGGGTAAAACAGTTAATTTAGTCCAAAACAAAACACCTGCAATAACTTTACAGAAACATGTGATAGATAGTTCTTAATTGAATGACTTGGTATATTCTCCCCACACTTAGTTTCTTTCTTTGCCTTTTTATTCTCCTTTATTCCATTCTTAAATGAATTCAAGCATTTTGGGTTGTTTCTCAATTTATGTCCTTTTCGAGGTAACGATAATTTCGGTATTAACACCTAGTTTTCATCGTTCATAAATATATATAAACATGATTTTGACTTCATTTAATTGAAAATTTTTCAAATTTTCACAAAATTTGGCAAATAAACTAAGTGTAAACCCGAGAGAATTTATAACCCTTCCCCACACTTGAGATCATGCAATGCCCTCATTTGCATGAAATCAGACTATAATTATAAATTCATGAGGGTGATTAGTGTAGAAAAGTGATTAAGAATACCTAGTTTGTACTTAAAAAGCTCGTCGAATGATAGATGGCGCGCCTCATCGTTCATTCCTTCTTATTTTATCACACATGTTTTTCTTCAAAAATGGTTGCTTTTTTGAACAGTTTGCTAATCTTTGAAAATGCGTCTTTTACCCTAACTTATCATGCATGTTTATTAACGAGTTATGCACTAACCCGAACCCTTAATTTAACGTTAAGTGGGGTTAGACTTCCCCACACTTAGCTGACGACATGTGAAATCGGTGGAATAAGTTCCACGAATTAAAATAGTGAGCCAGTTATTTGCATCTCGGGTGGTGTATAATATATCAATGGGTTTAAAGTTTAGACTCACCCGATCGTCACTACTTAATTCTTTTTTAAGTGTAGCTTTTAGTAAATGGATATGTCTCTTTTCTGGTTCTTGGTCAAATGGATCGATATACGCCGACATACTTATATCTATAGGGTGGTCAATTCCAAAAGTGTCCTTCCGTTTATTCTCGGGATTAAAGTTTTCACCTCTATTACCCAATTGGGTGAAATCCGAGGTGTCATTATCTATTACAGCTCGTAGTTCATCTTCAGTAGATGACTCGTCTATTGAGAATATTGGGTTGGAAAGTTGTGGGATGGTAAAGTTCGGTTTGGCCTCGGGGGTAAAATTTTCAACGTTATCGTTTTCCCAAGAGTACCAATTTGTCACCCTTTCTTCTTCTTCATCCTCCATTGATGGATTGATTATTTCGTCGGTAGAGGCTAATGTGTCGATATGTTGTGAATTTGATAAGACTGAATAAAAAGTATCATCGGGATAGTTGGTGATTTCGGAGCTCTCGAATTCATCAAAATTCGATGATTTGAGATTTTCTTGCACACGACTCCTCAGATCAACAGGTGTGTAATCTGATAGAGTTTCAGCTTGCCGGTTTACAAACTCTCTCATTTGTTCCTTTTGAGCATCAAGTTCTTCGAGTTTGATTTTCATATTGTCTAAAGAATTTTCGGACACGTAATTTTTCTCGTCTTCTGGTTGTTGAGTTTGGATATATTCTTGGGAATAATCCCAGTTTGAATTGCGTTCTTCATAATCGTTCCATTCAGGTTCTGTGGGTACGTAATTTTCCATAGGAACGTAATAATAACATTCCCATGTTGAGTGATAATCTCCACAGATTTCACAACCAGTTATTGTTTCGTCATTTGTGATCCAAGATTGACTGAACGAATTGTCATCAACACTCGGTTGAGAGTATTGATTTAATTGATTTTGGAGTTCAAAAAGAGTTTCCAAGGCCTTGTTTTCAAAATTTTCCATTTTATTGCGACGGCCAAATTTTAGCTACATTCACAAATGATCCTATTAGTTATAAAAATAGAAAAACTTATATAAGTTGTCCAATTAATAGACTTTTCTGATTTTTGCCCACGTTTCGAATAGCCAAAAGATGCAGCAGGTAGCCAGGACCCTTTAAATCGGAAGCCCACAACTAGCCACTAACAAATCCAACTATTACTACGAACCAGAAAAATGTCAACGTCCATTAATTTAACTGCTTAAATAATTTTTCTTTCCGTTTGAGAATTAGATAAGAAATAGAGAAAATTTCTAAGTCCTAAAAACTAGAGCGTCGAGAAATAAGAAAGAAAAAGATTGCGCGTCGAAAAACGTCGAAAAAAAAAAAAGAAAAATAAGAAAGAAAAACGTCGAAACTTAAAAGTCTAAAAACTAAATCTAAAAAGTAGCACCTAAAGGTATTAAAGCTTAAAAGGAATTTTATATCTAAAACGGCAATAACTTAATTTAGGCACTAAAATCTATTTAAAACTAAAGCGAAAAACAGAGTCGCAAAATTCTATAGCACCTAAATCTTAATCTAAAGAAAAAGCACTTAAGAGATTTTACGGCAAAGCCTAAAAATCTAGGAATAAAAATAAGCTACGGCAAAATACTAAATTTAAAACTAATACGAACGATAAAAATACAAAAATTACGCTAAACGATAAAAAGATACAAAATATAAAAGTTAATAAAAAGTTATAAAAATTATTTATTTTTATAAAAATATTATTTTTATATTTATATATTATAAAATATTAATTTATAAATTTAATAAACTAATAATAAGTAATAATAATTTAATTAATCTAAAAACTAAATATAATAATTAATAATAGATTAGGGTTTTAGATAATAATAATAATAAAATACGTGTAATTAATGCGATTTTAGGTTAACATGTGGCCTGTCAGACTCCTCCATGCGACTCGCATGGAATCAGGGGAACAGGTCATGCGAGTCGCATGACCTGCTGAGCCGGTTCAAGTGGGGGTTCAAACAACAGGTTCAGTTTGTATTATATTTATATTTATTTTATTTTCTGTTTTAAAAAAATAAGATATTTATAAACATATAATTTAAATAAAAACTTAATTTTTAAAAACTAAAATAAAATAAAAAGACTTAATAATTTTATAAATAATAAAAACTTAAAAATAGATTTTAATATATATTTTTTTTTTCGGTTTTAATAGATTATATATTTTTTTTTTTTAATTTTATATTGTTTTTCTAAAAATCATAAATAATGTTTTGCCGACTCCCCGGCAGCGGCGCCAAAAACTTGATGTCGTAGCGTGGGGTTACGAAATATACTATATTTTTAATACGGAATGCTACAAAATTTAACAAGTTTTAATTAAATATTTACAAAATGGATATACCAAAACCTTGCTACAACACAATAGGCAGTGTACCTAGTCGCGGAGTAGTATAGTTTTTAGTAAGTTCGGTTCGTTCCACAGGGAGACGGGCTTATGAAACACTTATTTTTATATAATTATATTTGTACAAAAATATATAAATATATATATATAATAATATATAAAAGTGGGGGTTTTACCGTTTAATGACCGGTTTGTCGATTTATATTTTAAGCGAAGCGTATAGTAAATGACGATATTTAAATAACAATATAAAATAAATAACAATAATTGAAATGACAATAAATAAAAGTACGAGAAAAAAATGAAATAAAATATATTATGCTTATTTAAACTTCCGTAATCATGATGTTTGACGTGTTGATTTTAGTTTATTGCCCATGGGTTAATTGTCCTTTGTCCTGGATTATTTAATATGTCCGTCTGGTTTTTGTCCATAACAGTCCATCGGTCATAAATTTAAAGTGCGAGTGTCCTCGTCAAATTATCCTTATACCCGAAGTCAAATATTCCAACTAATTGGGGATTCGAATTGTAACAAGGTTTTAATACTTTGTTTAATGAATACACCAGGTTATCAACTGCGTGTAAACCAAAGTTTTACTACTTTGTTAGCAATTACACCAATTACCCTTGAATGTAATTTCACCCCTGTTTTAATTATTCTAGTGGCTATTAATCCATTCCCGTGTCCGGTTAAATGAACGATTATTCGTACATATAAATACCCCGCCCATCGTGTCCGATCGAGTGTATATGGTAATTTATAGGGACGCCCAATTGTAAATCTTTATATTAACATTAACAAACTATCATTTAGTTAAACAAATATAAAGCCCATTAATAGCTCATAGTCTAATTTCCACAAGTGTCGTTCTTTTGTCCAAACCCCAATTATGGTACAAAGCCCAATTACCCATTTTAGTAATTAGCCCAACATCATGATTACTTCGGATTAAATAAGCATAATAATAACTTAAGTACGAGACATTAATTTAAAAAGGAGAACATAGCTTACATTGATTATTTATCGCGTAGTGGTACACGGACAGAATTTCGACTTCAAAACCCGTAAAAATAACTTTTACATAACCCAAACTAATCTAATATAAAACTACCCTATACTATATATATAATATATATATTTATTATTATTTATTACAGAGTATTATTATTTATTTGTGTGTGTTGTGTTTAAAAACGAACGAAAACTGGCAAATTTATAGACCAGGCCTGATTCTGATCCTCATGCGACTCGCATGGGAAATAGCCTTCTGGCCATGCGAGTCGCATGGCCATCAGAATCCAGCTCAATCATTTTTGTTTTCTTGTTCGTCGACATAATTTAAAATAAATATAAATATATAAATAATTAATATAATTATTTATATATTATATTTTATTCTTGTGCATAGTAGACTAGATATTTTTGGTCCGTTGCGTCGGGCGTTTCTTCTTGGCTCGGGTCCCGGTTCCGGATTTTCGAACGTCCTCTCGTACTATTTTATATCGTGTACTTTGTGTTTCGCAACTTGTACTTTTGTAATTTTGAGACGTTCCTCATCAATAAATTGAACCACTTTAATTGTATCTTGTACATTTGAGCATTTTGGACCTTTCCGTCTTCAATTCTTCGTTTTCGCCTTTTGTCTTCGTACTTATTAAATATAAACGAATATTACTTGAATATGGAACAATTACAACTAAAATCCTGTCTTTCTTGGGGGATAATGCTATGAAATATATGTTCCTTTTTAGCCTTATCAATATCCCCACACTTGAGCGTTGCTTGTCCTCAAGCAATACAGTCTTGAAATAAAAACATACAAATCACTTCTTTATTCTTCACACTTTGTACATCAGTGATTTTGATAGAGTGGTATAAACAATGATAGTAACAATATGATTAAAGGTGGGTGTGTCTTTTATAGTTGCCTCGGGTTTAGGTCAACGACACTGGCAATCAAATAGCCGATTTACTTTCGGTTTCCAAAGCAAAGTGCACATTTGAAAGGCGGTTTACAGTCCCACATGACTATAAAAATTTAGATCCTTTAGGAAATTGGATCTTTATGAAAACATTTGATCTTTTGAAAATTCAAGCTAGATTTTACCCTGAACAAGTTTTCTGATTTGATCCATCATCGGTGTTTGCAGAATATATTTGTGGATCAATATTTTGGCTTAAAACTTTTAGGTTCGTGTAATCCACTGCTATCCTGGTATAGGAAAGCACACATCCAGTTTACTTGTTCCGTATATTACCTTTCGGTAAACTACCGTCCGGTTGTAAAGGAAAGCGATGAACAAGAAACTGTTAAGGCAATGTCTAATGACATGCAGATGATTATGGTCTTTTTAAACGTGTCGGATGCTAGAACTATCCTTGGTAGGAGCAATAGTAAAGATCATCCTATAATTTTTCGGTCTGGCACAAGGTCCTGTCTCCGACCATGCTATGCAACCACCGTTCTTACGGTTGACACCCGATTTGGTTCAGGTGACCTAATGAATTCTTAGTGAATTCCTAGGATTTTACGTTCAATGGTAATGAACGCATTGAAAATGGTTTTTCAGAAAACAAATCGGTTTGTAATTTTGATCAAAATATTTTCTCGTTCAAGCTCGAGTTTAGATATCATCGAATTCCATGAGTTTGTAATTCTCAATCTTTAAGGTCAATCTCAAGGATTGAGTAATATCAGGCTTAAAAGCTGATTTTTAATCTTTTAAGGAGATTATCCTTTCTGGGGATCTGATTCATTAGTCTTATCAAGCTAATTTGCACGGTGCCTCCCCATTGTACGAGATAAATCCTTCTCATGGTTAGGATAAATCTGACCACTTGGCGACCCTGTTTGATGCTGAGGTCCGTGGATTTCCAGCTGATTTTAGAGATGACTTTTCTAGATTTTTCGTCAACCTACAGCTGGTCTGGACGACAACTTCATGACCTAAATCAAGAAGCGCGTGTCTTTTTCGGAAGACTTTACTTCCTTCTAATGATGGAATTGATTCATCGTGTAGATCCATCTTTCTTTCAAAAGTATCACAATAAACCGGGTAAAACAGTTAATTTAGTCCAAAACAAAACACCTGCAATAACTTTACAGAAACATGTGATAGATAGTTCTTAATTGAATGACTTGGTATATTCTCCCCACACTTAGTTTCTTTCTTTGCCTTTTTATTCTCCTTTATTCCATTCTTAAATGAATTCAAGCATTTTGGGTTGTTTCTCAATTTATGTCCTTTTCGAGGTAACGATAATTTCGGTATTAACACCTAGTTTTCATCGTTCATAAATATATATAAACATGATTTTGACTTCATTTAATTGAAAATTTTTCAAATTTTCACAAAATTTGGCAAATAAACTAAGTGTAAACCCGAGAGAATTTATAACCCTTCCCCACACTTGAGATCATACAATGCCCTCATTTGCATGAAATCAGACTATAATTATAAATTCATGAGGGTGATTAGTGTAGAAAAGTGATTAAGAATACCTAGTTTGTACTTAAAAAGCTCGTCGAATGATAGATGGCGCGCCTCATCGTTCATTCCTTCTTATTTTATCACACATGTTTTTCTTCAAAAATGGTTGCTTTTTTGAACAGTTTGCTAATCTTTGAAAATGCGTCTTTTACCCTAACTTATCATGCATGTTTATTAACGAGTTATGCACTAACCCGAACCCTTAATTTAACGTTAAGTGGGGTTAGACTTCCCCACACTTAGCTGACGACATGTGAAATCGGTGGAATAAGTTCCACGAATTAAAATAGTGAGCCAGTTATTTGCATCTCGGGTGGTGTATAATATATCAATGGGTTTAAAGTTTAGACTCACCCGATCGTCACTACTTAATTCTTTTTTAAGTGTAGCTTTTAGTAAATGGATATGTCTCTTTTCTGGTTCTTGGTCAAATGGATCGATATACGCCGACATACTTATATCTATAGGGTGGTCAATTCCAAAAGTGTCCTTCCGTTTATTCTCGGGATTAAAGTTTTCACCTCTATTACCCAATTGGGTGAAATCCGAGGTGTCATTATCTATTACAGCTCGTAGTTCATCTTCAGTAGATGACTCGTCTATTGAGAATATTGGGTTGGAAAGTTGTGGGATGGTAAAGTTCGGTTTGGCCTCGGGGGTAAAATTTTCAACGTTATCGTTTTCCCAAGAGTACCAATTTGTCACCCTTTCTTCTTCTTCATCCTCCATTGATGGATTGATTATTTCGTCGGTAGAGGCTAATGTGTCGATATGTTGTGACGAGCTGTAGGTTGACGAAATTACTTGAATATGGAACAATTACAACTAAAATCCTGTCTTTCTTGGGGGATAATGCTATGAAATATATGTTCCTTTTTAGCCTTATCATAGTGTTATATGTCGGTTTTAGCCGTTGGATTATGATGTTACGGTAGTTGCATATTGGTCGTATTGTGCGCTACAAGGGATGTTTAGTGATTGGTATCATCCGTAAGGATTTGTTTGGATCGGTCTTCATCGTTTCGGGTTGTTGACCTTGGATTGAGACTTGGTTGCTTTTAGCATTGTACTCGGTAAGGGTACGCTAAGGAATTGATATCTCGATACGAGATTGGTTGAGTTTTCCCGATGTGAGGGATTGAGCAAGTTTTAGTGCTCGGATTGTGGAATTGATAAATCGCGGGTGACGATTTAGTTTTCGAAGGCAATTCATTGGGAAGAATTGCTTAGGAAAGTCGGTTGGGACTTATGTTTGAGGACCGTGAAGTGTGGTCCGTTTGGTTAAGTGACGAGGATCACGAGGACGTGATCGAATCTAAGTGGGGTAGAGTTGTAACACCCCATTTTTCCCCGTACATGATTTATAGGTGTATTGTGTATGTACGATAGGCGTATGAAGGGTTCGAGACATGTTTGGGTGTTGAGGTCTTGTATGCAAGGAAAGGTGTCAGACCACGTTGAACGTCGCGGCGCGACAAAGGAGGCCGCGGCTCGGCATTTAACTGGAATCCAGATCAGAAGCTTGATTAAAAATGATCCCAGAACTAGACAACTGTCACGGCGAGACATTTAAGGCCGCGGCGCGGCGATACGGGCAAACTGGTACCAGATTCTTGTAATTTTAATTAAGGATCAAGGGTAATTTGGTCATTTCACGTTTGAGCCAGATTTGAGGCTTTAACCTCATCCACCCATTTCATTTCTCATTTTAATTTCCCTTTTCTTTTCATTTTTCCTCTCAAACTCAAACACCCATTTGATTTCAAAAGGATTTTTGGAAAGGAAGGATCGGGAGTTGATCTTTGGCGTAGTTGACAAGTGTGTTCTCCTCGTTCCTAGCTACACGGTGATACTAGTGGTAAGCTCTAACTCCGAATTTCATTTTCGTGTTCATCATTCAAATTTAGGGCTTTTGATTGTATGATTCATAGGTGAAACCCATTTAGTTGTTAATTGGAGATTAACACCAATATTCGGGTTTATTGTTGTTAAAGGCGGGTTTTGGGTTGGTTAATGATTTAGCCATGTTTAAGACTTATAAATGGTGTACAATCACTAGCATTAGTGATTATTGGTGTTTTGGAGACTTTTAGGGTTTTCGTGGTTGACTAATTTTGACTAGAGTCAAAATTAGGGTTTGTTGAGGATTATGACCCGAATGTCGATTCGATGAGGTTTGTAAACTTAAAATGGATTAAGTTGAAGTATAAAACCGAGTTAAACATGTTTTGGTGTAAAAACTTTTAAATGGTGAGATTTTGACTTAATGGATCAAAATTAGGGTTTATGGGCGATTTTGAGAACGATAAGTGTTTAACACTTGTGTTCGGGTTTAATTGGCATATTAGGACCATTATCACTTGTGTTAGTGATTATTGGTTAGTTTGGGCACGGTTTGTGTTGGAAGTGCAATTGGGTCGAATTTGCACTAAGTGTCAAATTGGGTTGGTTTGTAAATCCAATCTAAGTGTGTTGTTGAATTTGTGATAATGGATTAGGTACTTTCCATTGACAAGTTGCGGATTACTTGGAAGCATTTCATCAAGGCGACAAGGTGAGTGTTAATATCCGATGTGCATATGTATGTGTAGGATGGGTGCGGGTCGGGTGAAGTGGTTCTCGGTTATAGAGCTCACTTCACATATAGGTGGATTTTTATGGACTTGTGTATAGGTCCAATTGACACGGTTGTGCATTTTGGTTGACCACCTTTGGCGAGGTACACGTTTTGTGTGTACGTTATCACACGTGTTGTGATGTGGAGTATATAACCCCAATGGCGAAGGGTTGATATTGTTGTGATGTGGATAACCCCGATGTGGTGGATTTTATAATCCCGTGACCGTGGGTTTTGAGTTGGAGAAGTGGATCTCGTGTAGTTCGGATTCACGATGACGCGTGTAGTTCGGTCATCTTATCGGAAGTGAATCTCGTGTAGTTCGGATTCACGATGACGCGTGTAGTTCGGTCATCTTGTTGAGGTAGTAATCTCGTGTGGTTTCGGATTACTAAGGCTCGTGTAGTTCGGCTAACCTCGATGTTGTGAAGATAGTAATCTCGTGTGGTTTCGGATTACTAAGGCTCGTGTAGCTCGGCCAATCTTCATTGTGGCGTTTGGTATTCGGTAATGGGTTAAGGGGTTAACCTTATTCGTTTTATATTGTTATATATATTAATGTAATGTTGTGTTGTAGCTAACCCACCAGGTGTAGCTTATTGGCGTTGTTCACATCGTCGTAGGTGAACTTACTTGTTGATATCTTTAGCTTGTTGCTTAGAGATAGTACGGTATGCTTAGTGTAGTTGCCTTATTCATGGATGCTTCGGTATGCGGTATTTGATATTTGTGTGGCGTGTCCATTTTATACATATATATGTATGTAGTATATTATCATTCACTAAGCGTTAGCTTACCCTCTCGTTGTTGATATTTTTATAGGATCGCATGCTTGGCGGCTCGGGTAAGCTTGGGGATTAGAGATCTTGGCTAGGTTGCTTAGAAGATCTTGCTTTTGTATTCGATTAGGATTTGGGTAGCGTAGTCCCAAATCACCATGCTCGTTTTTGGTTGGAAACTAAACTAGTCGGGTCGTGTATGTCCGTTTGGACAATTAATCAATGTATCAAATGTTTTAAGGTTTATTAAACCTTCTATTGTATTAACGATGTTTATGGAAACACAATTGGGACCTAAAGTATTATTTAACGTGTATTAAAAGGAAAAAATTTTATGGGCCGGTTTTAATACGGGTTGGGTTGTTACACAAGCGAATCCAAAGCCTAAACTCAATAGTTTTTCGCAAGGAATCTGAATATAACATAATAATTAACATTTGAAAAACTTAATTTTTCTGATCATGCATAAACAAATTCGTTTTTGATCCCTAACGCATCAAACAATCAATATAACGATTACAATAAACACATACGCGTATAGACTTGAGCAATTGACAACATAACTATGAAACTTTATTAAAAATCAGATTTTTAAGATTAGGGTTCATGTAAATATACCTTAGATCAACAATTCGTTTATACCAACGCTTAGCTATCGACGTGAATTGCAACTTTCATGTTGAAGGTTTTATCAAAAATTGAAAATTGAAGGTTATGGTATGGTGATGGTGGTCGACGAGCAGGAGAGGGAGGGAGAGGATCGACTGCTCAGTTTTTCTGTGTGAGGGTTTCCCTAATTTTTGTTAATACTTCTATTTATATTAACCCTAGTTCTCCTAAATTGCACATAAGTCCTTCAAGTAATCAAAATTAAACATAAAAGGGTGGGGAGGGGGTGGTTCGGCTGATTGGGCCCACCATGGGTATCTCGGGCTCGTGTTTTGCAATTTCGTGTAATCGTGGCTCGTTTCAAGTGTCGTTTAGTCGTACCGAAGGCCCGGAACGCTAAACCGATCGTTAAACGCAACCAAATGTTAATTTATTAAAACCCAATAAATTAATTATTTTTTAAAAAGTTAATAATTAATAAAATTAATTATTAAAGTAAACCTAAGCGTTTCGTTGCTCAAAAAGCAGTTATCAAAATCGTATCATTTTTATCGTATTTCATTATCCGAAATATTTATTTGAATTAATATCAACCCATATTAATTATTTTAACCCTCCAAAGATCAAATATGCATTTATTACACGTAAACGCACAAAAGTTAAATAATCGCCGTTAAATAAACTAACGGAAGGTTAACGGAAGTAACAGAAAAAGCAGGGTTGTTACACCATCCATGTAAAGTTCAAATCTTAGGGACTCGGGAGTCACGAGAGCCGGGTACATTAAGGCTAGCTCGGCAAACCGTTGATTATAAGCTTTGAGGTCATTTTCGACCGCTTTTAAAGTCCTTAGCTCGTGTTCGAGCTTGCGGGTCTCTTCACGTGGGAAGTATTCGGTGATCATCTTTTCCCTTAAATTGGCCCAAGAGAGTGCGTGAGCTTCATCGCTACCCACCGATTGCACATAGGTGTTCCACCAAGTGAGAGCGATACCGGCGAAAGTGTGAGTGGGGTACTTGACCTTGTCTTGGTCCCGGCAACCGCTTATGCTAAAAATGGCTTTCGTTTGCTCAAACCATCGAGTAAAAGAAATCGGTCCTCCGGTCCCATCGAAGGTGTGAGGTTTGCACCCCATGAAAACTTTGTAGGAGCATCCCTCGTTTGAATTACCGGCTCCATTGTTGTTGTTGTGGTTGTTGTTGGAAGAGTGATCGTCCATGGCCGCATCTACGGCGGTGGCTATCATTCGTTGAAGAGCTTGTTCGGGAGTTTCATTGCATGGAACTCGGCGAGGAGGCATTGTTCCTTTAAGACACAAGAATATCATTGATTAGTATTCTCAATAATACTAATCGTGATATGGAATAAAGATAGATAGAAAATTTTTCCTTGACTCACCCTAAATTCTTTATGTTATAATGTCAGAACGTCCACATGAGTTACCGTAATATAATCCCGACAATTATATTACCCTAATTCATATGTGCATTCGACATTATCTCATAAAGTCAAGATGACGTGCCAATCAAATTAAACAACGTGAGACTAAGATGAAATAGGAGTTAGATATGAATAGAAGAGTTCAAGTATAAATGCACAAGTAGTCAAGCAAGTCCCACTTCATGTCTATATGTCGGTTGTAGTCTAGACTCACTAATGTACCCTATGACTCGGGGTTGACACCAATGAACTCTAAATCCCTACAACCAACGCTCTGATACCATCTGTAGCGAACCGACAAAATCGTCATTGACGGCTGATGTTATGCGAGGGGTATATGAAATAGTATTAATTTTTACAAGGAAATACTATTAAATACGATACAATTTTACACAAGATATTTATTAATTTATAGAGTGGATATACCTAAACCTTGCTACAACACTTATAGGCAGTGTACCTAATCGTACAGTAGTGTAGTTTTTAGTAAGTCCGGTTCGTTCCACATGAATCTTTTAAATAAGCTTAACGCTATATTTTTAAAAACTATATTTGTAAAAATACAAAAATATATAAATAATATTATTATTATAAAAGGGGGGTTTTACCGTTTAATGACCGGTTTGTCGATTTTAAAACTTTAGTCGCAGTTAAAACCTAATGTAAAATATTAAATATATAAAAGACTTAATTTAAAGCGTAAAGTAAATAACGATAATGAAATTGCGATAAATAAAAGTGCGGTAAATAAAATTACGATAATAAAAAAAAGTACGATAATTAAAAGTGCAATTAAATACAATGACAATAAATAAAAGTGCGATAATTAAAAGTGCAATTAAATATGAAATATATAAATTATGCTTATTTAAACTTCCATAATCATGATGTTCGACGTGTTGTTTTTAGTTTATTCCCATGGGTTAATTGTCCTTTGTCCTGGATTATTCGATATGTCCATACGGATTTGTCCATAATAGTCCATCAGTCATAATCATAAAGTGCGAAAGTCTTCGTCAAATTATTCTTATTCCCAAGTCAAATATTCCAACTAATTTGGGATTCAAATTGTAACAAGGTCTTAATACTTTGTTTAATGAATACACCAGGTTATCGACTGTGTGTAGTCCAAGGTTTCACTACTTTGTTAACAATTACACCAATTACCCTTGAATGTAATCCACCCCTGTTTCAACAAGTCTATTAACTATTAATCCAGTTCCGTATCCAGTAAAATGAACAATTATTGGTATTTATAGATATCCTGCCCACCGTACCCAGTCAAGCGTATGTGGTTATATATAAATACGTCAAATTATAAGTCCATATATTAAATCAACGAGGTATCATTTAGTTAATATAAAACCCATTAATAGCCCATAGTCTAATTTCCACAAGTGTCATTCTTTTATCCAAACCCCAATTATGGTACAAAGCCCAATTACCCAATTTTAATATTTAGCCCAACATCACGATTACTTCGGCATTAAATAAGAATAATAATAACTTAGTTACGAGACATTAAATTAAGAAGGTTGAACATAACTTACAATGATTAAAAATAGCGTAGCGTTACACGGACAGAATTTTGACTTACACCCTTACAACATTCGCTAACATACCCTTATTATTATCAAAATTAAAATTAAAATTAAAATTATAATATATATATATATATATATATATATATATATATATATATATATATATATATATATATATATATATATATATATATATATATATATATGTATATGTATATTTATATATATATATATGTATATATATATATATATATATATATGTATATATATATATATATGTATATATATATATATTATACGTGAGAGAGATAGAGAAAAAGATATATGGATATTTGATCAACCAAACTGCGAATTTATAGGGGTGTCGCCGGGATTTCAGGGCCATGCGATCGCATGGAAAATAAGCCTACAGGCCATGCGATCGTATGGAGGTAGGTATCAGTTCACATGAGTTTGTTTTCTTGTTTGCCGATGTTTATAATATGTAATATAATATATATATATATATATATATATATATATATATATATATATATATATATATATATATATATATATATATATATATATATATATATATATATTAATTTTAAGAATTAATTATATATTATATTATATTCATGTGCATAGTTGACTCATAATTTTTAGTCCGTTGCGTCGAGCGTTGAGAGTTGACTTTGGTCCCGGTTCCGGATTTTCGAACGTCCTTGCGTACAATTTAATATCTTGTATTTTGCGTTTCGCGTCTTGTACTCATGTAATTTTGAGACGTTTCTTATCAATAATTGGAACCACTTTGATTGTACTTTGTACTTTTGAGCTTTTTGGTCATTTGCGTCTTTAATTCGTCGAATCTGTCTTTTGTCTTCACCTTTTATTATTTAAACGAATATCACTTGTAAATAGAACAATTGCAACTAAAAACTTGTCTTTCTTGAGGGATAATGCTATGAAATATATGTTCGTTTTTAGCATTATCAAATATTCTCACACTTGAGCGTTGCTTGTCCTCAAGCAATATAGTCTTGAAATAAAAATACTAGAATCACTTCTTTATTCTTCACACTTTGTACATCAGTGATTTCTATACGGCGGTATGAACAATGGTAGTAACGTTGTGGTTTACAGTCCCACATGACTATAAAATTTAGATCCTTTATGCAATTGGATCTTTATGAAAACATTTGATCTTTTGAAAATTAAATCTAGCTTTTACCCTAGATAAGTTTTCTGGAATAACCCTTCACCGGTATTTGCAAAATGTTTTTGTGGGTTTGGTGAGTTTCAGATTTGAAAATTTTAGCTCAAAACTTACGGTTTTGTGTCATTCACTTGCTAACCTTGTATTGGGAAAGCAACACATCCAGTATACTTGCTCCGTATATTACCTTTCGGTAAACTACCGTCCGGTTGTAAAGGAAAGCGTTGAACAAGCAACTGTTAAGGCAATGTCCCCTGACATGCTTTTATTTATGGTCTATAACGTGTCGGATGCAATTACTATCCTTGGTAGGAGCAATAGTAAAGCTCACCCTATAGTTTTTCGGTCTGGTAAAAGGTCCTGTCTTTGACCATACTATGCAACCACCGTTCTTACGGTTGACACCCGATTTGGTTCAGGTGACCTAATGAATTCCAGGTGAATTCCTAGGATTTTACGTTCAATGGTAATGAACACATTAAAAATGGGTTTTCAGAAAACAAATCGGTTTGTAATTTTGATTAAAATATTTTCTCGTTCAAGCTCGGGTTTAGATATCATCGAATTCCATGAGTTTGAAATTCTCAATCTTTAAGGTCAATCTCAAGGATTGAGTAATATCAGTCTTAAAAGCTGATTTTTGATCTTTTAAGGAGATTATCCTTTCTGGAGGTCTGATTCATTAGTCTTATCCAGCTAATTTGCACAGCGTCCTCCCCATTTTACGAGAAAGATCCTCTCATGGTTAGGATAAGTCTGACCACTTGGCGACCCTGTTTGATGCTGAGGTCCGTGGATTTCCTACTGATTTTAGTGATGACTTTTCTAGATTTTTCGTCAACCTACAGCTGGTCTGGACGAAAACTTCCTGACCTAAATCAAGAAGCGCGTGTCTTTTTCGGAAGACTTTACTTCCTTTTAATGATGGAATTGATTCACCGTGTAGCTCCATCTTTCTTTCAAATATATTACAGTAAATCGGGTGAAACTGATTAGTTTACTCTAAAGCAAAAGCATCTTCAGTTATTTGTACAAAAATATGTGATATATGTTTTAAATAACTTGGTAAATTTTTCCCACAGTTGGCTTTTATTTTCCTTTCTTTGCCTTTTTATTGTCCTCTATTCCATTTTAAATGAATTCTAACATTTTGGTTTGTTTCTCAATTTATGTCCTTTCCGAGGTGAAATGTCCCGTTCTTATTGATTAAAAACGTTCCATATTAATTGATTTCGTTGCGAGGTTTTGACCTCTATATGAGACATTTTTCAAAGACTGCATTCATTTTAAAACAAACCATAACCTTTATTTCATCAATAAAGGTTTAAAAATCTTTACGTAGATTATCAAATAATGATAATCTAAAATATCCTGTTTACACACGACCATTACATAATGGTTTACAATACAAATATGTTACAACAAAATAAGTTTCTTGAATGCAGTTTTTACACAATATCATACAAGCATGGACTCCAAATCTCGTCCTTATTTAAGTATGCGACAGCGGAAGCTCTTAATAATCACCTGAGAATAAACATGCTTAAAACGTCAACAAAAATGTTGGTGAGTTATAGGTTTAACCTATATATATCAAATCATAATAATAGACCACAAGATTTCATATTTCAATACACATCCCATACATAGAGATAAAAATCATTCATATGGTGAACACCTGGTAACCGACATTAACAAGATGCATATATAAGAATATCCCCATCATTCCGGGACACCCTTCGGATATGATATAAATTTCGAAGTACTAAAGCATCCGGTACTTTGGATGGGGTTTGTTAGGCCCAATAGATCTATCTTTAGGATTCGCGTCAATTAGGGTGTCTGTTCCCTAATTCTTAGATTACCAGACTTAATAAAAAGGGGCATATTCGATTTCGATAATTCAACCATAGAATGCAGTTTCACGTACTTGTGTCTATTTTGTAAATCATTTATAAAACCTGCATGTATTCTCATCCCAAAAATATTAGATTTTAAAAGTGGGACTATAACTCACTTTCACAGATTTTTACTTCGTCGGGAAGTAAGACTTGGCCACTGGTTGATTCACAAACCTATAACAATATATACATATATATCAAAGTATGTTCAAAATATATTTACAACACTTTTAATATATTTTGATGTTTTAAGTTTATTAAGTCAGTTGTCCTCGTTAGTAACCTACAACTAGTTGTCCACAGTTAGATGTACAGAAATAAATCGATAAATATTATCTTGAATCAATCCACGACCCAGTGTATACGTATCTCAGTATTGATCACAACTCAAACTATATATATTTTTGAATCAACCTCAACCCTGTATAGCTAACTCCAACATTCACATATAGAGTGTCTATGGTTGTTCCAAAATATATATAGATGTGTCGACATGATAGGTCGAAACATTGTATACGTGTCTATGGTATCTCAAGATTACATAATATACAATACAAGTTGATTAAGTTATGGTTGGAATAGATTTGTTACCAATTTTCACGTAGCTAAAATGAGAAAAATTATCCAATCTTGTTTTACCCATAACTTCTTCATTTTAAATCCGTTTTGAGTGAATCAAATTGCTATGGTTTCATATTGAACTCTATTTTATGAATCTAAACAGAAAAAGTATAGGTTTATAGTCGGAAAAATAAGTTACAAGTCGTTTTTGTAAAGGTAGTCATTTCAGTCGAAAGAACGACGTCTAGATGACCATTTTAGAAAACATACTTCCACTTTGAGTTTAACCATAATTTTTGGATATAGTTTCATGTTCATAATAAAAATCATTTTCTCAGAATAACAACTTTTAAATCAAAGTTTATCATAGTTTTTAATTAACTAACCCAAAACAGCCCGCGGTGTTACTACGACGGCGTAAATCCGGTTTTACGGTGTTTTTCGTGTTTCCAGGTTTTAAATCATTAAGTTAGCATATCATACAGATATAGAACATGTGTTTAGTTGATTTTAAAAGTCAAGTTAGAAGGATTAACTTTTGTTTGCGAACAAGTTTAGAATTAACTAAACTATGTTCTAGTGATTACAAGTTTAAACCTTCGAATAAGATAGCTTTATATGTATGAATCGAATGATGTTATGAACATCATTACTACCTTAAGTTCCTTGGATAAACCTACTGGAAAAGAGAAAAATAGATCTAGCTTCAATGGATCCTTGGATGGCTCGAAGTTCTTGAAGCAGAATCATGACACGAAAACAAGTTCAAGTAAGATCATCACTTGAAATAAGATTGTTATAGTTATAGAAATTGAACCAAAGTTTGAATATGATTATTACCTTGTATTAGAATGATAACCTACTATAAGAAACAAAGATTTCTTGAGGTTGGATGATCACCTTACAAGATTGGAAGTGAGCTAGCAAACTTGAAAGTATTCTTGATTTTATGAAACTAGAACTTTTGGAATTTATGAAGAACACTTAGAACTTGAAGATAGAACTTGAGAGAGATCAATTAGATGAAGAAAATTGAAGAATGAAAGTGTTTGTAGGTGTTTTTGGTCGTTGGTGTATGGATTAGATATAAAGGATATGTAATTTTGTTTTCATGTAAATAAGTCATGAATGATTACTCATATTTTTGTAATTTTATGAGATATTTCATGCTATTTGCCAAATGATGGTTCCCACATATGTTAGGTGACTCACATGGGCTGCTAAGAGCTGATCATTGGAGTGTATATACCAATAGTACATACATCTAAAAGCTGTGTATTGTACGAGTACGAATACGGGTGCATACGAGTAGAATTGTTGATGAAACTGAACGAGGATGTAATTGTAAGCATTTTTGTTAAGTAAAAGTATTTTGATAAGTGTCTTGAAGTCTTTCAAAAGTGTATGAATACATATTAAAACACTACATGTATATACATTTTAACTGAGTCGTTAAGTCATCGTTAGTCGTTACATGTAAATGTTGTTTTGAAACCTTTAGGTTAACGATCTTGTTAAATGTTGTTAACCCAATGTTTATAATATCAAAAGAGATTTTAAATTATTATATTATCATGATATTATGATGTACGAATATCTCTTAATATGATATATATACATTAAATGTCGTTACAACGATAATCGTTACATATATGTCTCGTTTCAAAATCATTAAGTTAGTAGTCTTGTTTTTACATATGTAGTTCATTGTTAATATACTTAATGATATGTTTACTTATCATAATATCATGTTAACTATATATATAACCATATATATATATCATCATATAGTTTTTACAAGTTTTAACGTTCGTGAATCACCGGTCAACTTGGGTAGTCAATTGTCTATATGAAACCTATTTCAATTAATCAAGTCTTAACAAGTTTGATTGCTTAACATGTTGGAAACATTTAATCATGTAAATATCAATCTCAATTAATATATATAAACATGGAAAAGTTCAGGTCACTACAGTACCTACCCGTTAAATAAATTTCGTCCCGAAATTTTAAGCTGTTGAAGGTGTTGATGAATCTTCTGGAAATAGATGCGGGTATTTCTTATTCATCTGATCTTCATGCTCCCAGGTGAACTCGGGTCCTCTACGAGCATTCCATCGAACCTCAACAATTGGTATCTTGTTTTGTTTAAGTCTTTTAACCTCACGATCCATTATTTCGACGGGTTCTTCGATGAATTGAAGTTTTTCGTTGATTTGGATTTCATCTAACGGAATAGTGAGATCTTCTTTAGCAAAACATTTCTTCAAATTTGAGACGTGGAAAGTTTTATGTACAGCCGCGAGTTGTTGAGGTAACTCAAGTCGGTAAGCTACTGGTCCGACACGATCAATAATCTTGAATGGTCCAATATACCTTGGATTTAATTTCCCTTGTTTACCAAATCGAACAACGCCTTTCCAAGGTGCAACTTTAAGCATGACCATCTCTCCAATTTCAAATTCTATATCTTTTCTTTTAATGTCAGCGTAGCTCTTTTGTCGACTTTGGGCGGTTTTCAACCGTTGTTGAATTTGGATGATCTTCTCGGTAGTTTCTTGTATAATCTCCGGACCCGTAATCTGTCTATCCCCCACTTCACTCCAACAAATCGGAGACCTGCACTTTCTACCATAAAGTGCTTCAAACGGTGCCATCTCAATGCTTGAATGGTAGCTGTTGTTGTAGGAAAATTCTGCTAACGGTAGATGTCGATCCCAACTGTTTCCGAAATCAATAACACACGCTCGTAGCATGTCTTCAAGCGTTTGTATCGTCCTTTTGCTCTGCCCATCAGTTTGTGGATCATAGGCAGTACTCATGTCTAGACGAGTTCCTAATGCTTGCTGTAATATCTGCCAGAATCTTGAAATAAATCTGCCATCCCTATCAGAGATAATAGAGATTGGTATTCCATGTCTGGAGACGACTTCCTTCAAATACAGTCATGCTAACTTCTCCATCTTGTCATCTTCTCTTATTGGCAGGAAGTGTGCTGATTTGGTGAGACGATCAACTATTACCCAAATAGTATCAAAACCACTTGCAGTCCTTGGCAATTTAGTGATGAAATCCATGGTAATGTTTTCCCATTTCCATTCCGGGATTTCGGGTTGTTGAAGTAGACCTGATGGTTTCTGATGCTCAGCTTTGACCTTAGAACACGTCAAACATTCTCCTACGTATTTAGAAACATCAGCTTTCATACCAGGCCACCAAAAATGTTTCTTGAGATCCTTGTACATCTTCCCCGTTCCAGGATGTATTGAGTATCTGGTTTTATGAGCTTCTCTAAGTACCATTTCTCTCATATCTCCAAATTTTGGTACCCAAATCCTTTCAGCCCTATACCGGATTCCGTCTTCCCGAATATTAAGATGCTGCTCCGATCCTTTGGGTATTTCATCCTTTAAATTTCCCTCTTTTAAAACTCCTTGTTGTGCCTCCTTTATTTGAGTAGTAATGTTATTATGAATCATTATATTCATAGATTTTACTCGAATGGGTTCTCTGTCCTTCCTGCTCAAGGCATCGGCTACCACATTTTCCTTCCCCGGGTGGTAACGAATCTCAAAGTCGTAATCATTCAACAATTCAATCCACCTACGCTGCCTCATATTCAGTTGTTTCTGATTAAATATGTGTTGAAGACTTTTGTGGTCGGTATATATAATACTTTTGACCCCATATAAGTAGTGCCTCCAAGTCTTTAATGCAAAAACAACCGCGCCTAATTCCAAATCATGCGTCGTATAATTTTGTTCGTGAATCTTCAATTGTCTAGATGCATAAGCAATCACCTTCGTTCGTTGCATTAATAAACAACCAAGACCTTGCTTTGATGCGTCACAATAAATCACAAAATCATCATTCCCTTCAGGCAATGACAATATAGGTGCCGTAGTTAGCTTTTTCTTCAATAACTGAAACGCTTTCTCTTGTTCATCATTCCATTCAAATTTCTTCCCTTTATGCGTTAATGCAGTCAAGGGTTTTGCTATTCTGGAAAAGTCTTGGATGAACCTTCTGTAGTAACCAGCTAGTCCTAAAAACTGGCGTATGTGTTTCGGAGTTTTCGGGGTTTCCCACTTTTCAACAGTTTCTATCTTTGCCGGATCCACCTTAATACCTTCTTTGTTCACTATGTGACCGAGGAATTGAACTTCTTCCAACCAAAATGCACACTTTGAAAACTTAGCGTACAATTCTTCCTTCCTCAATACTTCTAACACCTTTCTCAAATGTTCACCGTGTTCTTGGTCATTCTTTGAGTAAATAAGTATGTCATCAATGAAAACAATGACAAACTTGTCAAGGTATGGTCCACACACTCGGTTCATAAGGTCCATAAACACAGCTGGTGCATTAGTTAAACCAAACAGCATGACCATAAACTCGTAATGACCGTAACGTGTTCTGAAAAGCAGTCTTTGGAATATCATCTTCTTTCACCCGCATTTGATGATACCCGGAACGTAAGTCAATCTTTGAATAAATAGACGAGCCTTGTAGTTGATCAAATAAGTCGTCGATTCTCGGTAGTGGGTAGCGGTTCTTGATGGTAAGTTTGTTCAACTCTCGGTAGTCGATACACAACCTGAATGTACCATCTTTCTTCTTGACAAACAAAACAGGAGCTCCCCACGGTGATGTGCTTGGTCGAATGAAACCACGCTCTAAAAGTTCTTGTAATTGGCTTTGCAGTTCTTTCATCTCGCTGGGTGCGAGTCTGTAAGGAGCACGAGCTATTGGTGCAGCTCCTGGTACAAGATCTATTTGAAATTCAACGGATCGATGTGGGGGTAATCCCGGTAATTCTTTCGGAAATACATCGGGAAATTCTTTTGCGACGGGAACATCATTGATGCTCTTTTCTTCAGTTTGTACTTTCTCGATGTGTGCTAGAACAGCATAGCAACCTTTTCTTATTAATTTTTGTGCCTTCAAATTACTAATAAGATGTAGCTTCGTATTGCCCTTTTCTCCGTACACCATTAAGGGTTTTCCTTTTTCTCGTATAATGCGAATTGCATTTTTGTAACAAACGATCTCTGCTTTCACTTCTTTCAACCAGTCCATACCGATTATCACATCAAAACTCCCTAACTCTACTGGTATCAAATCAATCTTAAATGTTTCGCTAACCAGTTTAATTTCTCGATTCCGACATATATTATCTGCTGAAATTAATTTACCATTTGCTAATTCGAGTAAAAATTTACTATCCAAAGGCGTCAATGGACAACTTAATTTAGCACAAAAATCTCTACTCATATAGCTTCTATCCGCACCCGAATCAAATAAAACGTAAGCAGATTTATTGTCAATAAGAAACGTACCCGTAACAAGCTCCGGGTCTTCATGTGCCTCTGCCGCATTAATATTGAAAACTCTTCCGCGGCCTTGTCCATTCGTGTTCTCCTGGTTCGGGCAATTTCTAATAATGTGGCCCGGTTTTCCACATTTATAACAAACTACATTGGCATAACTTGCTCCGACACTACTTGCTCCGCCATTACTCGTTCCGACACCATTTGTTCCTTTCGTTCTATTAACCCCTGGTCCGTAGACCTCACACTTCACCGCGCTATGACCATTTCTTTTACACTTGTTGCAAAATTTGGTGCAGAACCCCGAGTGATACTTTTCACACCTTTGGCATAGCTGCTTCTGATTGTTGTTGTTGTTGCGGTTATTATTGTTGTTGGGATGATTGTTGTAGTTGCTGTTGCTGTTGTTATTGTTGTTGTTGTTGTTGGGTCGTTTGTTGTAGTTGCGATTGATGTTGCGATTGTTGGGATAATTGTTGCGATTATTGTTGTAATTGCTGTTGTTGTTGTATTGGTGATTCTTATCACCGTTTTCCTCCCACTTTCTTTTGACTTGCTTCACATTGGCCTCTTCAGCAGTCTGTTCTTTAATTCTTTCTTCAATCTGGTTCACTAGTTTGTGAGCCATTCTACATGCCTGTTGTATGGAGGCGGGCTCGTGTGAACTTATATCTTCTTGGATTCTTTCCGGTAATCCTTTCACAAACGCGTCAATCTTCTCTTCCTCATCTTCGAATGCTCCCGGACACAATAGGCACAATTCTGTGAATCGTCTTTCGTACGTGGTAATATCAAATCCTTGGGTTCGTAACCCTCTAAGTTCTGTCTTGAGCTTATTGACCTCAGTTCTGGGACGGTACTTCTCGTTCATCAAGTGCTTGAATACTGACCACGGTAGTGCGTACGCATCGTCTTGTCCCACTTGCTCTAGATAGGTATTCCACCATGTTAACGCAGAACCTGTGAAGGTATGCGTAGCGTACTTCACTTTGTCCTCTTCAGTACACTTACTTATGGCAAACACCGATTCGACCTTCTCGGTCCACCGTTTCAATCCGATCGGTCCTTCGGTTCCATCAAATTCCAAAGGTTTGCAGGCAGTGAATTCTTTGTAGGTGCATCCTACACGATTTCCTGTACTGCTAGATCCAAGGTTATTGTTGGTATGTAGCACAGCTTGTACTGCGGCTATGTTTGAAGCTAGAAAAGTACGGAATTCCTCTTCATTCATATTCACGGTGTGTCGAGTAGTCGGTGCCATTTCCTTCAAAATAGTCAAATGGAACAAGTTAATCATACAGAATATTAAGAGTAGTTAATAGTATTTCGTAGCATAATATGAACTCATTTATAAAAGCTTTTTCTTCATATTAGCGTTTTATAAGTTTAAATTCGGGTAGTACCTACCCGTTAAGTTCATACTTAGTAGCTAATATACAATTCAACTACTACAATTCTATATGAAAAACTGATTATAATAATATTTCGCGTTCAAACTTTTACACAATATTTTACAAACTTACAATACCGCTTATTTTACATATAGCATGAAATATAGCATACAATAAATTTGATACAAGATGGTTGTGAAGATAATTCTAGCTAGTACACAAGTCGTTCAGCAAAGGCAATAAAGACACGTAATTCATACATCCAGAAACAAGTCATGCATTCTGGTTTTACTAGGATTACTTCCCATCCTTGGTCTTGTGGAATATAACCGTTATGGCCGTTGATAAGACAGCGTGTTGTAACGTCGTCAAAGGGACGAGGGTTACGTAATGTCCAACAGTCCCGTAACAATCTAAAAACCTCATTTCTTACCCCAATTACCGACTCCGTCACTTGTGGGAACGTTTCGTTTAATAGTTGTAGCCCGATGTTCTTGTTCTCACTTTGGTGAGAAGTGAACATTACTAATCTGTAAGCATAACATGCTTCTTTATGTTGCATGTTAGCCGCTTTTTCTAAATCACGAAGTCCAATATTCGGATATATTGAGTCAAAATAATTTCTTAACCCATTGCGTAAAATAGCATTTGGGTTCCCCGCAATATATGCGTCAAAGTAAACACATCGTAACTTATGGATTTCCCAATGTGATATCCCCCATCTTTCGAACGAAAGCCTTTTATAAACCAAGGCATTCTTGGAACGTTCTTCGAATGTCTTACAAACTGATCTCGCCTTAAATAGTTGTGCCAAAGAATTCTGACCGACTCTAGACAAGATTTCATCAATCATGTCTCCGGGTAGGTCTCTTAAAATATTGGGTTGTCTATCCATTTTGTGTTTTTATACTGTAAAATAGACAAGAGTTAGATTCATAAAAAAAAATACTTATTAATACAAGCAATTTTTACATATATCATAAAGCATAAGCACACTATATTACTTATATTACACCACACGAATACAACTATCTTATTCCGACTCGCTTGTTTCTTCTTCTTCGGTTTTGGTTCGTTTTGCCAAGTTTCTAGGGATATATGATGTTCCCCTAATACGAGCCGTCGTTATCCACATTGGTTTAGAAAAACCTGGTGGTTTAGAGGTTACCGGGTCATTGTTACAACTTAAGGACTTCGGGGGTTGACGATACATATAAAGTTCATCGGGGTTGGAATTAGATTTCTCTATTTTTATGTCCTTTCCCTTATTATTTTTTTTTTGCCTTTTTAAATTCAGTTGGGGTAATTTCTATAACATCATCGGAATTCTCGTCGGAATCCGATTCATCGGAGAATTGGTAATCCTCCCAATATTTTGCTTCCTTGGCGGAAACACCATTGACCATAATTAACTTTGGTCGGTTGGTTGAGGATTTTCTTTTACTTAACCGTTTTATTATTTCCCCCACCGGTTCTATTTCTTCATCCGGTTCCGATTCTTCTTCCGGTTCCGACTCTTCTTCCGGTTCCTCTTCGGGAACTTGTGAATCAGTCCACGAATCATTCCAATATACATTTGACTCTTCATTATTATTAGGTGAGTCAATGGGACTTGTTCTAGAGGTAGACATCTATCACATAATATCAAACGCGTTAAGAGATTAATATATCACATAATATTCACATGTTAAAAATATATAGTTTCCAACAAAATTTGTTAAGCAATCATTTTTCAAGTAAACACGGTCGAAGTCCAGACTCACTAATGCATCCTAACAAACTCGATAAGACACACTAATGCAAAATTCTGGTTCTCTAAGACCAACGCTCGGATACCAACTGAAATGTCCCGTTCTTATTGATTAAAAACGTTCCATATTAATTGATTTCGTTGCGAGGTTTTGACCTCTATATGAGACATTTTTCAAAGACTGCATTCATTTTAAAACAAACCATAACCTTTATTTCATCAATAAAGGTTTAAAAAGCTTTACGTAGATTATCAAATAATGATAATCTAAAATATCCTGTTTACACACGACCATTACGTAATGGTTTACAATACAAATATGTTACAACAAAATAAGTTTCTTGAATGCAGTTTTTACACAATATCATACAAGCATGGTGTAACATCCCGCGTTTTTCCGTTAAATTATTTTAACGCCCGTCTTTTTCTTTTTAAATAATACCCTTCGTATCTAGATTCGTATCCTTTGTTATGTAACGTTTTAAATATTCTCGTTATCGGATTTCAATATCTCCCGTACTCCCGTGTAACTTAAAATATTCGATCGGTTAAATCCCGCACCCGCTTTGAAACTCGAGGGACCGGAGTTGCCAAATGGGCAAACTAGTTGACTAGGTCAACTAGTCAACCCATTTCTCATTCCATCATCTCCCTCACCTCTTTTCTCTCCATCTCAAGAACACACACACAAACCCATTCCATTCATTCATCATCTAAATTCAATCTTGGAAGCTCACAACAAATCCGATTACATTTTCGTGATCCTCTCTTCATTCTCTACGATTTGATACTAACTTCATCGATTTTGGGTAACATTTCTAAAACTCTAGATTTCTCAAATTCGTGTTTTTGACTTGATATGTTGTTAGTTAGTGTCTATGGCTCGTGTATAACATGAATATATGATTTGTATGCTCGATCTTGATGTTTAGGTGTAACTAGCTTGATAATGAAAAGTGTATGCTTAATCTTTGATTTTGGATGATGAAATGTGTTTAGATGTTAATGTTTGTGTGTTCAAAGTGTTAGTTACTTCAATAGCTTCGTTTTGGTGTGTTGATTGACATGAAAACCTTACATTAACATGATTAGTGATTTTGAGGTTTGGTTAGGGTTTGACAACTCTTAAAACGAACTTTTGATGCGTTGAAAGCTTGTTAATGTTATTGATAAGCGTTTAGTTGTATTACACATTTCATTACCTTCAAAACGGCATATCATATGTATAAATTGGATTCCCGAAACTTGAATTTCAATTGATGAACTTGAAACCTTGTTTTGGAACATTTAACGAACTTTCGACAAGATTTTTGTTGTCTAAAATGATAAATTTGATTTAGGAAATGTATCTAGTTGTGTTCCTTGTCGAAAGAGCTTTCCGGTGATATAAAATACATGTCTAAATTGTTTGCGGATCATAAACTAGGATTGATTGAAGTTTGGCTCGTGTCTTGTGTTTTCTGCAAACAGAGCCTGGAAACCCCCTTGGACGCC
Source organism: Rutidosis leptorrhynchoides (assembly GCF_046630445.1). NCBI lineage: Eukaryota > Viridiplantae > Streptophyta > Magnoliopsida > Asterales > Asteraceae > Rutidosis > Rutidosis leptorrhynchoides. Next base: position 96,457,942 of record NC_092339.1, read on the forward strand.
GTCTAGCACCTCAGGACGCCGTCCCACCTTTTGAAACGGGACGCCGTCTAGCTCATCAGGACGCCGTCCCACCCTTAAAACCTGGACGCCGTCCAGCTATATGGGACGCCGTCCCGTTTGCCTAAAACTGGCTGTTTGCTTTGGTCATTTGGCATGAAAATGTTTGCTATGCTACGGACCTCCGATTAACATGAAACTTGGCCAACATGCTCATATATGATTATATAACTTAGAAAAATTGTCGGATATCCAACCCGACCCCGTTGACTTTTCCGTTGACTTTGACCCGACCAAGTTGACTTTTAATCAAACTTAACCAAATAATTGTGCAATCGTTCTAACATGTTTTTATACTTGTACCTTGCATGAAACATGACAACTTGATTCACATGCTACATTATTGAGTCGTAACGAGCCATAGGACTAATTGAACATCTTTGACCTATCGTGTTTACCGTTATTGATACGACCTATTTGTTTAGGTCAAGACTAGCATTGTTCTTTGCACACGTTTACTTGTCGAAGTACTTTACTACTCGTGCACTCAAGGTGAGATCATAGTCCCACTTTTACTCTTTTTGAACTTACATTTGGGATGAGAAAACATAAACATTTCTTTACTAAGTGAACACAAGTACAGGAAAACAAACATTCTACATACGAGTTTAGAACAAAATCCTCAATTCGATTATCATTAGTTACACTTGCCGGGTGTAAGCGAGAACTTATGTTGTATGGATCCATATGGGTTTGACAAACCCTCATTCAAACGGTTCGCTACCGTTTACGAATGAAATATATTTTCGAGAAACAGTGTATGTTCTAGCACTAAGTGATGGGGTTCAATGGAAGGAAATGTTAAGTATTGATAATTGGGTGCTCGTGAAACAAACTTTTGGAATGTATTACTATTATTTCATTGATGCAAATCTTGTGGTTCACTTGTACTTACTTACTTAAACCTATGATTTCACCAACGTTTTCGTTGACAGATTTCTATGTTTTTCTCAGGTCATGCACGATATGTGAAACATGCTTCCGCTTACTATTTGATACTTGCATCCGATGTCGAGTATACATGCATTTCATGGAGCGTCTTTTGACTTTACTTTAAACCGTGTCGCCTAGATTTCAATCGTACTTATAACGTTGTAACTTAACTTTTGGTTGAACAATTCTTGTAAACTTTGAAACAATCTTTATTTTGAAATGAAGGCGACATATTTTGGTCAAACGTTATCTTAAAGACTTATAATCAGGTAGTGGGACCCACGTAGCCGACGCCGTCACTTGACGATTTGTCGGGGTCGCTACAGTTGGTATCAGAGCCTTGGTTGTAGGGATTTAGAGTTCATTTGTGTCCACCCCGAGTCATAGGGTACATAGGTGAATCTAGACTACAACCGGCATATAGACTGAAGTAGGAATTATTTGACTAATTGTGCATTTATACTCGAACTCTTCTATCATATCTAACTCGTATTCGATCTTGATCTTACGTTGATAAATTTTGTTGATGCGCCACCTTGACTTTATGAAGTAATGTTAAATGCACATGAGAATCAGGGTAATATAATTTCCGGGATTATATTACGGTGATTCACATGGACGTTCCGACATTATGACATAGAGAATTTAAGGCGAGTCAAGAAAAAAAATTTTCTCTCTATCCTTATTCCATGCCACGGTTAGTATTGTTGAAAATACTAACCAACGATATTCTTGTCTCATGAAGGAACAATGGCTCACCAAGGTCAACACAATACTCCTCTCGAAACTCTAGAACAAGCTCTTCAACGAATGATAACCACCGCCGTGGGTACGGCCGTGGCCGATCACTTTTCTAACAACAACAATCATGGAGCCGGTAATTCAATCGAAGGTTGCTCCTACAAGAACTTCATGAAGTACAATCCTCCCACTTTCGATGGAACCGGGGGACCGGTTACCCTCACCCGATGGTTTGAACAAATGGAGACCGTTTTTAACACAAGCGGTTGTCGAGACCAAGATAAGGTCAAGTTTTCCACCCTCACTTTCACCGGTATTGCTCTCTCATGGTGGAACACGTATGTACAATTAGTGGGAATCGATGAAGCCCTTACACTCTCTTGGACCGAATTAAGAGAAAGAATGATCACCGAATACTTCCCGCGCGATGAGACTCGAAGGCTCGAGCAAGGGCTAAGGAATTTAAGAACGGTCGGGAATGACCTCGGGGCTTATAATCAACGGTTTACCGAACTAGTCTCAATGTGTCCAAATCTCATAACTCCCGAATCCCTAAGAGTCGAACTTTACATGGATGGCCTCCCCAAGAGCATTCAACACGGGGTAATGGCATCCCAACCCACTAACCTACAAGAGGCTTTAACAAAGGCCCACCAAACTTTAGAAACGGTGAATGAAATGGAAGCACCGGTACAAATGGTCGAGAACCACCCGGGTAACAACAAAAGAAAATGGGAAGCCTCGCAACCAAGCAACCACAACAATAACAACATCTCCAAGAAGCCTTTCACCCCCGACGGCAAGAAGGGGTATGCCGGAACCCTACCTCACTGTAACAAGTGTCGCAAACATCATTTTGGTGAATGTGGCAAACCATTTTGCGTCAAGTGTCAAAGAAGTGGCCATGTGGCCCATGTCTGTAAGGGTACCGTTACCGTCGCTCGAAGGGTACCCAACGCACACAGGACGGGTGCATGCTTTGAGTGTGGCCAACTGGGTCATTTTAGGAATGTGTGCCCAAGGAAGAAATCAACCCCAACGCACGCCGTTGAACCTTCAACATCGACACCTAGGATGCCCGGAACGACGATGGACTAGTAACGGGTACGTTTCTTCACAACAAACCGTATACTTCATACTTATTCGATTTCATTACCGTTAGACGTTTTATAACCAAGTCTTTGACTCGTGCTCTTTGCACTCTATTTTATTTTTTTTTCTCTTTCCCTAGACACTACTTAGGCAATTTAAACGACCAACGGAAAAATATTGTGTGCCTATAAATTTTATTGGAGGAAATACGTTAAGACTTTTGACTTGACACCTATAGAACTAGGGAGCTCGGAATCTATTCGTAAAAAAAAAAAAAAAAAAAAAAAAAAAAAAAAAAAAAAAAATGTTTCCCCATCATCTTGTATAGATTATTGTGAACTGAGTAATTTTCGGTTGGAAACCGATACCCTCTCCCTCGCATCCATGACCTCATGATTATTTGCACGAATCCCGTATGTTCCAAATCGACCTCCGTTCCGGTTATCACCAATTGGGGGTTAAGTGAGACGATGTCTCCTAAGCCATTTCCGAACTCACAACGTTAGTTGTAAATCTCTCTTAGTACCGTTTGATTTATTTAGGACTCCGTCCGTATTCATGAACCTCCTAAACCACGTATGCAACTTATCTAGACAAATCTGTTATCGTATTTATAGATGACATCTTAACTTATTTAAGTAAAGAAGGAAAACGAACAACATCACCATCTTACGCTCGAACTTTTGAGAAAAGAGCAACTTTATACCAAATTCTCCGAGTGAGAATTTCTGTTGAACGAAGTCCAATTTTCTAGACCATGATGTTAATGGTCAAGGCATTACAATCAATCTCGAAATCAAGCCACATGTAATCAGGAAACTCTCCCAACTCAGACTTGTATTCGTAAAATCTTAGATCTCGTCTATTGTTACCGAAGATTCATTCCTGACTTTTCTCGTGTTACACGACCTTTAAACTCGTTAACTCACTAAGGAAAACTTTAAACCTCTTCATGTCTGAGCCTTGAATGTGATTCTTCACACCAACCTTCCTAGCTAAATGCGTATAGCACTAGATGGAACTCAAACATGGAAATATTTCTACTTGAACGCCGAAAGGCATACTCTCTCGTCTCAAAAATCAACATAACTAAAATTCGTTATTTTGCACGAAGAATTCGAATACTAAATTGTGGATCCGATCAATTTTCTCGTCATCCCGTACCACACTACCTACCTCTGTTATTTCACCGTCACCGTCTGATATTACTGGGATTTAAGATAACACACAATCCAACGATACTTCACTCTTCTTTGACGTAACGCCCTTGTGTTTCTGATAATCGGTCAACTATTATTCAACCCCGAACTATACAACTACGTGTACTACCTCGTTTCTCTTTCAGACTTCAACTTTTGACAACTAGAGGCACGTTATAGCAACCTCGAGATGTAAACTCATCCTATTCTAAGTCTTCATTTCACTACTATCTCTACCGTTCGCATTTTCCGTTTAAAGAAACTCCTTGTAACATTTCTCCATGGATAGAGAAACTCCTCACATTACATAAGTATTCGCCACGAGGGTGAATAGTCCTAACGAACATTTTTCGAACCCTAACTAACTTGTTCAAACGTATCTTAAGAGATTCTTTTCCAACACGGTGTATCTTTGTCAATTATTCTGTATCGGAATACTCGTTTCACTTCTAGTTTTACAAGAAACCTTGGGAACCTGCTTAGACATGAGTACCGCGTACCACCCACAAACAGACGAACCGAACAAACGAACGATTTACGTCTTCAAAAGACATGTTTCAACCTTGCATGGTCGCTTTTAGTAGATCCCTCTTACAACAGTAGTTACCACTCGTGTGTTCACACGCACTTTCCGAAACCCTATATGACCGCTAATGTCATACCCCTATTCGTTGGACCAAAGCATGTGGCAAACAAAACACCGAATCTTAACTCATCCAAGAAACAACAATTGAGATAATCCAAGTCCGAGAAGGGCTCGAGACAACCCATTGTCGCCAGAAGAGTTATACCAAACTTAGAGGAGAACCTCACAGATCCCAGTGTGTAACCGCGTAATATTGAGAACCCGCACCTTGGAAGGGTGTAATCCATTTCGGGAATCAGGGAAAGTTAAACCCGCGACATGTTAACCCTTTTGAAACCTTGGGGCGTATTGGAACCGCTCCCTACCGTTTAGAACTTCCGACTCAATTAAGTTTCCGTTTACCCTACATTTCGTGTAACAAACTTAGAAACGTGTCCTGCGGAACAGGAACGTGCAATCCTGCTGGATACATCAACTATCGATGACAAACTTCTCTTCATAGGAAAACCAGTTGAAACTGGGGATCGTAAAAACCGAACCTTAATGCAACGTAAAATCCTGACTATCCAAATTCATGAGAACCCTCAAGAACGTACTTTCACTTATTCATAGCATTGACAACGTAAAGTCTCGAGTAAGAGATATCGACTACTACTTCCAACTAAATTTCGGGACGAAATTTCTTTTGAGTTGTGGATAATGTAACATCCCGCGTTTTTCCGTTAAATTATTTTAACGCCCGTCTTTTTCTTTTTAAATAATACCCTTCGTATCTAGATTCGTATCCTTTGTTATGTAACGTTTTAAATATTCTCGTTATCGGATTTCAATATCTCCCGTACTCCCGTGTAACTTAAAATATTCGATCGGTTAAATCCCGCACCCGCTTTGAAACTCGAGGGACCGGAGTTGCCAAATGGGCAAACTAGTTGACTAGGTCAACTAGTCAACCCATTTCTCATTCCATCATCTCCCTCACCTCTTTTCTCTCCATCTCAAGAACACACACACAAACCCATTCCATTCATTCATCATCTAAATTCAATCTTGGAAGCTCACAACAAATCCGATTACATTTTCGTGATCCTCTCTTCATTCTCTACGATTTGATACTAACTTCATCGATTTTGGATAACATTTCTAAAACTCTAGATTTCTCAAATTCGTGTTTTTGACTTGATATGTTGTTAGTTAGTGTCTATGGCTCGTGTATAACATGAATATATGATTTGTATGCTCGATCTTGATGTTTAGGTGTAACTAGCTTGATAATGAAAAGTGTATGCTTAATCTTTGATTTTGGATGATGAAATGTGTTTAGATGTTAATGTTTGTGTGTTCAAAGTGTTAGTTACTTCAATAGCTTCGTTTTGGTGTGTTGATTGACATGAAAACCTTACATTAACATGATTAGTGATTTTGAGGTTTGGTTAGGGTTTGACAACTCTTAAAACGAACTTTTGATGCGTTGAAAGCTTGTTAATGTTATTGATAAGCGTTTAGTTGTATTACACATTTCATTACCTTCAAAACGGCATATCATATGTATAAATTGGATTCCCGAAACTTGAATTTCAATTGATGAACTTGAAACCTTGTTTTGGAACATTTAACGAACTTTTGACGAGATTTTTGTTGTCTAAAATGATAAATTTGATTTAGGAAATGTATCTAGTTGTGTTCCTTGTCGAAAGAGCTTTCCGGTGATATAAAATACATGTCTAAATTGTTTGCGGATCATAAACTAGGATTGATTGAAGTTTGGCTCGTGTCTTGTGTTTTCTGCAAACAGAGCCTGGAAACCCCCTTGGACGCCGTCTAGCACCTCAGGACGCCGTCCCACCTTTTGAAACGGGACGCCGTCTAGCTCATCAGGACGCCGTCCCACCCTTAAAACCTGGACGCCGTCCAGCTATATGGGACGCCGTCCCGTTTGCCTAAAACTGGCTGTTTGCTTTGGTCATTTGGCATGAAAATGTTTGCTATGCTACGGACCTCCGATTAACATGAAACTTGGCCAACATGCTCATATATGATTATATAACTTAGAAAAATTGTCGGATATCCAACCCGACCCCGTTGACTTTTCCGTTGACTTTGACCCGACCAAGTTGACTTTTAATCAAACTTAACCAAATAATTGTGCAATCGTTCTAACATGTTTTTATACTTGTACCTTGCATGAAACATGACAACTTGATTCACATGCTACATTATTGAGTCGTAACGAGCCATAGGACTAATTGAACATCTTTGACCTATCGTGTTTACCGTTATTGATACGACCTATTTGTTTAGGTCAAGACTAGCATTGTTCTTTGCACACGTTTACTTGTCGAAGTACTTTACTACTCGTGCACTCAAGGTGAGATCATAGTCCCACTTTTACTCTTTTTGAACTTACATTTGGGATGAGAAAACATAAACATTTCTTTACTAAGTGAACACAAGTACAGGAAAACAAACATTCTACATACGAGTTTAGAACAAAATCCTCAATTCGATTATCATTAGTTACACTTGCCGGGTGTAAGCGAGAACTTATGTTGTATGGATCCATATGGGTTTGACAAACCCTCATTCAAACGGTTCGCTACCGTTTACGAATGAAATATATTTTCGAGAAACAGTGTATGTTCTAGCACTAAGTGATGGGGTTCAATGGAAGGAAATGTTAAGTATTGATAATTGGGTGCTCGTGAAACAAACTTTTGGAATGTATTACTATTATTTCATTGATGCAAATCTTGTGGTTCACTTGTACTTACTTACTTAAACCTATGATTTCACCAACGTTTTCGTTGACAGATTTCTATGTTTTTCTCAGGTCATGCACGATATGTGAAACATGCTTCCGCTTACTATTTGATACTTGCATCCGATGTCGAGTATACATGCATTTCATGGAGCGTCTTTTGACTTTACTTTAAACCGTGTCGCCTAGATTTCAATCGTACTTATAACGTTGTAACTTAACTTTTGGTTGAACAATTCTTGTAAACTTTGAAACAATCTTTATTTTGAAATGAAGGCGACATATTTTGGTCAAACGTTATCTTAAAGACTTATAATCAGGTAGTGGGACCCACGTAGCCGACGCCGTCACTTGACGATTTGTCGGGGTCGCTACACATGGACTCCAAATCTCGTCCTTATTTAAGTATGCGACAGCGGAAGCTCTTAATAATCACCTGAGAATAAACATGCTTAAAACGTCAACAAAAATGTTGGTGAGTTATAGGTTTAACCTATATATATCAAATCATAATAATAGACCACAAGATTTCATATTTCAATACACATCCCATACATAGAGATAAAAATCATTCATATGGTGAACACCTGGTAACCGACATTAACAAGATGCATATATAAGAATATCCCCATCATTCCGAGACACCCTTCGGATATGATATAAATTTCGAAGTACTAAAGCATCCGGTACTTTGGATGGGGTTTGTTAGGCCCAATAGATCTATCTTTAGGATTCGCGTCAATTAGGGTGTCTGTTCCCTAATTCTTAGATTACCAGACTTAATAAAAAGGGGCATATTCGATTTCGATAATTTAACCATAGAATGCAGTTTCACGTACTTGTGTCTATTTTGTAAATCATTTATAAAACCTGCATGTATTCTCATCCCAAAAATATTAGATTTTAAAAGTGGGACTATAACTCACTTTCACAGATTTTTACTTCGTCGGGAAGTAAGACTTGGCCACTGGTTGATTCACGAACCTATAACAATATATACATATATATCAAAGTATGTTCAAAATATATTTACAACACTTTTAATATATTTTGATGTTTTAAGTTTATTAAGTCAGTTGTCCTCGTTAGTAACCTACAACTAGTTGTCCACAGTTAGATGTACAGAAATAAATCGATAAATATTATCTTGAATCAATCCACGACCCAGTGTATACGTATCTCAGTATTGATCACAACTCAAACTATATATATTTTGGAATCAACCTCAACCCTGTATAGCTAACTCCAACATTCACATATAGAGTGTCTATGGTTGTTCCGAAATATATATAGATGTGTCGACATGATAGGTCGAAACATTGTATACGTGTCTATGGTATCTCAAGATTACATAATATACAATACAAGTTGATTAAGTTATGGTTGGAATAGATTTGTTACCAATTTTCACGTAGCTAAAATGAGAAAAATTATCCAATCTTGTTTTACCCATAACTTCTTCATTTTAAATCCGTTTTGAGTGAATCAAATTGCTATGGTTTAATATTGAACTCTATTTTATGAATCTAAACAGAAAAAGTATAGGTTTATAGTCGGAAAAATAAGTTACAAGTCGTTTTTGTAAAGGTAGTCATTTCAGTCGAAAGAACGACGTCTAGATGACCATTTTAGAAAACATACTTCCACTTTGAGTTTAACCATAATTTTTGGATATAGTTTCATGTTCATAATAAAAATCATTTTCTCAGAATAACAACTTTTAAATCAAAGTTTATCATAGTTTTTAATTAACTAACCCAAAACAGCCCGCGGTGTTACTACGACGGCGTAAATCCGGTTTTACGGTGTTTTTCGTGTTTCCAGGTTTTAAATCATTAAGTTAGCATATCATACAGATATAGAACATGTGTTTAGTTGATTTTAAAAGTCAAGTTAGAAGGATTAACTTATGTTTGCTAACAAGTTTAGAATTAACTAAACTATGTTCTAGTGATTACAAGTTTAAACCTTCGAATAAGATAGCTTTATATGTATGAATCGAATGAAGTTATGAACATCATTACTACCTTAAGTTCCTTGGATAAACCTATTGGAAAAGAGAAAAATAGATCTAGCTTCAATGGATCCTTGGATGGCTCGAAGTTCTTGAAGCAGAATCATGACACGAAAACAAGTTCAAGTAAGATCATCACTTGAAATAAGATTGTTATAGTTATAGAAATTGAACCAAAGTTTGAATATGATTATTACCTTGTATTAGAATGATAACCTACTGTAAGAAACAAAGATTTATTGAGGTTGGATGATCACCTTACAAGATTGGAAGTGAGCTAGCAAACTTGAAAGTATTCTTGATTTTATGAAACTAGAACTTTTGGAATTTATGAAGAACACTTAGAACTTGAAGATAGAACTTGAGAGAGATCAATTAGATGAAGAAAATTGAAGAATGAAAGTATTTGTAGGTGTTTTTGGTCGTTGGTGTATGGATTAGATATAAAGGATATGTAATTTTGTTTTCATGTAAATAAGTCATGAATGATTACTCATATTTTTATAATTTTATGAGATATTTCATGCTAGTTTCCAAATGATGGTTCCCACATATGTTAGGTGACTCACATGGGCTGCTAAGAGCTGATCATTGGAGTGTATATACCAATAGTACATACATCTAAAAGCTGTGTATTGTACGAGTACGAATACGGGTGCATACGAGTAGAATTGTTGATGAAACTGAACGAGGATGTAATTGTAAGCATTTTTGTTAAGTAAAAGTATTTTGATAAGTGTCTTGAAGTCTTTCAAAAGTGTATGAATACATATTAAAACACTACATGTATATACATTTTAACTGAGTCGTTAAGTCATCGTTAGTCGTTACATGTAAATGTTGTTTTGAAACCTTTAGGTTAACGATCTTGTTAAATGTTGTTAACCCAATGTTTATAATATCAAAAGAGATTTTAAATTATTATATTATCATGATATTATGATGTACGAATATCTCTTAATATGATATATATACATTAAATGTCGTTACAACGATAATCGTTACATATATGTCTCGTTTCAAAATCATTAAGTTAGTAGTCTTGTTTTTACGTATGGAGTTCATTGTTAATATACTTAATGATATGTTTACTTATCATAATATCATGTTAACTATATATATAACCATATATATATCATCATATAGTTTTTACAAGTTTTAACGTTCGTGAATCACCGGTCAACTTGGGTAGTCAATTGTCTATATGAAACCTATTTCAATTAATCAAGTCTTAACAAGTTTGATTGCTTAACATGTTGGAAACATTTAATCATGTAAATATCAATCTCAATTAATATATATAAACATGGAAAAGTTCGGGTCACTACACGAGGTAACAATAATTTCGGTGTTAACACCTAGTTTTATCGTTCATAAATATGTATAAACATGATTTTGAGTTCATTTAATTGAAAATTTTAAAAATTGTACTAGAATTGGGTAGTCAGTATATAAGACTAGGGCTATTCTTTATTATCAGAGAGCACTAGATTCTAATACAACTACTGCGTTACTAGTATTTCTAATGGTAACCAAGTGTATAAGTTAAAATTTTAAAAAATCCGAAAGAATTTAACCCCTTCCCACACTTAAGATCTTGCAATGCCCTCATTTGCAAGAAATCAGTAACAATTTAAATTATTGAGGGTGATTAGCATAGAAAAATGATTAAATTTTACCAAAGTTTCCAAACATATTGGCGTTTGTTTGTTGAATGATAAATGGTGCACATCATTTGTTCATTCCGTCTTGTTGTTACATCACATTTGTTTTTCGTTTTGTCGTCAAAAGTACTAGCTTTTGCTGAACTTAATGCCAGTCTTTGAAAATGCGCTGTTTTACCCTGTTGTGTACAATTCACAATATACATACATACAAATATAAACATGCATGGTAATTTGAAATGGGACTTTAAATCTCACTTTCAAATCAAATATGAAATATTAGTACCAAATAATAAAAATATTAAACAATACATTAATGTATCACAATATCATATGTTTAAACATAAATAAAATAAAAAGATAAAAATCATAAAAATCACCAACGGAACTAAATCAATCTGGATAGGGGTTCCAGTTCATGTCGTCGTCCGGGTTCCATGGTTGGTGATAGGTGTACTGGTAGGCCTGGTTAGGGTCGTAGAGAGTATATGTTGGTCTCATCTCGGGCTGTTGTGGAGGATAGTAAGCGGGTCGGGTTGGTACATAGTGATCCTGAGGTGACAGCCGGCTCATAATCTGACGCTGATGATAGTCCCATCTATCATGCTGTCATTGCCTGGAATGCTCGTAATCATTCCGGGCTTGCCACTGCTCCATCCGATGAAATCTCTCCGCGTTTGTCATATCTACCTCATCTACACGCTGGTAGACATCAGTCATAGCCTCCCGAATGGCATCCCTAATATCATCCTCTTCCTCCATTTCCTCATCTGAAACTCTCTCTACCTGAGGATGACTACCTTCATAGGGTACTGGCTGGTTGCGTCTGCTCTTTAATACTTTAGCACCCTGATAGACCTTTAATCCTAAAGGCTCAACCTGTTCCCTACATTCCAAAAGTGGACCCCCTTGGTTCCTATCTACACCCAAATACTCTTCAATGAGAGTAACAAAAATACCTCCTCCTATTATCCCTCTCCTGTATTCCTTCTACCATCTTAGACAAATAAAAACCAACACAGTAGGGGATATTAACAAAGCTTCTTGGGTCTCGAATACACTTTAGGTAAAATAAATCATGTAAGGTCATTTTCTCCTTATTGTGACCTCTCTGTGTAATCGAGTTAGCCAAAAATCTATGAATTATACGAAGCTCGGCTTTGTTAATATGTAAGTAGGAGTGTTTTCCTCCCAGTGTAAAAACATTATAGTTTGACATACGCCTCCAGATGGCGTTCGCGTCAAAATTCCTATCTACCCTTTCACCATGATAAATCAAATTCATACAATCGGGTAGTAGCAATTCACTAGGAGTGTAAATCTGTAATGCCCTGGCCATGTCCAGCATGCACATTCTGTACATCCTACAGCCAAGTATAAATCTAAGAAAACTTCTATCATCTAATCTATCTACATCTACATTTAAGGCTATAGTACTCATGAGCTCTACACACCATTCCTTATATACAGGCCTACGAATGGTGAATAGACATTCCCAATCGGTAAAAGAAGAACTGCCATACCTTTGGATCAGATGCTCCCTAACTGAGTTAGCTAGTTGGACCCTTTCCAAAGGATCCCAATCGATTACCCTTGGCACTTCTACATTTTTCGGTAGCAGTTTGAATTTGTTACTTTGATATAATGGGTAATCTCTCCAGCTTCTATCGAATCTCTGATTAGGATGCAACGTGTGTTCAGGAATCGTTGGGTATTCTACTGGCGGATGTATCGGAAATACTATAAAGGCATCAACAAATTGTAGCGGATCATAATAAGGTACGTGTTGATCAGGCTGTTGTTGTGGTTCCTGTTGTTGCTCCGGTTCAGGTTCATATTGCATTTCTGGTTCAAGTTCTGGAGCAGGTCGTCTAGATGATGATGATGAACCTCCAGTTTCAGTATTAGTAAATCTCTGCAAAACACATTAAACACAAAATTTGTGCATCCAAATATGCATTAGTGTTAGCAAAATAACAAATTAACACAATTACAATAACATGTTAAATCAAAATTAAACTTATACACATTTTCACAATTTTAACAATTCTACACTTTTTCAAATAAGCATATATGAAAATGTATACAAAGTTCATAAGCATTTAACTCAAATAACATGTCAAAATAGTCATTACTAGCAATTAAACAAGTCTCAAATGGCAATTATATCAAATTAATCAAGTTCATGAATTTTGGACTTAAAAAGTCCACTTTAATCTTCAAAAATCATGTTTAGGATCAAAGTTTGGATCATTTAGCTACCTAAACATGTTACAATACTTAATTTAGCAATAATTCATGACAAAAATCGGCCATAACCTGTTTATATCAAAAAGCCCCAAATTGCTCAAGAACACAAACCCTAGATTTCTAAAAATTTTAAAGTTTTTGGCTTCAAATCATGTTAAATAGCATCAATCTAGGTTATACATGCATAAAATACTAACAATTTAACACTAATTACACTAGAAATTAACAAAATCAAATTAGATAAAATATTGATAATTATCACAAAAACTAGAAAATTTATGAGTTTAGGAGTGTAATTTTTACCTTTTTGTTGAATAATCCGAACCTAGGCATGATTAGAGCAAGAAATTTGACGAATTACGGTGAAAATTTGCGATTTTTAGAGATTATTTGGGTGTATTTTCGTGATATGTGTGTGTGTTTGTGGAGTGGACAGAAGCAGTCGACTGCTTTTGATCCTGGCCTGAATTTTCTATCCATGCGATCGCATGGGGTCCGGGTACGGTGATTTTTTTGCTTTTTTTTTTATTTTATAAAAACACTTACTTAATAAAACATATATTTAATTAAAAATTAAAATTTTGTTTCTTTTTAGGATGAGGGCGTTTCAGATCGTTGTCCTAGTCCGTCCCTCGACAAAATTTTAAAATTTGTCATTTTTAAGCGCGGTTTTAAAAGTAAAAATTTTTGGGTTTTTTAATGTTTTTGGCTTACTTTAATTCAATAAGATTAAAAATAATGATAATAAAAGTTCTCGTCCCTCCCTTGGGTAGAACAATTTCAGTTCAACGACCTAGTTTTCAACTCACGACGAATTTTAAAAATCAAATTTTTAACTTAGTGAAATAAAGTAAATTTTTGTTTTTAAATTCACACCAAACTTAAATTTAAAATGCATAAAATTAAAAATTCATATTATTAAAATTAAAAATTCATACCACACTTATATTATATTTTTGTTTTTGTACATACAAACTTATATTAAAAATATTAATTTTTCAAATATTTACAAACTTAAATATATTGATTAAAAAAAATTATAATAATAATAATATTAATTTTAAAAACAAAGTAAAAAAAATCTTTTTGGTCTTTTATCCCACTTTTATTAATCAAATATTATCAAAAATATACGCCCCTCTTTTTGGTAAAGTAATTTCGGCTATATTACCTAGTTTTACTCCTGACGAATTTTTGAAATATTTTGGGTTGATTGATTAAAGATATTTATACCTTAAGAATAAACGGTAAATTTCGCAGTGATGTAATAAATTTTTGTATGATATCAAATAATTTCGGTCGCAAAACTTAATTTTATTGAGTATCAATTTAATACTTTATGGCGAACAATTTAGCGTTTATTATCAAAAGGTTAAAAACAATAAAATAAAAATAAAAACTGTACATACTTACCTGTGAAATAGAATTCTTAGTGATCTACTTTAGCCCACTCATAAGATAGTCGGACTAATTGGTTTTCCATAGCTACATAGGCGTAACCTCGAGCATTCAACGTTTTTTTTCTTTGAAACATATGAACGGTCCATCTCTGCATAAAGTAACGAACTCGGTATTGGAATATGTCTGATTCGTCGAGCATTTTCCTTCGTGTGACCATTTTCCGCATTTGTGACATCTTTCAAGGTGTCATGCTCTTCTTTTCGCTGCGGATTTTGATTTTCCTTTACCAAAATTTAACTTATTATGATCGTTTCTGAGTTCTTTTCTTACTCCGTCCAATTTGGCTCTTATTACTGATACCAGGTCACTCGGGAGTGTGTCATTATTACGTTTAGTGATCAAAGCGTGTAGCATTAGACCATGGTTCAGATCAAAGGAATTCTTCATCTCGTAAAACCAAAAAAAATAAAAATTCAGAATGGGGGGAGAAGACTAGTTCTTTAGGGTCTGCTAGGGAAAGACCATTCGGATTCCATTCTCGAGAACTACACGAAAACAGAAAATCTAACTCAAACAGAAATACATATTACCCTAAAAAGATTCGAACCTCCCCACACTTAGTTGAAATTGTGATTAACGTTATTTTCAATTGGATCATCAACAACTTGAATATCTTTGACTTTTACTTCAATCCATTTGTTGATTTCCTCCGTAACTTTCACAAATTCAACTAACATCTCCTTTTCTTTTGGTGATAAATTGGATATTAATCGGTTACATAACTTAAAGTTTCCCTTAATCTTAGCATCGTGAATCCGTTTATAGAGTTTCTTCGTTGAACTGTTAAAAACGGGTTCATCTAATTTCATATCATCAACGGGGTTCTTTGTGATCGGATCATCATTAAGTGTTTCTTCATCTTCCCCACACTTATTCATTTTTATTGGTTTAACAGTTTTGGTTAGTGGAGATCTAAACTTTTGGTTCACAAAGGTGATCGATTTATCACCATCCCTAAGTGTCATTCTACCTTCTCTTACATCAATGAATGCCTCGGTGGTTGCTAAAAATGGGCGACCTAAAATTAGAGGAATATCAAGGTTTTCCTCCATATTAATTACTATGAAGTTTGCAACAAAGGTTAAACTTCCCACGTTAACAACTAAATTATTTGCTATTCCAACCGGGTGTTTAATGGTTAGGTCAAATGATTGAACACCTATTTTGGTTGGTTTTAATTTACCCATACCTAATCTTTTGTATAAGGAAAGAGGCATAATATTTGCACTTGCTCCTAAATCTGCGAGTCCATTATATACAGCACCATCATTAAGCAAGCAAGAAATGATAAATTCACCCGGGTCTCCTGCTTTAGTAAGTCGAGTTGGTTTGTAAACCTTTTTCGGGTGTTATTTTCTTGGTTCTTTCACTTCTATTTGAACTTCTTGTTCACATTTTTCTTCGTTTCTTGGAATGGGAGGTTTATATAAGAATTCTTCTTCATCACTCCAATTTGAATCCTCCCTATTTTCCAATTTTGATTTTTCATATGTTGTTGATAACATATTTATGTTTTCATTTTGAAGGTTTTCTTGGGTGGTGAAATTATGATTGACTTCATTGTCAACTTTCTTCGGACCATGTATGTAATGTTTAACTCTGTGACCATTAACTTTAAATTCAATCCCATTTGAATTTATTAACTCTATTGTTCCGTATGGGAAAACTCTTTTGACTATGAATGGTCCAGACCATCTTGATTTCAATTTTCCAGGAAATAGCTTGAATCGTGAATTGAAAAGAAGAACTCTGTCTCCTTCTTTAAATTCTTTTGAACTTCTGATTCTTTTATCATGCCATTTCTTCGTTCTTTCTTTATAGATTAACGAATTTTCGTATGCTTCATGTCTTAATTCTTCTAATTCGTTTAGTTGACTTAATCGTAGACATCCGGCTTCATGTAAATCAAGATTACATGTCTTCAAAGCCCAAAATGCTTTGTGTTCAATTTCTACCGGAAGATGACATGCTTTTCCGTAAACGAGTCTAAAAGGTGTGGTTCCAATTGGAGTTTTGTAGGCTGTTCTAAAAGCCCAGAGTGCATCCTCCAATTTCATGGACCATTCTTTCGGATTTGATCCTACGGTTTTTTTTAGAATACGTTTTAAAGCTTGGTTGGTATTTTCAACTTGTCCACTTGTTTGTGGATGATAAGCGGTGGAGATTTTATGAGTTACTCCATATCTTTTGAGAACTTTCTCAAGTTGATTATTACAAAAATGAGTACCCCGATCACTTATTAAAGCTTTCGGTGTTCCGAACCTTGCAAAAAGACGTTTTAAAAAGTTGACTACAACTCGTGCATCGTTAGTCGAGAGAGCTTGTGCTTCCGCCCATTTAGATACATAATCAATGGCAACGAGAATGTAAAGATTATTATGAGATTTTGGAAATGGACCCATAAAGTCAATACCCCAAATGTCAAATACTTCACATACTTGAATGACATTTTGTGGCATTTCATCACGTTGACTTATTTTTCCGGCCCTTTGACAAGCATCACATGATTTGCAAAGAAGGTGTGCGTCTTTGAAAATTGTAGGCCAATAGAATCCAGCATCGTAAACTTTTCTTGCTATGAGCTGAGGCCCATAATGCCCTCCTGTTGGTCCTGTGTGACAATGGTTTAAAATTTAACTAGCTTCTTCTCCGAATACACATCGGCATATTATTCCATCGGAACAACTTTTGAACAAATGTAGATCTTCCCAGAAATAGTGTTTTATGTCACTAACGAATTTCTTTTGTTTTTGGTACGATAATCCTTTTTCAAGAAATCCACATACTAAGTAGTTTGCATAGTCTGCAAACCATGGAATTTCATTATAATCTATCTTCAATAGATATTCATCAGGAAAGTTGTCTTGTATGGCCGATTCGTTTAGAACTTCTAATTCAGGATTTTCAAGACGAGAAAGATGATCAGCTGCGAGATTTTCTGCTCCCTTTTTATCTCGGATTTCAATATCGAACTCTTGTAAGAGTAAGATCCAACGGATTAATCGTGGTTTGGCATCTGGTTTCGAAAATAGGTATCTAAGAGCAGAATGGTCGGTATAGACCACCGTTTTAGCTAGAACGAGATATGATCGAAATTTGTCAAAAGCAAAGACAATAGCAAGGAGTTCTTTTTCAGTAGTTGTATAGTTCGTTTGTGCTCCTTGTAACGTCTTACTAGCATAATAAATAGGTTGAAATCGTTTTTCAATCCTTTGTCCTAAAACGGCTCCCATTGCAAAATCACTTGCATCGCATATAAGTTCGAACGGTAAATTCCAATTTGGAGTTATCATGATCGGTGCATTAGTGAGTTTTTCTTTAAGAATATTAAAAGATTTGATACATTCATCCGAAAAGATGAATGGAGCATCCTTTTCTAGGAGTTTATTCATAGGAGTGGCAATTTTAGAAAAATCTTTTATGAAATGTCGGTAAAAACCGGCATGCCCTAGAAAACTCCTAACTCCTCTAACATTGGTGGGATGTGGAAGTTTAGCAATTACATCTACTTTAGCTCTATCCACTTCAATTCCTTCCTTTGAAATTTTATGACCAAGAACGATGCCTTCTTTAACCATGAAATGGCATTTCTCCCAATTAAGAACTAGATTTGATTGTTCGCATCTAATAAGCATTCGTTCAAGATTAACTAGACATGATTCAAAAGTATCACCGAAGACTGAAAAGTCATCCATGAAAACTTCCATGCGTTCTTCTATCATGTCGTGAAAAATCGCCATCATGCACCTTTGAAAGGTTGCATGGGGCATTGCAAAGTCCAAATGGCATGCGTTTGTAAGCAAAAGTACCATAAGGGCATGTGAATGTGGTTTTCTCTTGGTCCTCGGGTGCTATTGGAATTTGAAAATATTCGGAAAAATCATCTAGAAAACAATAGTAACTATTTCCGGCTAATCTTTCCAACATTTGATCAATGAAAGGTAAGGGAAAGTGATCTTTTCTGGTGGCGTCATTTAATTTTCTATAATCAATACAAACATGCCATCCTGTTACAGTCATAGTAGGAATAAGCTCATTTTTTTCATTTGTGATGACAATCATGCCACCCTTCTTAGGTACGCATTGAACTGGGCTTACTCATGGACTATCAGAGATTAGATAAATTAAACCTGCATCTAGCAGTTTAATAATTTCTTTCTTAACAACATCTTGCATATTAGGATTTAGTCTTCTTTGGCGTTGCACATACATTTTATGACCTTCTTCCATAAGGATTTTATGTGTGCAATACGAAGGACTTATTCCTTTAATATCATCAATTTTCCATGCAATAGCTGGTTTATGAGCTTTTAGCACAGAAATGAGTTGATATTTTTCATTTTCAGTAAGAGAAGACGATATTATTACAGGTAATTCAGATTCACCATGTAAATAAGCATATTCCAAATGGTTTGGAAGTGGCTTTAACTCTAATGTCGGTGGTTCTTCTATCGATGATTTATATTGATATCTGTCTTCTTCTTTTAGCATTTGAATTTCTTCTGTTGTTGGTTCATATCCATTAGCCATAAGTGTAGCTAACATTTCAGTTTCATCAATTGGTTCAGTTCCTTCTCCTAAAGAACATTCTCCTGTTCCTTGTAATTCTGGAAATTCTTCTAACAATTCTGCATGTGAATCTATAGTTTGAATATAATAACATGTATCATCTGCAGATTGCGGTTGTTGCATTGCTCTATCAACAGAAAAGGTAACACTCTCGTCCTCTATACTTAGGGTCAGTTTCTTACCGAACACGTCTATTATTGCTTTAGCCGTGTTTAAGAATGGTCTTCCTAATATGAGAGGAACTCGAGAATCTTCTTCCATGTCCAGAATAATAAAATCTACTGGAAATACTAAAGTACTAACTTTAACTAGCATGTTCTCCATTATCCCTCTAGGATATTTTATTGATCTATCTGCTAGTTGTATACTTATTCGTGTTGGTTTCAATTCTCCAAGGTCTAGTTTAGCGTATAGTGAATACGGCATTAAATTTATACTAGCACCTAAATCTGGCAATGATTCTATTGAACTAAGACTACCCAGAAAACATGGAATTGTGAAACTTCCTGGATCTGAAAGTTTTTCTGGTATCTTATTCAACAGCACTGGAGAACAATTAGCATTCATTGTAACAGCCGAGAGTTCTTCCATTTTCTTTCTATTCGTGATTAGATCTTTCAGAAATTTAGCATATCTAGGCATTCCTGAAATTACATCAATGATAGGAAGATTTACATTTATTTGTTTAAACATATCCAAGAATTTAGATTGCTCGGCTTCAAGTCTCTCTTTTCTCATTTTACTGGGGTAAGGAAGTGGTGGTTGGTATGGTTTAACATAAGGTTTTGCCTTAACTGTGTTATCTTCATTAACTTTTTCAACTACCGGTTCTTTTTCCTTATTTTGTTCAGATTGTGGTTCTTGTAGAGCAGGAATAGCTTCATCAGAAATTACAGGTATTTCAGGTGGTTTAAGTGTAATACCACTTATTGTGGTAATGGCTTTAGCTGTTTCATTCCGGGGGTTAGCATTTGTATCACTAGGTAGACTTCTCGGTTTTCTTTCACCTATCAACATTGCTAGGTTACTTACTTCTTGTTCAAGATTTTGAATAGAAGCTTGTTGATTTCTAAATGCTTGAGCATTTTGTTCATTGATTTGTTTCTGAGATGTGAAAAACTGAGTTTGAGATTCAACTAGCTTCGACATCATGTCTTCTAAATTTGGCTTTTTATCATCGGTTTGTGGTGGTTTGTTTTGAAAAATAGGTCTTTGCTGGTTGTAAGTATTATTGGATACTTGTTGATTGCTAGGACCTTGTTGATTGTTGTATGGAACATTTCGGTTATAATTCTGGTTTTGATTGTAGATTGGTCTTGGCGGTTGATAATTATTCTGATAATTATTTTCAGGCCTTTGGTTTATGTATGAAACATTCTCTCTTTGTTCCATTGTTAGTTCAATACTGAGACAATCTTTTGTTAAATGTGGTCCTCCACACTGCTCACAACTAATTCATATTGATTGAATATCTTTAGTCATCTTTTCCATTCGTCTCTCGACAGCATCTATCTTTGCGAAAATGGAATCTAAGTCATGGCTAGAATCGGCTCTAGCTGCTTTAGATGATCTAACGATATCTTTTTCTTGGTGCCACTCATGTGAGTGGGAAGCAGTGTTATCAATAATTTTGTAAGCGTCACTTGCGGTTTTCTTCATAATGGAACCACCAGCTGCTATATCGATGTCTTTTCTTGTAGTGATGTCGCATCCTTGGTAGAATATTTGTACTATTTGACAAGTGTCTAAACCATGTTGCGGACATCCTCTTAATAACTTTTCAAATCTTGTCCATGCCTCATATAGAGTTTCATTTGGCCTTTGTGTGAACGTAACAATTTCTCCTTGAAGTCTCACGGCTTTAGATGCTGGAAAGAATTGTTTAAGAAATTTTTCAACTAAAACATCCCATGTATCAATCGCCCCTTCAGGTAACGATTCTAACCAATCTTTGGCTTCTCCCTTTAAAGTCCAGGGAAATAACATGAGATATATCTGTTCATCCTCAACTTCTCTGGTTTTAAATAAAGTGCAGATCCTATTAAATGTACGAAGATGTTCATTTGGATCTTCCTTCGGTGCACCACTAAATTGGCATTGATTAGTTACCATGTGTAGAATTTGTCCCTTGATTTCATAATCTGGCGCATTAATGTCAGGTTGAGTAATTGCGTGACCTTGGCCAGTGCGTTTAGCTCGCATTCGGTCTTCCATACTTAGAGGTTCCAGATTCTCCATGATTGAATTTGTTGAATCTGAATCACTATAGGATTCTGATTTAATGGTAGGTTCCTCAACAATCTCTGTTTGAATGATTGGTGGTTCTGGAGGAAAGATTAATAGTTCAGGATCTCTGAATTGTCCCTGAATATTCTCCGAATTCTCAATTGTGAGGTCGGGTTCAAAAAATGGATTATCGAAAATTTGAATTGGAGTACTTGGTTGACTGGATGACGATTCTAAAGAAAAATCAACGGCGACAATATTTGCTAGATGTCTTGATCGAGTTACAGGTGGTGAACGTACAAAAGGTGGTGAACGTTTTGCTCGGTGTATTTACTGAATATCCTATTAGTTATAAAAGATAAAAATTATATAAGTTATCAAATTAACAGACTTTTCTGCTTTTGCCCACGTTTCGAATAGCCAATAGATGCAGCAGGGAGCCGGAACCCTTTAAATCGGAAGCTCACAACTCAGCCACTAACAAATCCAACTATTACTACGAAGAAGAAAATTTGGATGTCTATCAATTTAACCACTTAAAATAATTTTTCTTTGAAATTTTAAAGAAATTTAGAGAAGAAATAGAAAATTCTATGTCCTAAAAACTAGAATGTCGAGAAATAAGAAAGAAAAAGAGCGCGTCGAAAAACGTCGAAAAATAAAAAGTCGAAAAATAAAATAAGAAAGTAGCGCGTCGAAATGTAAAAAGGAACTAAAAACTAAGAATTAAAAATTGCGTCTAAAAATATTAAAGCTTAAAAAAAACTAAATCCCAAATGGCAATAACTTAGAAAGGTACTAAAAACTTAAAATGGCGTCGCAAAATTCTAAAGCATCTAAATCTTAGTCTAAAGAAAAAGCACTTAAGGGATTTTACGGCAAAGCCTAAAAATCTAAAAATAAAAATAACTATGGCAAAAACTATGTCTTAAAACTAAATACGAGCGAAAAATACAAAAATTACGCTAAAACAAATAAAAAGATACAAAATATAAAAATAAACTTAAAGTTGTAAAAAAATACAATTTTTACAAAAATATTATTTTTATATTATTTATTTTATAAAACTATTAATTTTATAATTTAAAAAAACTAATTTATCTAAATAATACAAATTAATAAAAACTAAAACTTAAATAATAAATAATTAAAAACCTAATTAGGGTTTAATAATTAATAATAATACTCCGTAATGATTGCTGTTGGATGGTTAACTGTGGCGTGTCAGACACAGTCATGCGATCGCATGAATATTTGCCTTCGGGCTCATGCGATCGCATGAGTTAGGGTTTCGGGCCAGTATGTGGGCTGCTACAGTACCAGGCCCGATACTTTTATATATTTTTTTTCTGTTTTGCTGTATTTATATTTATAAAAAGTATTTATATAAATTAAATAAAACTTATATTTTTACAAACTAAAAATAGAAATAGAGAAAATTTATAAAACTTATATATTTAACAAACTATTAAAAATATATAATTTTTGTTTTTCTTTTTATATTTTTGAATATTTAAAACGTATTTTTACAAAAGCGTATTTTTATAAAAGTAAACTAAAAATTAATATTTTTTTTTTTTATATATAGCGTTACGCTTCCAGCGTTTAAGCAAGAATGCTCCCCGGTAGCGGCGCCAAAAATACTTGATGTTATGCGAGGGGTATATGAAATAGTATTAATTTTTACAAGGAAATACTATTAAATACGATACAATTTTACACAAGATATTTATTTATTTATAGAGTGGATATACCTAAACCTTGCTACAACACTTATAGGCAGTGTACCTAATCGTACAGTAGTGTAGTTTTTAGTAAGTCCGGTTCGTTCCACATAGATCTTTTAAACAAGCTTAACGCTATATTTTTAAAAACTATATTTGTAAAAATACAAAAATATATAAATAATATTATTATTATAAAAGGGGGTTTTTACCGTTTAATGACCGGTTTGTCGATTTTAAAACTTTAGTCGCAGTTAAAACCTAATGTAAAATATTAAATATATAAAAGACTTAATTTAAAGCGTAAAGTAAATAACGATAATAAAATTGCGATAAATAAAAGTGCGATAAATAAAATTGCGATAATAAAAAAAAGTACGATAATTAAAAGTGCAATTAAATACAATGACAATAAATAAAAGTGCGATAATTAAAAGTGCAATTAAATATGAAATATATAAATTATGCTTATTTAAACTTCCGTAATCATGATGTTTGACGTGTTGTTTTTAGTTTATTCCCATGGGTTAATTGTCCTTTGTCCTGGATTATTCGATATGTCCATACGGATTTGTCCATAATAGTCCATCAGTCATAATCATAAAGTGCGAAAGTCTTCGTCAAATTATTCTTATTCCCGAAGTCAAATATTCCAATTAATTGGGGATTCGAATTGTAACAAGGTCTTAATACTTTGTTTAATGAATACACCAGGTTATCGACTGTGTGTAGTCCAAGGTTTCACTACTTTGTTAACAATTACACCAATTACCCTTGAATGTAATCCACCCCTGTTTCAACAAGTCTATTAACTATTAATCCAGTTCCGTGTCAGGTAAAATGAACAATTATTGGTATTTATAGATATCCCGCCCACTGTACCCAGTCAAGCGTATGTGGTTATATATAAATACGTCAAATTATAAGTCTATATATTAAATCAACGAGGTATCATTTAGTTAATATAAAACCCATTAATAGCCCATAGTATAATTTCCACAAGTGTCGTTCTTTTATCCAAACCCCAATTATGGTACAAAGCCCAATTACCCAATTTTAATATTTAGCCCAACATCACGATTACTTCGGCATTAAATAAGCATAATAATAACTTAGCTACGAGACATTAAATTAAAAAGGTTGAACATAACTTACAATGATTAAAAATAGCGTAGCGTTACACGGACAGAATTTCGACTTACACCCTTACAACATTCGCTAACATACCCTTATTATTATTAAAATTAAAATTAAAATTAAAATTAAAATAATAATATATATATATATATTATACGTGAGAGAGATAGAGAAAAAGATATATGGATATTTGATCAACCAAACTGCGAATTTATAGGGGTGTCGCCTGGATTTCAGGGCCATGCGATCGCATGGAAAATAAGCCTACAGGCCATGCGATCGCATGGAGGTAGGTATCAGTTCACATGAGTTTGTTTTCTTGTTTGCCGACGTTTATAATATGTAATATAATATATATATATATATATATATATATATATATATATATATATATATATATATATATATATATATATATATATATATATATATATATATATATATATATATATATATTAATTTTAAGAATTAATTATATATTATATTATATTCATGTGCATAGTTGACTCATAATTTTTAGTCCGTTGCGTCGAGCTTTGAGAGTTGACTTTGGTCCCGGTTCCGGATTTTCGAACGTCCTTGCGTACAATTTAATATCTTGTATTTTGCGTTTCGCGTCTTGTACTCTTGTAATTTTGAGACGTTTCTTATCAATAATTGGAACCACTTTGATTGTACTTTGTACTTTTCAGCTTTTTGGTCGTTTGCGTCTTCAATTCGTCGAATCTGTCTTTTGTCTTCACCTTTTATTATTTAAACGAATATCACTTGTAAATAGAACAATTGCAACTAAAAGCTTGTCTTTCTTGAGGGATAATGCTATGAAATATATGTTCGTTTTTAGCATTATCAACGGCGCCATCTACTTAGGTCCCGTTATGTGGTCATAATTCTTTAAAACAACGTTCGATTAAAAGTATGTCGCATTCATTTCAAATGTGAGGATGTTTCATGGTTTACAAAGTAGTTCAACGACTAAATAAGTCACAACGTTTTAAGTACAAATGAAACCTATGCGACACAATTTAAGTAAAGTCAAAATACGCTCCATGTATGCATGTATACTCGACATCCAAGCAAGTATCAAAAAGAGTGCGGAAGCATGTATCACAAAGCGTTCAAGGACCTGAGAAAACATATAGAAAACTGTCAACGAAAACGTTGGTGAAATCATAGGTGTATTAGTAACGTCGTTTTTGAACCACAAGATTTAATATTTCCATAAAGTTGATTATCTAAATTGTTTGCATTCCAAAAGTTGTTGCATGTTCGCGAGCACCCAATTATCAAAACTTAACTGTTTTGTACCCTGTTACGTAGTGTTAGAACATACACTAGACTCGAAAATATATTTCATCCGCTAACGGTAGCGAACCGTCCGAATGAGAGCTCGTCAAGCCCATGTGATCACATAACATAAGTTCACGTTTACACCCTGCAAGTGTAACTAATGATAATTGAATTGAGGCTTTTTGTTCTAACTCATTGTGGAATGTTTGTTTTCGTACTTGTGTTCAAAGCATAAAAGTATGATACGTATATGTTTCTCATCCCATAGTTTAAAGAGTAAAAGTTGTTGAAAAGGTGGGACTATGATCTCACCTTGTGTGCACGAAAGGAAAGGTACTTCGCAAAGTAAATGTGTGTAAGAACGAATGCTAGTCTTGACCTAAACAAATAGGTCGTATCAATAACGGTAAACACGGTTGGTCAAAGTTGTTCAATTAGTCATATGGCTCGTTACGACTCGATTATTTAACATGTTAGTCAAATTGTCATGTTTCATACAAGATACAAGTATAAAAGCAAGTTAGAACGATTGCATAAGTATTTGGTTAGATTTGACTAAAAGTCAACTTTGGTCGAGTCAAAGTCAATGAAAAAGTCAACACGTTCGGGTGGGATCTCGAACTATTTTTCTGAGCTAATTAATCATATATAAGCATGTTAGAACAAGTTACACATTAATCGGAGTTGCGGTTAAGCGGGAAAGGATTTGTGAAAAACAAAACACGAGTATGTTTGGCCTGGGGAAATGCGCGGTGCGCTCAGGAGTGCGCGGCTCGCATTAAAGCGTGGAACCATGTCAGGTATAGTCTCAGGAGTTATGTAATTGCACCTTCAAAATTGCGTGGCGCGCGAAAGAATGCGCGGTGCGCATTACTACATAAAAGATGTTGTTTGCTGAAATTTTGTTAAGTCTCGAACCAAAAATCACCAACTCACAAATAACGAACCGTAAACACTCAAAACACGTATCTTATATCGTTGGAAAGGTAATTCAACGAGGAATACAACTAAACACATTTCATTAACCAAAAGCATCATTTATAAAAATCAAATCCAAGTTGAATGCTCATTTAATGTTCATCATAAATGCTTCAAGTTCATTAATGCATATTGATGATTCGGGAATTAAATGCACACATATAATACGCCATTTCGTAGGTAATTATGCATACAATACAACTAAACACTTACAAACAACATTGCAAAACATTCAATGCATCAAAAGTTCATTTTACTTCTATCAAACCCTAACTCAAAATCCTAAATTTAACAATTATGTTTATGAAGCTTTTCCATGTCAACCTACACACCAAATTGAAGCTAGTGACGCTACTAATACATTTAATACATGCACTTTTAACATCTAACAACATTTAAGCAACTAAATCTCAAGATCAAACACACCCAATTATCAAGTTCATGCTAGTTACTTAAAATAACAAGATCGAGCATATAAATCACATATTCATGTTAGACTTGAGCCATAGACACTAATTAACACTTTTACAAGTTAAAAACATCAAGAACAAAGAATCTAGTGTTTTTAGAAAGTTACCCAAAAGAGATGAAATCGGTATGGAGTCGAAGAGGAAGATGCAAGGATTCCAAATATGTAATTGTTTTGAAGAACGCTTGCTAGATTGAAAATGGATGATGATTCTTTGATTTGGGTTTTTGAGAGCAAAAGTGGAAGTATCAAATGAGATGGGGAAGTGAATGGTTGAGTGGAGGAGAAGGGTTTGACTAGTGGACCTAGTCAAATCTTTGGCCTCTTGGCAAGTTAGTCCCTCAAGTTTAAAAGCGGGTGCGTGAATTAACCAAACGAATTATCTTAAATACGTAGAGTAAACGAGAGACGTTATAATTAAATAACGGACTTTAAATTATTTAAACGGGAAAAAAGGCGGGATGTTACAAACGATGTATTGAGCAAGTTGAATTGTGGAAATACCACTATTCAACTTGAGGGGGGTGTTAGAATACAGAACCAAAAAGGGACCATTTCCTGAAATGGAAGTTTGACTTTGGATCAGAAGTAAAGTTAACTTCATCATTTCCATAAGTAAAAGGCAACATAAATCTGAGCACAAAGCATGAGGCAACGGTTATAATCACAAGCATATTTCCTATTTTGATAAAGGGGTTCCAAAATGAGATTTGGAGCCTAACCTCTAATAGAAATAGCTGTTGTATTTTTTGTGTATAAAAACACTTATCAAATGTAAACTGAATAACAATCAATTCAACAATGTAGTCCTTAAAGTTTAAACTCTCTTGTTCTCTTTTATCTTCTTTTACTTTATCAACTTAAATCAGTTTATATTCAGTCCAAGATCAATAAACAATCAAACATATTCCGCATATCAATTGTTAACACCTCCAACATTTGAGATTATTGTATAGCTACATATTGAATTTGAAGTTTATTCACCATAAATTATGTTTAATCATCATTCATTCCTTTTTTCTTACACCCGAGAAATTCATGTAGCCACCTTCATTTATTTTTTTATTTGGAGTAGGAGGTTCACCATACATGCATGCTCATTCCGCTTATGAACTCGTCGCAATTCTTCATTTCATCGATGTGCTTGCTTGGATTGATCAACTTGCCAACCACTTAACTACTTAAGGGAGCTTTATCTTGGATATAACTTCAGTAAAACCATCCGACTCATCGTCTTCGGGAGTAAGTTGTGAGATGAGACCAAAAGGTTCTATATCTAAGTTGCCACCTTTTGCCTTCAAATTCTTTTTCTTTTCACTACTGGATGGGTTGGGATTACCACGTGAATTTATCTTTTCTCTAACTTTTGAAGTGTTAAATGACCCATTTCAACCGGTACTACTTATTGCTCAGTGCAACCAGTACTATATATAATAATCGATTCTAACAGTACTACGCATTATGACCAAGTTTATTACACGCCACTAAGTCAAACCCTTTGACCCACCCAGCTAGCCACCTCCAACGAACAAACTTGTTTTAATAGTATAAAGAAACAGAAATACTTACCTTAAAAACATATCCAATAATAATCAATACACAAAATTAGATTAACATATCCAATTATGACTCATTCAACCAACAAAAAACATAACATCATACCATTGTTTTCACGATTCTGCAGTCATTTTTTTTTCCGAACAGCAGGAAAATTTCATTAAAAACTACCTCCCTAGCGAGCAGCTAGGAA
This sequence comes from Rutidosis leptorrhynchoides, assembly GCF_046630445.1. NCBI lineage: Eukaryota > Viridiplantae > Streptophyta > Magnoliopsida > Asterales > Asteraceae > Rutidosis > Rutidosis leptorrhynchoides. Next base: position 96,486,837 of record NC_092339.1, read on the forward strand.
AGACCAAAAAACTACAAATTACAGAGGCTTTGAAGGCCAATCGTTCCAACTAATATTACATTTATTTCTATTACGGTACCAATTAAATGAGAAAAAACGAATGGAGTCGAACAAAGTCTCTTTCTTCATCTTGTGGTTAGCAAATAGAGAGTCATTCCGAAGCCTCCAAAATCATTCATGCTCAAAATCCTCTGCAGCAACCCACAATTATTTCATCAATAGTGCTACAACTATACAGGAACACAGTTCAATATGAAGATAATAATTAACCAAGAATGAACACAAATATTTAGTTCACAAATAGATAGGAAATTTTAAATCAGTTATTAGTAAATATATAAAAAATAACTACCAATTCTCAAAACAAAGATCAAATTTGAGGTGTACACAACTCAAACTATTTTATTAACCCTGACAGAAAGAATGTGGAAATAAAGAAAGCCCTTTCTCCATAATCTCAACTTAATTTATGGACTCAAATGAATATTCCTCAATAACGTTTACACTAAATGTAGAATCCAATGCAAATATCGATAAATAACTTTTGTAGAAGAAAATCATATTGAAAAAAAAAAAAAAAAAAACAATTACAATGAAACTGAAAGTTCAATATCTATCATAATATAGTATGATATTTGTATAAGTAAAAAACATATATGAAACACAGATTTGTAATAGCCATTATCTACCCTTTAATCATAATAATTTTTACCATTAACTTGATTATCATAACCATCAATTATTGACCCTCACAATTTCGATTGTAATTAGATTACGTGATTCGAAAGCAAATTAATCATCGATCAAATAACATAACATTTGTAATATGAATTGATTACCTGATTTCATATACATTAGAGTTCGTGTATAGCGGCTAATCTTCACCATTCGCCGGACAATAGTTATAGCGGCTGGTCTTCATGATCGGTAATAACTCACCTGAATATAGATGTTTAAGTCTGATTACACCAAAATTTTCACGATCATGATATTGATTTGAGAGGGTGAGAGGATTTTGGAAGAAAAAAAAAAATGAATGGTTGCCTCTGGATTTGGATTTTGGTAACTGATGTTCAAAATGGAACCCCAATTTTGTTAATCCTTCCCGTGCTTTATTTTTATTTTTATTTTTTTTAACTACAAGGGTATTTTAGTCCGTTCACTCTAAAAATATAGCATTATGAGGTAATAAAGATGAGGTGTCTTTTTTAATGGTTAAGATTTATTGAATCTCAAAGAATGAATGGCTAGGATTTGAAGTTAGATTATTAGATGATCTCATTTAATTTTTCTTATTATATTATAATAATTATATTATAATTATATATTTATATATTATATATTATATATTATATATTATTATACCTATATACTAAAACACACCCGGTATTTCGTCATTCCAGTTGTTTTGAACCTATATACTAAAACACACCCGGAATTTCGTTATTCCAGTTGTTTTGAATTGTCGTTTTCAGTTTGCGTTCACACTGTAATCGGTCCCTCAACTTTGACTCAGTTTACACAACGGTCCCTTAAGTTTTCATTTTCTCAGGGGTACAAAGTATAAATATATAATTTTATTAAAATAAAAGAAACTAATTTCACCCGATTTTTTAACGGGCACTATCTTCTCGCTCAGTGCGAGTTAAATTTTTCGAAGACCACCGTTTAACTCGAAATAATCTTACAAACCCAATGGGACTAACTACACGCTAAACGGACAACGTTAAAAAAAGCTAAATATGTCACCAAACAACCCAACCTATTAGATATATTAGGTACCAAACAACGTATATCCAAATTCGACCGCGCGTTGAATACAATCGCAGCAATGCGCTGTCGAATTTTTTTCTAGTTATATATAAGAGAGATAGAGAGAGAGAGAGAGAGAGAGAGAGAGAGAGAGAGAGAGATTATTTTTCTCTATACTCTCTAAACAATAAATCTTGTTACCTCTGTTAATGCATGTAAAAAAGTAAGGGTAAAACTACAAAGTTAATAAAAGTACAGTGTGATAACGACATTTTATAAACTATGTATTATTTGTCTGGAGACAATTTAAATATAAAGTTGCGTTTAATATCTAGCATTTTAAGATCCATTTTCATTTCAAACACACAAACAAACATTTGCTAACAACTTTGATCCCTAACACAAACGCTTTGTTTTCAAACATCTCCCACTTCCACCGCCACCGCCACAAGGATCCCCACAACAACTACCACCATTGTAGCCAATAATCGCCATTATCGACCTCAATACCACTATCGGCCCGAATTTTTAAATAAGGTTCAATGGATGGAGCTTCCTAGTGGATCTTACAATTTATAACATATAAAACCTTCAAATGACCAGATAAGAAGTAAAGAACTAAAACACTTTACCGCTCATTCAAAGACTCTACAAAACTAAGTTGATCAACTTAAACAGTTGGTTTCGACATCTAGTAAAAGGGTCGACGAGCAAGACAGTGTCATTGCTCGATTAGTTAAAACATCTACCGCTCCTTCAAAGACTATACGAAACTAAGTTGACCAACTTAAACAGCTGGTTTCACAATCAAGTAAAAGGGTCGACGAGCAAGACAAAATAATTGCTCGATTACTTGAAGATTCTCATAAGCTTATGATAAATTTGATTGTTTTCTATTTTGTTAATGTATGTATAAATGAAATGTGTTTTTGTAAGGCATTTTGGTTTATTTTCGGGATAATGATGATGATGGTGGTGTTAGACTGTAACAACCCATCTACTAAAGGTATTAATTTATTATTATTAATGTGTTAATTAACAAAACAATGTTAGAAAAAGGACCATGTTTGTAAGAGAAAGGACCTATGGTGTAAGTTTTAGAGTTTCAATGGGTTAAAAGTGTTAATAAGTGATAAATCATATCTAATAAACTTGGGTCAGCAGCTTATTTCATCATAAGCTGGAAGAAAAAAAAAAGGTAACGAGTGTTTTCATGACCCGTCCTAATCCATCTGGACGAATACATTACATTTGGTTACATCGCGAGGTACTTGACCTCTATATGATACATTTTACAAACATTGCATTCGGTTTTAAAAGACAAACTTTCATTTCATCGAAAGTTGACGGCATGCATACCATTTCATAATATATCCAACTATAATTGACTTAGTAATAATCTTGATGAACTCGACGACTCGAATGCAACGTCTTTTGAAATATGTCATGAATGACTCCAAGTAATATCTCTAATATGAGCAAATGCAGAGCGGAAGATTTCTTTAATACCTGAGAATAAACATGCTATCAAGTGTCAACTAAAAGGCTGGTGAGTTCATTAGTTTATCATAAATAATCATTTTCAATAGTTTAATATTTCATGACCCGTCCTAATCCATCCGGACGATGTCCATATCGATTACAAACGATTCACAATAGTTGGTTACATCGCGAGGTACTTGACCTCTATATGATACATTTTACAAATATTGCATTCGTTTTTAAAAGACAACTTTTCATTTACATCGAATGTTGACGACATGCATACCATTTCATAATATATCCAACTATAATTGACTTAATAATAATCTTGATGAACTCAACGACTCGAATGCAACGTCTTTCGAAATATGCCATGAATGACTTCAAGTAATATCCTTAAAATGAGCTAATGCACAGCGGAAGATTTCTTTCATACCTGAGAATAAACATGCTTTAAAGTGTCAACCAAAAGATTGGTGAGTTCATTAGTTTAACATAAATAATCATTTCCACCATTTTAATGGACCACAAGATTTCATTTTCAGTTCTCACAAATATACGTCCCATACATAGAGACAAAAATATCATTCATATGGATTGAACACCTGGTAACCGACATTCACAATATGCATATAAGAATATCCCCATCATTCCGGGATCCTCCTTCGGACATGAAATAAATTTCGAAGTACTAAAGCATCCGGTACTTTGGATGGGGCTTGTTGGGCCCGATAGATCTATCTTTAGGATTCGCGTCAATTAGGGTGTCTGTTCTCTAATTCTTAGATTACCAGACTTAATAAAAAGGGGCATATTCGATTTCGATAATTCAACCATATAATGTAGTTTCGATTACTTGTGTCTATTTCGTAAAACATTTATAAAAATTGCGCATGTATTTTCAGCCCAAAAATATAAAGGGTAAAAAGGCAAATGAAACTCACCTAATGTATTTTGTAGTAAAAATACATATGACTATATTGAACAATGCAGGGTTGGCCTCGGATTCACGAACCTATATCATTCATATATCTATTAAGACATATACTTGTAATCGAACAAATATATTTATTTGTATTATTATTAGTGATGTAATTTATATATATAGTAGACTAATAGGTTCATTATATATATTTTCATTATATATATAGATATATTAGTATAGTTAAGTTATGTGTATTAAATATATATTTATATATAAAATCTTTATTTTTATGTTTATAATTTTAATAACGTCTTTAAAACTTTTATTTTTCATAATCGTAATTATTTTAATAATAATGACATAGATAATACTGATATCAATAATAATGATAGTTTTAGTAAAAAATAATACTAAAAATAATAATGGTCATTTTTAATAGTTTTAATAGAAATTTTCAGTAATTATACAATATCACTAATATTAATGTTTAAATGATAAGTCTATTAATGATACTTTGTAATATTAATAATAATGATGATAATACTACTAATAATACCTATGTGGATGATAATAATAACACTAACAATTATAAAATGTTACAAGTACTAATATTAATGAAAATAATAATAATTTGTATCATTCTCATAATAATAATAATAATCATAATCATAATTATAATAATAAATTATAGTCTTTATAATAATACTTGTATTAGTAATAATAAGTGTTCTAAAAATAACCATAATAATAATAATCACAATACTAATAATAATAATAATTTTGGTAATGAAATCTACCTTCCAAAGCCTTTCTAAAAAAATATGCCCTGAACCGAATTTGAACTAGAGACCTCCCGCTCACCCGCAAACACACTTAACCATTCCCTCTGTCTTGTTTATCTGATTTATAAGGCAACCCAAACTATATATCTAGTATTTCATTTAGTCATGTTCATCATCTTCTTCACCAAGTTTAAAATCAAACGGGGGCAAAAATTCAACAACAATCGAACGGGTTTTCATTTATGACTTGTAAACAACATGAAACAAAAAAAAAATGTGTTCATGATATAAAAAAAAATGAGAAAAAAAAACAAAAAAATCCTACTGCTTGCGTTCGTTTTGAGTTCGTTTTGGACAATTTTTACAACATGAACATGTTTCAAATCATTCCTAAAATCTATCTAAATCATCAATTTAACTGGAAACTTCAACACGATTACGAATTTCGCGATGAACACTTTCTTTGACTTTTGACAAAATAACTTTGACTCGCAAATTCGATTTCGTTATTAAGGATTGGAACTTGAGATTTTACAAGAAGTTTAAGTAAATGATTCCTAACAACTCTACATTTCTAGTTTTTGAAATTTGTTTCGAATTCTCGTTAGTGTATATCACTGTGAAGAACTCAAGAACTCAAAAATTGATTTTTAGATTAAGAGTGTTATAGGTTATGATTACAACATGAATTATGTTGCAAATCATTCCTATAAATTTTATGGATCATCAAATTAACTAGAGATATCAAAACAAACTCGAATTTGATTCAAGAACACTTAGTTGACTTTGAAAACCAAAACTTTGACTCTCAAATTAGAAATTGATAGAAAGAATTGAAGATTGAAAACTTACAGATAGTTTAGATAGACGATTCCTAACAAGACTGCATTATTACATTTTGGAAATTCATTCGAAATCAAAATATGGTGAAAAAGATGAATGTACAGAGTGTCGAGCTTATTTTGTGATTTTTATGTTTTACTTAATGAATTGCAGAATAATTCTTTTATAGAGTGATTGCATTGATCATAATTGAGTTGTGAAATGGACATCTAACAGATTACAGACAGAAAACAAAATTTGAAAAAGTTGGATTGAAATGGGTAACGGAATGGTACTAGTTCTTGACTTTTTTTTTTTAAATTAGATTAATATTAATAATTAATAAATATATTAATAATAATAATAATAATAATAATAATAATAATAATAATAATAATAATAATAATAATAATAATAATAATCATCATCATCATTATATCAATAATAATAATAAGTACTAATGATACAAAAATCATAAAAAATGATAATAATATTATTAATGATAAAAAAATAATGGTTTCTTTAATAATAATATCTAATTCACGGAGTATTATATTGTGTCCATTGCTAAATAGTTAACATATAAAAGTGTTCCTAAAAATCCCAATTTTTCAAGTTAAGTTTATTTATTTATTCTGGTCATTAACTGTTTAAAACCAGATCAAAAAGGTTCATTATTTATTTATTTTCTGTTCCAATTAATATGTATGGAGTACTAAGATTTAAACTAAAAATATTTCCGTCAATCCTGTAATCTTCGTAATTCGATTTACAGTCCAACTTTTATTTTAATACTTCATATATATGTATTAGATCTATATGAACATTAATGAGATGCCAACCGAGTGTTACTGATGTTTACTAATTAGGCCCGAATCATTCATTTTTAATATATTCCCTTTTCATATATAAACAATTTTAAGTAGCAAGTTTAACTACTAATTAAATTAAATATATTATATATTTTTAAACAATTAGATTTAATATAATTTTATATATTTACAAGTAATATCTATACACACATATATATTTATATATTTATAATAATGGTCTTCATTACATCGCATTTTATTTTACATATTTATTTCCAACAATTTAATCATTTATTATTTCAAATAATATTTCAAATTATTATATATATATATATATATATATATATATATTTTTAAATATATATGTATCTATTTACAAATAATGTTCGTGAATCGTCGGGAATGGCCAAAGGTTAATTGAATGTATAACAATAGTTCAAAATTTTTAAGACTCAACATTACAGACTTTTCTTATCGTGTCAGAATCAAATAAGATTCAAGTTTAAATTTGGTCGAAAATTCCCGGGTCATCACATAATAGACAACAAGATACTCATAATTAGAAAACAATCTGTGCAGGTCTACTCCTGCTGTAAAATCATTCATATGAAGAACACCGGAACCTTTCAAAACAACTCACCAACGGTAGCTAATGCGTAGTGCAATGACAAAATCATCTCACCGTGGTAGTTAATACAATATAATTTATACAACGGGAGCTAATGCGTACGTAATGCAAAATCATCTCCCGAGGGTAGCTGAAACGGGGGCTAATGCGTACGCAATGCAAAATCATCCCTCCATTACCAACTACAAAGTCGACTATAATACAATACAATACAATACAATACAATACAATACAATACAATACAATACATCGGGGGCTAGTGCGTGCGTGCAATACAAAATCATCCCGCCAATGGTAGTTAAAACGGGAGCTAATGCGTACACAATGCAAAATCATCTCTCCGTTAACTACTAAATCGAACCTCTGACTCCAAATAATTCTATCATAGAAGGTAGTTTTGAATATTTGTGTCTATTTCGTCAATCATTTATAAAAACAGTTCATGTATTCTCAGTTCAAAAATATATCTCAAAAGCATTTAGAAAACAGTTATAAAAACAGCGCATGTATTCTCAGTCCTAAAAATGTAAAGAGTAAAACGGAATCAAATGAACTCACAATATTGTATTTCGTAGTAATTAAGCATATGATGGCATTGAACAAATGCAAGGTTGACCTCGGATTCACGAAACTATATTATTCATTTATATATTAATTAAAACATATAATAACAATTAACAAGTTATATTATTATTATTATTATTATTATTCTTATATTAATAATTTATATGTTTCATTAATTAACTATATTTATTTTATATATTTTAAATAAATACTTAATATTTTATCATAAAATTATCAATGTAGATGTTATATGTATTAAATATATTTTTATATAAATATCTTTTGTTAAAATAACAATGGTAGTAAATCTTAAAATAATGTTAATAATAATAATAGTAATTAGATTTATTAATCATAACAATAATAATATGATAATCTTTATAAAAATGATAATTTTTAATATTAATAATAATTTTAATAAAAATGATAATTTTTGATAAAAATGATAATTTTAGTAATAATGAAAATGATAATAATAATTATAATAATAAAAATTTTATTAATGATAATAATGATAAAAAATTTTAATATTCATAATACTAATAATGTTAAAAATAATGAATATACCAATTTTAATATTAATGATAATTTTACTAATACCAATAATGATAATAATAATAATAATTAAACTTATTAATAATAATAATAATAATAATAGCCATAATATTTGTAATACAATAATTATAATAATAATAACAAATATAATAATAGTAATAATAATAATAATAATAATAATAATAATAATAATATTTATAATTTATAAGTGCACGCGTGTGTTTATCCCCAAATCAGATCGAGAAGCAGATTCATTCGCAGAGAAGGAGAAGAAAGTCATCTTCATCCTCATCAGATTAATCAAGCAACAATCATCGATGAATATCAGTCATTGATTTGTCCTCACCTTCGTTCACTTCATCATCGGTCTTCATCATCATCGTTAGTTATCATCCTCCATCGATCAATCAAGTAATCGATTTATCAATTGGTGATGTAGATAATTTGGTTATTTAATAATCTTTTAATTTCTTCATTCCTCTATAAATTTTATGTATTGTAATTGGATCGAGCACAACTATTAACAGCAGGAAGGTTTCAATTGATGATGAATCATGGTATTTTAATTAGGTGATGATGGTGATTGATTGGGAGGTTTGATTGAACGGACATTCTAAATAGAAACAGCAAGCGTGTAGCATCAACATGTGGTTGCAGGTCTGGTAATGGTTGTTGATAACCAAAATAGATCAGCGGTAGAATTCAGAAACAGAAATCATTAAGTAAACATCCAGGTATGACTCTCGATGGTCTTTATTAATTAACAGAAGTAATGTTCGTTGATGATTCTTGCATTGAATAGGATACAGAAACACAAATATAGCAGCAATTAATCGAAAATAGAGGTGATTAATATTCTGGTTTGATTTCTTTCTTTTGTTTATTTATTTAATTATTTATTTTATAAAAGAAAATTGATTAGTAACACAGGAAGCGTACGTAGCAGTAACAGCTTGATCAAAACAGGGGCCTGCAGCGTAGCAACTTGTGTTGGTGTCGATCAACAGAAGGTAAACTGCAGTAGTTGTAGTAGATATTGATAGTGGTGTTCTTTGATAATTGATGTGACAACCCGGAAATTTTCGACCAAATTTAAACTTTAATCTTTATATATTCCCGACATGATACGCAAAGTTTGTAAGTTGAATCTCAAAAATTTTAAACTGTGTTCATACATTCATTTAACCTCGACCAAATTCCAAAGATTCACGAACCATTATAGGAAAGGATATGATTATATATGTATATATGTGTATATTATAACTTGAAAACGTTAGCAAGTATTAAACGTATAATACTTTACATGAACGTATTTGTTTCAATATGTTTATCGATGGAATTAGAAGATTATATCAAATGATTAATTTATCTGGTACGGTGTATGATTAAGAGTCTCTGTTGAGAGGTCCACTTTTGATTTAGCAAACCTTTCCTTTTTAACGGTATTCGGAAAAATTGGTAAGGTGATTTATTAGAAAGAACAAAAGTGTCAATTAATGGGAACTAGACAAGGGTTAGTGGAGATTCCCGTCTGATTTTCAATTTATGCTTTACAATAATTGTCTCGTGACTTTTAATAAGATAAAACCATCTGTCATGTTAAGATGATTTTTTTTATACGTACATTTATCCATTTGATCTAATCCTACAACCCATGAATAAACTGTAGTTAATAACTTGAACCTGTTATGATTTATTTATTATTTTACTCTCTTAAGTAAAAACGTTTTTTCGACATAATAGAACTAGTTTATTAATATATATGTTTAAATAACGTAGGTTGGAATATTAGTTGTTAGATATATGAATAACTTGCAACGTACATTAAAACGTGTTCATTAAATATATATGTTTTTAAATTAGTTTAGTACACGATAGTAACATTCGCTTAGTGATGCGATTGATATTTAAAAAGTTAATACATAAATGAATTGTATTTAATTAAGTTTTTAATGAAAACTTTACGAGTTATAATATTTTTCTGAACGTTTTTTTAAAACGAACTTTGAAAAATAATTGGTTTTGAAAGACTAAATATTGTATCATTAGATAAATATTTCAAACATATATTATGTACAAATTTACAATTTTAAATAAAAAAAATATATATTTTAATTTAGTCATAAAACGTCCTGATTTAAAATAATATATTTTAATGAACAACGAGCCACTGATTTATAGAAGCAAATGACCACAACACTCAATTATATAAGTTACATTTTTTATAAGGTAATTTATTGATGAGAAAGTCAAATTATTATTAAAGGTACACATCGCGTAACGTAAAAGGCTAGTTTTCTAAACGTACGAAAGTGCGCTCGAAAAACCGAAAGTGGTACATGAGTCGAGTGACAACGTACGAGTCATTTGAACAAAAATTACATTTTTACTACGCACGTAAATATAATATAATATTTAATTAATTCTAAAGATTAAATATAATATATATTAAATATTATATAAATCTACGTATGTGTAATATAAGAAAAGAGGTGTCGGCAACCTTTTAGTAGTGCGAATGAGCTGTTATATGTGCGCATGAGAAGTAGGTACCTAATTTGATTATAAATAAGAACTCAATCTATATTCTATCTCGCTAAATCTATATACTCTGTACTAATTTATTTATTTTAGTAATCTTATTATTATTATTAAAGATTATTATTATTAATCTTATTATATTAATATTAGTATTATTATTATTATTATTATTAAGAATTATACATAAAATATTACGACGAGGTCATGAAGGGGTTATTTCAAGACGAGTTTTGCGAGTAGGATATGGCTAAGGAAATTATGGGTTATAGCTATGAAGGTGATGGGTGTGGTTCATGGGTATGCTCGTGAGGTCAATTTGGTAGTTATCGTCTTCGTTGCGTCTACGTACCTTTCCTGCAATATTGAATCTCAATATTGATACGTGAGTACTCGTAAATAAATTTTTACATACTAATAGTGTATCCCTGACTAGTGCTCGAGTATATAGGATTATGCATGCTTGTACTTTTGATATTGCCCTTAGATAGGTTATGTTGAATCTTGAATTAGTTACCTATGCGATTGAGATAAGGTGTAAGATATGCATGTCGTTGGAAAGCTAACGAAAAATTAAGAACTTTTCATTTAGATATCGAATGGTTTCGATGAACGGATTAGAAGTTATAGTCAATTAAATTTTTGTATTATTATTAAAAATGATTATTATTATCGTCGTTATTATCGTCGTTATTATCGTCGTTCTAGTTTTTTTTCTAATTATTATTATTATTATTATTATTATTATTATTATTATTATTATTATCGTTAACAATAAAAAGTATTAACATTAAAAATTGTTATTTTTATTATTATTAATATCGTTATTATCGTTAAAGTTATAATTAGTATTATCATTAATATTATCATAATATTTATTATCATTGGTATTATTATAATTAAAAACTAATATTAGTGATTCCTATATTATTATGATTACTATCAGTAACATGAACGCAATATAAAAGACGATTAAAAGCTATTAAACAAATCGATTAGGAAATAATGAGTATGAGTATCATGATGAAATTAAAATATTGTAAGATATAGATTTAGATAAAATTATCGTTCTTATTATTTTTATCATTACTATTATTATTAAAAGTATCGTTAGTATTAAAACTATCATTTTAACAAAAAATATCATTTTAATAAAAATGTCATTGTTATTATAAAATATCATTATTATTATTATCATTTTAAATAGAATTATTATTTTAAATTTAATATTAAAAAGTATCGTAAATATTAAAGTTATCATAATTAGAATTATCATTTAATCATAATATCATTTTTTTTAGTAAATATAAATATTGATATCTTTATTAGGAGAATAATAATAATTATTATTACAAAATAATACAAATTTTACTTATTATTATTATCAATGTTATTTTATCCAATAAATATGTAATACAAATAATATAGTTACCTTAATAAAACCTATCATAATATTTTATGATATTAAATGAACTTTATAAATTTTATTACTTAAGATATATAAAGGTATATTTCTATATAAAATTTTATTTATTAACAAATGAATTATATTATTTACTCTAATAAAATCTGTTAAAAATATTTAAAAATATAAAACGACGACATTTAAACTATATAATAATCATGTATAAATTTTGGAAATCATTTTTGAGTCAAATTGATTTTTGTTGACTTTTGCATATTAGTCTCGAGCATTAGAATTGTGGTACACTATGACCTGACCTAAATTGTTAGACAAATATTAACCAACATATATATATATATATATATATATATATATATATATATATATATATATATATATATATATATATATATATATATATATATATATATATATATATATATATATATATATATATATATAAAATTAATATAGGTTCGTGAATCCGAGGCCATCCTTGCACTTGTTCAATGACGTTATATGTATTTTTACTACGAAATACAATAGGTGAGTTTCATTTGCTCCCTTTTTAAATGCTTTTGCAATATATATTTTTGGGACTGAGAATACATGCGCTATTTTTATAACTGTTTTACGAAATAGACACAAGTAATTGAAACTACATTATATGGTTGAATGATCGAAGCCGAATATGCCCCTTTTAGCTTGGTAGCCTAAGAATTTGGGAACAGACCCCCAAATTGACGCGAATCCTAAAGATAGATCTATCGGACCCAACAAGCCCCATTCTGGAATTTGGAATGCTTTAGTACTTCGAAATTATCATGTCCGATGGGTGTCCTGGAATGATGGGGATATTCTATATGCATCTTGTTAATGTCAGTTACCAGGTGTTCAATCCATATGAATGATTTTTGTCTCTATGCATGGGACGTATACTTATGAGAAATGGAAATGAAAATCTTGTGGTCTATTAAAATAATAAAAATGAACGTTTATGATAAACTAATGAACTCACTAACCTTTTGGTTGACACTTTAAAGCATGTTTATTCCCAGGTGTTAAAGAAATCTTCCGCTGTGCATTTGCTCATTTTAAAGATATTACTTGGAGTCATTCATGGCATATTTCAAAAGACGTTGCATTCAAGTCGTTGAGTTCAATAGAGATTATTATTAAGTAAATGACAGATTAGGTCATTTATAGTTGGATATTATGAAATGGTATGCATGTCTGTCAATTTTCGATGTAAAGAAAGTTTATCTTTAAAAAAAACGAATGCAATGTTTGAAAAATGTAACATATAGAGGTCAAATACCTCGCGATGTAATCAACTATTGAGAATCGTTTATAATGTATATGAACGGGTCCTTTCAGTTGGTATCAGAGCGGTGGTCTTAGTGAACCAGGTCTGCATTAGTGTGTCTAACTGATAAGTCGTTAGGATGCATTAGTGAGTCTAGACTTCGACCGTGTCTGCATGTCAAAAGTTTTGATTATCATTTCTAGTCGGAAATCATCCTTAGGAAATTACCTATTTATCATTATTAGTCTAGACACGTCTTACTACATTAATTGCATGAGTATTGTATAGACAAAATTCATATCTTAGCGTATCTGCTAAATCATATCTTATCGTATCTGTTACTTTAAACTTTGCCTGACATATCCCACAAACTCCTCCGTAATCAATGAAATCTTTTGATCTATATATATAGATATCCTATGTAAATAGAATACCACCCGATAGCCAGAAAATCATTTTATATCAAAAAATCCTTTATCCAATCGTACGAAATGGAATTTGTCATCAGCACAAGTCACTCGGATTCCGAAATGGAATCTCACTCAAGCTCCGAAAGCAGTGTGACCGGAATGGATCAACCAATCAGTCATCACCTATTCTGGATGAATTGGGTATGGGTTCGTAGCCTCCTCAATCATTGGAAACAAGAAGAAGGCGATCCTTTCCATCCACCACATTGCCCTCTTGGCGAAGAACCTAACGCACTTACCGGCGAACCTGTTCGAGACACCATTTTCTCTCTCATTTCCAGAGTATCTCATCATGATTATATACTAAATCAAATTCTAGGTTTTATTTATCCACTCATTCGAACCGACAATCACCCTGGTGTAATAGAAGAAGTCAACGAGCTTCGCGCTCGGGTAGTGGCTCTGGAGAATATGGTGCAAAGGTTACCAACACCAGCAGCAGCACCATCAGCATAAACAGTACTACCATCAGCAACACCAACAGTACCATCACCACCATCAACAACAACATCCACATCTCACACCGCAACATCACAATCTATACCTCAAGCATCAACGTCATACGCACCATAGATACCAAGAAGTACCAACAACAATAACTAAATGAAATATTAATTCATAACTTCAATGAAGAGACATTCCGCGGCGATTATGTAATCTCTAAAGTCTTAGAGATTATCTAATCTAGCCCTAACCATAAATCAGTTAAGCGAACCAAAATGATAGAAGGAAGAGTAGAAACCCTGACAAAAATGGTGTGTGATTAACAAGCTAAACTTGTTTTACCAACAGCATCAACAGTACCGTCAGCGTCACCAGCATCGTCAGTATAGTCAACATCAAAATCAACAACACCTATAATATCACAAACTCCGTCAGTTCAAGAATCACTGTGGACATCATTACGAATCAATAACGCGTATATTGTATCAACGAGTTATGGAGAATTAACTCATTCCCTCTAAAGAAATTATACGTATATTATATATATATATATTTTGAAATAAAAATAAATCTTTCCGTGCTAAGCTATTGTGTGTGAATCTTAACTACCCGGTTAATTCATATTACAAATATGCAATAATATACGTCCTTCGCCCGCAACTTAACCATCGTTAACTACAATCTCTGTCTCAATTCAACAAATTCCAATTCATAATAAATCAAGTATATATTTGATTTTACACTTTCATCATCGATGTAACTTTTCAGATAACATCATTCGTACTTTGCAAAGTTCACAAGAATTTAATGAAAACCAACATCACGCCTCAACAAATAACGAAGTATTGATTCATAATTCCAATATTATTGAAGAAATACTTATGTAATCTCTAAAGCCTTCAAGGGATTATTCAATTCTAGTTCCAACCGTAAATTGAATGAGTTTAATTTAGTACTAACTCATTAAAATCTATGTTACATCTGAGGAAAATATATACATATATATTTTTATAAAGACTGTAATAAAATTTTTATGTACAAAAATATTAATTGTGAAATTTTTTTAACGGGTAGGTAATACCCGAGAGATATATATATATTCACAATTAATATGTTACATTCTTCGAATCTGATTAAGCAAATTATCAACCATACTTTCTACTTTCACAATAATATACATTCTTTCATATCAAAACAACCATACTCATTCAAACTCAATTACATATTCTGATTTTGAAACCTCATAATTCAATACGAAATATAACCGGTACAATCACTTTTAGATTCCTACATCTTTCAAAGCTATACTTTGACTTCAAAACTGTGTTAGAACATAAAATATATATTAACGATTACAATCTGTGTTCAAACCCTTCGAAAATTTCTAAAGACACTTCAAATAATGAACAATCGAGATGATGATCCAACCACATATTACCCACAGTTATGTACTTAAAAAAAAGATCTCGAAGTCAAAGTCATAATTCAACACATATCTGTGTCAGATCCTTTGGCATTTATTAGCAAAAATAACTTTGGAATTCCTTTGCAAAGTAGCAAATTCTATCACAGCTCCAGCAAGACAACTTCGATTTTTCATTCGGAGTAGCCTTATCATAATCTTGATATATATGTTGCCTTTCGCCATTGTTACCGGGGAACCTTTCATATCTCGCCACATTAGCAGTAAACTTATCAGCAACCGTAATGATCTGAGATTTTTCGAAAAGTCATTATATTTATCAAAACCCCATCATTTACTCATCTGCCTCTTGTAACGAGAATTGCCATACGAATCATTGGGAATTAGCAATCAGTATTTTGAAATCTCGCAGCATGTTGACGCCAACAGTTATACATATAACGTCTATCTCCAAGGCTTACATACGTTGAATGTGAAGTTTCTGAAAAACACTCTGAACCGCAAACTAGTTCTCGAAATGCTGATAAAGCAACAAAAACTGTAAACGACCTTAGCAGTTAAAATTTTGATGATAAAGATTAGTGTATTGGCAAAGCTCAGAAAAAGAGAAGTTTTGGAACTGGAAAACGGATTGAGCAAAGTATGAAGGAGGCTGTGGACAAATCACAAAGACTGAACCTGCCTTCAAAGAATCCAAATGATTCAGTGTCTACTGAAGTCATTGACGAATACCTTGCTGCTGACACTAAACCTCTACAGACAATATTCTTTATCATCCTCTGATATTAGAAATTTTAAGATATCATCGTATCTTTCATTATAAATATCCTCCATATTTTTGAAGATATTTCCATAATTATTCTTATCTGAAATCATTTATCTTTTCGCACTATCTGTATTGCATCATAAAAGAAACTATTTTAGTTTCTAAATTCTGAAACATTCGAGTTTAAAATAGGAATATTTTTGAAGTAGTGTTGGGAGCTAAAGCATGAGTTAGTATAATATAATGATACTTGATCAACGTGATTATATTATAGTAGTTCATGCTGAGCTTCTAAACGGAACGTGATGATTCACAGATCATAACATCATCATGTGCTATGTCACACGACTCTTGTATTCTATTTAATCTTTAAAATATCAAGAAAATATTTCGGTGATAGCTTCACTCGTACTCTTCACAAAATTAAATGATTTTATCCATATTACTCAATGATGATAAAACCCTAATCTTCAGGTTATATGCGTCATGAAAACATACTTATTGTCAGCCATGACCATCCCAATCAAATTTCGGGACGAAATTTCTTTAACGGGTAGGTACTGTGACAACCCGAAAATTTCCGACCAAATTTAAACTTTAATCTTTATATATTCCTGACATGATACGCAAAGTTTGTAAGTTGAATCTCAAGAATTTTAAACCGTGTTCATACATTCATTTAACCTCGACCAAATTCCAAAGATTCACGAACCATTATAGGAACGGATATGATTATATATGTATATATGTATATATTATAACTTGAAAACGTTAGCAAGTATTAAACGTATAATACTTTACATGAACGTATTTGTTTCAATATGTTTATCGATGGAATTAGAAGATTATATCAAATGATTAATTTATCTGGTACGGTGTATGATTAAGAGTCTCTGTTGAGAGGTCCACTTTTGATTTAGCAAACCTTTCCTTTTTAACAGTATTCGGAAAGATTGGTAAGGTGATTTATTAGAAAGAACAAAACTGTCAATTAACGGGAACTAGACAAGGGTTAGTGGAGATTCCCGTCTGATTTTCAATTTATGCTTTACAATAATTGTCTCGTGACTTTTAATAAGATAAAACCATCTGTCATGTTAAGATGATTTTTTTTATACGTACATTTATCCATTTGATCTAATCCTACAACCCATGAATAAACTGTAGTTAATAACTTGAACCTGTTATGATTTATTTATTATTTTACTCTCTTAAGTAAAAACGTTTTTTCGACATAATAGAACTAGTTTATTAATATATATGTTTAAATAACGTAGGTTGGAATATTAGTTGTTAGATATATGAATAACTTGCAACGTACATTAAAACGTGTTCATTAAATATATATGTTTTTAAATTAGTTTAGTACACGATAGTAACATTCGCTTAGTGATGCGATTGATATTTAAAAAGTTAATACATAAATGAATTGTATTTAATTAAGTTTTTAATGAAAACTTTACGAGTTATAATATTTTTCTGAACGTTTTTTTAAAACGAACTTTGAAAAATAATTGGTTTTGAAAGACTAAATATTGTATCATTAGATAAATATTTCAAACATATATTATGTACAAATTTACAATTTTAAATAAAAAAATATATATATTTTAATTTAGTCATAAAACGTCCTGATTTAAAATAATATATTTTGATGAACAACGAGCCACTGATTTATAGAAGCAAATGACCACAACACTCAATTATATAAGTTACATTTTTTATAAGGTAATTTATTGATGAGAAAGTCAAATTATTATTAAAGGTACACATCGCGTAACGTAAAAGGCTAGTTTTCTAAACGTACGAAAGTGCGCTCGAAAAACCGAAAGTGGTACATGAGTCGAGTGACAACGTACGAGTCATTTGAACAAAAATTACATTTTTACTACGCACGTAAATATAAATTAAGTCTTTTATTTATATTTTACATTTAGTTTTAACTGCGACTAAAGTTTTAAAATCGACAAACCGGTCATTACACGGTAAAAAACCCCCTTTATAATAATAATATTACTTATATATATATTTGTATTTTTATAAAAGTAAACTAATATAGCGTTAAGCTTTGTTTAAAGATTTTCCCTGTGGAACGAACCGGACTTACTAAAAACTACACTACTGTATGATTAGGTACACTGCCTATAAGTGTTGTAGCAAGGTTTAAGTATATCCATTCTATAAATAAATAAATATCTTGTGTAAAATTGTATCGTATTTAATAGTATTTCCTTGTAAAAATTAATAGTATTTTATACCCCTTAGCTCTAAACATCAAGTATTTTTGGCACCGCTGCCGGGGAACAATCAAACTTAAAAGCCGAAAGCTCAACGCTAATAATAAAAAAAAAAGATTTTTATTTTTAGTTTACTTTTATTAAAATTCACTTTTGTAAAAATACGTTTTTAATTATTCGAAAACATAAAAAGAAAAATAAAAATATAAATATTTTTAAGAGTTTATTAAATATTTAAGTTTTGTAAAGTTTCTTTATTTGTATTTTATAAAAATATAAGTTTTATTTAAATATTTTGTGTTTATTTAGAACATAAAAAAAAACCGAAAAAAAAATTTAATATATATATAAATCTATTTTTAAGATATTTTTAAAATTATAAAGTAGTTCTATTTTTATTTTAGTTTTTAAATATAAGTTTTTATTATATAAATATTTTTATTTAAACAGAAAATATAAAAAAAAAAAGTCGAATTAAAAAAGGTACCTGAGTTGAATTTTGGAACCCCGCGACTCGCGGAGTTTGCAGCCTCGAATACCGCGACTCGCGGAGACACTCTGACACACGTGACAGAACCCTAATTTCGCATTAAATACGGAGTAATTAATTATTATTATTATTTTAACCCTAATTAGTTTAATTATTATTATAATTTAGTTTAAGTTTTTAATTAATATTAATTAGTTTAAGTTTTAATTTAATTAGTATAATTAATTATAATTAGTTTTAATATATATAAAAATTAATGCTTTTATAAAATAATATAAAAATAATATATTTATAAAAATTGTACTTTTTTCAACTTTTTGTATATTTTTATATTTTGTCCCTTTTTAATAGTTTTAGCGTAACTTTTGTATTTTTCGCTCGTATTTAGTTTTAATTCATAGTTTTTGCCATAGTTATTTTTTTATTTATAGATTTTTAGGCTTTGCCGTAAAATCCTTTAAGTGCTTTTCTTTAGACTAAGATTTAGGTACTTTAGAATTTTGCGACGCCTTTTTAAGTTTTAGTTTCTTTTTAAGTTATTGCCATTTAAGATATAGTTTTTCTTGTAAGCTTTAATATTTTTAGACACCTTTTACTATGTATCAATTATCATTCCAATTAGTAATCTCAATTTGCGATTATAATTTTAAGTTAGTGATAGTAATAAGGTTGGGTTAGTCTAGTGTTTTTAAGTTCTATAAGTCACTCTTTTTCTTTCTTATTTTTATTTTTCGATCTTTTTCCGACACGCTCTTTTTCTTTCTTATTTCTCGTCATTCTAGTTTTTAGGACATAGGTTTTTATTCTACTTCTTATCTAAATTTCTTAAAATTACGAAAATTTATTTTAAGTGGTTAAATTAATAGACATCAAAATTTTCTGGTTCGTAGTAATAGTTGGATTTGTACGTGGACCGGGTTATTGGAGCCAAACAGTACTCAATTATATTGAGACCAAACGAATCCTGCCCCTCTGCTGCATCTTTTGGCTATTCGAAACGTGGGCAAAATCAGAAAAGTCTATTAATTGGATAACTTATATAATTTTTCTTTCCTTTTAAAAACTAATAGGATATTCAGTGAATGCACCGAGCAAGACGTTCACCACCTTTTGTACGTTCACCACCTGTAACTAGATCAAGACATTTAGCAAAAATTACCGCCGTTGATTTTTCTTTAGAATCGTCATCCAGTCGACCAAGTACTCCAGTTCAAATTTCCGATAATCCATTTTTTGAAACCGACCTCACAATTGAGAATCCGGAGAATAATCAGGGACGATTCATAGATCCTGAACCATTAAATTTTCCTCCGGAACCACCAATCATTCAAACAGAGATTGTTGAGGAACGAACCATTAAATCAGAATCCTCTAGTGATTCCGATTCAACAAATTCAATTATGGAGAATCTGGAACCTTTAAGTATGGAAGACCGAATGAGAGCTAAACGCACTGGCCAAGGTCACGCAATTACTCATCCAGACATTAATGCACCAGATTAGGAAATCAAAGGACAAATTCTACACATGGTGACTAATCAATGCCAATTTAGTGGTGCGCCAAAGGAAGATCCAAATGAACATCTTCGTACCTTTAATAGGATCTGCACTCTATTAAAAATAAGAGAAGTTGAGGATGAACAGATATATCTCATGTTATTTTCCTGGACTTTAAAGGGAGAAGCCAAAGATTGGTTGAAATCGTTACCTGAAGGGGCGATTGATACATGGGACGTTTTAGTTGAAAAATTTCTTAAACAATTCTTTCCGGCATCTAAAGCCGTAAGACTTCAAGCAGAAATTGTTACGTTTACACAGAAACCAAATGAAACTCTATATGAGGCGTGGACAAGATTTGGAAAGTTGTTGAGAGGATGTCCGCAACATGGTTTAGACACCTGTCAAATAGTACAAATATTCTACCAAGGATGCGACATCACTACAAGGAAAGACATCGATATAGCAGCTGGTGGTTCTATTATGAAGAAAACCAAAACTGATGCTTACAAAATTATTGATAACACTGCTTCCCACTCACATGAGTGGCACCAAGAAAAAGATATCGTTAGATCATCTAAAGCAGCTAGAGCCGATTCTAGCCATGACTTAGATTCCATTTCCGTAAAGATAGATGCTGTCGAGAGACGAATGGAAAAGATGACTAAAGATATTTACTCAATACGAATTAGTTGTGAGCAGTGTGGAGGACCACATTTGACAAAAGATTGTCTCAGTATTGAACTAACAATGGAACAAAGAGAGAATATTTCATACATAAACCAAAGGCCTGGAAATAATTATCAGAATAATTATCAACCGCCAAGACCTATTTACAATCAAAACTAGAATTATAACCGAAATATTCCATACAACAACCAACAAGGTCCAAGCAATCAACAAGTATCCAATAATACTTACAATCAGCAAAGGCCTAATTTTCAAAACAAACCACCACAACCCGATGATAAAAAGCCGAATTTAGAAGATATGATGACGAAGCTAGTTGAAACTCAAACGCAGTTTTTCACATCTCAAAAAAAAACTAATGAACAAAATGCTCAAGCATTTAGAAATCAACAAGCTTCTATTCAAAACTTGGAACAAGAAGTAAGTAACCTAGCAAGGTTAATAGGTGAAAGAAAACCGGAAAGTCTACCTAGTGATACAAATACTAACCCCCGGAATGAAACAGCTAAAGCTATTACCACAAGAAGTGGTACAACACTTAAACCACCTGAAATACCTGTAACTTCTGATGAAGCTATTCCTACTCCACAAGAACCACAACCTGAACAAGATAAGGAAACAGAACCGGTAGTTGAAAAGGTTAATGAAGATAACACAATTAAGGATAAACCTTATGTTAAACCATACCAACCACCACTTCCTTACCCGAGTAAAATGAAGAAAGAGAAACTTGAAGCCGAGCAATCCAAATTCTTGGATATGTTTAAACATATAAATGTAAATCTTCCTTTCATTGATGTGATTTCAGGAATGCCTAGATATGCTAAATTCTTGAAAGATCTAATCTCAAATAGAAAGAAAATGGAAGAACTCTCAGCTGTTACCATGAATGCTAATTGTTCAGCAGTGATGTTGAATAAGATACCAGAAAAATTATCTGATCCAGGAAGTTTCACAATTCCATGTTTTCTGGGTAGTATTAGTTCAATAGAAGCATTGGCAGACTTAGGTGCTAGTATAAATTTAATGCCGTATTCACTATACGCTAAACTAGACCTTGGAGAATTGAAACCAACTAGAATAAGTATACAACTAGCCGATCGATCAATAAAATATCCTAGAGGGATAATGGAGAACATGCTAGTTAAAGTTGGTACTTTAGTATTTCCAGTAGATTTTGTTGTTCTGGACATGGAAGAAGATTCTCAAGTTCCTCTCATATTAGGAAGACCATTCTTAAACACGGCTAAAGCAATGATAGACGTGTTCGGTAAGAAATTGACCCTAAGTATAGAGGACGAGAGTGTTACCTTTTCAGTTGATAGAGCAATGCAACAACCACAATCTGCAGATGATACATGTTATTATATTCAAACTATAGATGCCCATGCAGAATTGTTAGAAGAATTTCCAGAATTACAAGGAACATGAGAATGTTCTTTAGGAGAAGGAAATGAACCAATTGATGAAGCTGAAATGTTAGCTACACTTATAGCTAATGGATATGAACCAACAACAGAAGAAATTCAAATGCTAAAAGAAGAAGACAGATATCGATATAAATCATCGATAGAAGAACCACCGAAATTAGAGTTAAAGCCACTTCCAAACCATTTGGAATACGCTTATTTACATGGTGAATCTGAATTACCTGTAATAATATCGTCTTCTCTTACTGAAAATGAGAAATCACAACTCATTTCTGTGTTGAAAGCTCATAAACCAGCCATTGCATGGAAGATTCATGATATTAAAGGAATAAGTCCTTCGTATTGCACACATAAAATCCTTATGGAAGAAGGTCATAAAACGTATGTGCAACGCCAACGAAGACTAAATCCTAATATGCAAGATGTAGTTAAAAAAGAAATTATTAAACTGCTAGACGCAGGTCTAATTTATCCAATTTCTGATAGTCCATGGGTAAGCCCAGTTCAATGCGTGCCTAAGAAGGGTGGCATGACTGTCATTACAAATGAGAAAAATGAGCTTATTCCTACTAGGACTGTAACAGGATGGCGTGTATGTATTGATTATAGAAAATTAAATGACGCCACCAGAAAAGATCACTTTCCCTTACCTTTCATAGATCAAATGTTGGAAAGATTAGCCGGAAATAGTAATTATTGTTTTCTAGATGCATTTTCCGGATATTTTCAAATTCCAATAGCACCCGAAGATCAAGAGAAAACCACATTCACGTGCCCTTATGGTACTTTTGCTTACAAACGCATGCCATTTGGACTTTGCAACGCCCCTGCAACCTTTCAAAGGTGTATGATGGCGATTTTTCACGACATGATAGAAGAATGCATGGAAGTTTTCATGGATGACTTTTCAGTCTTCGGTGATACATTTGAATCATGTCTAGTTAATTTGGAACGAATGCTTATTAGATGCGAACAATCAAATCTAGTACTTAATTGGGAGAAATGCCATTTCATGGTTAAAGAAGGCATCGTTCTTGGTCATAAAATTTCAAAAGAAGGAATTGAAGTGGATAGAGCTAAAGTAGATGTAATTGCTAAACTTCCACATCCCACCAATGTTAGAGGAGTTAGGAGTTCTCTAGGGCATGCCGGTTTTTACCGACGTTTCATAAAAGATTTTTCTAAAATTGCCACTCCTATGAATAAACTCCTAGAAAAGGATGCTCTATTCATCTTTTCAGATGAATGCATCAAATCTTTTAATATTCTTAAAGAGAAACTCACTAATGTGCCGATCATGATAACACCAAATTGGAATCTACCGTTTGAATTAATGTGCGATGCAAGTGATTTTGCAATGGGAGCCGTTTTAGGACAAAGGATTGAAAAACGATTTCAACCTATATATTATGCCAGTAAGACGTTACAAGGAGCACAAACGAATGACACAACTACTGAAAAAGAACTCCTTGCTATTGTCTTTGCTTTTGAAAAATTTCGATCATATCTCGTTCTAGCTAAAACGGTGGTCTATACCGACTATTCTGCTCTTAGATACCTATTTTCGAAACAAGATGCTAAACCAAGATTAATCCGTTGGATCTTACTCTTACAAGAATTTGATATTGAAATCCGAGATAAAAGAGGAGCAGAAAATCTCGCCGCTGATCATCTTTCTCGTCTTGAAAATCCCGAATTAGAAGTTCTAAATGAATCGGCCATACAAGACAACTTTCCTGATGAATATCTATTGAGGATAGATTATAATGAAATCCCATGGTTTGCAGACTATGAAAACTACTTAGTTTGTGGATTCCTTGAAAAAGGATTATCCTACCAAAAACGAAAGAAATTCTTCAGTGATATAAAACACTATTTTTAGGAAGATCCACATCTGTTTAAAAGTTGTCCAGATGGAATAATACGTCGATGTGTATTCGGAGATGAAGCTAGTAAAATTTTAAACCATTGTCACACAGGACCAACAGGAGGGCACTATGGGCCTCAACTAACAGCAAGAAAAGTTTACGAAGCTGGCTTCTATTGGCCTACAATTTACAAAGACGCACACCTTCTTTGCAAATCCTGTGATGCTTGTCAAAGGGCCGGAAAAATAAGTCAACGTGATGAAATGCCACAAAATGTCATACAAGTATGTGAAGTATTTGACATTTGGGGTATTGACTTTATGGGTCCATTTCCAAAATCTCATAATAATCTCTATATTCTCGTAGCCATTGATTATGTATCTAAATGGGCGGAAGCACAAGCTCTCCCAACTAACGATGCACGAGTTGTAGTCAACTTTTTAAAACGTCTTTTTGCAAGGTTTGGAACACCGAAAGCTTTAATAAGTGATCGGGGTACTCATTTCTGTAATAATCAACTTGAGAAAGTTCTTAAAAGATATGGAGTAACTAATAAAATCTCCACCGCATATCATCCACAAACAAGTGGACAAGTTGAAAATACCAACCGAGCTTTAAAACGTATTCTAGAGAAAACCGTAGGATCAAATCCGAAGGAATGGTCCATTAAATTGGAGGATGCACTCTGGGCTTTTAGAACAGCCTACAAAACTCCAATTGGAACCACACCTTTTAGACTTGTTTATGGAAAAGCATGTCATCTTCCAGTAGAAATTGAACACAAAGCATTTTGGGCTTTGAAGACATGTAATCTTGATTTACTTGAAGCTGGACGTCTACGATTAAGTCAACTAAATGAATTAGAAGAATTAAGACATGAAGCATACGAAAATTCGTTAATCTATAAAGAAAGAACGAAGAAATGGCATGATAAAAGAATCAGAAGTTCAAAAGAATTTAAAGAAGGAGACAGAGTTCTTCTTTTCAATTCACGATTCAAGCTATTTCCTGGAAAATTGAAATCAAGATGGTCTGGACCATTCATAGTCAAAAGAGTTTTCCCATACGGAACGATAGAATTAATAAATTCAAATGGGATTGAATTTAAAGTTAATGGTCACAGAGTTAAACATTACATACATGGTCCGATGGAAGTTGACAATGAAGTTAATCACAATTTCGATAACACAGCTAACTAAGTGTGGGGAGAGTCAAGTCTTTAAAGGATAATATATATTTCTGTTAGAGTTAGATTGTCTGTTTTCGTGTAGTTCTCGAAAATGGAACTCGAATGGTCTTTCCCTAGCAGACCCTAAAGAACTAGTCTTCTCCCCCCATTATGAATTTTTATTTTTTTAGGTTTTTACGAAATGAAGACTGCCTGTGAACTAAACCATGGTCTAATGCTACACGCTTTGATCACTAAACGTAATAATGACACACTACCAAGTGAAATAGTATCAGTAATCAGAGAAAGATTGGACGGAGTAAGAAAAGAATCCAGATGCGAAGATAATAAGTTACAATTTGGTAAAGAAAAATCAAAATCCGCAGCGAAAAGAAGAGCACGACACCTAGAAAGATGTCACAAATGCGGAAAATGGTCACATGGAGGTAAATGTTCAAATAATCAAACCTATTCAAACACCGAATTTGTTACTTTATGCAGAGACGGACCGTTCATATGTTTAGAAGAAAAAACACTGAATGCTCGAGGTTACGCCTATGTAGCCATGGAAAACCAATTAAACCGACTATCTTATGAATGGGATAGATCATATAACTAAGAATACTATATCACAGGTAGGTCTGTACAGTTTTTTTTGTTTTTATTTTTATTTTTAACCTTTTGATAATAAACGCTAATTTGTTCGCTATAAAGTATTAAATTGGTATTGAATAAAATTAGGTTTGGCGACCGAAATTATTGATATCATACAAAAATTTATTACATCACTGCGAAATTTAACGTTTATTCTTAAGGTATAAATATCTTTAATCAATCAACCCAAAATATTTCAAAAATTCGTCATGAGTTAAATTAGGTCTTGGAACCGAAATTACTTTACCGAAAAGAGGGGCGCATATTTTTGATAATATTTGATTGATTAAAGTGGGATAAAAAGCCAAAAAGATTTTTAATTTTATTTTTACCATGTTTTTAAAATTAATATATAAATCTTAAATTAATATTGTAAACTTTGTAAAATCAATATATTTAAAATTGTAAATATTTGAAAAATTAATATAAAGTATGGTGTGAAGAATTGTTATGTAGTATAGAATTAAATGATCGGGTAGCTAGTTTAACCGATCGATCTTTTATTAGATTTTTGTTAGGAGGTTCGATGCGCCACATGTCTTTACTAGACATGGCTCAGGCTTTACGTATATATACGCCTGAGGAGTTAGCATCTACCGATTGTAGAGGGTTGATACTAAATGGTAGAAAGATAGACAAAAATTTTGATACGCATGGTGTATGGAGTCAAATGACTAGCCATCACCGATTTAAAGGGGGAAATTACTCTTATTTGGATATAGATAGAGCTGAATTAAGAGTAATTCATAGGTTTTTAGCTAATTCGATTACACAAAGAGGTAAGAACAAGGAAAAGGTAAATGAACAGGATTTGTTTTACCATATCTGTATTCGAGACCCACAAAGCGCTGTAAGCATACCTTATTGTGTGGGTTATTATTTATCAGCTATGGTTAGGGGGATGAGACCGCATAGCATAATAGGAGGTGGTATATTTATTACTTTGATTGCTGAATATCTCGGTGTGGATATAAGTCGGGGGGGGATTATTAGTCGAAGAACCAGAACCCCGCGATACAATAGGTTTAAATGTATACCAAGGTGCGAAAGTTTTGAAGAGGCGAAATAACGCCGCAGTAAAATACCATGGTAGACATCCACAGGTTGAGAGAAACCAACAGCAAGGTAATGTAGGAGGGGGCAATGAAATGGCAGAAATGCAAAGGTTTATAGCTTCACAAGAGTATGAAAATGCTAGACATAGAGCATTTGAAGATTGGCAAGTTCATCAAAACCAAATCATAGCTTATTGCCAACATATAGGTTGAAACTATATTCATACTCCATCGCCCATATTCCCTCCCTGGTCTATAGAGATTCAACCACCGTATCCTACGTATAACCCAGCCGAAGCATTTTATAGCACCTATGGTTATGCATGGAACCCCTACTGGTATCAGTATCATCCCTAGTCTACTTAGTTTTATTTATTTTGTAATTTGTAATGTTGATACGTTTAATACTTATTTAATATTGTAATAGTTTTTATAATTTTCTAACTTTTATTCTTAGATTTTAATAATTTTTGAATGTGGTGTAATATACCAAACTTCAAAAATATGTATATATGAATGCAGTTTATCTTATGTACACAACAGGGTAAAACAACGCATTTTCAAAGACTGACATTAAGTTCAGCAAAAGCAACTAATTTTGACGACAAGATGCAAAATATATGTGAAATAACAACAAGACGGAATGAACAAATGATATGCACCATTTATCATTCAGCAAGCAAACACAAATATGTTTAGAAACTTTGGTAAAATTTAATCATTTTCACACAAATCACCCTCAATAATTTAAATTGTTACTGATTTCTTGCAAATGAGGGCATTGCAAGATCTTAAGTGTGGGAAGGGGTTAAATTCTTTCGGATTTTAAAATTTTTATCTTAAACACTGGGTTACCATTAAAAATACTAGTAAAGCAGTAGTTGTATTAGAATCTAGTGCTCTCTGATAATAAAGAACAGCCCTAGTCTTATATACTGACTACCCAATTCTAGTAAAATTTTTCAAAATTTTCAATTAAATGAACTCAAAATCATGTTTATACATATTTATGAACGATAAAACTAGGTTTTAACACCGAAATTATTGTTACCTCGGAAAGGACATAAATTGAGAAACAAACCAAAATGTTAAAATTCATTTAAAATGGAATAGAGGACAATAAAAAGGAAAATAAAAGCCAAGTGTGGGAAAATTTACCAAGTTATCTTAAACATATGTCACATATATCTGTAACAAATAACTGAAAATACTTTTGCTTTGGAATAAACTAAACTGTTTTACCCGATGAAAGAAAAGAAGAGATGGATCTACACGATGAATCAATTCCATCATTAAAAGGAAGTAAAGTCTTCCGAAAAAGACACGCGCTTCTTGATTTAGGTCAGGAAGTTGTCGTCCAGACCAGCTGTAGGTTGACAAAAAACCTAGAAAAGTCATCACTAAAATCAGCAGGAAATCCACGGACCTCAGCATTAAACAGGGTCGCCAAGTGGTCAGATTTATCCTAACCATGAGAAGGATTTATCTCGTACAATGGGGAGGCACCGTGCAAATTAGCTTGATAAGACTAATGAATCAGATCCCCAGAAAGGATAATCTCTTTAAAGATTAAAAATCAGCTTTTAAGATTGATATTACTCAATCCTTGAGATTGACCTTAAAGATTGAGAATTACAAACTCATGGAATTCAATGATATCTAAACTCGAGCCTGAACGAGAAAATATTTTGATCAAAATTACAAACCGATTTGTTTTCTAAAAACCCATTTTCAATGCGTTCATTACCATTGAACGTAAAATCTTAGGAATTCACCTGGAATTCATTAGGTCACCTGAACTAAATCGGGTGTCAACCGTAAGAACGGTGGTTGCATAGTGGTCAAAGACAGGACCTTGTGCCAAACCTACAAATTATAAGGGTGAGCTTTACTATTGCTCCTACCAAGGATAGTAATTGCGTCCGACACATTATAGACCATAATTAAAAGCATGTCAGGGGACATTGCCTTAACAGTTACTTGTTCAACGCTTTCCTTTACAACCGGACGGTAGTTTACCGAAAGGTAATATACGGGACAAGTAAACTGGACGTGTTGCTTTCCAAATACAAGGTTAGCAAGTGGGTGACACAAAATCATAAGTTTTGAGCTAAAATTTTCAAATCTGAAACCCACCAAACCCACAAAAATATTTTGCAAACACCGGTGAAGGGTTATTTCGGAAAACTTATCTAGGGTAAAAACTAGATTTAATTTTCAAAAGATCAAATGTTTTCATAAAGATTCAATTTCCTTAATGGATCTAAATTTTTATAGTCATGTGGGACTGTAAACCATATCGTTACTACCATTGTTTATACCGCCGTATAGAAATCACTGATGTACAAAGTGTGAAGAATAAAGAAGTGATTCTAGTATTTCAAGACTATATTGCTTGAGGACAAGCAACGCTCAAGTGTGAAAATATTTGATAATGTTAAAAACGAACATATATTTCATGGCATTATTCCCCAAGAAAGACAAGCTTTTAGTTGCAATTGTTCTATTTACAAGTGATATTCGTTTAAATATTAAAAGGTGAAGACAAAAGACAGATTCGACGAATTGAAGACGCAAACGACCAAAAAGCTCAAAAGTACAAAATACAATCAAAGAGGTTCCAATTATTGATAAGAAATGTCTCGAAATTACAAGAGTACAAGATTCAAAACGCAAAGTACAAGATATTAAATTGTACGCAAGGACGTTCGAAAATCCAGAACCGGGACCAGAGTCAACTCTCAACGCTCGACGCAACGGACTAAAAATTACAAGTTAACTATGTATATAAATATAATATAATATATAATTAATTATATAAATTATATATATATTATATTTATATAATAAACCGTCGGTAAACAAAGAGCCAAAATGGAGTGAGCTGTAATTACAAACTCTGCGACTCGCGGAGTTTGAAGAAGAAAAGGGCCGCGAGTCGCGGAGCCCCAAATTTTGAAACTGCCTATAAAGCTCGCGCATTCTGATCGTAAAAATCATCCAATATATCCATCCATCTATATACGTTATATTTATATTTATAATTTATATTTTAATTTTAATTTTAATTTTAATCCTAATAATAAGGGTATGTTAGCGAATGTTGTAAGGGTGTAAGTCGAAATTCTGTCCGTGTAACGCTACGCTATTTTTAATCATTGTAAGTTATGTTCAACCTTTTTAATTTAATGTCTCGTAGCTAAGTTATTATTATGCTTATTTAATCCGAAGTAATCATGATGTTGGGCTAATTACTAAAATTGGGTAATTGGGCTTTGTACCATAATTGGGGTTTGGATAAAAGAACGACACTTGTGGAAATTAGACTATGGGCTATTAATGGGTTTTATATTAACTAAACAATACCTTGTTAATTTAATATACAAACTTATAATTCGACGTATTTATATTTAACCACATACGCTTGACTGGGTACGGTGGGCTGGATATCTATAAATACCAATAATTATTCATTTTACCGGACACGGAACTGGATTAATAGTTAAATAGACTTGTTGAAACAGGGGTGAATTACATTCAAGGGTAATTGGTGTAATTGTTAACAAAGTAGTAAAACCTTGGTTTACACGCAGTCGATAACCTGGTGTATTCATTAAACAAAGTATTAAAACCTTGTTACAATTCGAATCCCCAATTAGTTGAAATATTTGACTTCGGGAATAAGAATAATTTGACGAAGGCTTTCTCTCTTTATATTTATGACTGATGGACTATTATGGACAAATCCGTATGGACATATTAAATAATCCAGGACAAAGGACAATTAACCCATGGGCATAAAACTAAAATCAACACGTCAAACATCATGATTACGGAAGTTTAAATAAGCATAATTCTTTTATTTCATATTTTATTTCCTTTATTTTATATTTAATTGCACCTCTAATTATCGCATTTTATTTATTGTTATTGTATTTAATTGCACTTTAATTATCGTACTTTTTAATTATCGCAAGTTTATTTTATCGCACTTTTATTATTCGCAATTTCATTATCGTTATTTACTTTACGCTTTAAATTAAGTCTTTTATTTATATTTTACATTTGGTTTTAACTGCGATTAAAGTTTTAAAATCGACAAACCGGTCATTAAACGGTAAAAACCCCCCGTTATAATAATAATATTACTTATATATATATTTGTATTTTTATAAAAGTAAACTAATATAGCGTTAAGCTTTGTTTAAAGATTTTCCCTGTGGAATGAACCGGACTTACTAAAAACTACACTACTGTACGATTAGGTACACTGCCTATAAGTGTTGTAGTAAGGTTTAAGTATACCCATTCTATAAATAAATAAATATCTTGTGTAAAATTGTATCGTATTTAATAGTATTTCCTTGTAAAAATTAATAGTATTTTATACCCCTTAGCTCTAAACATCAACGTCGCGTAACGTAAAAGGCTAATTTTCTAAACGTACGAAAGTGCGCTCGAAAAACCGAAAGTGGTACATGAGTCGAGTGAAAACGTACGAGTCATTTGAACAAAAATTACATTTTTACTACGCAAGTAAATATAATATAATATTTAATTAATTCTAAAGATTAAATATAATATATATTAAATATTATATAAATCTACGTATGTGTAATATAAGAAAAGAGGTGTCGGCAACCTTTTAGTAGTGCGAATGAGCTGTTATATGTGCGCATGAGAAGTAGGTACCTAATTTGATTATAAATAAGAACTCAATCTATATTCTATCTCGCTAAATCTATATACTTTGTACTAATTTATTTATTTTAGTAATCTTATTATTTTTATTAAAGATAATTATTATTAATCTTATTATATTAATATTAGTATTATTATTATTAAGAATTATACATAAAATATTACGACGAGGTCATGAAGGGGTTATTTCAAGACGAGTTTTGCGAGTTGGATAGGGCTAAGGAAATTATGGGTTAGAGCTATGGAGGTGATGGGTATGGTTCATGGGTATGCTCGTGAGGTCAATTTGGTAGTTATCGTCTTCGTTGCGTCTACGTACCTTTCCTGCAATATTGAATCTCAATATTGATACGTGTGTACTCGTAAATAAATTTTTACATACTAATATTGTATCCCTGACTAATGCTTGAGTATATAGGATTATGCATGCTTGTACTTTTGATATTGCCCTTAGATAGGTTATGTTGAATCTTGAATTAGTTACCTATGCGATTTAGATAAGGTATAAGATATGCAAGTCGTTGGAAAGCTAACGAAAAATTAAGAACTTTTCATTTAGATATCGAATGGTTTCGATGAACGGATTAGAAGTTATAGTCAATTGAATTTTTGTATTATTATTAAAAATGATTATTATTATCGTCGTTATTATCGTCGTTATTATCATCGTTCTAGTTTTTATCTAATTATTATTATTATTATTATTATTATTATTATTATTATTATTATTATTATTATTATTATTATTATTATTATTATTATTATTATTATTATTATTATTATTATTATTATTATTATTATCGTTAACAATAAAAAGTATTAACATTAAAAATTGTTATTTTTATTATTATTAATATCGTTATTATCGTTAAAGTTATAATTAGTATTATCATTAATATTATCATAATATTTATTATCATTGGTATTATTATTATTAAAAACTAATATTAGTAACACTTATATTATTATGATTACTATCAGTAACATGAACGCGATATAAAAGACGATTAAAAGCTATTAAACGAATCGATTAGGAAATAATGAGTATGAGTATCATGATGAAATTAAAATATTGTAAGATATTGATTTAGATAAAATTATCGTTCTTATTATTTTTATCATTACTATTATTATTAAAAGTATCGTTAGTATTAAAACTATCATTTTAATAAAAAATATCATTTTAATAAAAATGTCATTGTTATTATAAAATATCGTTATTATTATCATTTTAAATAGAATTATTATTTTAAATTTAATATTAAAAAGTATCGTAAATATTAAAGTTATCATAATTAGAATTATCATTTAATCATAATATCATTTTTTTAGTAAATATAAATATTGATATCTTTATTAGGAGAATAATAATAATTATTATTACAAAATAATACAACTTTTACTTATTATTATTATCAATGTTATTTTATCCAATAAATATGTAATACAAATAATATAGTTACCTTAATAAAACCTATCATAATATTTTATAATATTAAATGAACTTTATATATTTTATTACTTAAGATATATAAAGGTATATTTCTATATAAAATTTTATTTATTAACAAATGAATTATATTATTTACTCTAATAAAATCTGTTAAAAATATTTAAAAATATAAAACGACTACATTTAAACTATATAATAATCATGTATATATATATATATATATATATATATATATATATATATATATATATATATATAATTAATATAGGTTCGTGAATCCGAGGTCAACCTTGCACTTGTTCAATGATGTTATATGTATTTTTACTACGAAATACAATAGGTGAGTTTCATTTGCTCCCTTTTTAAATGCTTTTCAATATATATTTTTGGAACTGAGAATACATGCGCTATTTATATAACTGTTTTACGAAATAGATACAAGTAATTGAAACTACATTATATGGTTGAATGATCGAAGCCGAATATGCCCCTTTTAGCTTGGTAGCCTAAGAATTTGGGAACAGACCCCAAATTGACGTGAATCCTAAAGATAGATCTATCGGGCCCAACAAGCCCCATTCTGGAATTTGGAATGCTTTAGTACTTCGAAATTATCATGTCCGATGGGTGTCCCGGAATGATGGGGATATTCTATATGCATCTTGTTAATGTCGGTTACCAGGTGTTCAATCCATATGAATGATTTTTGTCTCTATGCATGGGACGTATACTTATGAGAAATGGAAATGAAAATCTTGTGGTCTATTAAAATAATGAAAATGAACGTTTATGATAAACTAGTGAACTCACCAACCTTTTGGTTGACACTTTAAAGCATGTTTATTCTCAGGTGTTAAAGAAATCTTCCGCTGTGCATTTGCTCATTTTAAAGATATTACTTGGAGTCATTCATGGCATATTTCAAAAGACGTTGCATTCAAGTCGTTGAGTTAAATAGAGATTATTATTAAGTAAATGACAGATTAGGTCATTTATAGTTGGATATTATTAAATGGTATGCATGTCTGTCAATTTTCGATGTAAAGAAAGTTTATCTTTTAAAAAAACGAATGCAATGTTTGAAAAATGTAACATATAGAGGTCAAATACCTCGCGATGTAATCAACTATTGAGAATCGTTTATAATGTATATGAACGGGTCCTTTCAATTGATCCCAGCAGGCTGTGAACAACATATCAGGAAACAGAAATAGAAGCTTAACAGCTGCAGTAGCAGTTAATAACTTAGAAGTATGTAGGTGATCGATAATAGGATTGAACATGGTGGCTCGCAGTTGTTGGCTTTATACAGAACATGAGGGATGTAGTAGTAGCTACAGTGAGTGGTTTATGGTGATGGTTGGAGTTCGATGAAAATGATAAAGATAGTGGTAATCTACAAGGGTGATGGTGGCGGTTTTCTAACAACACAGAAAAGAAAGAGATAGATGGGGATGGTGAGGTCATGGTGGTGGCGTTTTATTATGGTTTGTGGTTTCATGAAGAAGAAGAGTGAATAAAAGTGGTGGTGCCTCAGTTATAGTGGCCCTTTGTGGTTAGTTGTTCCTGACGGAACCATAATCATATCAGCAGTAAGAACCCTCGTTCATAATTTGATTTTGGTGATGGTTTTCATGGTTGAAGGTGGTACCGGTGGTGGTGACTCTAGGTGGACCGTGGTGTTGCCGGGAGAAACAAGTGGTGATGGCTTGGGTTCAAAAGGTTGTTGATTAAAAACAGATATAGCGAGCAGATAGAAGTAAGAAGGTGATGATTGTAATGAAATATCAAGTATGTTTATATGCTTGTGTGTATGTAATTATATAATAGAAATATGTAATAGATAAGTTAGTGAAAAAAAAACAGTAACCAATGTCAATAATTCACACAGTAATTCATTAATAATTCGAACAGTAAACTCCATTCAATAATACCTTACTTCTTTTCAATTCACGGGTGAAATCAATAACTTAATAATATAATAATAATTTTATAGACATTCGATGATTTGAAATGTAACAGAAAGGGACAGGTTTTATGGAGTGCTATATCCTGGTCCTTTATAAATTAGTGGTGGATAAAAAGTACTCGGATAAATTCTAAATTTTTATATTAAATTATTTATTTATTTTGGTCATTAAATGCTTACAATCATTCATAAAAAGTTGAGCGATCTTTAGTGCTCCATCTTAAGTAAAATGTACGGAGCGTTAGAACTCAACTTTAGATTTTTAAATATATTTTTTGCAACTATAAAATTTAAATAACTTAATTATAGACCAACGTTTATTATTAAATTTCATAATCTCGTATTTTAACTTGTTTAATATCAATCGCATGATAAGCGAGTGCTACAATTATTTAACATTTATTTTTAATATAATTTATTTATATCTATAGATATGTTTTAAATAACATTTATTTTATTTTATTTTATTTTATTTTACAAAATTAGTTTCTAATAATTATACCATAGATTATATTTCCAAATATGTATATTTATATTTAATTATATACATATCTATTTAAAATTAGTGGTTCGTGAATCGTCGGAAAATGGTCGAAGGTCAATTGGATATATGAAATAGTTCAAAATTTTGAGACTCAACATTACAGACTTTTCTTATCGCGTCAAAAATATTAAATCGTATCGAGAGTTTGGTTTAAAATTAATCGAAATTTTTCGCGTCATTACAGTACCTACCCGTTAAAGAAATTTCGTCCCGAAATTTGAGTGAGGTCGTCATGGTTAACAATAAAAATATTTTCATGACGAATATGAGTTGATAATTAGAGTTTTATCATTATTAATATAGATAAAACGATTCGATCATGTGAAGCGTACGAGTGAAGCTATTACAAAAGAGTGAAAAGTTTCGTCTTAACTTTTGACGTAGTCATGGTGGATTTCCAGAATTCAAGGAATTTAAGGAAATCTTCTAATCAGAAAGAAAATGTAATAGCACGATTTTTTTTAGCAACTGTTGGAATTATGGAAAGGATAGAAATATCAAGAGAATATTTTCTTGATATGTTTAGAGGTTAAATAGAATGAAAGAGTTATGTAACATGGTACATGATGACGGTATAGTCTGTGAGTCATCACGTTCCATTAGAAATTCAACATTACTTACTGAAATATAACCACGTTGGCCTGACGTCATTATATTATACTAACTCATGCTTCAATTCCGAACACTTCTCCAGAAACCATTCATAATTCAAACTCGAATTTTAAAGAAATTTAGAAACTAAAATAGTTTCCTTTATGACGTAACACGGATAGCACGAAGAGATAGATAATTTCGAACAAAGATATTTATGAAGTTATCTTTAGAAATATCTAAGATATTTATAACAAAGGATACGATGATATCTTAGAATTTAAAATATTTAAGATCAGAAGATGATGAAGAAATTCGTCCGCAAGGATTTAGAGTAAGGAGCAAGGTATTCGCTAAAAATTTCATCAGCTTTTTCAAAACTCAGAAAACTGATTCATAGGCTAAAGCGCTTTTCAGAAATTCAGAATTGAAGTTTTGTAAATCCAGGAGATAGAATATATATATATATATATATATATATATATATATATATATATATATATATATATATATATATATATATATATATATAATTGTTGTCGTAGAATCGCTGAGGAATTCGAGATTATCGATTGATGCCTCTCGGTATTCGGTATGGTAATTATCGTTACAAGATGCCGATGAGTTCATGATAAGACTTCAATAGATAAATATAGTGATTTGTCGGAGAGATTTAAACTAAGGAGCAGCGAGGTTGTTGGTACATCTGCTGGTAATATGGTGGAATATAAAAGGGTTCCCCGGTAACAATAAAAGAGCACGCATATATATCAAGGTTATAATAAGGTTGTTTCAAACGAAAAGTCAAAGTTGACTTGCTGGAGCTGTGACAAAACTGGCTATCTCGAATAGGAGTTGCAAAGTTATTTCCGGTAATAATAACGCTAAAGGAGCTAGCACAGATACGTGTTAAAAGTTTAATCAAGTTCCGAGTGTTTTCGAGTGCATAACTATATGCATAAATCTTTTCTTCCGTAGATGAAGTGCGGTTGGTTCATCCTCTCGATTGAGGTGTTTTCAAGAATCATGAAAGGTTTGAACGCAGATTGTAATCGTCAAGACACAAATGAGGTTTAAGATGAAATCAAGTGGCAAACTTGAAGAAATGTTTAGTTTCATATGTTATAATCAATATTTTAATTCATTTTAATTGTCCAATGTTGGTAGTCCACAGTTAGTAATTTAACAATTCATATATATAATATTCAAATTAATTAATACGTATCGTGACCCATTGTATACATGTCTCAGACTCCATCACAACTCAAAGTATATATATTATTTTTGAATCAACCTCAACCCTGTATAGCTAACTCGATCATTATTGCATATAAATTGTCTATGGTTATTCCAAATAATATATATAGATGCGTCGATATGATATGTCAAAACCTTGTATACGTGTCCCGATATTTAAAGTGCGTAAAATAAATAACAGAAATTAAATGACGATAAATAAAATTGCGAGAATTTAAATTCCGATAAATAAATTGCGATAATTAAATTGCGATAAATAAAATTGCTATAAATAAAATGTAATCAGTTAGCTAGGAACAGTTAGCTAGGAACAGTTAGCGTGGATTCTTAACAAATTTTCTCATAGTTAATTTGTTTGTTTCTAACAAATTTTATTTTGTCAAATGTTTTCTTCATTATGCCACTAGTTGGATTCTGATAGGTCAAAATCCAAATATTGAATTTGAGTGAAAATGGTTATTCTGCGGTGAACTGATACGTATATATGTGGATGTAAGTAGGATGGTAAATGACTTTTGAATCAGATTCAAAGAACGTACCGTGTAACTTATTATTGTGAAATCTTAAATATTCTTCGGGTATTACCTACCTGTTAAAATATTTTCACCATTAACAGTTTGTACAAAAGAATTTTTAACTACAATCTTTATGAAAACATATATACATATATATTTTCTTCAGATGTAATCATGGATTTAATGATTTAATATGATATTAAACTCATATGATTTTCGGTTTGAGCTAGAATAAGTAATCTCTAAAACTATTAGGAACCACATATTCTTCGCAGAATATTTCTTCAATGAAGTTATGGATCAATACTTCATCGTTCATTGTTGTTGGTACTCCATGGGTATCTATGGTGCGTATGATGTTGATGTTCGAGGTATAGAATGTGATGTCGAGACCTGTGATGTGGATGTTGCTGTTGGTGCTTGTAAGTTTTGAATCATATTCTCCAAAGCCACTACTAGAGCGCGAAGTTCGTTGACTTCTTCTATTATACTGGAATAATTGTCGGTTCGGACGAGTGGATGAATAAGATCTAGAATCTGAGATAGTATATAATCGTGATGAGATACTCTGGAAATGAGAGCAAAGATGGTATTACGAATAGATTCGCCGATAAGTGCTTCAGGTTCATCGTCAAGAGGTGAATTCGATTGATGGAAGGGATCGTCTTCTTCGCGTCTCCATTGATTAAGTCAAATACGAACCCATCATATGAATTGGTTGATTCATTCTGGTGACGCTGATTCCAGAGCTTAGGTGAACATCCATGTCAGAATAGCTGTCGGATTTCGTAGAACTTGAACTAGTGGCGAGTTCCATTTCGTACGATTGAGTAAAGGGTTTTTCAGTATGAAATGATTTTCGGCAATCGGATGGTATTATAATTACATAGAATATCTATATATATATATATATATATATATATATATATATATATAGAACAAAAGATTTCGTAGAATACGGAGGAATTTACAGAATATGCCAGGCAAAGTTTACAATAACAGATACGCTAAGATATGAATTTTGTCTATACACTATTCATGCAATCAATGCAGTAAGATGTGTCTAGACTAAGCATGATAAGCAAATGATTCTCTAAGAAGGATAAGCAGGTATTTTCGACACGAAATGATAAGCAAAACTTTTGACATGCAGACACGGTCGAAGTCCAGACTCACTAATGCATCTAAACAACTATCAGTTAGACATACTAATGCAAGACCTGGTTTGCTAAGACCACCGCTCTGATACTAACTTTCATGACCCGTCCTAATCCATCTAGACAAATACATTACATTTGATTACATCGCGAGGTACTTGACCTCTATATGATACATTTTACAAACATTGCATTCGTTTTTAAAAGACAAACTTTCATTTCATCGAAAGTTGACGGCATGCATACCATTTCATAATATATCCAACTATAATTGACTTAGTAATAATCTTGATGAACTCGACTACTCGAATGCAACGTCTTTTGAAATACGTCATGAATGACTCCAAGTAATATCTCTAATATGAGCAAATGCACAACGGAAGATTTCTTTAATACCTGAGAATAAAAATGCTTTCAAGTGTCAACCAAAAGGCTGGTGAGTTCATTAGTTTATCATAAATAATCATTTCCAATAGTTTAATAGACCACAATATACTCATAATTAGAAAACAATCTGTGCAGGTCTACTCCCGCTGTAAAATCATTCATATGAAGAACACCGGAACCTTTCAAAACAACTCACCAACGGTAGCTAATGCGTAGTGCAATGACAAAATCATCTCACCATGGTAGTTAATACAATATAATTTATACAACGGGAGCTAATGCGTACGCAATGCAAAATCATCTCCCGAGGGTAGCTGAAACGGAGGCTAATGCGTATGCAATGCAAAATCATCCCTCCGTTACCAACTACAAAGTCGACTATAATACAATACAATACATCGGGGGCTAGTGCGTGCGTGCAATGCAAAATCATCCCGCCGATGGTAGTTAAAACGGGAGCTAATGCGTACGCAATGCAAAATCATCTCTTCGTTAACTACTAAATCGAACCTGTGAATCTAAATAATTCTATCATAGAATGTAGTTTTGAATATTTGTATCTACTTCGTCAATCATTTATAAAAACAGTTCATGTATTTTCAGTTCAAAAATATATCTCAAAAGCATTTAGGAAACAGTTATAAAAACAGCGCATGTATTCTCAGTCCTAAAAATGTAAGAGTAAAAGGGAATCAAATAAACTCACAATATTGTATATCGTAGTAATTAAGTATATGATGGCATTGAACAAGTGCAAGGTTGACCTCGGATTTACGAACATATATTATTCATTTATATATTAATTAAAACATATAATAACAATTAACAAGTTATATTATTATTATTATTAATATTCTTCTAATATTAATAATTTATATGTTTCATTAATTAACTATATTTATTTTATATATTTTAAATAAATACTTAATATTTTATCATAAAAATATCAATGTAGATGTTATGTGTATTAAATATATTTTTATATAAATATCTTTTGTTAAAATAACAATGGTATTAATTCTTAAAATAATGTTAATAATAATAATAGTAATTAGATTTATTAATCATAACAATAATAATATGATAATCTTTATAAAAAAGATAATTTTTAATATTAATAATAATTTTAATAAAAATGATAATTTTTGATAAAATGGTAATTTTAGTAATAATGAAAATGATAATAATAATTATAATAATAAAAATTTTATTAATGATAAAAAAATTTAATATTCATAATACTAATAATGTTAAAAATAATGAATATACCAATTTTAATATTAATGATAATTTTACTAATACTAATATTGATAATAATAATAATAATAATAATAATAATAATAATTATACTTATTAATAATAATAATAATAGTAGTCATAATCTTTGGGTGTAATTATCTTCAATAACACTTGATAAACCCATTGAAGCCTAAGATTCATCATCTTCTCTACATCAACTAGTAATTTGGGGTTTTGTAACCTAACTTTGAGGTATGAATAATTATTACTTTAAATACGAAAATTATGTAATTAGATGATGTTCTTATTGTTAGAAACAAGGTTTTTCAACTAAGTGGAACCCTAATTCGAATTTTAGGGTTTATGTGCCAAAATTAGGGAAAATTGTTGATTTTGTATGAAGATAAACTTGTAGTCAAAAAGCTTGTTGGATGGAGTAAAAAATATGACTTTGACTATGTTTTATGAAAAATAATGTTTATGTAAGTTAGATATTGGATTACATGAGTAATGGGTTGGAAAGACTTGAAGTTTTAAGTCTTGAACTAATTAATCAGTGTCAAAATGGGTTTTGTGAGTTTAAAGGAAGAACCTTAGTTTTGATTGGTCTTGAATGACTTGTATGAATAAATTGTGATACATATGTATGCTTGTATGATTAGGTTTAGATACTTGGAATTGGGCTTGAGGAATTATTGTGCTTTGGTTGTAATTGACTTGCTTGCGGTTAAGGTGAGTTCATGATATATACTTGTATGTATGTATTCGAGGTATATTTGTAGTGGCTTTAGGGTGCCTACGCACACTAAAGTATAATGTAGTGGCCTTAGTGTAGTGACCCGAACTTTTCCATGTTTATATATATTAATTGAGATTGATATTTATATGATTAAATGTTTCCAACATGTTAAGCAATCAAACTTGTTAAGACTTGATTAATTGAAATATGTTTCATATATACAATTGACCACCCAAGTTGACCGGTGATTCACGAACGTTAAAACTTGTAAAAACTATATGATGACATATATATGGATATATATATAGTTAACATGATACTATGATAAGTAAACATATCATTAAGTATATTAACAATGAACTACATATGTAAAAACAAGACTACTAACTTAATGATTTTTAAACGAGACATATATGTAACGATTATCGTTGTAAAGACATTTAATGTATATATATCATATTAAGAGATATTCATACATGATAATATCATGATAATATAATAATTTAAAATCTCATTTGATATTATAAACATTGGGTTAACAACATTTAACAAGATCGTTAACCTAAAAGTTTCAAAACAACACTTACATGTAACGACTAACGATGACTTAACGACTCAGTTAAAATGTATATACATGTAGTGTTTTAATATGTATTTATACACTTTTGAAAGACTTCAATACACTTATCAAAATACTTCTACTTAACAAAAATGCCTACAATTACATCCTCGTTCAGTTTCATCAACAATTCTACTCGTATGCAACCGTATTCGTACTCGTACAATACACAACTTTTAGATGTATGTACTATTGGTATATACACTCCAATTATCAGCTCTTAGCAGCCCATGTGAGTCACCTAACACATGTGGGAACCATCATTTGGCAACTAGCATGAAATATCTCATAAAATTACAAAAATATGAGTAATCATTCATGACTTATTTACATGAAAACAAAATTACATATCCTTTATATCTAATCCATACACCAACGACCAAAAACACCTACAAACACTTTCATTCTTCAATTTTATTCATCTAATTGATCTCTCTCAAGTTCTATCTTCAAGTTCTAAGTGTTCTTCATAAATTCCAAAAGTTCTAGTTTCATAAAATCAAGAATACTTTCAAGTTTGCTAGCTCACTTCCAATCTTGTAAGGTGATCATCCAACCTCAAGAAATCTTTGTTTCTTACAGTAGGTTATCATTCTAATACAAGGTAATAATCATATTCAAACTTTGATTCAATTTCTATAACTATAACAATCTTATTTCAAGTGATGATCTTACTTGAACTTGTTTTCGTGTCATGATTCTACTTCAAGAACTTCGAGCCATCCAAGGATCCGTTGAAGCTAGATCCATTTTTATATTTTCCAGTAGGTTTATCCAAGGAACTTAAGGTAGTAATTATGTTCATAACATCATTCGATTCATACATATAAAGCTATCTTATTCGAAGGTTTAAACTTGTAATCACTAGAACATAGTTTAGTTAATTCTAAACTTGTTCGCAAACAAAAGTTAATCCTTCTAACTTGACTTTTAAAATCAACTAAACACATATTCTATATCTATATGATATGCTAACTTAATGATTTAAAACCTCGAAACACGAAAAACACCGTAAAACCGGATTTACGCCGTCGTAGTAACACCGCGGGCTGTTTTGGGTTAGTTAATTAAAAACTATGATAAACTTTGATTTAAAAGTTGTTATTCTGAGAAAATTATTTTTATTATGAACATGAAACTATATCCAAAAATGATGGTTAAACTCAAAGTGGAAGTATGTTTTCTAAAATGGTCATCTAGACGTCGTTCTTTCGACTGAAATGACTACCTTTACAAAAACGACTTGTAACTTATTTTTCCGACTATAAACCTATACATTTTCTGTTTAGATTCATAAAATAGAGTTCAATATGAAACCATAGCAATTTGATTCACTCAAAACGGATTTAAAATGAAGAAGTTATGGGTAAAACAAGATTGGATAATTTTTCTCATTTTAGCTACGTGAAAATTGGTAACAAATATATTCCAACCATAACTTAATCAACTTGTATTGTATATTATGTAATCTTGAGATACCATAGACACGTATACAATGTTTCGACCTATCATGTCGACACATCTATATATATTTCGGAACAACCATAGACACTCTATATGTGAATGTTGGAGTTAGCTATACAGGGTTGAGGTTGATTCCAAAATATATATAGTTTGAGTTGTGATCAATACTGAGATACGTATACAATGGGTCGTGGATTGATTCAAGATAATATTTATCGATTTATTTCTGTACATCTAACTGTGGACAACTAGTTGTAGGTTACTAACGAGGACAGCTGACTTAATAAACTTAAAACATCAAAATATATTAAAAGTGTTGTAAATATATTTTGAACATACTTTGATATATATGTATATATTGTTATAGGTTTGTGAATCAACCAGTGGCCAAGTCTTACTTCCCGACGAAGTAAAATTCCGTGAAAGTGAGTTATAGTCCCACTTTTAAAATCTAATATTTTTGGGATGAGAATACATGCAGGTTTTATAAATGATTTACAAAATAGACACAAGTACGTGAAA
Source organism: Rutidosis leptorrhynchoides (assembly GCF_046630445.1). Lineage (NCBI taxonomy): Eukaryota > Viridiplantae > Streptophyta > Magnoliopsida > Asterales > Asteraceae > Rutidosis > Rutidosis leptorrhynchoides. Next base: position 96,531,756 of record NC_092339.1, read on the forward strand.
CTACATTCTATGGTTGAATTATCGAAATCGAATATGCCCCTTTTTATTAAGTCTGGTAATCTAAGAATTAGGGAACAGACACCCTAATTGGCGCGAATCCTAAAGATAGATCTATTGGGCCTAACAAACCCCATCCAAAGTACCGGATGCTTTAGTACTTCGAAATTTATATCATATCCGAAGGGTATCCCGGAATGATGGGGATATTCTTATATATGCATCTTGTTAATGTCGGTTACCAGGTGTTCACCATATGAATGATTTTTATCTCTATGTATGGGATGTGTATTGAAATATGAAATCTTGTGGTCTATTGTTACGATTTGATATATATATAGGTTAAACCTATAACTCACCAACATTTTTGTTGACGTTTTAAGCATGTTTATTCTCAGGTGATTATTAAGAGCTTCCGCTGTCGCATACTTAAATAAGGACAAGATTTGGAGTCCATGCTTGTATGATATTGTGTAAAAACTGCATTCAAGAAACTTATTTTGTTGTAACATATTTGTATTGTAAACCATTATGTAATGGTCGTGTGTAAACAGGATATTTTAGATTATCATTATTTGATAATCTACGTAAAGCTTTTTAAACCTTTATTGATGAAATAAAGGTTATGGTTTGTTTTAAAATGAATGCAGTCTTTGAAAAACGTCTCATATAGAGGTCAAAACCTCGCAACGAAATCAATTAATATGGAACGTTTTTAATCAATAAGAACGGGACATTTCACTTAGTGTGTTTATGCACACTAGGGTATATTTTGTAGTGGCTCTAGTGTATTGATCACACATTAGAGTATATTTTGTAGTGGCTCTAGAAGTGTTCCGGAGCACTCTAGAGTATGCTGATGACACTTGATTGTGTTATATGATGAGCTTACATCTCGGATGTAGGTGGGACTCTAATGGTGTCGTTGATACCTTAGTTTGCCCAACGTAGTAGATTGCATACATATTTACATTTGTATATTATGTTCTCACTAAGCGTTAGCTTACTCTTGTGTTGTTTACATATTTTATAGATTTGGGTGCGGATAAAGGAAAGGGTAAGCTTGATGATTAGCTTGTTGGTGTGAAGTTCTTCTGGATGTTGATATGCTCAACTAGACGTAGCTGGTTTATAGGTGCTTTTGAGTGGGATAGATATATCCTAAGGACCATGCTCATGAATTTTGGTTTCTCATGTCAAAATGGGTCAAGCTGTAATAGTTGTTTGTAATGAGTCGGTTAATACTAATTAATGATGGTAGTTTGTGAATATCTAAACTTGTTGAAAATGTTGCTTTGTATGTATCTAATGGCTCAAAACAGGTTGCGTTCACTGTTGCTGGTTGGAGTTAAAACGGGTCAGGTGACAAAATGGTTTTAAAAAAAATGGGGGGGGGGGGTTACCGTTTTACAGTTATTGGTTTTTGGAAGGTTAAAGTGGTATCAGAGCCAGGTTTAAGGGATCTAGGAGGTTACTTGTAGAAGTAGGATTTCCTAGACTTAAACCGTAGGAATTGTACGTTTTGTGAAAAATGTGGGACCTTAACTTGTTGTTGTTGTTTATATGCTTTGATAGAAGCCTAGTACCTATAGGAGATAGATAAGCAACTAACATGCTAATGTGTTACAAGTTGTTATTTGAACATGTATGCATTGGTTTGTGTAGTATAAATTATTGAGTGAATGTCGTGTCGGATCCATGTAAAGTACTTTGTATGTCGTGTGGACATGGTAAGGTACATGTTTGTAATAACGCTTGATCACCATTATTACAACCTTGTATTTTGTCATTAAAGTATGACATAACGAAGTACCGAATGAAGGAAGCATGATATTGTTGGCAGGATTGCGTGCATGTAGAATTTTATGAACATATATCTAACAGGTGTTTAACTTTCAGAATGACGACTAATGAAGAGAATCTCGATGGTTTAGACCATAATAAAGGTGGCACCCGTGAAGAAGAGGGTGATCCTACTAGCAAAGGCATTAGAAAATTTCTCACCTTTTATGGTTAAGAAGATAAAGGATACTATGGAAGAGGCAGTAAAGACTAGTATTGCCGACATGATCACTGAGGCAGTGAGTAATGAATTTGATTGATGGTTACCACATGTTAATGTTGAAGGTGAAAACTTGATTAATGAAGGCGGGGCAAGAGTTAATCGTGAAATTGTTCCTTCAAAGCCATATAGATTAAAGGACTTCAAGTTGAGTAATCCGCCCACTTATACAAGAGACCTCAACCCAATAGTGAGTAGTTGATGGATCTCTGACATTGAAGGGTGTTTTAGAACAACTCGCTGTCCCAATGATTTAAAGACCACTTTTGGGACATGTATGTTAACGGGAGTTGCACAAAGATGGTGGGATAATCTTTTAGTAATTAAGAGAAATGACTATGCGGATAGAGTGCCTTGGGAGGAATTCAAGGGTGAATTTTTTAAGAATTTTCGATCAGAGGCCGAGGTGGAACGGTTGAAGACTGAGTTTCTAAATACTCACCAAGGGTCTATGGACTTGAAAACATTTCGAGCCCATTTCATAGACCGACTTCAATTCAATCCCGAATACGTTAACAATGAGGCAAGTAAGTGTAGGTTATTCCATCGGTTGTTGCGTGATGAGATAAGGATAAAAATTAGCGTGTCACAATTCAAATCATTTGTTGACTTGTTTGATGCGGCAAGAGACTTTGAAGACGAGCTTATACGAGAGGGAAGGTACACTTGGAAAAAGGAAAGTTATACTCCCAAAAGAAAGTTAGAACAAGGCGGTTTGCCTAATAAAAAAATAAAGGGTGGTGATGGGAAAAAAGGAGGAGTAGTTTTTCCTCGGGTGTGTTTTAATTGTGGGAAGCCCGGTCATCTTGCTAAAGATTGTGGAGTTGAGGTATCAAAAGACATTATATGCTACAATTACAACGGAGAAGGCCACCGAAAGGCTGAATGCCCGTTTTTATCGGATGCAGCAAGGAAATAAGAACAAAGGAAGGAAGTCGTAAGAAGGTTAGAGAAATCGGCGGGTACGGCAAAAGGAAGGTCCTTCCAAATTACTGTTGATGAGGCAAGAAAGTCATCGGAAGTTGTGTCAGGTACTTTTTCGGTTAACTCCATGCCTGTAAAAGTATTATTTGACTCCGGTGCTGATCGCTCATTTATTGCTACTAGATTTGCTCCTTGTTTGTGTAGTACGTTATCCAGCCTTAAGTTTCCATTAGAAGTAGAAATCGCCGATGATAAGCCCAAGTTGGTTGTAGGTGTGTATAAAAATTGCAAAAATTGATGTAAACTCTATATTGTTCAATGTTGACCTAATCCCTATGACTATGGGTGAGTTTGATGTGGTTATAGGAATGGATTGGCTCAGTCAATACGGAGCCAATATCGTTTGTGATGAAAATATTATTCGGGTGAAAACCCCAAGTGGGGAAGATGTAATTATTCAAGGAGAAGGACAAAGACAACCTGTTTCTATATGCACTTATGCCCGTGCACGTCGTCTTATGTCTAGTGGATGTGCGGCATTTCTGGCTCACGTCATTGACTCTCAGAAGGAATCAAAGTCCATCAAGGACATCCCAGTAGTTAATGAATTTGAAGATGTGTTTCCGGATGATCTTCCTGGTGTTCCTCCTGAAAGACAAGTGGAGTTTTAGATCGAGTTGGTTTCGGGTGCTGCACCTATTGCTAAGACTCCTTATCGCCTAGCACCAACTGAGATGCAGGAATTAATGAGTCAACTAGAAGAGCTATTGGATAAAGGTTTCATACATCCAAGTAGTTCACCATGGGGAGCACCAGTGTTATTTGTAAAGAAGAAAGATGGTAGCATGAGGATGTGTATCGATTATAGGGAGTTGAACAAGGTGACTATCAAGAATCGTTATCCATTACCACGGATCGATGATTTATTTGATCAACTCCAAGGGGCTAGTTATTTTTCGAAGATTGATTTAAGATCGGGTTATCATCAGTTGAGAATTCATGATGATGATATTCCAAAAACGGCGTTTAGAACTCGATATGGGCATTACGAGTTCGTAGTGATGCCTTTTGGTCTTACAAATGCACCTGCGGCATTTATGGATCTTATGAATCGGGTGTTCCGACCTATGTTAGATAAGTCGGTAATCGTGTTTATTGATGACATCCTTATTTACTCTAAAAGCATGAAAGAATACGAGCACCACTTACGTGTAGTTTTAGGGACGTTACGAAAGGAGAGGTTATGTGCTAAGTTCTCTAAGTGCAAATTTTGGTTGAGGGAAGTTCAATTCCTCAGCCATGTTGTGAATGATAAAGGGATTCAGGTTGATTCTGAGAAGATCGAAATGATTGTGAAATGGGATCGTCCGACTACACCTACAGAAATCCGCAGTTTCCTTGGGTTAGCCGGTTATTATAGGCGATTCATTCAAGATTTTTCTAAAATTGCTATTCCTTTGACTAAGTTAACGCGGAAGAATGTGAAGTTTGATTGGGGTAGTAAACAAGAAGTGGCATTTCAATCATTAAAGAAAAATTTAAGTCAGGCTCTGGTGTTAGTGTTGCCTGAAGGGATTGAAGATATGATGGTATATTGTGATGCCTCAATTAATGGGCTCGGTTGTGTATTGATGCATCGAGAAAGAGTTATTGCTTATGCTTCAAGGAAATTAAAAGAGCACGAGAAGAATTACCCCACTCATGATCTTAAGTTGGCGGCGGTGGTCCATGCTTTAAAAATTTGGCGTCATTATTTATAAGGTGTTAAATGTACTATTTACACAGACCACAAGAGTCTGAAATACTTTTTCGATAAAAAGGATCTAAATAATCGTCAGTGTCGATGGTTGGATCTGTTGAAAGATTATGATTGTGAAATACTTTACCACCCGGGTAAAGCTAATGTGGTGGCGGATGCGTTGAGTCGAAAGAGCCGACATCCGAGGATTCAAATCGAGTCCTTGCGGATGACAATTACAAATGACTTTCTTCAAAAGATTTCTAAAGCTAAGGTGGAAGCAATAGTCGAGCATGTGAATGAAGAACGAATGAAAGCGAAAATAGACTTACTTAAGCAAGATTCACAGGGATTGATGACCCGCTACGGTAGACTCTGGGTTCCGAAGCATGGCGGAGCTAGACAACTACTACTTGATGAAGCGCATAAATTGAAATATTCTATTCATCCTGGTGTAACCAAAATGAACCATGATTTGAAGGAAGAGTATTGGTGGCCCGGTATGAAACGAAACATTGTAAAGTTTGTTGAACAATGTGTTACTTGTCTGCAAGTGAAGGCTGAGCACCAAAAGCCTTATGGGAAGTTGCAACCACTTGAGATCCCGAAGTGGAAGTGGGAGCATATTACCATGGGTTTTATCACAAAGTTACCTAAAACAACGAGAACCCAATATGATACTATTTGGGTGATTGTGGATCGGTTAACGAAAGGTGCATTATTTCTTCCAATCAGGGAAACCTCGTCATCTGAAGCACTAGCTTCACTTTTTATCAAAGAAGTGGTAGCTAGACATGGTGTCCGTGTTTCAATTGTGTCAGATAGAGATACTCAGTTTACTTCTCGATTTTGAAGAAAGTTTCAAGAAGATATGGGTACGCAGTTAAGGTTAAGTACCGCATTTCACCTTCAAACAGATGGTCAAAGTGAGCAAACCATTCAAACTTTAGAAGATATTTTGCGGGCTTGTGCAATTGAGTTTGGAGGAAGTTGGGACACATATTTACCATTAGCAGAATTCTCATACAATAATAGCTATCATGCTAGTATTGGAATGCCGCCATACGAAATGTTATATGGTAGAAAGTGTCGCACTCCAATTTGTTGGGGTGAAATTGGTGAACGTGAGTTGGGTGGAACCGATCTTGTAATGAAAACTAATGAGAAGATTGAAGTTATTAGAGGGCGTTTGAAGGCGGCCCAAGATAGGCAAAAGTCCTACGCGGACAAAAGAAGGAGATTGGTAGAATTTAAAGAGGGTGACATGGTGATGATTAAGGTATCGCCTTGGAAAGGAATCATTCGATTTCGAAAGAGAGGAAAACTGGGTCCTCGGTACATCGGACCTTTCAAAATATTAGAAAGGGTTGGTGAGGTAGCTTATCATTTGGAATTTCCAGAGAATCTTTCGGGAATTCATAATACATTTCACGTATCTCATTTGCGGAAGTTCCTAACCGCACAATCTACAATAGTTCCTTTGGATGAGATTGAAGTAAACGATAAACTTGGTTATGTAGAAGAATCGGTAGAAATTATAGATGAGAAAGTAAGACGAATTCGGAATAGACCAATAAGATCTTTCAGGGTTAAATGGAAGTACGGGAAGGAGATGGAGTATAAATGGTAAACAGAAGAATTTATAATTAAACACTTTCCATCCTGCCAGCTAGCTTGGATCACGAGGACGCGATCCGATTCAAGTGGGGGAGAGTTGTTGAAATGTCCCGTTCATATTGATTATAAACGTTCTATATTAATTGATTTCGTTGCGAGGTTTTGACCTCTATATGAGACGTTTTTCAAAGACTGCATTCATTTTTAAAACAAACCATAACCTTTATTTTATCGACAAGGTTAAAAGGACACCACCTAGATTATCAGAAATGATAATATAAAAATATCACACTTACACACTACCAATACATATTGGTTTACAATTTTAATATGTTACAACAAAGTAAATTTCGAATGCAGTTTTAAACAATATAATACAAGCATGCTGACTCCAAATCTTGTCCATATATTAGCATGCAACAACAGAAGCTCTTAATAATCACCTGAGAATAAACATGCTTTAAACGTCAACAAAAATGTTGGTGAGTTATAGGTTTAACCTATATATTTATCAAATCATAATAATAGACCACAAGATTTCATATTTCAATGCACATCCCATACATAAAGATAAAAAATCATTCATACGGTGAACACCTAGTAACCGACATTAACAAGATGCATATAAGAATATCCCCATCATTCCGAGACATCCATCGGACATGATATAAAACTCGAAGTACTAAAGCATCCGGTACTTTGGATGGGGTTTGTTAGGCCCAATAGATATATTTTTAGGATTCAATTGCCTAGACGCATAAGCAATTACCTTCGTTCGTTGCATTAATATACAACAGAGACCTTTCTTTGAGGCGTCACAATATATCACAAAATCATCATTCCCTTCAGGTAATGACAATATAGGTGCTGTAGTTAACTTTTTCTTTAATAATTGAAACACCTTTTCTTGTTCATCCTTCCATTCAAATTTCCTCCCTTTATGCGTTAATGCAGTCAAGGGTTTTGTTATTCTGAAAAAATCTTGGATGAACCTTCTGTAGTAACCAGCTAGTCCTAAAAATTGGCGTATATGCTTCGGAGTTTTCGGGGTTTCCCACTTTTCAACAGTTTCAGTCTTTGCTGGATCCACCTGAATACCTTCTTTGTTCACTATGTGACTGAGGAATTGAACTTCTTCCAACCAAAATGCACACTTTGAAAACTTAGCGTACAGTTTTTCTTTCCTCAGTAACTCTAGTACTTTTCTCAAATGTTCTTCGTGCTCTTGATCATTCTTCGAGCAAATAAGTATGTCATCGATGAAAACAATGACAAACTTGTCAAGGTATGGTCCACACACTCGGTTCATGAGGTCCATGAACACAGCTGGTGCGTTAGTCAACCCAAACGGCATAACCATAAACTCGTAATGACCGTAACGCATCCTAAAAGCAGTCTTTGGAATATCATCCTCTTTCACCCGCATTTGATGATACCCAGAACGTAAATAAATCTTCGAATAAACTGACGAGCCTTGTAGTTGATCAAATAAGTCGTCGATTCTCGGTAGTGGGTAGCGATTCTTGATGGTAAGTTTGTTCAACTCTCGGTAGTTGATACATAACCTAAATGTACCATCCTTCTTCTTGACAAACAAAACAGGAGCTCCCCACGGTGATGTGCTTGGTCGAATGAAACCACGCTCTAAAATTTCTTGTAATTGGCTCTGAAGTTCCTTCATTTCACTAGGTGCGAGTCTGTATGGAGCACAAGCTATTGGTGCAGCTACCGGTACAAGGTCTATTTGAAATTCAACGGATCGGTGTGGAGGTAGTCCAGGTAATTCTTTCGGAAATACATCGGGAAATTATTTTGCGACGGGAACATCATTGATGTTCTTTTCTTCGGAATTGACTTTCTCGATGTGTGCTAGCACAGCATAGCAACCTTTTCTTATTAGTTTTTGTGCCTTCAGGTTACTAATAAGATTTAACTTCGCATTTCTCTTTTCTCCGTACACCATTAAGGGTTTTCCTTTTTCTCGTATAATGCGAATTGCATTTTTGTAACAAACGATCTCTGCTTTCACTTCTTTTAACCAGTCCATACCGATTATCACATAAAAACTCCCTAACTCTACTGGTATCAAGTCAATCTTAAATGTTTCGCTAACCAGTTTAATTTCTCGATTCCGACATATATTATCTGCTGTGATTAATTTACTATTTGCTAATTCGAGTAAAAATTTATTATCCAAGGGCGTCGGTGAGCAACTTAGTTTAGCACAAAAATCTCTACTCATATAGCTTCTATCCGCACCCGAATCAAATAAAACATAAGAAGATTTATTGTCAATGAGAAACGTACCCGTAACAAGCTCTGGGTCTTCCAGCGCTTCTGTCGTATTAATATTGAAAACTCTTTCGCAGCCCTGCCCATTAGTATTCCCCTGATTTGGGTAATTTTTAATAATGTGGCCCGGTTTTCCACATTTATAACAGACTACGTTGGCAGTACTTGAAATGTCCCGTTCATATTGATTATAAACGTTCCATATTAATTGATTTTGTCGTGAGGTTTTGACCTCTATATGAAACATTTTTCAAAGACTGCATTCATTTTTAAAATAACCATAACCTTTATTTTATCGATAAAGGTTTAAAAAGCATTACGTAGATTATCAAATAATGATAATCTAAAATATACCTTTTACACACGACCATAACATAATGGTTTACAATAAGAATATATTACATCAAAAATAAGTTTCTTGAATGCAGTTTTTACATAATATCATACAAGCATGAACTCCAAATTTTGTTCTTATTTTAGTATGCAACAGCGGAAGCTCTTAATAATCACCTGAGAATAAACATGCTTAAAACGTCAACAAAAATGTTGGTGAGTTATAGGTTTAACCTATATATTATCAAATCATAATAATAAACCACAAGATTTCATATTTCAATATACATCCCATTCATAGAGATAAAAATCATTCATATGGTGAACACCTGGTAACCGACAATAACAAGATGCATATAAGAATATCCCCTATCATTCCGGGAAATCCTTCGAACATGATAAAACAAATTCGAAGTACTAAAGCATCCGGTACTTTGGATGGGGTTCGTTAGGCCCAATAGATCTATCTTTAGGATTCGCGTCAATTAGTAGATCGGTTTACTAATTCTTAGGTTACCAAGCAAAAGGGGCATATTCGGCTTCGATCATTCACCCATATAATGTAGTTTCAATTACTTGTGTCTATTTCGTAAAACATTTATAAAACTGCATGTATTCTCATCCCAAAATATTAGATTTTAAAAGTGGGACTATAACTCACTTTCACAGATTTTTACTTCGTCGGGAAGTAAGACTTGGCCACTGGTCGATTCACGAACCTATAACAAATATTTACCTATAACAAGTATGTCCTCGTTAGTTACCTACAACTAGTTGTCAACAATTAGATGTACATAAATAAATCGATATATATTATCTTGAATCAATCCATGACCTAGTGTATATACGTCTCAGGCTAGATCACAACTCAAAGTATATATATTTTTGGAATCAACCTCAACCCTGTATAACTAACTCCAACATTACTGCATATAGAGTGTCTATGGTTGTTCCAAATATTATATATAGATGGGTCGATATGATATGTCAAAACATTTGCATACGTGTCTATGGTATCCAAGATTACATAATATATTAGAATACATGTATAATACAATATAAGTTAGCTAGGATATGATTAATATAAATTTGTTACTAATTTTCACGTAGCTACAACAAGCAAAAATATCCAATCTTGTTTTACCCATAACTTCTTCATTTTAAATCCGTTTTGAGTGTTTCAAGTTGCTATGGTTTCATATTGAACTTAAGTTTATGAATCTAAAAAGAAAAAGTATAATTTTATAGTCGGAAATACAGGTTAAAAGTTTTTTTTGTAAAGGTAGTCATTTCAGTCGAAAGAAAGACGTCTAGATGACCATTTTGGAAAACATACTTCCACTTTGAGTTTAACCATGATATTTGGATATAGTTTCATGTTCATAAGAAAAATCATTTTCCCAGAAGAACAACTTTTAAATCAAAGTTTATCATAGTTTTTAATTAACTAACCCAAAACAGCCCGCGGTGTTACTACGACGGCGTATATCCGGTTTTACGGTGTTTTTCGTGTTTTCCGGTTTTAAATCATTAAGTTAGCATATCATATAGATATAGAACATGTGTTTAGTTGATTTTAAAAGTCAAGTTAGAAGGATTAACTTTTGTTTGCGAACAAGTTTAGAATTAACTAAACTATGTTCTAGTGATTTCAAGTTTAAACCTTCGAATAAGGTAGTTTTATATATATGAATCGAATGATGTTATGAACATCATTACTACCTCAGGTTTTGTGGATAAACCTACTGGAAATGAGAAAAATAGATCTAGCTTCAAAGAATCCTTGGATGGCTTGAAAGTTCTTGAAGCAGAATCATGACACGAAAATTAGTTCAAGTAAGATTTTCACTCGAAATAAGATTGTTATAGTTATAGAAATTGAATCAAAGTTTGAATATGAGTATTACCTTGAATATGAGTTATAGAAATAAGATTGTTATAGTTATAGAAATTGAATCGCTGGGTGCGAGTCTGTATGGAGCACGAGCTATTGGTGCAGCTCCTGGTATAAGGTCTATTTGAAATTCAACGGATCGATGTGGGGGTAATCCCGGTAATTCTTTCGGAAATACATCGGAAAATTCTTTTGCGACGGGAACATCACTGATGTTCTTTTCTTCAGGTTTAACTTCCTCGATGTGTGCTAGAATGACGTAACAACCTTTTCTTATTAGTTTTTGTGCCTTCAAACTACTAATAAGATTTAATTTCGCGTTGTTCTTTTATCCGTACACCATTAAAGGTTTTCCTTTTTCACGCATAATGCGAATCGTATTTTTTAACAAACGACCTCTGCTCTCACCTTTTTCAACCAGTCCATGCCAATTATTACATCAAAACTCCCTAACTCGACTGGTATTAAATCAATTTTAAACATTTTATCCCCCAGTTTAATTTCTCTCTCCCGACATATATTATCTGCTGAAATTAATTTACCGTTTGCTAATTCGAGTAAAAATTTACTATCCAAAGGCGTCAATGGGCAACTTAATTTAGCACAAAATTCTCTACTCATATAGCTTCTATCCGCACCCGAATCAAATAAAACATAAGCAGATTTATCGTCAATAAGAAACGTACCCGTAACAAGCTCCGGGTCTTCCTATGCTTCTGCCGCATTAATATTGAAAACTCTTCCACGGCCCTGCCCATTAGTATTCCCCTGATTCGGGCAATTTCTAATAATGTGGCCAGGTTCTCCACATTTATAACAAACAGCGTTGGTATTACTTGCTCCGACACTATTCATTTTGGCATTACTTGTTCTGACATTATTTGTTTCTTTAGTTCTGTTAAACTTTGGTCCGTAGACCTCACACTTTGTTGCGCTATGACCATTTCTTTTACACCTGTTGCAAAATGCCGTGCAAAACCCCTGATGATTTTCTTCACACCTATGACATGACTGTTTTTGGTTTTTGTTGCCGTTGTTGTTATTGAGGTTGTTGTTGAGATTGTTATTGTTGTTGAAACAGTTGTTGTAGTTGTTGTTGTTGTTGGGATGTTTGTTGTAGTTATTGTTAGGATTGCGATTATTGTTGCGATTGTTGTTGCGGTTGTTGGGATAGTTGTTGCGATTGTGGTTGTAATTGTTATTGTAGTTGTACTGGTAACTCTTGTCACTGTTTTCCTCCCACTTCCTCTTGAGTTGTTTCGTGTTGGCTTCTTCGGCCGCCTGCTCTTTAATTCTTCCCTCAATCTGATTTATGAGTTTATGAGCCATTCGACTTGCCTTCTGTATAGAAGCGGGCTCATGTGAACTCACATCTTCTTGAATCCTTACTGGTAACCCTTTTACAAACGCATCGATCTTCTCTTCTTCATCTTCGAATGCTCCCGGACACAATAGGTACAACTCTGTGAATCGTCGTTCATATGTGGTAACGTTGAACCCTTGTGTTCGTAACTCTATAAGTTCTGCCTTGAGTTTATTGACTTCGTTTCTAAGACGGTACTGATCGTTCATCAATTGCTTGAATGCCGACCACGGTAGTGCGTAAGCAGCATTTTGTCCTACCTGTTCAAGATAGGTGTTCCACCACGTTAACGCAGTACCTATGAAGGTATGTGTAGCATACTTAACTTTGTCCTCTTCAGTACACTTACTTATGGCAAACACCAATTCAACTTTCTCGGTCCACCATTTCAATCCAATTGGTTCTTCATTTCCATCAAATTCCAAAGGTTTGCTGGCAGTGAATTCTTTGTAGGAGCATCCTACACGATTTCTTGCGCCGTTAGCTGCATTGCTAGATTCAGAGTTATTGTTGGTATGTAGCACAGCCTGTACTGCGGCTATGTTTGCAGCAAGAAAGGTACGAAATTCCTCTTCGCTCATATTCATGGTGTGTCGAGTAGTCGGTGCCATTTCCTTCAAAATAGCCAACTGAATCGAGTTAATCATACAGAATATTAAGAGTAGTCAATAGTATTTCGTAGCATAATATGAACTCATTTATAAAAGCTTTTTCTTCATATTAGCGTTTTATAAGTTTAAATTCGGGTACTACCTACCCGTTAAGTTCATACTTAGTAGCTAATATACAATTCAACTACTACAATTCCATATGAAAAACTGATTATAATAATATATCACATACAAATATTCTTCAAACTTACAACTTCGCTATATTACATATAACATGAAATATAGTACACTATGATACATGACAGTTTTGAAGATAAATCTAGTTAATAAGAAAGTTGTTCAGCAAAGGAAATAAAGACACGTAATTCATAATTCCGGAAACAAGTCATGCATTCTGGTTTTACTAAGACAACTTCCCATCCTTGATATTGTGGAAAATAACCGTTATGACCATTGGCTAGGCAGCATGTTGTAATGTCGTCGAAAGGACGAGGGTTTCGTAATGTCCAACAGCCCCGTAATAATCTAAAAACCTTGTTTCTCACCCCAACTACTGAATCTTTAAAAGTTGCAATCCGATGTTCTTTTTCTCACTTTGGTAAGAAGTGAACATCACTAACCCGTAAGCATAACATGCTTCTTTATGTTGCATGTTAGAAGCTCTTTCTAATTCACGAAATCCTATGTTGGGATATGTTGAGTCAAAATAGGTTCTTAACCCGTTGCATAAAATTACATTTGGGTTCCCCGCATTTAACGCTTTAAAGAAAACACGGAGTAACTTACGGTCTCCCCAATGTGATATACTCCACCTATCAAAGGAAAGCCTTTTATAAACTAAGGCATTTCTGGAAAGTCTTTCAAATGTTTGACAAGTTAATTTCGCCATAACTAAATGTGCTGATGAATTCTGACCGACTCTTGATAAGATTTCCTCAATCATATCCTCTGGTAGGTGTTCTAAAATATTCGGTTGTCTACCCTTAACGTCCATTTTGTTTTTATACTGTAAAATAGACAAGGATTAGATTCGTAAAGGATAATTAACAAACAATACAAGCAATTTTTACATAGAACATAAAATTACAAGCACACTACAATACATATAATACACAACATGATTACAACCCTCTAATCTGAATCACTGGTTTCTTCTTCTTCGGACCTGGTTCGTTTTTCTAATTTTCTAGGAATATATGGTGCTCCTCTAATACGAGCCATCGTTTTCCACAATGGTTTAGAAAAACCTGGTGGTTTAGAGGTTCCCGGGTCATTGTTACATTTTAGGAAATACGGATGTTGCCGATACATATAAAGTTCATCGGGGTTGGAATCGGGTTTCTCTATTTTTATACCTTTTCCCTTATTATTTTCTTTCGCTTTATTAAATTAGGTCGAGGTAATTTCTATAACATCATCGGAATCCTCATCGGGATCCGATTCATCGGAAAATTGGTAATCTTCCCAATATTTTGCTTCCTCGGCGGAAACACCATTGACCATTATTAACTTTAGTATGTTGGTTGAGGATTTTCTTTTATTTAATCGATTTACTATAGGTATCAATATTTCTTGCTCCGGAACCTCTTCTTCTTCTGGTTCCTCCTCTTCCGATTCCTCCTCTTCTGGTTCCTCTTCTTCCGGTTCCTCCTCTTCCGGTTCCTATTCAGGAATTTGAGAATCTTCCCAAAATATATTCGACTCTTCATTATTATTAGGTGAATCAATGGGATTTATACTAGAGGTAGACATCTATCACACAATATCAAACACGTTAAGAGATTAATATATCACATAATATTTACATGTTAATAATATATAGTTTCCAATAAAAAAATGTTAAGCAATCGTTTTTGAAGAAAAACACAGTCGAAGTCCAGACTCACTAATGCATCCTAACAAACTTGGTAAGACACACTAATGCAATTTTCTGGTTCTCTAAGACCAATGTTCGGATACCAACTGAAATGTCCCGTTCATATTGATTATAAACGTTCCATATTAATTGATTTCGTCGCGAGGTTTTGACCTCTATATGAGACGTTTTTCAAAGATTGCATTCATTTTTAAAACAACCATAACCTTTATTTTATCGATGAAGGTTTAAAAAGCATTACGTAGATTATCAAATAATGATAATCTAAAATATACCGTTTACACACGACCATTACATAATGGTTTAGAATAAGAATATATTACATAAAAAATAAGTTTCTTGAATGCAGTTTTTACATAATATCATACAAGCATGGACTCCAAATCTTGTCCTTATTTTAGTATGCAACATCGGAAGCTCTTAATAATCACCTGAGAATAAACATGCTTAAAACGTCAACAAAAATGTTGGTGAGTTATAGGTTTAACCTATATATTATCAAATCATTATAATAGACCACAAGATTTCATATTTCAATATACATCCCGTTCATAGAGATAAAAATCATTCATATGGTGAACACCTGGTAACCGACATTAACAAGATGCATATAAGAATATCCCCTATCATTCTAGGAAATCCTTCGGACATGATAAAACAAATTCGAAGTACTAAAGCATCCGGTACTTTGGATGGGGTTCGTTAGGCCCAATAGATCTATCTTTAGGATTCGCGTCAATTAGTAGATCGGTTTACTAATTCTTAGGCTACCAAGCAAAAGGGGCATATTCGGCTTCGATCATTCACCCATATAATGTAGTTTCAATTACTTGTGCCTATTTCGTAAAACATTTATAAAACTGCATGTATTCTCATCCTAAAATATTAGATTTTAAAAGTGGGACTATAACTCACTTTCACAGATTTTTACTTCGTCGGGAAGTAAGACTTGGCCACTGGTCGATTCACGAACCTATAACAAATATGTACATATATATCAAAGTATGTTCAAAATATATTTACAATATTTTTAATACGTTTTAATGTTTTAAGTTTATTAAGTCAGCTGTCCTCGTTAGTAACCTACAACTAGTTGTCCACAATTAGATGTACATAAATAAATCGATATATATTATCTTGAATCAATCCACGACCCAGTATATACACGTCTCAGGTTAGATCACAACTCAAAGTATATATATTTTTTGAATCAGCCTCAACCCTGTATAGCTAACTCCAACATTACTGCATATAGAGTGTCTATGGTTGTTCCAAATAATATATATAGATGAGTCGATATGATATGTCAAAACATTTGCATACGTGTATATGGTGTAAGACCCGAATATTTATCTTGCTTGTTTGTGTATTAAGACGTTCGAGATTGGGTTTCGCGGATTATTTATATAAAGTTTAAAATGCAAAAAGAATCTGTTTCAGTTAGGTCGCGCGCCGCGCGGGGATTCGGCGCGCCGCGCCGTTTGCTGCTGACAGAATCCCTTGTTTTTAATTGGTTTAAATGAAGGGCAAATGGGTAATTTCACTTGAGGCCGGATTTGTGAGCCATATTAGCTGGTTTGGATCAGTTTTGGATCCCATTCACATCCACTCATCATCTTCATCCATTTTTAGAGAGAGAGTAAGAGTTTAGAGAGAGATTGGAGGTTTTGGTGAGGAAGAAGCTCGAATCGTTCAAAGTCTCGGGTTTTAAAGTTGTTCCTTTCGTTCTCGGCTACACGGTGATAGTATTGGTAAGCTCAAACTCCGAATTTCAATTATCTAATTTGATATTCAAGTTAGGGTTTTGAGTTAATTTGTTGTAAAACCCTTTTAGGTGATGAAGTGACTTTAGTGATGCTAGTAATCGGGTTTATTGTTATTGTTGGTGGATTTCGGTTTGGTGAACAAATTGGTTATGTTTAGAACTTGAAATTGGGTTTAATCACTAGGTTTAGTGATTGTGGAAGTATTGAAACCTATTTAGGGTTATTTGGTTGACTAACTTTGACTTTGGGTCAAATTAGGGTTTGGTGGTGATTATGACCCAATTGGCGATTTAATGAAGTTTATAAACTTAAAATGGATTAAGTTGAAGTATAAAACCGAGTTAAATGTGTTTTGGTGTCAAAACTTGCAAAGAATGAGATTTTGACCTTTATGGGTCAAAATTAGGGTTTAAGTGTCAAAATGGGTATGACACGTGTTTGGCACTTGTGTCCGGGTTTAATTGGCTTATTAGGACCATTCTCACTTGTGTTAGTGATTATTGGTTAGTTCGGGCACGGTTTGTGCTCGGAAGTGCATTTGGGTCGAAATTGCACTAAGTGGCGAATTGGGTTGGTTTGTAAAATCCATCCTAATTGTATTGTTGTAATGTGTTAATGGAATAGGTATTTTCCATTGGCGAGTTGCGGATCACTTGGAAGCTTTCTTCAAGACTTCAAGGTGAGTGATATTATCCTATGTACATATGTATGTGTAGGATGGGTGCGGGTCGGGTGAAGTGATTCTCGGCTATAGAGCTCACTTCACATGTAGGTGGACTTGATGGACTTGTGTACGAGTCCAATTGGCACGGTTGTGCGTTTTGGTTGACCATCTTTGGTGAAGTATTCGTTCGTGTGTACGTTATCACACATGGTTGTGATTTGGATGTTGTAGCCCCGATGTGGTGGATTTTATAATCCCGTGACCGTGGGTTTGAGTTGGAGAAGTGAATCGCGTGTGGTTTCGGATTCACGATGACGCGTGTGGTTTCGGTCATCTTATCAAATGAATCTCGTGTAGTTCGGATTCATGGTGACTCGCGTAGTTCGGTCATCTTATTGAGGTAGTAATCTCGTGTGGTTTCGGATTACTAAGGCTCGTGTAGTTCGGCCAACCTCGATGTTGTGAAGATAGTAATCTCGTGTGGTTTCGGATTACTAAGGCTCGTGTAGTTCGGCCAATCTTCATTGTGGTATTTGGTTCTCGGTATTGGGTTAAGGTGTTAACCTTGTTCGTTTATATTATTATATATTAATGTATTGTTGTGTTGTAGCTAACCCTCCGGGTGTAGCTATTTGGCGTTGTTCACATCGTCGTTGGTGAACTTATATTGTTATTGTATCTTTAGCTCGTTGCTTAGAGATCGTACGGTATGCTTAGTGTAGTGCCTTATATGGATGCCTCGGTATGCGGTATTTGTTATTTTGTGGCGTGTCCATTTTATACATATATATGTATGTAGTATATTATCATTCACTAAGCATTAGCTTACCCTCTCGTTGTTGACTCTTTTTATAGATCGCATGCGGATGGTGGCTCGGGTAAGCGCGAGGATTAGAGGACTTGCATAGTTTGCGTAGAAGGCTTGCTTTTGGATTTATTAGGATTGGGTAGCGTATCCCCAATCGCCATGCTCGGCTTTGTCTTGTATTAAGAGTCTTATGGTCTAAAATTGTATTTTTATACTTAAAGGGTAATTTGGGCACGCGTGGGCCCCACTTTGTGAAACTCGCTCAAACCTTAGTTATGTGCTAGTTTTACATATATTAATGTACGGTTAAAAGCGTTTTGGCTAAATGTGTCGGGAACTAGTCAAACATTTTCGTTAAATTGACTTCCGGGGACAGCGGGCTGTCCAGGTGATTCGGCGCGCCGCGCGCCCACCTGGCGCGCCGCGCAGATGACCTGCACCAGAAAATTTTTTTTTTTGTTTGAAATCTCGCCGTGTTTGGTCGGTTACGGTTTGGGTTGTTACAAGTGGTATCAGAGCATGGTCTAAGGGATTTAGGTGACTTGAGATAGGTGCCTAGACTTAGACTTTTGTGTGTGCTTAATTTGTTGCGGGACTTGTAGGATTACGGGTCGGAATGGGTTTGGTTAGTGCCTTGGCTATAGGTTGACTAACGTTTATATTAGTAATGCGGATATTATTAATATGTTGTTGTGTTGTGATAATAATTCTCGCGTGTGTTTGTACCGCGTAGAATTTTGGTTATGTTTGTGTATATCATCGAGCGAGACGGTCGTTGTACTAACGAGTCGATGCGGCATGTGTGCGTAATAAGAACTTGCAAACCTTATTACGGGTGCAAATCGTGTCTAACAAGTGATGTACGATGAGTGTTTAGCAAGATGGGGCTGTGTCGTGCGTACGGTTTTACACGTTCGTGGACTAATCGTTTTGCATTCTTTAGAATGGCGACGCGAAACGAGATCGAGACGAATGACGAGGAGTTTAATACTAGAGTTGCGGCCGCCGTTGCGGAGCAAATGAGTGCGTTAGAAGAAAGAATGGAAAGGAGGTATTCCGAACTTCAAAGTAGTGGTGAAATGGAGCGTTATCTTAAGAGCTTCATGAGGACTAAACCCCCGATGTACGACGGAAAACCGGATCCTTTGGTGAGCACAACATGGATTTCGGATGTCGAAGGGTGTTTTCGTACTATTGATTGCCCTCCCGAGAGGAAGACGAGACTCGCTACGAGTTTGTTGCGGGGTAGGGCAAGGGATTGGTTGGATGGTAAGATTGATCTTGTCGGTGGTGAGACGTTTATGGCCTTATCATGGGACGAGTTTAAGGAAGAATTCTTTGAGGAGTTCCGGACTTCGGCCGATTTGTGGGAATTGCGTAATGAGTTGCGAAATTTGCGACAAGGATCTATGGAATTGAGTACTCTTAAGACGACCTTTATGGCGAAGGCTCGTTTTTGTCCGGAGTATTTGGGGAATGATCGTTTGTTGATGGGGGATTTCTATCGGACCTTGAATGATGACTTGAAAAGTAAGATTAGTCGGGGTCAAGCGAAATCGTTTTCGGAATTATTCGACTTGGCTAGAGGTTTCGAGTCGTATTCACGATCGAAGAGGGGTGAATCTTCAAGTGAGAGAAGAGTTGTTTCTTATGGTGCTCCGAGTAAGAGGACTAAGGGTCCGAGTGTGAGCACGGGTGGTACGCGAACGGGTGTATCGGATTCTAGTGCGGCTAGATGTTACAATTGTGGCGTAAGGGGTCACAAGTCTTGGGAATGTTCGGTACCAAAGGGTGGTAGTATGGTGTGCTTCAATTGCCAAAAGGAAGGACATCGTAAGTCGGAATGTCCCAAGTTAGCGGGGACGGGTGCGGCGAGGAGACGTTAAGGTACGTTTCATTTTAATAAATAGGTCTTTTGATTATTTATAAAATGCCGGTTGAGTTTGAGTTGTATGCCTTTGTTGTGCATGTTATGCTATGGGTGACGTTCCTAATGGAAGTACCCTAAGGTGATGTTTGATTGTCGGGCGAAGGGCGTAAGACTTGGTGCAACCAAGCATTCCTTAGTATTTGAGATATGTTTCTACCAAGCCATGGAAATGGTTTTGGTGTTCGATTGTTAAGCGCGTGTTCGCTTGTGTGTTGAAGTTGATGAACCACGAGGTTCGTCGGGTGATTGGAACCTTTGAGATCGAGTGTTTAAAATCTCGATGTGTGTTGGTAATGGAGTCTTTATGACGCGACATTAGGTGCCTCTTTTATACCTACTAGCGTGGTGTCGACTCCGATTGTGTTGTAGTTACATTGTACTTAGGGTACCGGGAGGAACCCTTAAGTACACGAGTGACTCGGTGAAATTGACAACTATAGTAATTGGATGATTGCGAGGGTGTAGTTTGTGTAATGCGTGGTACACTTTTCGTTCGAAATGTTTAAGGATTGTTTGAAATCCTTCGTATACTCAAGGTTGGAGCAAGGTGTAGTGATGGGTCGTGTGTAGCCAATCCTTGGTAAAGTCTACCTTTGGTAGCATTGTACGGTTCTACGAATTGTGATATAAGAACGTGGTTCCAAGTGGGGGAGTCGCACTCCCGCATGAGGAAGTTTTAGTGTGATATTTCGGATGATGCTTTTGGTAGATCCGGAAATTTTGTGGAGACCTAGTTTTGGTCGATTTGTGGTAGAGTACGATTTCGGATAAATTGTACTTATGGTTTGGATTGGAATTACCACCGAGGTGGTAATGTGGTAAAATCTCGTTGAGAGATAATGGACGTGTTTGGCGAGCAAGGTGAAATCCTTCGGTTAAGGGAGGTGTGTGTCGGATTCTCTTTTGGAGAATTATTGTTTGGTACCTATGTTTGATGTAGGTGGTTCTTGCTCGATTGTGGGGATGGTTAGTGATATCCGTTAGGATTCACTATAGTGTAGCAGAGCGCGATGTTGCACTACTCGTTGTTTGAGGCCGAAAGTGCGTATGTGATTGATGAAGCATGACTTTCGGAGTCCGCTGACTTCATCATGGGATTGACGATTAATGAAGCATGATCTTTAGGGTCCGCTGACTTCATTATGGTATGGTTGATTGATGGAGCATGATCTTTAGGGTCCGCTGACTTCATCATGGGAGTACGGGATTGGTGGAGCATGATCTTTAGGGTCCGCTGACTTCATCATGAGCGTGGTGTTGATATCGGTGAAGCATGATCTTCGGGTCCGCTGACTTCATCCGGTGTTGAGATTGGTGAAGCATGATCTTCGGGTCCGCTGACTTCATCATGGTTGTGAATCGCGTGTGGTTTCGGATTCACGATGACGCGTGTGGTTTCGGTCATCTTATCAAATGAATCTCGTGTGGTTCGGATTCATGGTGACTCGTGTAGTTCGGTCATCTTATTGAGGTAGTAATCTCGTGTGGTTTCGGATTACTAAGGCTCGTGTAGTTCGGCCAACCTCGATGTTGTGGAAGTGAATCTCGTGTAGTTCGGATTCACAAATGACTCGTGTGGTTTCGGTCATTGTATTGAGGAGTGAGTCTCGTGTAGTTCGGATTCACAAATGACTCGTGTAGTTCGGTCATTCCTCCGGGATAGTGACTCTCGTGTAGTTCGGATTCACTATGGCGCGTGTAGTTCGGCCATTCCCGATTGTTGTTGTGGTGAAGGTAGTGAGTCGCGTGTAGTTCGGATTCACTAAGGCGCGTGTGTTTTCGGCCAGCCTTCGTGTGTTGTGTGATCCATTGGTTGTTTGATACACCGATGGTGGGGTCGTAAGGACCGTGTTGTTTGATCTATCGGTTGTTTGATACACCGATGGTGGGGTCGTGAGGACCATGTTGTGTGATTAGTGATGCGATAGCCGTGTTTCGCTCACATGTTGTTACGGGTGTGACGAAAGTCGATTTTGTACACCTTGGTTTAGCGTTGCCATCATCGTTTTGGACGCTATCGGTTTTAGCCGTTTGTTATGATGTTACGGTAGTTGCGCTTTGGTCGTATTGCGCACTACAAGGGATGTTAGTGGTTGGTGTTGTCCGTAAGGATTCGTTTGGTTCGGTCTTCATCGTTTCGGGTTGTTGACCTTAGGTTGAGACTTGGTTGCTTTTAGCGTTGTACTCGGTAATAGTACGCTAAGGGATTTATATCTCGGTACGAGATTGGTTGAGTTTTCCTGATGTTAGGGAATGAGCATGGTTTTAGTGCTCGGATTGTGGTTTTGATAAATCGCGGGTGACGATTTAGTTGTGGAAGGCGATTCGTTGGAAAGGAATTGCTTAGGAAAGTCGGATTGGGACTTATGTCGAGGACCGTAGGGTGAGGTCCACTTGGCTAAGTGATGAGGATCACGAGGACGTGATCGAGTTTAAGTGGGGGAGAGTTGTAAGACCCGAATATTTATCTTGCTTGTTTGTGTATTAAGACGTTCGAGATTGGGTTTCGCGGATTATTTATATAAAGTTTAAAATGCAAAAAGAATCTGTTTCAGTTAGGTCGCGCGCCGCGCGGGGATTCGGCGCGCCGCGCCGTTTGCTGCTGACAGAATCCCTTGTTTTTAATTGGTTTAAATGAAGGGCAAATGGGTAATTTCACTTGAGGCCGGATTTGTGAGCCATATTAGCTGGTTTGGATCAGTTTTGGATCCCATTCACATCCACTCATCATCTTCATCCATTTTTAGAGAGAGAGTAAGAGTTTAGAGAGAGATTGGAGGTTTTGGTGAGGAAGAAGCTCGAATCGTTCAAAGTCTCGGGTTTTAAAGTTGTTCCTTTCGTTCTCGGCTACACGGTGATAGTATTGGTAAGCTCAAACTCCGAATTTCAATTATCTAATTTGATATTCAAGTTAGGGTTTTGAGTTAATTTGTTGTAAAACCCTTTTAGGTGATGAAGTGACTTTAGTGATGCTAGTAATCGGGTTTATTGTTATTGTTGGTGGATTTCGGTTTGGTGAACAAATTGGTTATGTTTAGAACTTGAAATTGGGTTTAATCACTAGGTTTAGTGATTGTGGAAGTATTGAAACCTATTTAGGGTTATTTGGTTGACTAACTTTGACTTTGGGTCAAATTAGGGTTTGGTGGTGATTATGACCCAATTGGCGATTTAATGAAGTTTATAAACTTAAAATGGATTAAGTTGAAGTATAAAACCGAGTTAAATGTGTTTTGGTGTCAAAACTTGCAAAGAATGAGATTTTGACCTTTATGGGTCAAAATTAGGGTTTAAGTGTCAAAATGGGTATGACACGTGTTTGGCACTTGTGTCCGGGTTTAATTGGCTTATTAGGACCATTCTCACTTGTGTTAGTGATTATTGGTTAGTTCGGGCACGGTTTGTGCTCGGAAGTGCATTTGGGTCGAAATTGCACTAAGTGGCGAATTGGGTTGGTTTGTAAAATCCATCCTAATTGTATTGTTGTAATGTGTTAATGGAATAGGTATTTTCCATTGGCGAGTTGCGGATCACTTGGAAGCTTTCTTCAAGACTTCAAGGTGAGTGATATTATCCTATGTACATATGTATGTGTAGGATGGGTGCGGGTCGGGTGAAGTGATTCTCGGCTATAGAGCTCACTTCACATGTAGGTGGACTTGATGGACTTGTGTACGAGTCCAATTGGCACGGTTGTGCGTTTTGGTTGACCATCTTTGGTGAAGTATTCGTTCGTGTGTACGTTATCACACATGGTTGTGATTTGGATGTTGTAGCCCCGATGTGGTGGATTTTATAATCCCGTGACCGTGGGTTTGAGTTGGAGAAGTGAATCGCGTGTGGTTTCGGATTCACGATGACGCGTGTGGTTTCGGTCATCTTATCAAATGAATCTCGTGTAGTTCGGATTCATGGTGACTCGCGTAGTTCGGTCATCTTATTGAGGTAGTAATCTCGTGTGGTTTCGGATTACTAAGGCTCGTGTAGTTCGGCCAACCTCGATGTTGTGAAGATAGTAATCTCGTGTGGTTTCGGATTACTAAGGCTCGTGTAGTTCGGCCAATCTTCATTGTGGTATTTGGTTCTCGGTATTGGGTTAAGGTGTTAACCTTGTTCGTTTATATTATTATATATTAATGTATTGTTGTGTTGTAGCTAACCCTCCGGGTGTAGCTATTTGGCGTTGTTCACATCGTCGTTGGTGAACTTATATTGTTATTGTATCTTTAGCTCGTTGCTTAGAGATCGTACGGTATGCTTAGTGTAGTGCCTTATATGGATGCCTCGGTATGCGGTATTTGTTATTTTGTGGCGTGTCCATTTTATACATATATATGTATGTAGTATATTATCATTCACTAAGCATTAGCTTACCCTCTCGTTGTTGACTCTTTTTATAGATCGCATGCGGATGGTGGCTCGGGTAAGCGCGAGGATTAGAGGACTTGCATAGTTTGCGTAGAAGGCTTGCTTTTGGATTTATTAGGATTGGGTAGCGTATCCCCAATCGCCATGCTCGGCTTTGTCTTGTATTAAGAGTCTTATGGTCTAAAATTGTATTTTTATACTTAAAGGGTAATTTGGGCACGTGTGGGCCCCACTTTGTGAAACTCGCTCAAACCTTAGTTATGTGCTAGTTTTACATATATTAATGTACGGTTAAAAGCGTTTTGGCTAAATGTGTCGGGAACTAGTCAAACATTTTCGTTAAATTGACTTCCGGGGACAGCGGGCTGTCCAGGTGATTCGGCGCGCCGCGCGCCCACCTGGCGCGCCGCGCAGATGACCTGCACCAGAAAATTTTTTTTTTTGTTTGAAATCTCGCCGTGTTTGGTCGGTTACGGTTTGGGTTGTTACATATGGTATCCAAGATTACATAATATATTATAAGACATGTATAATACAATATAAGTTAGCTAGGATATGATTAATATAAATTTGTTACCAATTTTCACGTAGCTACAACAAGCAAAAATATCCAATCTTGTTTTACCCATAACTTCTTTATTTTAAATCTGTTTTGAGTGTTTCAAGTTGCTATGGTTTCATATTGAACTTAAGTTTATGAATATAAACAGAAAAAGTATAAGTTTATGGTCAGAAATACAGGTTAAAAGTCATTTCTGTAAAGGTAGTCATTTCATTCGAAAGAACGACGTCTAGATGACCATTTTGGAAAACATACTTCCACTTTGAGTTTAACCATGATTTTTGGATATAGTTTCATGTTCATAATAAAAATCATTTTCCTAGAAGAACAACTTTTAAATCAAAGTTTATCATAGTTTTTAATTAACTAACCCAAAACAGCCCGCGGTGTTACTACGACGGCGTATATCCGGTTTTACGATGTTTTTCGTGTTTTCCGGTTTTAAATTATTAAGTTAGCATATCATATAGATATAGAACATGTGTTTAGTTGATTTTAAAAGTCAAGTTAGAAGGAATAACTTTTGTTTGCGAACAAGTTTAGAATTAACTAAACTATGTTCTAGTGATTTCAAGTTTAAACCTTCGAATAAGGTAGTTTTATATATATGAATAGAATGATGTTATGAACATCAATACTACCTCAGGTTTTGTGGATAAACCTACTGGAAATGAGAAAAATAGATCTAGCTTCAAAGGATCCTTGGATGGCTTGAAAGTTCTTGAAGCAGAATCATGACACGAAAACAAGTTCAAGTAAGATTTCCACTCGAAATAAGATTGTTATAGTTATAGAAATTGAATCAAAGTTTGAATATGAGTATTACCTTATATTAGAAAGATATCTTACTATAAATAAGAAAGATTTCTTGAGGTTGGATGATCACTTTACAAGATTGAAAGTAAGCTAGCAAACTTGGAAGTATTCTTGATTTTATGAAACTAGAACTTATAGAATTTATGAAGAACACTTAGAACTTGAAGATAGAACTTGAGAGAGATCAATTAGATGAAGAAAATTGAAGAATGAAAGTGTTTGTAGGTGTTTTTGATCTTTGGTATATGGATTAGATATAAAGGATGTGTAATTTTGTTTACATGTAAATAAGTCATGAATGATTACTAATATTTTTGTAATTTTATGAGATATTTCATGCTAGTTTCCAAATGATGGTTCCCACATGTGTTAGGTGACTCAAATAGGCTGCTAAGAGCTGATCATTGGATTGTATATACCAATAGTACATACATCTAAAAGTTGTGTAATGTACGAGTACGAATACGAGTGCATACGAGTAGAATTGTTGATGAAACTGAACGAGGATGTAATTGTAAGCATTTTTGTTAAGTAGAAGTATTTTGATATGTATCTTGAAGTCTTTCAAAAGTGTATGAATACATATTAAAACACTATATGTATATACATCTTAACTGAGTCGTTAAGTCATCGTTAGTCGTTACATGTAAATGTTGATTTGAAACCTTTAAGTTAACGATCTTGTTAAATGTTGTTAACCCAATGTTTATTATATCTAATGAGATGTTAAATTATTACATTATCATGATATTATGATATATTAATATATCTTAGTATGATATATATACAGTTAAATGTTTTTACAACGATAATCTTTACATATATGTCTCGTTTCGAAATCATTAAGTTAGTAGTCTTGTTTTTACATATGTAGTTCATTGTTAATACACTAAATGACATGTTTACTTATCATTTATCATGATTAAACATAGTGTATCAATATCTTAATATGATTCATATGTATTTAGTAAGACGTTGTTATAACGATAATCATTATATATATCGTTTCGAGTTTCTTAATTCAATAAACTCAATTTTATATATATAACTCATTGTTAAAATACCTAATGAGATACTTACTTATCATAATATCATTTTAACTATATATATAATCATATATATGTCATCATATAGTTTTTACAAGTTTTAACGTTCGTGAATCACCGGTCAACTTGGGTGGTCAATTGTCTATATGAAACCTATTTCAATTAATCAAGTCTTAACAAGTTTGATTGCTTAACATGTTGGAAACACTTAATCATGTAAATAACAATTTCATTTAATATATATAAACATGGAAAAGTTCGGGTCACTACAGTACTTGCTCCGACACTACTTGTTCTGACATTACTCGTTCCGGCATTATTTGTTCCTTTAGTTCTGTTATACATTGGTCCATTGACCTCACACTTTGTCATGCTATGACCATTTCTTTTACACCTGTTGCAAAATGTTGTGCAGAACCCCGGGTGATTCTCTTCACACCTTTGGCATTGCTGTTTCTGATTATTGTTGTTGTTGCGGTTGTTATTGTTGTTGGGACGATTATTGTAATTATTGTTGGGACATTTGTTGAACTTGTTATTACAATTGATGTTGTGGTTATTGGGATAGTTATTGCGATTGTGGTTGTGATTGTTGTTGTTGTATTGGTGACTCTTGTCATTGATTTCCTCCTACTTTCTCTTGACTTGTTTCATGTTAGCCTCTTCGGTCGTCTGTTCCTTAATCCTTCCTTTGATCTGGTTCACTAATTTGTGAGCCATTCGACTTGCCTTTTGTATGGAGGCGGGCTCGTGTGAACTTACATCTTCTTGAATTCTTTCCGGTAACCCTTTTACAAATGCGTCGATCTTCTCTTCTTCGTCTTCGAACGTTCTGGGACACAATAGGCACAATTCTGTGAATCGTCGTTTGTACGTGGTGATATCGAAACCTTGCGTTCGTAATCCTCTAAGCTCTACCTTGATCTTATTGACCTCGTTTCTGGGACGATACTACTCGTTCATCAATTGCTTGAATGCTGACCATGGTAGTGCGTAAGCAGCATCTTGTCCTACCTGCTCGAGATAGGTATTCCACCATGTTAACGCCGTACCTGTGAAGGTATGCATAGCGTACTTAACTTTGTCCTCTTCAGTACACTTACTTATGGCAAACACCGATTCGACCTTCTCGGTCCACCGTTTCAATCCAATTGGTCCTTCGGTTCCATCAAATTCCAAAGGTTTGCAGGCAGTGAATTCTTTGTAGGAGCATTCTACACGATTTCTTGTGGAATTAGTTCCACTGCTAGATCCAGAGTTATTGTTATTTTATATCGCAGCCTGTACTGCGGCTATGTTTGCTGCAAGGAAAACACGGAAGTCTTTCTCACTCATGTTCAAGTTCTGACGAGTTGCCGGTGCCATTTCCTTCAAAAATAGCCAAAAGAATTGAGTTAATCATATAGAATTTAAGAGTAGTCAATAGTATTTCGTAGCATTATATGAACTTATTTATAAAAGATTTTTCTTCATATTAGCATTTTATAGTTTTAATTCGGGTAGTACCTACCCGTTAAGTTCATACTTACTAGCTACTATACAACTCAACTACTATGCTTCTATATGAAAAACTTATTACAATAAAATTTCGCGTTCAAACTTTATACAAAAATATTACAACTTACAATACCGCTATTATACATATAGGATGAAATATAACACATAATAACATTGCTACTCTGCAGCTATAAAGGCAATTCTAGTTAATACGCAAGTTGTTCAGCAAAAGAAATAAAGACACGTAATTCATAAGTCCAGAAACAAGTCATGCATTCTGGTTTTACTAAGACGACTTCCCATCCTTGGTTTTGTGGAAAGTATCCATTATGACCATTGGCTAGGCAGCATGTTGTAATGTCGTCAAAAGGACGAGGGTTTCGTAATGCCCAACAGCCCCGTAACAATCTAAAAACCTTGTTTCTCATCTCAACTACCGAGTCCGTCACTTGTGGGAACGTTTTATTTAAAAGTTGCAACCCAATGTTCTTTTTCTCAATTTGATGAGAAGCGAACATTATTAACCCGTAAGCATAACATGCATCTTTATGTTGCACGTTAGAAGCTCTTTCTAACTCACAAAATCCTATGTTGGGATATGTTGAGTCAAAATAGGTTCTTAACCCGTAGCGTAAAATTGCATTTGGGTTCCCCGCATTTAACGCTTTAAAGAAAACACAGGGTAACTTATGGTCTCCCCAATGTGATATACCCCACCTATCAAAGGAAAGTCTTTTATAAACTAAGGCATTTCTGGAAAGTCTTTCAAATGTTTGACAAGTTAATTTCACCATAACTAAATGTGCTGATGAATTCTGACCGACTCTAGACAAGATTTCCTCAATCATATCCTCTGGTAGGTCTTCTAAAATATTCGGTTGTCTATCCTTAACGTCCATTTTGTTTTTATACTATAAAATAGACAAGGATTAGATTCGTAAAAGATAATTAACAACCAATACAAGCAATTTTTACATAGAACATAAAAGGACAGGCACACTACAATACATATAATACACAACATGATTACAACCCTCTAATCTGAATCACTGGTTTCTTCTTCTTTGGACTTGGTTCGTTTTCCTAATTTTCTAGGGATATATGATGTTCCTCTTATACGAGCCGTCGTTTTCCGCAATAGTTTAGAAAAACCTGTTGGTTTAGAGGTTCCTGGGTTATTGTTACAATTTAGGAAATACGGACGTTGCCGATACATATAAAGTTCATCGGGGTTGGAATCAGGTTTCTCTATTTTTATACCTTTTCCCTTATTATTTTCTTTTGCTTTATTAAATTGGGTCGAGGTAATTTCTATAACATCATCAGAATCCTCATCGGGATCCGATTCATTAGAAAATTGGTAATCTTCCCAATATTTTGCTTCCTCGGCGGAAACACCATTGACCATTATTGACTTTGGTCCGTTGGTTGAGGATTTTCTTTTATTTAATCGATTTACAGTAGCTATCAATATTTCTTCCTCCGAAACCTCTTCTTCTTCCGGTTCCTCCTCTTTCAGTTCCTCCTCTTCCGGTTCCTCCTCTTCCGGTTCCTCCTCTTCCGGTTCCTCCTCTTCCGGTTCCTCTTCGGGAATTTGTGAATCTTCCCAAAGTATATTCGACTCTTCATTATTATTAGGTGAGTCGATAGGATTTGTACTAGTAGTAGACATCTATCACACAATATCAAACACATTAAGAGATTAATATATCACATAATATTTACATGTTAATAATATATAGTTTCCAACAAAAGTGTTAAGCAATCGTTTTTAAAGAAAACACGGTCGAAGTCTAGACTCACTAATGTATCCTAACAAACTCGATAAGACAAACTAATGCAAATTTATGGTTTTCTAAGACCAACGCTCGGATACCAACTGAAATGTCCTGTTTATATTGATTATAAACGTTCCATATTAATTGATTTCGTTGCGAGGTTTTGACCTCTATATGAGACATTTTTCAAAGACTGCATTCGTTTTTAAAACAAACCATAACCTTTATTTTATCGACAAGGTTAAAAGGACACCACCTAGATTATTCGAAATGATAATCTAAAAATATCACACTTACACACTACCAATACATATTGGTTTACAATTTTAATATGTTACAACAAAGTAAATTTCGAATGCAGTTTTAAACAATATAATACAAGCATGCTGACTCCAAATCTTGTCCATATATTAGCATGCAATAGCGGAAGCTCTTAATAATCACCTGAGAATAAACATGCTTTAAACGTCAACAAAAATGTTGGTGAGTTATAGGTTTAACCTATATATTTATCAAATCGTAATAATAGACCACAAGATTTCATATTTCAATACACATCCCATACATAGAGATAAAAAAATCATTCATATGGTGAACACCTGATAACCGACATTAACAAGATGCATATAAGAATATCCCCATCATTCCAGGACATCCATCGGACATGATATAAAACTCGAAATACTAAAGAATCCGGTGCTTTGGATGGGGTTTGTTAGGCTCAATAGATCTATCTTTAGGATTCGCGTCAATTAGGCATGCACTAATTCTCAAAATTAGTGATGTTCCTTAGGCTACCAAACAAAAAGGGGCATATTCGGCTTCGATCATTCACCCATATAATGTAGTTTCATTTACTTGTGTCTATTTCGTAAAACATTTATAAAAATGCATGTATTCTCATCCCAAAATATTAGATTTTAAAAGTGGGACTATAACTCACTTTCACAGACTTTTACTTCGTCGGGAAGTAAGACTTGGCCACTAGTCGATTCACGAACCTATAAGAAATATGTACATATATATCAAAGTATGTTCAAAATATATTTACAACACTTTTAATACATTTTGATGTTTTAAGTTTATTAAGTTAGCTGTCCTTGTTAGTAACCTACAACTAGTTGTCCAAAGGTAGATGTACAGAAATAAATTGATATATATTATCTTGAATCAATCCACGACCCAGTGTATACACGTCTCAGGCTAGATCACAACTCAAAGTATATATATTTTTAGAATCAACCTCAACCCTGTATAGCTAACTCCAACATTACTGCATATAGAGTGTCTATGGTTGTTCCAAATAATATATATACATGGGTCGATATGATATGTCAAAATATTTGCATACGTGTCTATGGTATCCCAAGATTACATAATATATTAGAATACATATATAATACAATATAAGTTAGCTAGGATATGATATGTATAGAATCGTTACAATATTTCCCGTAGCTACAACAATCAAAAAATATTCAATCTTGTTTTACCCATAACTTCTTCGTTTTAAATCCGTTTTGAGTGAATTAAATTGCTATGGTTTCATATTGAACTCTATTTTATGAATCTAAACAGAAAAAGTATAGGTTTATAGTCGGAAATATAAGTTACAAGTCATTTTTGTAAGAGGTAGTCATTTCAGTCGAAAGAACGACGTCTTGATGACCATTTTGAAAAACATACTTCCACTTTGAGTTTAACCATGATTTTTGGATATAGTTTCATGTTCATAAGAAAAATCATTTTTCCAGAAGAACAACTTTTAAATCAAAGTTTATCATAGTTTTTATTCATCAAACCCAAAACAGCCCGCGGTGTTACTACGACGGCGTATGTCCGGTTTTACGGTGTTTTTCGTGTTTTCAGGTTTTAAATCATTAAGTTAGCATATCATATAGATACAGAATATGTGTTTAGTTGATTTTAAAAGTCAAGTTAGAAGGATTAACTTTTGTTTGCAAACAAGTTTAGAATTAACTAAACTATGTTCTAGTGATTTCAAGTTTAAACCTTCGAATAAGGTAGTTTTATATATATGAATCGAATGATGTTATGAACATCATTACTACCTCAGGTTTTGTGGATAAACCTACTGGAAATGAGAAAAATAGATCTAGCTTCAAAGGATCATTGGATGGCTTGAAAGTTCTTGAAGCAGAATCATGACACGAAAATAAGTTCAAGTAAGATTTCCACTCGAAATAAGATTGTTATAGTTATACAAATTGAATCAAAGTTTGAATATGAGTATTACCTTGTATTAGAAAGATATCTTACTGTAAATAAGAAAGATTTCTTGAGGTTGGATGATCACTTTACAAGATTGGAAGTAAGCTAGCAAACTTGGAAGTATTCTTGATTTTATAAAACTAGAACTTATAGAATTTATGAAGAACACTTAGAACTTGAAGATAGAACTTGAGAGAGATCAATTAGATGAAGAAAATTGAAGAATGAAAGTGTTTGTAGGTGTTTTTGGTCGTTGGTATATGGATTAGATATAAAGGATGTGTAACTTTGTTTACATGTAAATAAGTCATGAATGATTACTAATATTTTTGTAATTTTATGAGATATTTCATGCTAGTTGCCAAATGATGGTTCCCACATGTGTTAAGTGACTCACATGGGCTGCTAAGAGCTGATAATTGGAGTGTATATACCAATAGTACATACATCTAAAAGTTATGTATTGTACGAGTACGAATACGGGTGCATACGAGTAGAATTGTTGATGAAACTGAACGAGGATGTAATTGTAAGCATTTTTGTTAAGTAGAAGTATTTTGATAAATGTCTTGAAGTCTTTCAAAAGTGTATGAATACATATTAAAACACTACATGTATATACATTTTAACTGAGTCGTTAAGTCATCGTTAGTCGTTACATGTAAATGTTGTTTTGAAACCTTTAAGTTAACGATCTTGTTAAATGTTGTTAACCCATTGTTTATTATATCTAAAGAGATGTTAAATTATTACATTATCATGATATTATGATATATTAATATATCTTAGTATGATATATATACAGTTAAATGTTGTTACAACGATAATCGTTACATATATGTCTCGTTTCGAAATCATTAAGTTAGTAGTCTTGTTTTTACATATGTAGTTCATTGTTAATATACTTAATGATATGTTTACTTATCATTTATCATGATTATATAATGTAACAATATCTTAAAATGATCCATATGTATTTAGTAAGACGTTGATATAATGATAATCGTTATATATATCGTTTTCGAGTTTCATAATTCAATAGTCTCATTTTTATGTATATAACTCATTGTTAAAATACCTAATGAGATACTTACTTATCATAAAATCATGTTAACTATATATATCCATATATAAGTCATCATATAGTTTTTACAAGTTTTAACGTTCGTGAATTACCGGTCAACTTGGGTGGTCAATTGTCTATATAAAACCTATTTCAATTAATCAAGTCTTAACAAGTTTGATTGCTTAACATGTCGGAAACACTTAATCATGTAAATAACAATTTCATTTAATATATAAAAATATGGAAAAGTTCGGGTCACTACAGTTGTAACAGCCCATCTACTAAAGGTATTAATTTATTATTATTAATGTGTTAATTAACAAAACAATGTTAGAAAAAGGACCATGTTTGTAAGAGAAAGGACCTATGGTGTAACTTTTAGAGTTTCAATGGGTTAAAAGTGTTAATAAGTGATAAATCATCTCTAATAAACTTGGGTCAGCAACTTATTTCATCATAAGCTGGAAGAAAAGAAGAAAAAAAAGGTAACGAGTGTGAGTGTATGTGTGGCGATTTGGAGAGTTTAAAGACACAACTCTTGAATTTTTTTCATGCTAGTCAATCTTTGGGTGTAATTATCTTCAATAACACTTGATAAACCCATTGAAGCCTAAGATTCATCATCTTCTCTACATCAACTAGTAATTTGGGGTTTTGTAACCTAACTTTGAGGTATGAATAATTATTACTTTAAATACGAAAATTATGTAATTAGATGATGTTCTTATTGTTAGAAACAAGGTTTTTCAACTAAGTGGAACCCTAATTCGAATTTTAGGGTTTATGTGCCAAAATTAGGGAAAATTGTTGATTTTGTATGAAGATAAACTTGTAGTCAAAAAGCTTGTTGGATGGAGTCAAAAATATGACTTTGACTATGTTTTATGAAAAATAATGTTTATGTAAGTTAGATATTGGATGACATGAGTAATGGGTTGGAAAGACTTGAAGTTTTGAGTCTTGAACTAATTAATTAATGTCAAAATGGGTTTTGTGAGTTTAAAGGAAGAACCTTAGGTTTGATTGGTCTTGAATGACTTGTATGAATAAATCGTGATACATATGTATGCTTGTATGATTAGGTTAAGATACTTGGAATTGGGCTTGAGGAATTATTGTGCTTTGGTTGTAATTGACTTGCTTGCGGTTAAGGTGAGTTCATGATATATACTTGTATGTATGTATTCGATTGAATTGTAGTGGCTCTAGTGTGTTTAAGCGCACTAGAGTATATTTGTAGTGGCTTTAGGGTGCCTACGCACACTAAAGTATAATGTAGTGGCCTTACTGTGTTTATACACACTAGGGTATATTTTGTAGTGGCTCTAGTGTATTGATCACACATTAAAGTATATTTTGTAGTGGCTCTAGAAGTGTGCCGGAGCACTCTAGAGTATGTTGATGACACTTGATTGTGTTATACAATGAGCTTACATCTAGGATGTAGGTGGGACTCTAATGGTGTCGTTGATACCTTAGTTTGCCCAACATAGTAGATTGCATACATATTTACATTTGTATATTATGTTCTCACTAAGCGTTAGCTTACTCTTGCGTTGTTTACATTTTTTATAGATTCGGGTGCGGATAAAGGAAATGGTAAGCTTGATGATTAGCTTGTTGGTGTGAAGTTCTTTTGGATATTGATATGCTCAACTAGACGTAGTTGGTTTATAGGTGCTTTTGAGTGGGATAGATATATCCTAAGGACCATGCTCATGAATTTTGGTTTCGTCATGTCAAAATGGGTCAAGCTGTAATAGTTATTTGTAATGAGTCTATTAATACTAATTAATGATGGTAGTTTGTGAATATCTAAACTTGTTGAAAATGTTGCTTTGTATATATCTAATGGCTCAAAACAGGTTGCGTTCACTGTTGTTGGTTGGAGTTAAAACGGGTCAGGTGTCAAAATGGTTTAAAAAAAGGGGGGGTTACCATTTTGCAGTTATTGGTTTTTAGACGTTAAATAGACTGTTAGTGAAGGCTACATTTTCGACGAGTTTTGTTATGTTTCGATTTCAGGTAGGTATGAAGATTTTGCATTTCGTTGGTTATTGGCTTTTCATTTGGAGATCCAAAATACCAAGCATACTTAACCATCTTAAAACTCATTTTTTTAACTTATAACAATAAGATAAGGTATTCGAATATCATACTAAAATGATAGAGAAAATCTTGTATCCAAAATATAGCTCCCGAGTTGTGTTTCGGAGTTATGTTTCGAAAAAATCTAGTGACGTTTAGCAATATTTCAGTCATACTGGACAGTGGACATTCTGAGACACATAACATGCAAAAGCTAGGACGCAAGTTGTGTGTCACTTAATGCAATTTGTGAAGGAAAAATTTGTAGTGACCCTAACTTTTCCATGTTTATATATATTAATTGAGATTGATATTTACATGACTAAATGTTTCCAACGTGTTAAGCAATCAAACTTGTTAAGACTTGATTAAATGAAATAAGTTTCATATAGACAATTGATCACCCAAGTTGACCGGCGATTCACGAACGTTACAAATTTGTAAAAAATACATGTTGTGGTATATATAGACATATATATATGGTTGACATGAGATTATAATGAGTAAGTATCTCACTAAGTATATTAATAATGTGTGATATACATAAGAAATGAGATTACTAAGTTAAGAAACTCGAAATGATATATATAACGATTATCGTTATGATAACGTCTACTAAATACATATGTATCATATTAAGATATTGATACACTATATTTAACATGATAAAATGATATTTAAATATATCATTAAGTGTGTTAACAATGAACTACATATGTAAAAACAAGACTACTAACTCAAGAATTACGAAACGAGACTTATATGTAACGATTATCGTTGTAACGATATTTTAATGTATATATCATATTAAGAGATATTCATACATCATAATATCATGATAACATAATAATTTAACATCTCATTTGATATAATAAACATTGGGTTAACAACATTAATTGAGATCGTTAACTTAAAGGTTTCAAAACAACACTTACATGTAACGACTAACGAAGACTTAACGACTCCATTAGAATGTATATACATGTTGTGTTTTGATATGTATTCTTACACTTTTGAAAGACTTCAATACACATATCAAAGTACTTCTACTTAACAAAAATGCTTAAAATTACATCCTCGTTCAGTTTCATCAACAATTCTACTCGTATGCACCCGTATTTGTACTCGTACAATACACAGCTTTTAGATGTATGTACTATTGGTATATACACTCCAATGATCAGCTCTTAGAAGCCCATGTGATTCACCTAACACATGTGGGAACCATCATTTGGTAACTAGCATGAAATATCTCATAAAATTACAAAAATATTAGTAATCATTCATGACTTATTTATATGAAAACAAAATTACATATCCTTTATATCTAATCCATATACCAACGAAAAAAACACCTAAAAACACTTTCATTCTTCAAGTTTCTTCATCTAATTGATCTCTCTCAAGTTCCATCTTCAAGTTCTAAGTGTTCTTCATAAATTCCATAAGTATAGTTTCATTAAAATCAAGAATACTTCCAAGTTTGCAAGTCTACTTCCAAGCTTTCTAATCCATTCCAAGTAATCATCTAAGATCAAGGAACCTTTGTTATTTACAGTAGGTTATCTTTCTAATTCAAGGTAATATTCATATTCAAACTTTGATTCAATTTCTACAACTATAACAATCTTATTTCGAGTGAAAATCTTACTTGAACTGTTTTCGTGTCATGATTCTGCTTCAAGAACTTTCAAGCCATCCAAGGATCCTTTGAAGCTAGATCCATTTTTCTCATTTCTAGTAGTTTTATCTAGAAAACTTAAGGTAGTAATGATGTTCATAACATCATTCGATTCATACATATAAAGCTATCTTATTCGAAGATTTAAACTTGTAATCACTAGAACATAGTTTAGTTAATTCTAAACTTGTTCGCAAACAAAAGTTAATCCTTCTAACTTGAATTTTAAAATCAACTAAACACATGTTCTATATCTATATGATATGCTAACTTAATGATTTAAAACCTGGAAACACGATGAACACCATAAAATCGGATATACGCCGTCGTAGTGAAACCGGGGGCTGTTTTGGTTTGGATAATTAAAAACTATGATAAACTTTAATTTAAGTTGTTCTTCTGGGAAAATTATTTTTCATATGAACATGAAACTATATCCAAAAATCTTGGTTAAACTCAAAGTGAAAGTATGTTTTTCAAAATGGTCATCAAGATGTCGTTCTTTCGACGGAAATGACTACCTCTTTAGTAATTGACATGTAACTTAAATTTCCGACTATAAACCTATACTTTTTATGTTTGTATTCTTAAATTAGAGTTCAATATGAAACCATAGCAATTTGATTCACTCAAAATGGATTTAAAATGGAGAAGTTATGGGTAAAACAAGATTGGATATTTTTTGATCTTTTTAGCTACGGGAAATGTTTAACAAATCTATACAAATCATATCCTAGCTAACTTATAATGTATTATACATGTATTCTAATATATTATGTAATCTTGGGATACCATAGACACGTACGCAAATGTTTTGACATATCATATCGGCCCATGTATATATATTATTTGGAACAACCATAGACACTCTATATGTAGTAATGTTGGAGTTAGCTATACATGTTTGAGGTTGAATCTAAAAATATATATACTTTGAGTTGTGATCTAGCCTGAGACGTATATACACTGGTTCGTGGATTGATTCAAGATAATATATATCGATTTATTTCTGTACATCTAACTGTGGACAACTAGTTGTAGGTTATTAACGAGGACAGCTGACTTAATACACTCAAATCTTTAAAACATAATAAAAATGGATGAATTATATTTTGATCATACTTTGATATATATGTACATATTTGTATCGGTTCGTGAATCGATCTGTGGCCAAGTCTTATTTTCGAGGAAGGAAATATCTGTGAAAGTGAGTTATAGTCCCACTTTTAAAATCTAATATTTTTGGGATAAGAATACATGCAGGTTTTATAAATGATTTACAAAATAGACACAAGTACGTGAAACTACATTCTATGGTTGAATTATCAAAATCGAATATGCCCCTTTTTATTAAGTCTAGTAATCTAAGAATTAGGGAACAGACACCCTAATTGACGCGAATCCTAAAGATAGATCTATTGGGCCTAACAAACCCTATCCAAAGTACCGGATGCTTTAGTACTTCGAAATTTATATCATATCCGAAGGTTGTCCCGGAATGATGGGTATATTCTTATATATGCATCTTGTTAATGTCGGTTACCAGGTGTTCACCATATGAATGATTTTATCTCTATGTATGGGATGTGTATTGAAATATGAAATCTTGTGGTCTATTATTACGATTTGATATATATAGGTTAAACCTATAACTCACCAACATTTTTGTTGACGTTTAAAGCATGTTTATTCTCAGGTGAATACTAAGAGCTTACGCTGTTGCATACTAAAATAAGGAAAAGATTTGGAGTCCATGTTTGTATGATATTGTGTAAAAACTGCATTCAAGAAACATAAGTCGATGTAATATATTTCTATTGTAAACCATTATGTAATGGTCATGTGTAAACAGTGTAATTTAGATTATCATTATTTGATAATCTACATAATGCTTTTAAAACCTTTATTGATAAAATAAAGGTTATGGTTGTTTTAGAAATGAATGCAGTCTTTGAAAAACGTCTCATATAGAGGTCAAAACCTCGCAACGAAATTAATTAATATGGAACGTTTATAATCAATATGAACGGGACATTTCAGTTGGTATCCGAGTGTTGGTCTTAGAGAACTAGAAAATTTGCATTAGTGTGTCTTATCGAGTTTGTTAGGATGCATTAGTGAGTCTGGACTTCGACCGTGTTTTCTTTAAAAATGATTGCTTAACATTTTTGTTGGAAACTATATATTATTAACATGTAAATATTATGTGATATATTAATCTCTTAACATGTTTGATATTGTGTGATAGATGTCTACCTATAGCACAAATCCCATTGACTCACCTAATAATAACGAAGAGTCAGATATATATTGGCAAGATTCACAAGTTCCCGAAGAACCGGAAGAAGAGGAAACGGAACCAGAAGAAGAGGAACCGAAAGAAGAGGAACCAGAAGAAGAGGAACCGGAAGAGGAAGAGGTTCCGGAGGGGGGATAGTAGGAACCACAGAAAACCGTTCAAATAAAAGAAAATCCTTAACCAATGGACCAAAGTAAATAATGGTCAATGGTGTTTCCGCTAAGGAAGCAAAATATTGTGAAAATTACCAATTTTCCGATGAATCGGATCCTGATGAGGATTCCGATGATGTTATAGAAATTACCCCGACCCAATTTAATGAGGCAAAAGAAAATAATAAGGGAAAAGACATCAAAATAGAGAAATCTGATTCCGACCCCGATGAACTTTATATGTACCGTCAACACCCGTATTTTCAATATCGTGACAATAACCCGGGAACCTCTAAACCACCAGGTTTTTCTAAACCAATGTGGAAAATGATGGCTCGTATTAGAGGAACATCATATATCCCTAGAAAATTAGGAAAAAGAACCAAGTCCAAAGAAGAAGAAACCAGCGATTCAGATTAGAGGGGTGTGAGCATGTTGTGTAATAAATGTATTGTAGTGTGCTTGTACTTTTATGTACTATGTAAAAATTGCTTGTATTGTTTGTTATTACGAATCTAATCCTTATCTATTTTATAGTATAAAAACAAAATGGACGTTAAGGGTAGACAACCGAATATTTTAGAAGACCTACCAGAGGATATGATTGAGGAAATCTTGTCTAGAGTCGGTCAGAATTCATCAGCACATTTAGTTATGGCAAAAGTAACTTGTCAAACATTTGAAAGACTTTCCAGAAATGCCTTAATTTATAAAAGGCATTCCTTTGATAGGTGAGGTATATCACATTGGGGAGACCGTAAGTTACGCCGTGTTTTCTTTAAAGCACTAAATGCGGGGAACCCAAATGCAATTTTACGCTACAGGTTAAGAACCTATTTTGACTCAACATATCCCAACATAGAATTTCGTGAATTAGAAAGAGCTTCTAACATGCAACATAAAGAGGCATGTTATGCTTACGGGTTAGTGATGTTCGCTTCTTACCAAAGTGAGAAAAAGAACATCGGATTGCAGCTTTTAAATAAAACTTTCCCACAAGTGACGGATTCAGTAGTTGGGGTGAGAAACAAGGTTTTTAGATTATTACGGGGCTGTTGGACATTACGAAACCCTCGTCCTTTTGACGACATTACAACACGCTGCCTAGCCAATGGTCATAACGGTTATTTTCCACAAGACCAAGGATGGGAAGTCGTCTTAGTAAAACCAGAATGCATGACTTGTTTCTGGACTTATGAATTACGTGTCTTTATCTCCTTTGCTGAACAACTTGCGTATTAACTAGATTTATCTTCAAAACTGTCCTGTATCATAGTGTACTATATTTCATGTTATATGTAATATAGCGAAGTTGTAAGTTTGAAGAATATTTGTATGTGATATATTATTATAATCAGTTTTTCATATGGAATTGTAGTAGTTGAATTGTATATTAGCTACTAAGTATGAACTTAACGGGCAGGTAGTACCCGAATTTAAACTTATAAAACGCTAATATGAAGAAAAAGCTTTTATAAATGAGTTCATATTATGCTACGAGATACTATTGAATACTCTTAATATTCTGTATGATTAACTTGTTTCATTTGACTATTTTGAAGGAAATGGCACTGACTACTCGACACACCTTGAATATGAGCGAAGAGGAATTTCGTGCCTTTCTTGCTTCAAACATAGCCGTAGTACAGGCCGCGCTACATACCAACAATAACTCTGAATCTAGCAATACAGCTAACGGCGCAAGAAATCGTGTAGGATGCTCCTACAAGGAATTCACTGCCTGCAAACCTTCAGAATTTGATGGGACCGAAGGACCAATCGGATTGAAAAGTGGACCGAGAAAGTTGAATCGGTGTTTGCCATAAGTAAGTGTGCTGAAGGAGACAAAGTGAAGTACGCTACGCATACCTTCACAGGTATTGCGTTAACATAGTGGAATACCTATCTAGAGCA
This sequence comes from Rutidosis leptorrhynchoides, assembly GCF_046630445.1. Classification (NCBI taxonomy): domain Eukaryota; kingdom Viridiplantae; phylum Streptophyta; class Magnoliopsida; order Asterales; family Asteraceae; genus Rutidosis; species Rutidosis leptorrhynchoides. The sequence continues at coordinate 96,573,130 of NC_092339.1, forward strand.
AGTGGGACAAGATGCTGCTTACGCGCTACCGTGGTCAGCATTCAAGCACTTGATGAACGAGAAGTACCGTTCCAGAACCGAGGTCAATAAGCTCAAGTCAGAACTTAGAGGGTTACGAACACAGGGATTCGATATTACTTCGTACGAAAGACGATTCACAGAATTGTGCCTATTGTGTCCGAGAGCATTCGAAGATGAGGAAGTGAAGATCGACACGTTTGTGAAAGGGTTACCGGAGAGAATCCAAGAAGATATAAGTTCACACGAGCCTGCCTCCATACAAAAGGCATGTAGAATGATTCACAAACTAGTGAACCGGATTGAGGGAAGAATTAAAGAACAGGTGGCCGAAGAGGCCAACGTGAAGCTAGTTAAAAGAAAGTGGGAGGAAAACGGTGATAAGAATCACCAATACAACAACAACTATCCCAACAATCGCAACATCAATCGCAACTACAACAAACGGCACAACAACAACTACAACAATCATCCCAACAACAATAACAACTGCAACAACAACAACAACAATCTGAAGCAGCTATGCCAAAGGTGTGAAAAGTATCACTCGGGGTTCTGCACCAAATTTTGCAACAAGTGTAAAAGAAATGGTCATAGCGCGGCGAAGTGTGAGGTCTACGGGCCAGGGGTTAACAGAACGAAAGGAACAAATGGTGTCAGAACAAGTAATGGCGGAGCAAGTAGTGTCGAAGCAAGTTATGCCAATGTAGTTTGTTATAAATGTGGAAAATCGGGCCACATTATTAGAAATTGCCCGAACCAGGAAAACACGAATGGACAAGGCCGCGGAAGAGTTTTCAATATTAATGCGGCAGAGTCACAGGAAGACCCGGAACTTGTTACGAGTACGTTTATTATTGACAATAAATCTGCTTACATTATATTTGATTTGGGTGCGGATAGAAGCTATATGAGTAGAGATTTTTGTGCTAAATTAAGTTGTCCATTGACGCCGTTGGATAGTAAATTTTTACTCGAATTAGTAAACGGTAAATTAATTTCAGCAGATTATATATGCCGGAATCGAGAAATTAAACTGGGTAGCGAAATATTTAAGATTGATTTGATACCAGTAGAGTTAGGGAGTTTTGATGTAATAGTTGGCATGGACTGGCTGAAGGAGATGAAAGCAGAGATCGTATGTTACAAAAATGAAATTTGCATTGTACGAGAAGAAGGAGAACCCTTAATGGTGTACGGAGAAAAGGGCAACATGAAGCTACATCTAATTAGTAATTTGAAGGCACAAAAACTAATAAGAAAAGGTTGCTATGTTGTTCTAGCACACGTCAAGAAAGTACAAACTGAAGAAAAGAGCATCAATGATGTTTTCGTCGCAAAAGAATTTCCCGATGTATTTCCGAAAGAATTATCGGGACTACCTCCACATCGATCTGTTGAATTTCAAATAGATCTTGTACCAGGAGTTGCACCAATAGCTCGTGCTCCTTACAGACTCGCACCCAGTGAGATGAAAGAACTGCAAAGCCAACTGCAAGAACTATTAGAACGTGGTTTCATTCGACCAAGCACATCACCATGGGGAGCTCCTGTTTTGTTTGTCAAGAAGAAGGATGGTACATTTAGGTTGTGTATTGACTACAGAGAGTTGAATAAACTTACCATCAAAAACCGTTATCCACTGCCGAGAATTGACTGCTTATTTGATCAACCACAAGGCTCATCGGTTTATTCGAAAATCGATTTACGTTCTGGATATCATCAAATGCGGGTAAAGGAGGATGATATTCCAAAAAATGCTTTTAGGACGCGTTATGGTCATTACGAGTTTATGGTTATGCCGTTTGGATTGACTAACGCACCAGCTGTGTTCATGGACCTTATGAACCGAGTGTGTGGGCCATATCTTGACAAGTTTGTCATTGTATTCATCGATGACATACTTATTTACTCAAAGAATGATCAAGAGCACGAAGAACATTTGAGAAAAGTGCTAGAAGTATTGAGGAAAGAAAAACTGTACGCTAAGTTTTCAAAGTGTGCATTTTGGTTAGAAGAAGTTCAATTCCTCGGTCACATAGTGAACAAAGAAGGTATCCAGGTGGACCCAGCAAAGATCGAAACCGTTGAAAAGTGGAAAACCCCAAAAACTCCGAAGCATATACGTCAATTTTTAGGATTGGCTGGTTACTACAGAAGATTCATCCAAGATTTTTCAAAAATAGCAAAACCCTTGACTGCATTAACGCATAAAGGGAAGAAATTTGAATGGAAGGATGAACAAGAGAAGGCGTTTCAGTTATTGAAGAAAAAGCTAACTACGGCACCTATATTGTCATTGCCTGAAGGGAATGATGATTTTGTGATTTATTGTGATGCATCAAAGCAAGGTCTCGGTTGTGTATTAATGCAACGAACGAAGGTGATTTCTTATGCGTCTAGACAATTGAAGATTCACGAGCAAAATTATACGACTCACGATTTGGAATTGGGTGCTGTTGTTTTTGCATTAAAGACTTGGAGGCATTATTTATATGGGGTCAAAAGAATTATATATACGTACTACAAAAGTCTCCAACATATATTTAATCAGAAGCAACTGAATATGAGACAACGCAGGTGGATTGAACTGTTGAATGATTATGATTTTGAGATTCGATACCACCCGGGGAAGGCGAATGTGGTAGCTGACGCTTTGAGTAGAAAGGACAGAGAGCCTATACGGGTAAAAGCTATGAATATAATTATTCATACTAACCTTACTACTCAAATAAAGGAGGCGCAACAGGGGGTTGTAAAAGAAGAAAAGTTGAAGAATGAGGTACCCAAAGGATCAGAGAAACATCTTAATATTCGGGAAGACGGAACCCGATATAGGGCTGATAGAATTTGGGTACCAAGGTTTGGAGATGTGAGAGAAATGGTACTTAAGGAAGCACATAAAACCAGATATTCAATACATCCCGGAGCGGGGAAGATGTATAAAGATCTCAAGAAACACTTTTGGTGGCCGGGTATGAAAGCCGATATTGCTAAATATGTAGGAGAATGTTTGAAGTGTTCTAAGGTCAAAGCTGAACATCAGAAACCATCAGGTCTACTACAACAACCTGAAATCCTGGAATGGAAATGGGAAAACATTACCATAGATTTTATTACTAAATTGCCAAGGACTGCAAGTGGTTATGATACTATTTGGGTAATAGTTGATCGTCTCACCAAGTCAGCACACTTCCTGCCAATGAGAGAAGATGACAAAATGGAGAAGTTGGCGCGATTGTATTTGAAGGAGGTTGTCTCCAGACATGGAATACCCGTCTCTATTATCTCTGATAGGGATGGTAGATTTGTTTCAAGGTTCTGGCAGACGTTGCAACAAGCATTGGAAACTCGTCTAGACATGAGTACTGCCTATTATCTACAAACTAATGGGCAGAGTGAAAGGACGATACAAATGCTTGAAGACATACTACGAGCATATGTTATTGATTTCGGAAACAGTTGGGATCGACACCTACCGTTAGCAGAATTTTCCTACAACAACAGTTATCATTCTAGTATTGAGATGGCGCCATTTGAGGCACTTTATGGTAGAAAGTGCAGGCCTCCGATTTGTTGAAATGAAGTGGGGGATAGACAGATTACGAGTCCGGAGATAATACAAGAAACTACCGAGAAAATCATCCAAATTCAACAACGATTGAAAACCGGCCAGAGTCGACAAAAGAGCTACGCGGACAGTAAAAGAAAAGATATAGAGTTGAAATTGGAGAAAATGGTCATGCTTAAGGTTTCACCTTGGAAAGGCTTTGTTCGATTTGGTAAACGGGGAAAACTAAATCCAAGGTACATTGGACCATTCAAGATTATAGATCATGTCGGACCAATAGCTTACCAACTGGAGCTACCTCAACAACTCGCGGCTGTACAAAACACTTTCCACGTCTCGAATTTGAAGAAATGTTTTGCTAAAGAAGATCTCACTATTCCATTGGACGAAATCCAAATCAATGAAAAACTTCAATTCATTGAAGAACCCGTCGAAATAATGGATCGTGAGGTTAAGAGACTTAAGAAAAACAAGATACCGATTGTTAAGGTTCGATGGAATGCTCGTAGAGGACCCGAGTTCACCTGGGAGCATGAAGATCAGATGAAGAAGAAATACCCGCATCTATTTCCAGAAGATTCGTCAAAACCTTCAACAGCTTAAAATTTCGGGATGAAATTTATTTAACGAGTAGGTATTGTAGTGACCCGAACTTTTCCATGTTTATATATATTAATTGAGATTGATATTTACATGACTAAATGCTTCCAACGTGTTAAGCAATCAAACTTGTTAAGACTTGATTAAATGAAATAAGTTTCATATAGACAATTGATAAGCCAAGTTGACCGGAGATTCACGAACGTTACAAATTTGTAAAAACTACATGTTGTGGTATATATAGACATATATATATGGTTGACATGAGATTATGATGAGTAAGTATCTCACTAAGTATATTAACAATGTGTGATATACATAAGAAATGAGATTACTAAGTTAAGAAACTCGAAATGATATATATAACGATTATCGTTATGATAACGTCTACAAAATACATATGTATCATATTAAGATATTGATACACTATATTTAACATGATAAAATGATATTTAAATATATCATTAAGTGTGTTAACAATGAACTACATATGTAAAAACAAGACTACTAACTCAAGAATTACGAAACGAGACTTATATGTAACGATTATCGTTGTAACGATATTTTAATGTATATATCATATTAAGAGATATTCATACATCATAATATCATGATAACATAATAATTTAACATCTCATTTGATATAATAAACATTGGTTTAACAACATTAATTGAGATCGTTAACTTAAAGGTTTCAAAACAACACTTACATGTAACGACTAACGAAGACTTAACGACTCCATTAGAATGTATATACATGTTGTGTTTTGATATGTATTCTTACACTTTTGAAAGACTTCAAGACACATATCAAAGTACTTCTACTTAACAAAAATGCTTACAATTACATCCTCGTTCAGCTTCATCAACAATTCTACTCGTATGCACCTGTATTTGTACTCGTACAATACACAGCTTTTAGATGTATGTATTATTGGTATATACACTCCAATTATCAGCTCTTAGCAGCCCATGTGAGTCACCTAACACATGTGGGAACCATCATTTGGCAACTAGCATGAAATATAAAGTTACAAAAATATTAGTAATCATTCACGACTTATTTACATGAAAACAAAATTACATATCCTTTATATCTAATCCATATACCAACGACCAAAAACACCTACAAACACTTTCATTCTTCAATTTTCTTCATCTAATTGATCTCTCTCAAGTTCCATCTTCAAGTTCTAAGTGTTCTTCATAAATTCCATAAGTATAGTTTCATTAAAATCAAGAATACTTCCAAGTTTGCAAGTCTACTTCCAAGCTTTCTAATCCATTTCAAGTAATCATCTAAGATCAATGAACCTTTGTTATTTACAGTAGGTTATATTTTTAATTCAAGTTAATATTCATATTCAAACTTTGATTCAATTTCTACAACTATAACAATCTTATTTCGAGTGAAAATCTTACTTGAACTGTTTTCGTGTCATGATTCTGCTTCAAGAACTTTCAAGCCGTCCAAGGATCCTTTAAATCTAGATCCATTTTTCTCATCCAAAAAACTTAAGGTAGCAATGATGTTCATAACATCATTCGATTCATACATATAAAGCTATCATATTCGAAAGTTTAAAATTGTAATCACTAGAACATAGTTTAGTTAATTTTAAACTTGTTCGCAAACAAAAGTTAATCCTTCTAACTTGACTTTTAAAATCAACTAAACACATGTTATATATCTATATGATATACTAACTTAATGATTTAAAACCTGGAAACACTATGAACACCATAAAATCGGATATACGCCGTCGTAGTGAAACCGGGGGCTGTTTTGGTTTGGATAATTAAAAACTATGATAAACTTTGATTTAAAAGTTGTTCTTCTGGGAAAATGATTTTTTATATGAACATGAAACTATATCCAAAAATCTTGGTTACACTCAAAGTGAAAGTATGTTTTTCAAAATGGTCATCAAGATGTCGTTCTTTCGACGGAAATGACTACCTCTTTAGTAATTGACATGTAACTTAAATTTCCGACTATAAACCTATACTTTTTATGTTTGGATTCTTAAATTAGAGTTCAATATGAAACCATAGCAATTTGATTCACTCAAAATGGATTTAAAATGGAGAAGTTATGGGTAAAACAAGATTGGATATTTTTTGATCTTTTTAGCTACGGGAAATGTTTAACAAATCTATACAAATCATATCCTAGCTAACTTATAATGTATTATACATGTATTCTAATATATTATGTAATCTTGGGATACCATAGACACGTACGCAAATGTTTTGACATATCATATCGGCCCATGTATATATATTATTTGGAACAACCATAGACACTCTATATGCAGTAATGTTGGAGTTAGCTATACAGGATTGAGGTTGATTCCAAAAATATATATACTTTGAGTTGTGATCTAGCCTGAGACGTGTATACACTGGGTCGTGGATTGATTCAAGATAATATATATCGATTTATTTCTGTACATCTAACTGTGGACAACTAGTTGTAGGTTATTAACGAGGACAGCTGACTTAATACACTCAAATCTTTAAAACATAATAAAAATGGTTGTAATTATATTTTGATCATACTTTGATATATATGTACATATTTGTATAGGTTCGTGAATCGATCCGTGGCCAAGTCTTATTTCCGAGGAAGGAAATATCCGTGAAAGTGAGTTATAGTCCCACTTTTAAAATCTAATATTTTTGGGATGAGTATACATGCAGGTTTTATAAATGATTTACAAAATAGACACAAGTACGTGAAACTACATTCTATGGTTGAATTATCGAAATCGAATATGCCCCTTTTTATTAAGTCTGGTAATCTAAGAATTAGGGAACAGACACCCTAATTGACGCGAATCTTAAAGATAGATCTATTGGCCTAACAAACCTCATCCAAAGTACCGGATGCTTTAGTACTTCGAAATTTATATCATATCCGAAGGGTGTCCCGGAATGATGGGGATATTCTTATATATGCATCTTGTTAATGTCGGTTACCAGGTGTTCACCATATGAATGATTTTATCTCTATGTATGGGATGTGTATTGAAATATGAAATCTTGTGGTCTATTGTTACGATTTGATATATATAGGTTAAACCTATAACTCACCAACATTTTTGTTGACGTTTAAAGCATGTTTATTCTCAAGTGAATACTAAGAGCTTCCGCTGTTGCATACTAAAATAAGGACAAGATTTGGAGTCCATATTTGTATGATATTGTGTAAAAACTGCATTCAAGAAACATATGTCGATGTAATATATTTCTATTGTAAACCATTATGTAATGGTCATGTGTAAACAGTATATTTTAGATTATCATTATTTGATAATCTACGTAATGTTTTTAAAACCTTTATTGATAAAATAAAGGTTATGGTTGTTTTAAAAATGAATGCAGTCTTTGAAAAACGTCTCATATAGAGGTTAAAACCTCGCAACGAAATCAATTAATATGGAACGTTTATAATCAATATTAACGGGACATTTCAAAATTGTTCTTTTTTTCTTTTATTAATCGTTAAAAAATTTCAGTTAATATTAGAATCCCTTTAAACAGCAATTTAGAGTAAAAAATTATATTAACTTATATAATACACCTAATTATAAACTTTATCGTACGCAGAGGCGGATCCAGTGTATAAGGGAGGGGGCGCCCGCCCCCGGTGGATTTCGAAATTTTAGTGCAAATTTTTTCGGTTTTTCGATTTTGCCCCGGTGGAATTTTTTTTTTTTTTTGCCCCAAACCCTTCATATTTTGCCCCAAAACCTCCATATTTTGCCCCAAAACATTCGTATTTAGCCCAAAAACCTCCAAATTTTGCTCAAAAAACTCTATATTTTGACAAAAAAAAATTCCTACGTTTTAGAAAAAATTTCGCCCCCGATGAAAAATTTTCCTGGATCCACCAATGATCGTACGTATTATATTTTCATTATATATTCAATTCAATAAATATTTGTAGAAATGTTACGTGACTTTTTATTTTATTTGGAAACCGCTAGTCCGGCTACTTAAGTAAAACAACGACTCCGTAAAAAGCTGGCGACATTAACATGAACGTATTTTTTTAGCATTTTTTGTTTCTTTCATATGATTATTTAATTACTCGGTAATTATTAATTATCCAGACATATATCCAAAGCCGGCTCCACATCACGAAAAACAACGTGTGGACACAATGGCAGCAGACGCCAAATGCCAATTTGTGGTTTAGTAGTTGTAACTTGAAATTCAAATTAACATTAACAAAAGTCCAATCAAGCTATCACGTTCCATGTTTATGATCGAATTTATCACGGAGTAAATTTAGCACTCTCTAATTAATTCAGAATTTATATTTGAGATTGTGTTAACAGGTCCGTAGTGATAGTTGTTTCTTGTATAAATTGTGGCATCTTTTTTAGAGTTAAGAGAGACAGACCATTATCACATTAACTACAACATAAGGTTTAAGTTTCGGTTTTTCGATTTCGGTTTTTCGATTTAAGTTAAGAGAGACACACCGCCACTATCACAAATCTAGGCCAACAAAGCCCCTTATTGAACCACATTTTTTTTCGAAAAGCAAAATGGATTAAACGCAAGCCCACTAAGGGGGGAACCCATACAACGAAAGTGATCGACAAAGAAGCACTAACACATGCCTACACAATACATGACAACGACTAAAGTTGCGGAGATAGCAACTACTAAAATGTTACGCTACACAAGACAAGACCATGGATCCGAGATCCAACCTAGCCAATTCAATCTTCGATTTTTGATACGATTAGACACCCTAATCAAAGGACTTAAGTTGAATTTCCATTAAACCCGTAGAACCGATCCATGAAGAATTAGAGAACACCGTTTGATTACGATTCTTCCATATCAAATAACCACACGTCCACTCGATAGATTGCCAAATACTCGACCAAAGTAGGGATAAGGAACGATTGCATTTGCCACGAAATAATTCGCTTATGCTTAAGTTTGAAACCGCTCCTAAGCCCCACCATTTGTAGACTCGAACCCAAACCTCCATTGCATGACGACAAAAAATCAAAGTATGCTCAATAGTTTCAACACCATCATCACATACAGGACATCTAACGGAATCCAAGTCTATACCTCTTTTATCAAGTTCGATACGTACCGGAATCCGTCTTTTTAACGCCCTCCATATGAATATCGCCACTTTACTAGGAACCAAATGATTTTTTAAGAATTCATCATCTCGAACATTCGACCCATTGTTAAGAATTTTTCCATCGATAATATTCGCTAACTTTTTTGTAGCAAATAACCCGTTACTCGCTAGGCCCCAAATCCACGAATCCGTAGTCTTATCTTGTTTCACATAAGCATTTAGCATTGCATAAAGAGAATCAAGGTCATTGCAAGCTCGACCTGAAACAACACGTTTCCATCTAAAATTACAAATAATATGTCGATCATTCCATGTAACTCGATCTTGAACTCTAGCGCCCGAATCTTCTTCCAAGTGAAATAGCCTCGTGAACTTTTGTTTCAAAGGAATACCGCCAAGCCATGGGTCATCCCAAAAAGACGTATCCGACCCATCACCGATAACTTTCGAAAAGGAGGAAGCAAACTCGATGTCCATCTTCTCAATCATGACACCTGCACGTAAAATATTGGACCAAACACTACTCACCCCTACCGACCCGGAAAGACGAGTAGGGGGAAGTAGCCCGTTAGAACCATAAATGCTCTTAATAATTGAAACCCAAAGTGTATTTGGCTCGATTTTTGCCCGCCAAAACCACTTTCCCAAAAGTGCAAGATTTTTCCCGCGTAACGACCCAATATTTAACCCCCATCATCGTAAGGTAGAAGACACTCATCCCATTTAACCCAAGACAATTTAGTACGCTCACCCGTCCCACTCCCAAAAAAAATTGAAACAACCCAACCCGTAATCAATACGACAATTTTAAAAAAAAAAAAAATTAATTAACCATTAGCGCCCAATTAAATGGTTACATATAACCCATTTAAACAATATCACAAGTTTAATATTTACAAACGGCACAAAGGACCTTAACAAATGTAACACAAGTTTGACCCATTCAAAATGATAGTTTTAATCCAAACGACACTTGAACATGGTTTGGGGCTAAACTACCCATAACACTAGGTCGACTTCCAAAAGCTTCATCCAAAGCATCCCCTATCAAAACAAAGCGGGAGGCCATTAATCCAATGGAATACCCTTGCCTTTATCCAAGCCGGAGCCTAAAAAGGTAAATAACGAGAGGGTAAGTAAAACGCTTAGTGAATGCAATAATTATACACATGCATATATAATATACCTACTTGCAAACACTTACACACATACCGCATACATACTAGCAACACAATTAGCTTATCACCTCAATACAAAGCTATTAACCTCCGATGTCACAAGCTAGCATAACAATAGCATATATATATAACTCGAACAATATAACATGCTTACACTACAACACAATAACCATGGTTAACCAATCGTACAAGGGAATTGCGCTCGCAAAAGGCCATCGGTGTTCATAACATCCGTTAGTGTACTTAACACCTCATATCACTAAACCCTCGGGTGGCATCTTAACACCTCGATGCTTTACCCCTTATTTTACGGAGTGGTGCCTTAACACCTCGACACTTCACTCCTAGGTGGCATCTTAACACCTCGATGTTTCACCCGTCAATTACTTAGGGTGGCATCTTAACACCTTGATGCTTCACCCCGAGTGGCGTCTTAACACCTCGACACTTCACTCGTCATGTGAAACGTGGTGTCTTAGCACTTCGACACTTCACATCTCACGCTACAACAAATAAATACATTATATACCTACGCATATAATTATTCCACTCACCTTGTCACGCCGGTGGTGATTAAACACTTCCTTAAGCTTCAAAGCAAGTACCTAATACATTAAGTACACATTCAATACACAACCTAGTTGGACTAACCACCAACATTTAACACTTGGGCATTTAATGACCCGATTGCATTAAATGACTCATTTATACCAACATTGCCCATTTAAGGTCAAGTCTCACCATAAATCCTTAAAAGCTAGTGATTAAGGTCTACTAACCCCAACTAACAGACTTTATGGGTATTTCATACTCATCTTACCCAACTAGGTCAACCATTACCCATTTGACCCATTTTAACATTTAGTCTTACAAGTTTTGGTCAAACTTAACCCATTAATAATCTTTCATCATTTTACAAGTGTATTAGTGACTAACAACACAATTAACACTTACAATTCCCAATATTCATGACCAAACCCTAGATTAACACCATTTGGGTTTCCTTGCATCAAATTAACCCAAGTTCACCCATTAAGTCCTCAAATGGGTCTTACAAGTCTCAATTGACTAAATCCTAGCCATAAATTAACTAAAACTCAAAACATGGAGTTAAGTCTTACCAACACTATTAGGGCGTAGCTAAGAACGAGAAGAACAAGTTTACTTCTTGCTCCAAAGATCTAATCGCAAGTCTTCACCTTCGAATTTCACTTTATATCTAAATGGGTTTTGTGTTTTGGAAGAGAAAATGGAAAGAAAAGAGAAAAGAAAATGAATTAAATGGGATAAGTGGCTGATATTTGAGCCACAAATCTGGTCCACATGTGAAAAGACGAAAATACCCTCGAACCACTCCTTTTTAAATAAAAAAAAAACAAATCAGCATACTACCAGGGTCGCGGCGTGACCCCTTTTGTCGCGGTGCGGAAATTAACAAGAATTTTGAGGTGTTTAATCTGGGGTCTGATTCTGATATGCGTTCATTGTCGCGGCGCGGAGGTCCCCGCCGCAGCGCGGCCCCACGCCCATTTTTGTCCAGCTTTTGGTTTACAAACACAAAAGTCATAACCCGACTCGTACGCCCCATTCACGCTTTGAATATACACTTAGACTATACCATAAAGTCTCATTCGACTTAATACACTTCTAAACCATGCATATAATCATACGCGTATACATTCTCTAGTGTATTCATATATATATATATATATATATATATATATATATATATATATATATATATATATATATATATATATCGTATACATCAAGTTAACACTTTAAAACATATAAACACATATACGTCCAGGTATAAACGTTCTTAAGATCAAATGCGCACCTTAAATCACATGTGGGAAAAACGGGATGTTACAACTCTCCCCCACTTGAATCGGAGCACCTCCTCGCGATCTAAGCCGCATGACAAGTTGGAAGATACACCAATACAAACTCTTCGGGTTCCCATGTAAACTCGGAACCTTTACTACGACTCCATTGAACTTTAAAAGTTCTCACCTCCTTATGTCTCAACCTCTTTACCTTTTCATCGAGTATAGCAATCGGCCTCTCAACGTACTCTAACTTGTTGTTTAGTTCAATCTCGTCTAATGGTACCCATGAAGAATCATCTGCAAGACACTTACGGAGATGGGAAACATGAAATGTATTTTGAATCCCCACAAGCTCTTCGGGTAATTCCAAACGATACGCAACTTCACCAACACGAGCTAAGATCTTAAAAGGACCAATAAACTGAGGATCTAACTTTCCTCGTTTTTGAAACCGAATAACACCTTTCCATGGCGAGACTTTAAGCATCACCATGTCACATTCTAAAAACTCAATCGGTCGCCTTCGTTTATCGGCATATGACTTTTGTCTATCTTGGGACTTTTTCAAATGAGCCTGAATCATCTCAATTTTGCTATTCGTCTCTAAAACCAAATCGGTACTCCCGATTTCTCTTTGTCCCACTTCACCCCAACATATAGTAGTTCGACACCGACGCCCATAAAGCATCTCATACGGTGGCATTCCAATACTAGCATGGTATCTATTGTTGTACAAGAATTCCACCAAAGGTAAGTGCTCATCCCAACTACCACCAAAATCGATAATACACGCTCGTAACATATCCTCCAATGTTTGATTCCTACATTCGGTTTTACCGTCCGTTTGAGGATGGTACGTTGTGCTCAATTTCAATTGTGTACCCATAGCTTCATGAAACTTTTCCTAAAACCGAGATGTGAAACGAGTGTCTCGATCCAAAATAATAGATATAGGGACCCCATGCCTTGATATTACTTCCTTGATAAACAACTTAGACAAAGTCTCTGACGATATCGCTTCTCAAATGGGAAGAAACAAAGCACTTTTCGTCAATCGATCAACTATCACCCAAATCGAATCACATTGGGTTCTCGCCGTCTTTGGTAACTTCGTGATGAAATCCATGGTAATGTGCTCCCATTTCCATTTCGAGATTTCTAATGGTTGCAACATACCATACGGCTTTTGGTGTTCGACTTTAACTTGCAAACACGTGACGCATTGTTCAACATACTTAACAACATCACGTTTCATGCCCGGCCACCTATACTCCTTCCTTAAATCAAGATACATTTTCGTCGCGCCCGGATGAATGGAATACTTTGACTTATGTGCTTCATCAAGTAGCACTCGTCGATAATCACCCATTTTAGGCACCTACACTCGTCCTTGAAAGGATAACAAACCATGCGGGCCTAAGGTAATAGACTCCGTTTGCCCCACGATTCGTTCTTCATGCTTATTATTAACATAAGCTTCAATTTGAATCTCACCAAGCTTTACAAAGAAATCGTTTGTAATAATCATACGTAACGATCCTACTCGTATCGCCGGATGTTGACTTTTTCGACTTAATGCATCCGCGACCACATTCGGCTTGCCCGGATGATATAAGATTTCACAATCATAGTCTTTTACCACATCCATCCATCTACGTTGACGATAATTCAAATATCGTTGATCAAAAAGATGTTTCAAACTCTTATGATCCGAATAAATTGTACACTTAACACCATACACGTAATGGCGCCAAATTTTTAACGCATGCACAACCGCCGCCAACTCAAGATCATGGGTCGGATATCTCGTTTAGTGTTCCTTTAATTGTCGAGAGGCGTAAGCGATGACTTTACCTCTTTATATTAGAACACATCCGAGCCCATTTAAAGATGCATCACAATATACCGTCATGTCTTCTACACCTTCTGGAAACACTAACACCGGAGCTTGACACAACTTCTCTTTTAATAATTGGAAAGCAATCTCTTGCTCATTTTTCCAATTAAATCTAGCATTCTTTCTCGTCAATTTTGTCAATGGAGAAGCAATCTTAGAAAAGTCTTAGATAAACCGACGATAATAACTGGCCAATCCGAGAAAACTCCGGATTTCCGTAGGCGTAGTCGGTTGTCCTCAACTCTTCACCGTCTCTATCTTCCCCGAATCTACTTGTATACCTTCTTTATTCACAATATGACCAAGGAATTGAACTTCCCTTAGCCAAAATTCACATTTGGAGAGTTTAGCATACAACTTCTTCTTCCGCAACGTCTTCAACACATCACGCAAATGGTGTTCATGTTCCTTCATACTCTTTGAATAGACAAGTATGTCGTCAATGAACACTATCATCGACTTGTCCAACATAGGTTAGCACACCCGGTTCATAAGATCCATGAATGCCGCCGGTGCATTCGTAAGATCAAAAGGCATAACTACAAACTCAAAATGCCCGTAACGTGTTCGGAAAGCTGTTTTCTCAATATCATCCTCACGGACCCGCATTTTGTGACAGCCGGACCGTAAGTCAATTTTGGAGAAATACGTTGCACCTTGGAGTTGGTCAAACAAATTGTCAATCCGAGGCAATGGATAACGATTCTTGATCGTCACTTTGTTCAACTCCCGATAATCGATGCACATCCGCATACTACCATCCTTCTTTTTCACGAATAAAACTGGTGCGCCCCATGGCGAAGCACTCAGTCGAATAAAACCCTTCTCAAGTAACTCTTGGGTTTGATTTAACAACTCTTACATTTCCGTTGGTGCTAAATGATAAGGAGTTTTAGCAATGGGGGTAGCCCCCGGAACCAACTCAATGCGAAATTCAACTTGTCTTTCCGCCGGAATACCCGGCAACTCATCCGAAAAAACGTCTTCGAACTCATTAACCACCGGAATTTCACGAATAGATGGTGGCTCCTCACGAGTATCAACTACATGGGCAAGAAAAGCCATGCCACCATTAGTAAGAAAACGACGTGCCCGTGCTGAAATGTCCTGTTCATACTAATTATAAACGTTCCATATTAATTGATTTCGTTGCGAGGTTTTGACCTCTATATGAGACGTTTTTCAAAGACTGCATTCGATTTTAAAACAAACCATAACCTTTATTTTATCGATAAAGGTTTAAAAATATTACGACGATTATCAAATAATGATAATCAAAAATATAGCTTTTTCACACGACCATTACATAATGGTTTACAATAATATTACACAACAATATATGTCTTCGAATGCAGTTTTCAAACAATATAATACAAGCATGGACTCCAAATCTTGTCCTTAATTTAGTATGCAACAGCGGAAGTTCTTAACAATTACCTGAGAATAAACATGCTTAAAACGTCAAAAAAAATGTTGGTGAGTTATAGGTTTAACCTATATATTTATCAATCGTAATAATATACCACAAGATTTCATATTTCTATTTTTCGTAAACATCATCCCATACATAGAGATAAAAATCATTCATATGGTGAACACCTGGTAACCGACATTAACAAGATGTATATAAGAATATCCCCATCATTCCGGGACATCCATCGGACATGATATAAATTTTGAAGTACTAAAGCATCCGCTACAACGGATGGGGTTTGTTGGGCCCAATAGATCTATCTTTAGGATTCACGTCAATTAGTAGACTGGTTTACTAATTCTTAGGTTACCAAGCAAAAAGGGGCATATTCGGCTTCGATCATTCAATCATAGAAAGTAGTTTCACGTACGTGTGTTTATTTTGTAAAACATTTATAAAACTGCATGTATTCTCATCCCAAAAATATTAGATTTTAAAAATGGGACTATAACTCACTTTCACGTATTTTCACTTCGTTGGAAAATAAGACTTGGCCACTGGTCGATTCACGAACCTATAACAAATATGTACATATATATCAAATTATGATCGAAATATATTCATAACATTTTTTATTATGTTTTAATGATTTAAGTTTGTTAAGTTAGAAGTCCAACGTTAGTAATCTACAACTAGTTGTCCACAGTCAGATGTACAGAAATAAATCAATATTATCTCGAATCAATCCACGACCCAGTGTATACAAGTCTCAGGCTAGATCACAACTCAAAGTATATATATTTTGGAATCAACCTCAACCCTGTATAGCGAACTCTAGCATTACAGCATATAGAGTGTCTATGGTTGTTCCAAATAATATATATAGATGGGTCGATATGATATGTCAAAACATTGTATACGTATCTATGGTATTCCATGATTACATAATATGTAGAATATAAATTAGTTAGGATATGTTTAGTCTAGATTTGTTACAAAATTTTCGTAGCTAAAACTAGCAAATTTATCCAAATTCTGTTTTACCCGTCATTTCTTCGTTTCAAATCCGTTTTGAGTGATTCAAGTTGCTATGGTTTCATAATGAACTGAAATTTATGAAACTAAAAAGAAAATGTATAAATTTATGGTCGAAAATACAGGTTACAAGTCATTTTTTAAAGAGGTAGTCATTTCCGTCGAAAGAACGACATCTTGATGACCATTTTGAAAAACATACTTCCACTTTGAGTTTAACCATGATTTTTGGATATAGTTTCATGTTCATAATAAAAATTATTTTCCCAGAAGAACAACTTTTAAATCAAAGTTTATCATAGTTTTTAATTATCAAACCCAAAATAACCCGCGGTGTTACTACAACGGCGTATGTCCGGTTTTACGGTATTTTTCGTGTTTCCAGGTTTTAAATCATTAAGTTAGCATATCATATAGATATACAACATGTGTTTAGTTAATTTTAAAAGTCAAGTTAGAAGGATTAACTTTATTTGTGAACAATTTTAGAATTAACTAAACTATGTTATAGTGATTACAAGTTTAAATCTTCGAATAAGATAGTTTTATATTTATGAATCGAATGATGTTATGAACATCATTACTACCTCAAGTTTACTAGGTAAACCTACTGGAAGTGACAAAATTTGATCTAGCTTCAAAGGATTCTTGGATGGCTTGAAAGTTCTTGAAGTAGAATCATGACACGAAAACAAGTTCAAGTAAGATTTCCACTCGAAATAAGATTGTTATAGTTATAGAAATTGAATCAAAGTTTGAGTATGAGTATTACCTTGAATTAGAAAGATATCTTACTATAAATAAGAAAGATTTCTTGAGTTTGGATAATCACTTAAAATGGATTTGCAAGATTGGAAGTAAGCTAGTAAACTTGAAAGTGTTCTTGATGTGTTCTTGAGTTGTTGTTTTGTATGTTGATCTAGGTTAACTAGATTGAGCTAGATTGAACTAGATTATGAAGAAAATGATTAAGAATACTTAGAACACCAAGATAGAACTTGAGAGAGATGAGTTTGATGCATAAAAATTGAAAAGTGAATGTGTTTATGATGATGGTGAAAAACGTGATGTTTAGCTAGCATATAAGGTTCCATTAGTTTGTTGTTTTGTTAGATATTTCATGCTAGTTGCCAAATGATGGTTCCCATATGTGTTAGGTGACTCACAAGGGCTGCTAAGAGCTGATCATTGGAGTGTATATACCAATAGTAAATACATCTAAAAGCTATGTATTGTACGGGTACGAATACGGGTGCATACGAGTAGAATTGTTGATGGAATTGAACGAGAACGTAATTGTAAGCATTTTTTATAAGTAGAAGTACTTTGATATATGTCTTGAAGTTTTTCAAAAGTGTATGAATACATATTAAAACACTACATGTATATACATTTTAACGGAGTCGTTAAGTCATCGTTAGTCGTTACATGTAAGTGTTGTTTTGAAACCTTTAAGTTAACGATCTCATTTAATGTTGTTAATCCATTATTTATTATATCTAATGAGATATTAAATTATTGCATTATCATGATATTATGATGTATGAATATATCTTAATATGATATATATACATTAAAATGTCGTTACAACGATAATCGTTACATATATGTCTCGTTTCGAAATTCTTAAGTTAATAGTCTTGCTTTACATATGTAGTTCTTTGTTAACATACTTAATGATATATATAATTATCATTTTATTATGTTAAATATAGTGTAACAATATCTTAATATGATACATATGTATTTAGTAAGACGTTGTTATAACGACAATCGTTATATATATCGTTTCGAGTTTCTTAATTCAATATTCTCATTTTTTATGTATATAACTCATTGTTAATCTACCTAGTGAGATACTTACTTATCATAATATCATGTTAACTATATATATATATATATATATATATATATATATATATATATATATATATATATATATATATATATATATATATATATATATATATATATAATGTCGTTTTTACAAGTTTTAACGTTCGTGAATCGCCGGTCAACTTGGGTGGTCAATTGTGTACACGAAACTCATTTCAATTAATCAAGTCTTAACAAGTTTGATTGCTTAACATGTTGGAAACATTTAATCATGCAAAAATAGTTTTCATTTAATATATATAATCATGGAATAGTTCGTGTCACTACAATACCTACCCGTTAAATAAATTTCGTCCCGAAATTTTAAGCAGTTGAAGGTGTTGACGAATCTTCTGGAAATAAGTGCGGGTATTTCTTCTTCATCTGATCTTCACATTTCCAGGTGAACTCGGGTCCTCTACGAGCATTCCATCGAACCTTAACAATTGGTATTCTATTTTGCTTAAGCCTTTTAACCTCACGATCCATTATTTCGACGGGTTCTTCAATGAATTGAAGTTTTTCATTGATTTGGATTTCATCTAATGGAATAGTGAGATCTTCTTTAGCAAAACATTTATTCAGATTCGAAACATGAAAAGTATTATGTACCCCGACGAGTTGTTGGGGCAAGTCAAGTCGGTAAGCTACTGGTCCGACACGATCTATTATCTTGAATGGTCCAATGTACCTTGGATTTAGTTTCTCCCGTTTACCAAATCGAACAACACCTTTCCAAGGTGAAACCTTAAGCATGACCATCTCTCCAATTATAAATTTTATATCTTTTCGTTTAATGTCCGCGTAGCTCTTTTGTCGACTTTGGGCGGTTTTCAACCGTTGTTGAATTTGGATGATTTTCTCTGTGGTTTCTTGGATGATTTCTGGACCCGTAATCTGTCTATCCCCCACTTCACTCCAACAAATCAGAGACCTGCACTTTCTACCATAAAGTGCCTCAAACGGTGCCATCTCAATACTCGAGTGGTAACTGTTGTTGTAGGAAAACTCTGCTAATGGTAGATGTCGATCCCAACTATTTCCAAAATCAATAACACATGCTCGTAGCATGTCTTCAAGCGTCTGTATCATCCTTTCACTCTGCCCATCAGTTTGTGGATGATAGGCAGTACTCATGTCTAGACGAGTCCCCAATGCTTGTTGTAACATCTGCCAGAATCTTGAAACAAATCTGCCATCCCTATCAGAGATAATAGAGACTGGTATCCTATGTCTGGAGACAACTTCCTTCAAGTATAAGCGTGCCAATTTTTCCATTTTATCATCTTCTCTTATTGGCAGGAAGTGTGCTGACTTGGTGAGATGATCGACTATTACCCAAATAGTATCATAACCACTTGCAGTCCTTGGCAATTTAGTAATGAAATCCATTGTAATGTTTTCCCATTTCCATTCCGAGATTTCGGGTTATTAAAGTAGACCTGATGGTTTCTCATGTTCAGCTTTGACCTTAGAACAAGTCAAACATTCTCCTACGTATGTAGCAATGTCGGCTTTCATGCCCGGCCACCAAAAGTGTTTCTTGAGATCTTTGTACATCTTCCCCTCTCCGGGATGTATTGAATATCTGGGTTTATGTGCTTCCTTAAGTACCTTTTCTCTCACATCTCCAAACTTTGGTACCCAATTCTTTCAGCCCTATACCGGGTTCCGTCTTCTTGAATATTAAGATGTTTCTCCAATCCTTTGGGTATTTCATTCTTTAACTGTCCTTCTCTTAAAACTCCTTGTTGGGCCTCCTTTATTTGAGTAATAAGGTTAGTACGAATAATTATATTCATAGCTTTTACCCGTATAGGTTCTCTGTCCTTTCTACTTAAGGCGTCGGCTACCACATTCGCCTTCCCCGGGTGGTAATGAATCTCAAAGTCGTAATCATTCAACAATTCAATCCAACGCTGCCTCATGTTCAGTTGTTTCTGATCAAATATATGTTGGATACTTTTGTGGTCGGTATATATGATACTTTTGACCCCATATAAGTAGTGCCTCCAAGTCTTTAATGCAAAAACAACAACGCCCAATTCCAAATCGTAAGTCGTATAATTTTGCTCGTGAATCTTCAATTGTCTGAACGCATAAGCAATTACCTTTGTTTGTTGCATTAATACACAACCGAGACCTTGCTTTGAGGCATCACAATATATCACAAAATCATCATTCCCTTCAGGCAATGACGATATAGGTGCTGTAGTTAGCTTTTTCTTCAACAATTGAAACACTTCCTCCTGTTCATCCTTCCATTCAAATTTCTTTCCTTTATGCGTTAATGCAGTCAAAGGTTTTGCTATTTTTGAAAAATCTTGGATGAACCTTCTGTAGTAACCAGCCAGTCCTAAAAATTGGCGTATGTGCTTCGGAGTTTTCGGGGTTTCCCAGTTTACAACGGTTTCAATCTTTGCCGGATCAACCTGAATGCCTTCTTTGTTCACTACATGTCCGAGGAATTGAACTTATTTCAACCAAAATGCACACTTTAAAAACTTTGCATACAGTTGTTCCTTCCTCAATAATTCTAGCACTTTTCTCAAATGTTCTTCGTGCTCTTGATCATTCTTTGAATAAATAAGTATGTCTTCGATGAAAAAAATTTACAAACTTGTCAAGATATGGTCCACACACTCGGTTTATAAGGTCCATGAACACAGCTGGTGCGTTAGTCAAACCAAACGGCATAACCATAAACTCGTAATGACCGTAACGCATCCTAAAAGCAGTTTTCGGAATATCATCCTCCTTCACCCGCATTTGATGATATCCAGAACATAAATCGATCTTCGAATAAACCGACGAACCTTTTAGTTGATCAAATAAGTTGTCAATTCTCGGTAGTGGATAACGGTTCTTGATGGTAAGTTTGTTCAACTCTCGGTAGTCGATACACAACCTGAATGTACCATCTTTCTTTTTGACAAACAAAACAGGAGCTCCCCATGATGATGTGCTTGGTCGAATGAAACCACACTCTAAAAGTTCTTGTAACTGGATTTGGAGTTCCTTTATTTCGCTGGGTGCGAGTCTGTATGGAGCACGAGCTATTGGTGCAGCTCCCGATACAAGATCTATTTGAAATTCAACAGATCGGTGTGGAGGTAGTCCCGGTAATTCTTTCGGAAATACATCGGGAAATTCTTTTGTGATGGGAACATCATTGATGCTCTTTTCTTTAGTTTGTATCTTCTCGACGTGTGCTAGAACGGTATAGCAACCTTTTCTTATTAGGTTTTGCGCTTTCAAATTATTAATAAGATTTAGCTTCGCGTTGCTCTTTTCTCCGTACACCTTTAAGGGTTTTCCTTTTTCTCGTACAATGCGAATTGCATTTTTGTAACATACGATTTCTGCTCTCTCCTTTTTCAACCAGTCCATACCGATTATCACATCAAAACTCCCTAACTCTACTGGTATCAAATCAATCTTAAACGTTTCGTTAACCAGTTTAATTTCTCGATTTGGACATATATTATCTGCTGTAATTAATTTACCGTTTGCTAATTCGAGTAAAAATTTATTATCCAAGGGCGTCGGTGGACAACTTAGTTTAGCACAATAATCTCTACTCATATAGCTTCTATCCGCACCCGAATCAAATAAAATATAAGCAGATTTATTGTCAATAAGAAACGTACCCGTAACAAGCTCTGGGTCTTCCTACGCTTCTGCCGTATTAATATTGAAAACTCTTCCGCGGCCCTGCCCATTAGTATTCCCCTGATTCAGGCAATTTCTACTAAAGTGGCCCGGTTTTTCACATCCAAAACAAACTATGGCAGTGTTATTTGTTCTGACATTATTTGTTCTTTTAGTTCTGTTATACATTGGTCCGTAGACCTCGCACTTTGTCGCACTATGACCATTTCTTTTACACCTGGTGCAAAATGTCGTGCAGAACCCTTGGTGATGCTCTTCACACCTTTGGCGTGACTGTTTTTGGTTTTTGTTGCCATTGTTGTTATAGAGATTGTTGTTAGAATTGTTATTGTTGTTAAAACAGTTGTTGTAGTTGTTGTTGTTGTTGGGATGTTTGTTGTAGTTATTGTTAGGATTGCGGTTATTATTGCGATTGTTGTTGCGGTTGTTATGATAGTTGTTGCGATTGTTGTTTTTGTTGTATTGGTGACCCTTGTCACTGGTTTCTTCCCACTTTCTCTTAACTTGTTTAATGTTGGCCTCTTCGGCCGCCTGCTCTTTAATTCTTTCCTCAATTTGGTCTATGAGTTTGTGAGCCATTCGACTTGCCTTTTTTATGGAGGCGGGCTCGTGTAAACTTATATCTTCTTGGATCCTTTCTGGTAACCCTTTCACAAACGCGTCGATCCTCTCTTCTTCATCTTCGAACGCTTTTGGACACAATAGGCACAACTCCGTGAATCTTCGTTCGTACGTGGTAATGTCGAAACCTTGCGTTTGTAATCCTATAAGCTCTACCTTGAGCTTATTGACCTCGTTTCTGGGACGGTACTGCTCGTTCATCAAGTGCTTGAATGCTGACCACAGTAGTGCGTAAGCAGCATCTTGTCCCACCTGCTCGATATAGGTATTCCACCATGTTAATGCAGTACCTGTGAAGGTATGTGTAGTGACCCGAACTTTTCCATGTTTATATATATTAATTGAGATTGATATTTACATGATTAAATGTTTCCAACATGTTAAGCAATCAAACTTGTTAAGACTTGATTAATTGAAATATGTTTCATATAGACAATTGACCACCCAAGTTGACCGGTGATTCACGAATGTTAAAACTTGTAAAAACTATATGATGACATATATATGGATATATATATATATATATAGTTAACATGATATTATGATAAGTAAACATATCATTAAGTATATTAACAATGAACTACATATGTAAAAACAAGACTACTAACTTAATGATTTTTAAACGAGACATATATGTAACGATTATCGTTGTAAAGACATTTAATGAATATATATCATATTAAGAGATATTCATACATGATAATATCATGATAATATAATAATTTAAAATCTCATTTGATATTATAAACATTGGGTTAACAACATTTAACAAGATCGTTAACCTAAAGGTTTCAAAACAACACTTACATGTAACGACTAACGATGACTTAACGACTCAGTTAAAATGTATATACATGTAGTGTTTTAATATGTATTTATACACTTTTGAAAGACTTCAATACACTTATCAAAATACTTCTACTTAACAAAAATTCTTACAATTACATCCTCGTTCAGTTTCATCAACAATTCTACTCGTATGCACCCGTATTCGTACTCGTACAATACACAGCTTTTAGATGTATGTACTATTGGTATATACAATCCAATGATCAGCTCTTAGCAGCCCATGTGAGTCACCTAACACATGTGAGAACCATCATTTGGCAACTAGCATGAAATATCTCATAAAATTACAAAAATATGAGTAATCATTCATGACTTATTTACATGAAAACAAAATTACATATCCTTTATATCTAATCCATACACCAACGACCAAAAACACCTACAAACACTTTCATTCTTCAATTTTCTTCATCTAATTGATCTCTCTCAAGTTCTATCTTCAAGTTCTAAGTGTTCTTCATAAATTCTACAAGTTCTAGTTACATAAAATCAAGAATACTTTCAAGTTTGCTAGCTCACTTCCAATCTTGTAAGGTGATCATCCAACCTCAAGAAATCTTTATTTCTTACAGTAGGTTATCATTCTAATACAAGGTAATAATCATATTCAAACTTTGGTTCAATTTCTATAACTATAACAATCTTATCTCAAGTGATGATCTTACTTGAACTTGTTTTCGTGTCATGATTCTGCTTCAAGAACTTCGAGCCATCCAAGGATCCGTTGAAGCTAGATCCATTTTTCTCTTTTCCGGTAGGTTTATCCAAGGAACTTAAGGTAGTAATGATGTTTATAACATCATTTGATTCATACATATAAAGCTATCTTATTCGAAGGTTTAAACTTGTAATCACTAGAACATAGTTTAGTTAATTCTAAACTTGTTCGCAAACAAAAGTTAATCCTTCTAGCTTGACTTTTAAAATCAACTAAACACATGTTCTATATCTATATGATATGCTAACTTAATGATTTAAAACCTGGAAACTCGAAAAACACTGTAAAACCGAATTTACGCCGTCGTAGTAACACCGCGGGCTGTTTTGGGTTAGTTAATTAAAAACTATGATAAACTTTGATTTAAAAGTTGTTCTTCTGGGAAAATGATTTTTCTTATGAACATGAAACTATATCCAAAAATCATGGTTAAACTCAAAGTGTAAGTATGTTTTCTAAAATGGTCATCTAGACGTCGTTCTTTCGACTGAAATGACTACCTTTACAAAAACGACTTGTAACTTATATTTCCGACTATAAACCTGATAATGCTAAAAACGAACATATATTTCATAGCATTATTCCCCAAGAAAGACAAGCTTTTAGTTGCAATTGTTCTATTTACAAGTGATATTCGTTTAAATATTAAAAGGTGAAGACAAAAGACAGATTCGACGAATTGAAGACGCAAATGACCAAAAAGCTCAAAAGTACAAAATACAATCAAAGAGGTTCCAATTATTGATAAGAAACGTCTCGAAATTACAAGAGTACAAGATTCAAAACGCAAAGTACAAGATATTAAATTGTACGCAAGGACGTTCGAAAATCCGGAACCGGGACCAGAGTCAAATCTCAACGCTCGACGCAACGGACTAAAAATTACAAGTCAACTATGCACATAAATATAATATAATATTTAAATAATTCTTATAATTATTTATATATTATATAAATAATAAAAATCCGTCGGCAAGAAAGACTCCAAAGTTGGTGAGCTGGAATTTCAAACTCCGCGACTCGCGGAGTTTGAAGGCAGAAAAGGTCGCGAGTCGCGGAGACCCCCTGAACTCAATTCCCTATAAAAGCAAACGAATTCTGATCATTTTAAATATCCATAATCTATCTCTCTCTCTCAATATATACGTAAATATATATATATATATATAATTTATATTTTAATTTTAATATTAATTTTAAATCCTAATAATAAGGGTATGTTAGCGAATGTTGTAAGGGTGTAAGTCGAAATTCTGTCCGTGTAACGCTACGCTATTTTTAATCATTGTAAGTTATGTTCAACCTTTTTAATTTAATGTCTCGTTGCTAAGTTATTATTATGCTTATTTAAAACGAAGTAATCATTATGTTGGGCTAATTACTAAAATTGGGTAATTGGGCTTTGTACCATAATTGGGGTTTGGACAAAAGAACGACACTTGTGGAAATTAGACTATGGGCTATTAATGGGCTTTATATTTGTTTAACTAAATGATAGTTTGTTAATTTTAATATAAAGATTTACAATTGAACGTCCCTATAAATAACTATATACACTCAATCGGACACGATGGGCGGGGTATTTATATGTACGAATAATCGTTCATTTAACCGGACACGGGAATGGATTAATAGCCACTAGAATTATTAAAACAGGGGTGAAATTATGTACAAGAACACTTGGCATAATTGTTAACAAAGTATTAAAATCTTGGGTTACACTCAGTCGACATCCTGGTGTAATTATTAAACAAAGTATTAAAATCTTGTTACAGTTTAAGTCCCCAAATTAGTTGGAATATTTAACTTCGGGTATAAGGATAATTTGACGAGGACACTCGCACTTTATATTTATGACTGATGGACTGTTATGGACAAAAACCAGACGGACATATTAGATAATCCAGGACAAAGGACAATTAACCCATGGGAATAAAACTAAAATCAACACGTCAAACATCATGATTACGGAAGTTTAAATAAGCATAATTCTTTTATTTCATATTTAATTTCCTTTATTTTATATTTAATTGCACTTCTAATTATCGCATTTTTATTGTTATTGTATTTAATTGCACTTTTAATTATCGCAAGTTTATTTTATCGCACTTTTATTATTCGCAATTTCATTATCGTTATTTACTTTATGCTTTAAATTAAGTCTTTTATTTATTTAATATTTTACATTTTATTTTAACTGCGACTAAAGTTTTAAAATCGACAAACCGGTCATTAAACGGTAAAAACCCCCCTTTATAATAATAATATTACTTATATATATATTTGTATTTTTATAAAATTAAACTAATATAGCGTTAAGCTTTGATTAAAAGATTTTCCCTGTGGAACGAACCGGACTTACTAAAAACTACACTACTATACGATTAGGTACACTGCCTATAAGTGTTGTAGCAAGGTTTAAGTATATCCATTCTCTAAATAAATAAATATCTTGTGTAAAATTGTATCGTATTTAATAGTATTTCCTTGTAAAATTTAATAGCTATTTTATATACACATCCCATAACATCAAGTATTTTTGGCGCCGCTGCCGGGGACAATCTAGCTTAAAAGCCGGAAGCGTAACGCTAAATTTAAAAAAAAAAAAACGTAAAACGCGTCGAATTTTAATCAACCTGTCATCTGAAAATTGGAACCCCGCGACTCACGGAGTTTCCAGCTTCGAGCACCGCAACTCGCGGAGCCGTCTGACACGGGCCACACAGAAACCCTAACAGCATTTATTACGGTGTAATTATTTTTTATTATTATTATTAACCCTAATTACTTAATTATTATTATAATTAGTTTTAAATTTTTAAAATAAAT
Organism: Rutidosis leptorrhynchoides; assembly: GCF_046630445.1. Lineage (NCBI taxonomy): Eukaryota > Viridiplantae > Streptophyta > Magnoliopsida > Asterales > Asteraceae > Rutidosis > Rutidosis leptorrhynchoides. Next base: position 96,600,358 of record NC_092339.1, read on the forward strand.
TGTATTTTAAATTTTAATTAGTTTATAAAATTAATAGTTTTATAAATTAAATAATATAAAAATAATATTTTTATAAAAATTGTAATTTTCACAACTTTTAGTATATTTTTATATTTTGTCCCTTTTTAATTGTTTTAGCGTAATATTTGTATTTTTCGCTAGTTTTTAGTTTTAAACTTAGTTTTTGCCATAGTTATATTTTTATTTCTAGATTTTTAGGCTTTGCCGTAAAATCCCTTAAGTGTTTTTTCTTTAGACTAAGATTTAGGTGCTTTAGAATTTTGCGACGCCTTTTACCTATGTATCAATTATCATTCCAATTAGTAATCTCAATTTGCGATTATAATTTTAAGTTAGTGATAGTAATAAGGTTGGGTTAGTCGAGTGTTTTTAAGTTCTATAAGTCACTCTTTTTCTTTCTTATTTTTATTTTTCGATCTTTTTCCGACACGCTTTTTTTTCTTTCTTATTTCTCGCTATTCTAGTTTTTAGGACATAGATTTTTTTATTCTACTTCTTATCTAAATTTCTTAAAATTACAAAAATTTATTTTAAGTGGTTAAATTGATAGACATCAAAATTTTCTAGTTCGTAGTAATAGTTGGATTTGTACGTGGACCGGGTTATTGGAGCCAAACAGTCCTCAATTATATTGATACCAAACGAATCCTGCCCCTCTGCTGCATCTTTTGGCTATTCGAAACGTGGGCAAAATCAGAAAAGTCTATTAATTGGATAACTTATATAGTTTTTCTTTCCTTTTTAAAAACTAATAGGATATTCAGTGAATGCACCGAGCAAGACGTTCACCACCTTTTGTACGTTCACCACCTGTAACTAGATCAAGACATTTAGCAAATATTACCGCCGTTGATTTTTCTTTAGAATCATCATCCAGTCGACCAAGTACTCCAGTTTAAATTTCCGATAATCCATTTTTTGAACCCGACCTCACAATTGAGAATCCGGAGAATATTCAGGGACGATTCATAGATCCTGAACCACTAAACTTTCCTCTGGAACCACCAATCATTCAAACAGAGATTGTTGAGGAACGAACCATTAAATCAGAATCCTCTAGTAATTCCGATTCAACAAATTCAATTATGGAGAATCTGGAACCTTTAAGTATGGAAGACCGAATGAGAGCTAAACGCACTGGCCAAGGTCACGCAATTACTCATCCAGACATTAATGCGCCAGATTATGAAATCAAAGGACAAATTCTACACATGGTGACTAATCAATGCCAATTTAGTGGTGCGCCGAAGGAAGATCCAAATGAACATCTTCGTACCTTTAATAGGATCTGCACTCTATTTAAAATCCGAGAAGTGGATGATGAACAGATATATCTCATTTTATTTCCCTGGACTTTAAAGGGAGAAGCCAAAGATTGGTTGGAATTGTTACCTGAAGGGACGATTGATACATGGGACGTTTTAGTTGAAAAATTTCTTAAACAATTCTTTCCGGCATCTAAAGCCGTAAGACTTCAAGGAGAAATTGTTACATTCACACAGAAACCGAATGAAACTCTATATGAGGCGTGGACAAGATTTGGAAAGTTATTAAGAGGATGTCCGCAATATGGTTTAGACACCTGTCAAATAGTACAGATATTCTACCAAGGATGCGACATCACTACAAGAAAAGACATCGATATAGCAGCTGGTGGTTCCATTATGAAGAAAACCGAAACTGATGCTTATAAAATTATTGATAACACTGCTTCCCACTCACATGAGTGGCACCAAGAAAAAGATATCGTTAGATCATCTAAAGCAGCTAGAGCCGATTCTAGCCATGACTTAGATTCCATTTCCGCAAAGATAGATGATGTCGAGAGACGAATATAAAAGATGACTAAAGATATACACTCAATACGAATTAGTTGTGAGCAGTGTGGAGGACCACATTTGACAAAAGATTGTCTCGGTATTGAATTAACAATGGAACAAAGAGAGAATATTTCATACATAAACCAAAGGCCTGGAAATAATTATCAGAATAATTATCAACCGCCAAGACCGATCTACAATCAAAACCAGAATTATAACAGAAATGTTCCATACAACAACCAACAAGGTCCTAGCAATAAACAAGTGTCCAACAATAATTACAATCAGCAAAGACCTAATTTTCAAAACAAACCACCACAACCCGATGATAAAAAGCCGAATTTAGAAGATATGATGACGAAGCTAGTTAAAACTCAAACGCAGTTTTTCACATCTCAGAAACAAACTAATGAACAAAATGCTCAAGCATTTAGAAATCAACAAGCTTCTATTCAAAATCTGGAACAATAAGTAAGTAACCTAGCAAGATTAATAGGTGAAAGAAAACCGGGAAGTTTACCTAGTGATACAAATGCAAACCCCCGGAATGAAACAGCTAAAGCCATTACCACAAGAAGTGGTACAACACTTAAACCACCTGAAATACCTGTAAATTCTGATGAAGCTATTCCTACTCCACAAGAACCACAACTTGAACAAGATAAGGAAACAGAACCAGTAGTTGAAAAGGTTAATGAAGATAACACAGTTAAGGCTAAACCTTATGTTAAACCATACCAACCACCACTTCCTTACCCGAGTAAAATGAAAAAAGAGAAACTTGAAGCCGAGCAATCCAAATTCTTGGATATGTTTAAACAGATAAATGTAAATCTTCCTTTCATTGATGTGATTTCAGGAATGCCTAGATATGCTAAATTTCTGAAAGATCTAATAACAAATAGAAAGAAAATGGAAGAACTCTCGGCCGTTACTATGAATGCTAATTGTTCTGCAGTGCTGTTGAATCAGATAGCAGAAAAACTATCTGATCCAGGAAGTTTCACAATTCCATGTTTTCTGGGTAGTCTTAGTTCAATAGAAGCATTGGCAGACTTAGGTGCTAGTATAAATTTAATGCCGTATTCACTATACGCTAAACTAGACCTTGGAAAATTGAAACCAACAAGAATAAGTATACAACTAGCCGATCGATCAATAAAATATCCTAGAGGGATAATGGAGAACATGCTAGTCAAAGTTGGTACTTTAGTATTTCCAGTAGATTTTGTTGTTCTGGACATGGAAGAAGATTCTCAAGTTCCTCTCATATTAGGAAGACCATTCTTAAACACGGCTAAAGCAATGATAGACGTGTTCGGTAAGAAATTGACCCTAAGTATAGAGGACGAAAGTGTTACCTTTTCAGTTGATAGTGCAATGCAACAACCGTAATCTGCAGATGATACATGTTATTATATTCAAACTATAGACTCACATGCAGAATTGTTAGAATAATTTCCAGAATTACAAGGAACAGGAGAATGTTCTTTAGGAGAAGGTAATGAACCAATTGATGAAGCTGAAATATTAGCTACACTTATAGCTAATGGATATGAACCAACAACAGAAGAAATTCAAATGCTAAAAGAAGAAGACAGATATCGATATAAATCATCAATAGAAGAACCTCCGAAATTAGAGTTAAAGCCACTTCCAAACCATTTGGAATACGCTTATTTACATGGTGAATCTGAATTACCTGTAATAATATCGTCTTCTCTTACTGAAAATGAGAAATCACAACTCATTTCTGTGTTGAAAGCTCATAAACCAGCTATTGCATGGAAGATTCATGATATTAAAGGAATAAGTCCTTCGTATTGCACACATAAAATCCTTATGGAAGAAGGTCATAAAACGTATGTGCAACGCCAACGAAGACTAAATCCTAATATGCAAGATGTAGTTAAGAAAGAGATTATTAAACTGCTAGATGCAGGTTTGATATATCCAATTTCTGATAGTCCATGGGTAAGCCCAGTTCAATGCGTGCCTAAGAAGGGTGGCATGACTGTCATTACAAATGAGAAAAATGAGCTTATTCCTACTAAGACTGTAACAGGATGGCATGTGTGTATTGATTATAGAAAATTAAATGACGCCACCAGAAAAGATCACTTTCCCTTACCTTTCATTGATCAAATGTTGGAAAGATTAGCCGGAAATAGTTACTATTGTTTTCTAGATGGATTTTCCGGATATTTTCAAATTCCAATAGCACCCGAGGACCAAGAGAAAACCACGTTCACGTGCCCTTATGGTACTTTTGCTTACAAACGCATGCCATTTGGACTTTGCAACGCCCCTGCAACCTTTCAAAGGTGCATGATGGCGATTTTTCACGACATGATAGAAGAATGCATGGAAGTTTTCATGGATGACTTTTCAGTCTTCGGTGATACATTTGAAACATGTCTAGCTAATCTTGAACGAATGCTTATTAGATGCGAACAATCAAATCTAGTTCTTAATTGGGAGAAATGCCATTTTATGGTTAAAGAAGGCATCGTTCTTGGACATAAAATTTCAAAAGAAGGAATTGAAGTGGATAGAGCTAAAGTAGATGTAATTGCTAAACTTCCACATCCCACCAATGTTAGAGGAGTTAGGAGTTTTCTAGGGCATGTCGGTTTTTACCGACGTTTCATAAAAGATTTTTCTAAAATTGCCACTCCTATGAATAAACTCCTAGAAAAGGATGCTCCATTCATCTTTTCAGATGAATGTATCAAATCTTTTAATATTCTTAAAGAGAAACTCACTAATGCGCCGATCATGATAACACCAAATTGGAATCTACCATTTGAACTAATGTGCGATGCAAGTGATTTTGCAATGGGAGCCGTTTTAGGACAAAGGATTGAAAAATGATTTCAACCTATATATTATGCTAGTAAGACGTTACAAGGAGCACAAACAAATTATACAACTACTGAAAAAGAACTCCTTGCTATTGTCTTTGCTTTTGACAAATTTTGATCATATCTCGTTCTAGCTAAAACGGTGGTCTATACCGACCATTCTGCTCTTAGATACCTATTTTCGAAACAAGATGCTAAACCAAGATTAATCCGTTGGATCTTACTCTTACAAGAGTTCGATATTGAAATCCGAGATAAAAGAGGAGCAGAAAATCTCGCCGCTGATCATCTTTCTCGTCTTGAAAATCCTGAATTAGAAGTTCTAAATGAATCGGCCATACAAGACAACTTTCCTGATGAATATCTATTGAAGATAGATTATAATGAAATTCCATGGTTTGCAGACTATGCAAACTACTTAGTATGTGGATTCCTTGAAAAAGGATTATCGTACTAAAAACGAAAGAAATTCTTTAGTGATATAAAACACTATTTTTGGGAAGATCCACATCTATTTAAAAGTTGTCCAGATGGAATAATACGCTGATGTGTATTCGGAGATGAAGCTAGTAAAATTTTAAAACATTGTCACACAGGACCAACAGGAGGGCATTATGGGCCTCAACTAATAGCAAGAAAAGTTTATGAAGCTGGATTCTATTGGCCTACAATTTACAAAGACGCACACCTTCTTTGCAAATCCTGTGATGCATGTCAAAGGGCCGAAAAAATAAGTCAACGTGATGAAATGCCACAAAATGTCATTCAAGTATGTGAAGTATTTGACATTTGGGGTATTGACTTTATGGGTCCATTTCCAAAATCTCATAATAATCTCTACATTCTCGTTGCCATTGATTATGTATCTAAATGGGCGGAAGCACAAGCTCTCCCAACTAATGATGCACGAGTTGTAGTCAACTTTTTAAAACGTCTTTTTGCAAGATTTGGAACACCGAAAGCTTTAATAAGTGATCGGGGTACTCATTTCTGTAATAAGCAACTTGAGAAAGTTCTTAAAAGATATGGAGTAACTCATAAAATCTCCACTGCTTATCATCCACAAATAAGTAGACAAGTTGAAAATACCAACCGAGCTTTAAAACGTATTCTAGAGAAAACCGTAGGATCAAATCCGAAGGAATGGTCCATTAAATTGGAGGATGCACTCTGGGCTTTTAGAACAGCCTACAAAACTCCAATTGGAACCACACCTTTTAGACTCGTTTACGGAAAAGCATGTCATCTTCCAGTAGAAATTGAACACAAAGCATTTTGGGCTTTGAAGACATGTAATCTTGATTTACATGAAGCTGGACGTCTACGATTAAGTCAACTAAATGAATTAGAAGAATTAAGACATGAAGCATACGAAAATTCGTTAATCTATAAAGAAAGAACGAAGAAATGGCATGATAAAAGAATAAGAAGTTTAAAAGAATTTAAAGAAGGAGACAGAGTTCTTCTTTTCAATTCACAATTCAAGCTATTTCCTGGAAAATTGAAATCAAGATGGTCTGGACCATTCATAGTCAAAAGAGTTTTCCCATACGGAACGATAGAATTAATAAATTCTAATGGAATTGAATTTAAAGTTAATGGTCACAGAGTTAAACACTACATAGATAGTCCAATGGAAGTTGACAACGAAGTTAATCACAATTTCGATACCACAGCTAACTAAGTGTGGGGAGAATCAAGTCTTTAAAGGATTTTATGTATTTCTGTTAGAGTTAGATTGTCTGTTTTCGTGTAGTTCTCGAAAATGGAACCCGAATGGTCTTTCCCTAGCAGACCCTAAAGAACTAGTCTTCTCCCCCCATTCTGAATTTTTATTTTTTTTAGGAAATGAAGACTGCCTGTGAACTAAACCATGGTCTAATGCTACACGCTTTGATCACTAAACATAATAATGACACACTACAGAGTGAAATAGTATCAGTAATCAGAGAAAGATTGGACGGAGTAAGAAAAGAATCCAGATGCGAAGATAATAAGTTACAAATTCGTAAAGGAAAATCAAAATCCGCAGCGAAAAGAAGAGCACGACACCTTGAAAGATGTCACAAATGCGGAAAATGGTCACATGGAGGTAAATGTTCAAATAATCAAACCTATTCAAATACCAAATTTGTTACTTTATGCAGAGACGGACCGTTCATATGTTTAGAAGAAAAAACACTGAATGCTCGAGGTTACGCCTAAGTAGCCATGGAAAACCAATTAAACCGACTATCTTATGAATGGGATAGATCGTATAACTAAGAATACTATCTCACAGGTAAGTCTGTACAGTTTTTTGTTTTTATTTTTATTTTTATTTTTAACCTTTTGATAATAAACGCTAATTTATTCACTATAAAGTATTAAATTGGTATTGAATAAAATTAGGTTTGGCGACCGAAATTATTGATATCATTCAAAAATTTATTACATCACTGCGAAATTTAACGTTTATTCTTAAGGTATAATTATCTTTAATCAATCAACCCAAAATATTTCAAAAATTCGTCATGAGTTAAATTAGGTCATGGAACCGAAATTACTTTACCGAAAAGAGGGGCGCATATTTTTGATAATATTTGATTGATTAAAGTGGGATAAAAAGCCAAAAAGATTTTTAATTTTATTTTTACCATTTTAAAATTAATATATAAATCATAAATTAATATTGTGAACTCTGTAAAATCAATATATTTAAGTTTGTCAATATTTGAAGAATTAATATTTTTAATATAAGTTTGTATGTATAAAAACAAAAATATAATATAAAGTTTGGTGTGAATTTTTAATATTATGCATTTTTAATTAAGTTTGGTGTAAATTTTTAATTTTATGCATTTTTAAATTTAAGTTGGTGTGAATTTAAAAACAAAAATTTACTTTATTTCGTTAAGTTAAAAATATGATTTTTAAAATTCGTCGTAAGTTGAAGACTAGGTCTTTGAACTGAAATTGCTTTATCCGAGGGAGGGACGAGAACTTTTATTATAATTATTTTTAATCTTATTGAATTAAAGTATGCCAAAAACATTAAAAAAACCCAAAAATCTTAGCTTTTAAAACAATCACTACAAAAAGACAAATTTTAAAATTTTGTCGAAGGACGGACTAGGACATCGATCCGAAACGACCTCGTCCTAAATAACAAGGGAAACAAAATTTTAAAATTAATTACTTAATTGTTTTAATTAGTATAAGATGTTTAAAAAAAATACAAACTCCGCGACTCGCGGAGTTTGAAGGGTCAAACACCGCGACTCGCGGAGGGACCAAAATCCAGAAAAAAAATAAAAACGTAAGCTGAACAGTCCACACACCACACCACAAAAATACTGCGATATAAAACCCGAAAAAACCCGAGAAAACACTCCCAAATTCACAATTTTTCACCGTTAATCATCAAATCTTTTACTAAAATCATGTTAAGAAGGATGCTATCAAGGAATTACTCAAGAAAAACGGTAAATTTCTACACCTAAACACCATTTAATCCGAAAATTGGTGTTCTTGAGCAATTTTATACCCAATTCGATTTTGATGCTTTTTAGTGTAATTATGCTTAAATTGCTTATGTATTATGCTTGTATAACCTAGATTGATGCTATTTAACATGATTAGAAGCCTTAAACTTCAAATTTTGAGTAATATAGGGTTTGTGTTCTTGAGCAATTTGGGGCTTTTTGATATAAACAGGTTATGGCCGATTTTTGTCATAAATTGTTGCTAAATTAAGTAGTGTAACATGTTTAGGTAGTTAAATGATCCAAACTTTGAGCCTAAACATGATTTTGAGAATTAAAGTGGACTTTTTCAAGTCTAAAATTCATGAACTTGATTTTTGAGAGATAATGCCATTTGAAACTTGTTTAATTGCTAGTGATGATTATTTTGACATGTTATTTGAGTTGAATGCTTATGAACTTGGCGAACATTTTCGTATATGCTTATTTGAAAAAGTGTAGATTTGATGAAAATATGAAAATGAGCTTAAGTTTGATATAAATTAAACATGTCATTGTAATTATTTTGATTGATGATTTTGTTGACACTAATGCATATTTGGATGCACAAAAATTGTGTTTGATGTGTTTTGTAGACTGAAAGGGGTGAATCTTCATCCCAAGCTCGCAATGCTCCTGCTGAGAATGCGGAACAACAGGAGGTGGATAACTACTATAAACAAGATATACCTCATCCAGTCATGACATTTTCTGATATGCACTTGGAAGATTTGCACCCGAACCTGAGATTTGACAGACTTTGGATAGATTATCCAAAATACCAAAGGGGCTTGCATACTCTTCATTCTAAAGCTGTTGAAGTACCTAGGGTCATAGAATGGGGACCATTAGAAGCTGTAGAATTGGCCGGGCCAATTAGGGAATTACTTGCACAGAGGTATGGTAATTCTACTTTTAACGATTGGGTACGGTTATTCAACATGCGTAGACCTGTATATAAAGTATGGTGTGAAGAATTGTTGTGTAGTATAGAATTAAATGATCGGGTAGCTAGTTTAACCGATCGATCTTTTATTAGATTTTTGTTAGGAGGTTCGATGCGCCACATGTCTTTACTAGACATGGCTCAGACTTTACGTATATATACGTCTGAGGAGTTAGCATCTGCCGATTGTAGAGGGTTGATATTGAACGGTAGGAAGATAGATGAGAATTTTGATACACATGGTGTATGGAGTCAAATGACTAGCCATCACCGATTCAAAGGGGAAAATTACTCTTATTTGGATCTAGATAGAGCAGAGTTAAGAGTAATTCATAGATTTTTAGCTAATTCGATTACACAAAGAGGTAAGAATAAGGAAAAGGTAAATGAACATGATTTGTTTTACCACATGTGTATTCGAGACCCACAAAGCGCTGTAAGTATACCATATTGTGTGGGTTATTATTTATCAGCTATGGTTAGGGGGATGAGACCGCATAGCATAATAGGAGGTGGTATATTTATTACTTTGATTGCTGAATATCTCGGTGTGGATATAAGTTGGGGGGATTACTAATCGAAGAACCAGAACCCCGCGATACAATAGGTTTAAATGTATACCATGGTGCGAAGGTTTTGAAGAGGCGAAATAACGCCGCAGTACGATATAATGGTAGACATCCACAGGTTGAGAGAAACCAATAGCCAGGTAATGTGGGAGGGGGAAATGAAATGACAGAAATGCAAAGGTTTATAGCTTCACAAGAGTACGAAAATGCTAGACATCAAGCATTTGAAGATTGGCAAGTTCATCAAAACCAAATCATAGCTTATTGCCAACAAATAGGTAGAAACTATATTCCTACTCCATCGCCCGTATTTCCTCCCTGGTCTATAGAGATCCAACCACCGTATCCTACGTATAACCCAGCCGAAGCATTTTATAACACCTATGGTTATGCATGGAACCCCTACTGGTATCAGTATCATCCCTAGTCTACTTAGTTTTATTTATTTTATAATTTGTAATGTTGATACATTTAATACTTATGTTAATATTGTAATAGTTTTTATAATTTTCTAACTTTTATTATTAGATTTTAATAATTTTTGAATGTGGGGTAATATACCAAACTTCAAAAATATGTATATATGTTTGCAGTTTATCTTATGTACACAACAGGGTAAAACAACGCATTTTCAAAGACTGGCATTAAGTTCAGCAAAAGCAACTAATTTTGACGACAAGATGCAAAATATATGTGAAATAACAAGACGGAATGAACAAATGATGTGCACCATTTATCATTCAACACAAACACAAATATGTTTGGAAACTTTGGTAAAATTTAATCATTTCTACGCTAATCACCCTCAATAATTTAAATTGTTACTGATTTCTTGCAAATGAGGGCATTGCAAGATCTTAAGTGTGGGAAGGGGTTAAATTCTTTCGGATTTTTTAAAAAAAAAATTTTATCTTAAACACTTGGTTACCATTAAAAATAGTAGTAAAGTAGTAGTTGTATTAGAATCTAGTGCTCTCTGATAATAAAGAACAGCCCTAGTCTTATATACTGACTACCCAATTCTAGTAAATTTTTTCAAAATTTTCAATTAAATGAACTCAAAATCATGTTTATACATATTTATGAACGATAAAACTAGGTTTTAACACCGAAATTATTGTTACCTCGGAAAGGACATAAATTGAGAAACAAACCAAAATGTTAAAATTCATTTAAAATGGAATAGAGGACAATAAAAAGGAAAATAAAAGCCAAGTGTGGAAAAATTTACCAAGATATTTTAAACATATGTCACATATTTCTGTAACAAATAATTGAAAAGACTTTTGTTTTGAACGATAATTAACTGTTTTACCCTATTTACTATAAGAAAGATGGATCTACACGATGAATCAATTTCATCATTAAAAGGAAGTAAAGTCTTCCGAAAAAGAAACGCGCTTCTTGATTTAGGTCAGGAAGTTGTCGTCCAGACCAGCTGTAGGTTGACGAAAAATTTAGAAAAGTCATCACTAAAATCAGCAGGAAATCCACGGACCTCAGCATCAAACAGGGTCGCCATGTGGTCAGACTTATCCTAACCATGAGAGGATCTGTCTCGTAAAATGGGGAGGGCGCCGTGCAAATTAGCTTGATAAGACTATTGAATCAGATCCCCAGAAAGGATAATCTCCTTAAAAGATCAAAAATCAGCTTTTAAGCCTGATATTACTCAATCCTTGAGATTGACCTTAAAGATTGAGAATTACAAACTCATGGAATTCAATGATCTCTAAACTCGAGCCTGAACGAGAAAATATTTTGATTAAAATTACAAACCGATTTGTTTTCTAAAAACCCATTTTCAATGCGTTCATTACCATTGAACGTAAAATCCTAGGAATTTACCTGGAATTCATTAGATCACCTGAACCAAATCGGGTGTCAACCGTAAGAACGGTGGTTGCATAGCATGGTCAAAGACAGGACCTTGTGCCAGACCGGAAAATTATAAGGGTGAGCTTTACTATTTCTCCTACAAAGGATAGTAATTGCGTCCGACACGTTATAGGCCAAAATTAAAAGCATGTCAGGGGACATTGCCTTAACAGTTGCTTGTTCAACGCTTTCCTTTACAACCGGATGGTAGTTTACCGAAAGGTAATATACGGGACAAGTAAACTGGATGTGTTGCTTTCCAAATACAAGGTTAGCAAGTGGGTGACACAAAACCATAAGTTTTGAGCTAAAATTTTCAAATCTGAAACCCACCAAACCCACAAAAATATTTTGCAAACACCGGTGAAGGATTATTCTGGAAAACTTATCTAGGGTAAAAGCTAGATTTAATTTTCAAAAGATCAAATGTTTTCATAAAGATCCAATTTCCTTAAAGGATCTAAATTTTTATAGTCATATGGGACTGTAAACCACAACGTTACTACCATTGTTTATACCGCCGTAAAGAAATCACTGATGTACAAAGTGTGAAGAATAAAGAAGTGATTCTAGTATTTCAAGACTATATTGCTTGAGGACAAGCAACGCTCAAGTGTGGGAATATTTGATAATGCTAAAAACGAACATATATTTCATAGCATTATTCCCCAAGAAAGACAAGCTTTTAGTTGCAATTGTTCTATTTACAAGTGATATTCGTTTAAATATTAAAAGGTGAAGACAAAAGACAGATTCGACGAATTGAAGACGCAAACGACCAAAAAGCTCAAAAGTACAAAATACAATCAAAGAGGTTTCAATTATTGATAAGAAACGTCTCGAAATTACAAGAGTACAAGATTCAAAACGCAAAGTACAAGATATTAAATTGTACGCAAGGACGTTCGAAAATCCAGAATCGGGACCAGAGTCAACTCTCAACGCTCGACGCAACGGACTAAAAATTACAAGTCAACTATGCACATAAATATAATATAATATTTAAATAATTCTTATAATTATTTATATATTATATAAATAATAAAAATCCGTCGGCAAGAAAGACTCCAAAGTTGGTGAGCTGGAATTTCAAATTCCGCGACTCGCGGAGTTTGAAGGCAGAAAAGGCCGCGAGTCGCGGAGACCCCCTGAACTCAATTCCCTATAAAAGCAAACGAATTCTGATCATTTTAAATATCCATAATCTATCTCTCTCTCAATATATACGTAAATATATATATATAATTTATATTTTAATTTTAATTTTAATTTTAAATCCTAATAATAAGGGTATGTTAGCAAATGTTGTAAGGGTGTAAGTCGAAATTCTGTCCGTGTAACGCTACGCTATTTTTAATCATTGTAAGTTATGTTCAACCTTTTTAATTTAATATCTCGTAGCTAAGTTATTATTATGCTTATTTAAAACGGAGTAATCATGATGTTGGGCTAATTACTAAAATTGGGTAATTGGGCTTTGTACCATAATTGGGGTTTGGACAAAAGAACGACACTTGTGGAAATTAGACTATGGGCTATTAATGGGCTTTATATTTGTTTAACTAAATGATAGTTTGTTAATTTTAATATAAAGATTTACAATTGAACGTCCCTATAAATAACCATATACACTCAATCGGACACGATGGGCGGGGTATTTATATGTACGAATAATCGTTCATTTAACCGGACACGGGAATGGATTAATAGCCACTAGAATTATTAAAACAGGGGTGAAATTATGTACAAGGACACTTGGCATAATTGTTAACAAAGTATTAAAATCTTGGGTTACACTCAGTCGACATCCTGGTGTAATTATTAAACAAAGTATTAAAATCTTGTTACAGTTTAAGTCCCCAAATTAGTTGGAATATTTAACTTCGGGTATAAGGATAATTTGACGAGGACACTCGCACTTTATATTTATGACTGGTGGACTGTTATGGACAAAAACCAGACGGACATATTAGATAATCCAGGACAAAGGACAATTAACCCATGGGAATAAAACTAAAATCAACACGTCAAACATCATGATTACGGAAGTTTAAATAAGCATAATTCTTTTATTTCATATTTAATTTCCTTTATTTTATATTTAATTACACTTCTAATTATCGCATTTTTATTGTTATTGTATTTAATTGCACTTTTAATTATCGTACTTTTTAATTATCGCAAGTTTATTTTATCGCACTTTTATTATTCGCAATTTCATTATCGTTATTTACTTTATGCTTTAAATTAAGTCTTTTATTTATTTAATATTTTACATTTTGTTTTAACTACGACTAAAGTTTTAAAATCGACAAACCGGTCATTAAACGGTAAAAACCCCCCTTTATAATAATAATATTACTTATATATATATTTGTATTTTTATAAAATTAAACTAATATAGCGTTAAGCTTTGATTAAAAGATTTTCCCTGTGGAACGAACCGGACTTACTAAAAACTACACTACTGTACGATTAAGTACACTGCCTATAAGTGTTGTAGCAAGGTTTAAGTATATCCATTCTCTAAATAAATAAATATCTTGTGTAAAATTGTATCGTATTTAATAGTATTTCCTTGTAAAATTTAATAGCTATTTTATATACACCTCGCATAACATCAAAACCTATACTTTTTTTGTTTAGATTCATAAAATAGAGTTCAATATGAAACCATAGCAATTTGATTCACTCAAAACGGATTTAAAATGAAGAAGTTATGGGTAAAACAAGATTGGATAATTTTTCTCATTTTAGCTACGCGAAAATTGGTAACAAATCTATTCCAACCATAACTTAATCAACTTGTATTGTATATTATGTAATCTTGAGATACCATAGACACGTATACAATGTTTCGACCTATCATGTCGAAACATCTATATATATTTCGGAACAACCATAGACACTCTATATGTGAATGTTGGAGTTAGCTATACAAGGTTGAGGTTGATTCCAAAATATATATAGTTTGAGTTGTGATCAATACTGAGATATGTATACACTGGGTCGTGGATTGATTCAAGATAATATATATATCGATTTATTTCTGTACATCTAACTGTGGACAACTAGTTGTAGGTTACTAACGAGGACAACTGACTTAATAAACTTAAAACATCAAAATGTATTAAAAGTGTTGTAAATATATTTTGAACATACTTTGATATATATGTACATATTTGTTATAGGTTCGTGAATCGACCAGTGGACAAGTCTTACTTCCCGACGAAGTAAAAATCTGTGAAAGTGAGTTGTAGTCCCACTTTTAAAATCTAATATTTTTGGGATGAGAATACATGCAGATTTTATAAATGATTTACAAAATAGACACAAGTACGTGAAACTACATTCTATGGTTGAATTATTGAAATCGAATATGCCCCTTTTTATTAAGTCTGGTAATCTAAGAATTAGGGAACAGACACCCTAATTGACGCGAATCCTAAAGATAGATCTATTGGGCCTAACAAACCCCATCCAAAGTACCGGATGCTTTAGTACTTCGAAATTTATATCATATCCGAAGGGTGTCCCGGAATGATGGGGATATTCTTATATATGCATCTTGTTAATGTCGATTACCAGGTGTTCACCATATGAATAATTTTTATCTCTATGTATGGGATGTATATTGAAATATGAAATCTTGTGGTCTATTGTTACGATTTGATATATATAGGTTAAACCTATAACTCACCAACATTTTTGTTGACGTTTTAAGCATGTTTATTCTCAGGTGATTATTAAGAGCTTCCGCTGTCGCATACTTAAATAAGGACGAGATTTGGAGTCCATGCTTGTATGATTGTGTAAAAACTGCACTCAAGAAACTTATTTTGTTGTAACATATTTGTATTGTAAACCATTATGTAATGGTCGTGTGTAAACAGGATATTTTAGATTATCATTATTTGATAATCTACGTAAAGCTTTTTAAACCTTTATTGATGAAATAAAGGTTATGGATTGTTTTAAAATGAATGCAGTCTTTGAAAAACGTCTCATATAGAGGTCAAAACCTCGCAACGAAATCAATAAATATGGAACGTTTTTAATCAATAAGAACGGGACATTTCAGTTGGTATCAGAGCGTTGGTCTTAGAGAACCAGAATTTTGCATTAGTGTGTCTTATCGAGTTTGTTAGGATGCATTAGTGAGTCTGGACTTCGACCGTGTTTACTTGAAAAATGATTGCTTAACAAATTTTGTTGGAAACTATATATTTTTAACATGTGAATATTATGTGATATATTAATCTCTTAACGCGTTTGATATTATGTGATAGATGTCTACCTCTAGAAGAAGTCCTATTGACTCACCTAATAATAATGAAGAGTCAAATGTAAATTGGAATGATTCATGGACTGATTCATAAGTTCCCGAAGAGGAACCGGAAGAAGAGTCGGAACCGGAAGAAGAATCGGAACCGGAAGAAGAATTGGAACCGGATGAAGAAATAGAACCGGTGGGGGAAATAATAAAACAGTTAAGTAAAAGAAAATCCTCAACCAACCGACCAAGGTTAATTATGGTCAATGGTGTTTCCGCCAAGGAAGCAAAATATTGGGAGGATTACCAATTCTCCAATGAATCGGATTCCGACGAGAATTCCGATGATGTTATAGAAATTACCCCAACTGAATTTAAAAAGGCAAAAGAAAATAATAAGGGAAAGGGCATAAAAATAGAGAAATCTAATTCCAACCCCGATGAACTTTATATGTATCGTCAACCCCCGAAGTCCTTAAGTTGTAACAATGACCCGGGAACCTCTAAACCACCAGGTTTTTCTAAACCAATGTGGAAAACGGTGGCTCGTATTAGGGGAACATCATATATCCCTAGAAACTTGGCAAAACGAACCAAAACCGAAGAAGAAGAAACAAGCGAGTCGGAATAAGATAGTTGTATTCGTGTGGTGTAATATATGTAATATAGTGTGCTTATGCTTTATGATATATGTAAAAATTGCTTGTATTAATAAGTATTTTTTTTTATGAATCTAACTCTTGTCTATTTTACAGTATAAAAACACAAAATGGATAGACAACCCAATATTTTAAGAGACCTACCCGGAGACATGATTGATGAAATCTTGTCTAGAGTCGGTCAGAATTCTTCGGCACAACTATTTAAGGCGAGATCAGTTTGTAAGACATTCGAAGAACGTTACAAGAATGCCTTGGTTTATAAAAGGCTTTCGTTCGAAAGATGGGGGATATCACATTGGGAAATCCATAAGTTACGATGTGTTTACTTTGACGCATATATTGCGGGGAACCCAAATGCTATTTTACGCAATGGGTTAAGAAATTATTTTGACTCAATATATCCGAATATTGGACTTCGTGATTTAGAAAAAGCGGCTAACATGCAACATAAAGAAGCATGTTATGCTTACGGATTAGTAATGTTCGCTTCTCACCAAAGTGAGAACAAGAACATCGGGCTACAACTATTAAACAAAACGTTCCCACAAGTGACGGAGTCGGTAATTGGGGTAAGAAATGAGGTTTTTAGATTGTTACGGGACAGTTGGACATTACGTAACCCTCGTCCCTTTGACGACGTTACAACACGATGTCTTATCAATGGCCATAACGGTTATGTTCCACAAGACCAAGGATGGGAAGTAGTCCTAGTAAAACCAGAATGCATGACTTGTTTCTGGACGTATGAATTACGTGTCTTTATTGCCTTTGTTGAACGACTTGTGTACTAGCTAGAATTATCTTCACAACCATCTGGTATCAAAATTATTGTGTGCTATATTTCATGCTATATGTAAAATAAGCGGTATTGTAAGTTTGTAAAATATTGTGTAAAAGTTTGAACGCGAAATATTATTATAATCAGTTTTTCATATAGAATTGTAGTAGTTGAATTGTATATTAGCTACTATGTATGAACTTAACGGGTAGGTACTACCCGAATTTAAACTTATAAAACGCTAATATGAAGAAAAAGCTTTTATAAATGAGTTCATATTATGCTACGAAATACTATTAACTACTCTTAATATTCTGTATGATTAACTTGTTCCATTTGACTATTTTGAAGGAAATGGCACCGACTACTCGACACACCGTGAATATGAATGAAGAGGAATTCCGTACTTTTCTAGCTTCAAACATAGCCGCAGTACAGGCTGCGCTACATACCAACAATAACCTTGGATCTAGCAGTACAGAAAATCGTGTATGATGCACCTACAAAGAATTCACTGCCTGCAAACCTTTGGAATTTGATGGAACCGAACGACCGATCGGATTGAAACGGTAGACCGAGAAGGTCGAATCGGTGTTTGCCATAAGTAAGTGTACTAAAGAGGACAAAGTGAAGTACGCTACGCATACCTTCACAGGTTCTGCATTAACATGGTGGAATACCTATCTAGAGCAAGTGGGACAAGACGATGCGTACGCACTACCGTGGTCAGCATTCAAGCACTTGATGAATGAGAAGTACCGTCCTAGAACCGAGGTCAATAAGCTCAAGACAGAACTTAGAGGGTTACGAACCCAAGGATTTGATATTACCACGTACGAAAGACGATTCACATAATTGTGCCTATTGTGTCCGGGAGCGTTCGAAGATGAGGAAGAGAAGATCGACGCGTTTGTGAAAAGATTACCGGAAAGAATCCAAGAAGATATAAGTTCACACGAGCCCGCCTCCATACAACAGACATGTAGAATGGCTCACAAACTAGTGAACCAGATTGAAGAAAAATTAAAGAACAGACTGCTGAAGAGGCCAATGTGAAGCAAGTCAAAAGAAAGTGGGAGGAAAACGGTGATAAGAATCACCAATACAACAACAACAGCAATTACAACAATAATCGCAACAATTATCCCAACAATGGCAACATCAATGGCAACTACAACAAACGGCCCAACAACAACAACAACAACAACAACAACAACAACAACAACAACAACAACAACAACAACAACAACAACAACAACAACAACAACAACAACAACAACAACAACAACAACAACAACAACAACAACAACAACAACAGCAGCAGCAGCAACTACAACAATCATCTCAACAACAATAATAACCACAACAGCAACAACAACAACAACAACAACAACAACAATCAGAAGCGCTATGCCAAAGGTGTGAAAAGTATCACTCGGGGTTCTGCACCAAATTTTGCAACAAGTGTAAAAGAAATGGTCATAGCGCAGCGAAGTGTGAGGTCTACGGACTAGGGGTTAATAGAACGAAAGGAACAAATTGTGTCGGAACGAGTAATGGCGGAGCAAGTAGTGTCGGAGCAAGTTATGCCAATGTAGTTTGTTATAAATGTGGAAAACCGGGCCACATTATTAGAAATTGCCCGAACCAGGAGATCACAAATGGACAAGGCCGCGGAAGAGTTTTCAATATTAATGCGGCAGAGGCACAGGAAGACCCGGAGCTTGTTACGGGTACGTTTCTTATTGACAATAAATCTGCTTACGTTTTATTTGATTCGGGTGCGGATAGAAGCTATATGAGTAGAGATTTTTGTGCTAAATTAAGTTGTCCATTGACGCCTTTGGATAGTAAATTTTTACTCGAATTAGCAAATGGTAAATTAATTTCAGCAGATAATATATGTTGGAATCGAGAAATTAAACTGGTTAGCGAAACATTTAAGATTGATTTGATACCAGTAGAGTTAGGGAGTTTTGATGTGATAATCGGTATGGACTGGTTAAAAGAAGTGAAAGCAGAGATCGTTTGTTACAAAAATGCAATTCGCATTATACGAGAAAAAGGAAAACCTTTAATGGTGTACGGAGAAAAGGGCAACATGAAGCTACATCTTATTAGTAATTTGAAGGCATAAAAACTAATAAGAAAAGGTTGCTATGCTGTTCTAGCACACGTCGAGAAAGTACAAACTGAAGAAAAGAGCATCAATGATGTTCCCGTTGCAAAAGAATTTTCCGATGTATTTCTGAAAGAATTACCGGGATTACCCCCACATCGATCCGTTGAATTTCAAATAGATCTTATGCCAGGAGCTGCACCAATAGCTCGTGCTCCTTACAGACTTGTACCCAGCGAGATGAAAGAACTGCAAAGCCAATTACAAGAACTTTTAGAGCGTGGTTTCATTCGACCAAGCACATCACCGTGGGGAGCTCCTGTTTTGTTTGTCAAGAAGAAAGATGGTACATTCAGGTTATGTATCTACTACCGAGAGTTGAAAAAACTTACCATCAAGAACCGCTACCCACTACCGAGAATCGACGACTTATTTGATCAACTACAAGGCTCATCTGTTTATTCAAAGATTGACTTACGTTCCGGGTATCATCAAATGCGGGTGAAAGAAGATGATATTCCAAAGACTGCTTTCAGAACACGTTACGGTCATTACGAGTTTATGGTCATGTCGTTTGGTTTAACTAATGCACCAGCTATGTTCATGGACCTTATGAACCGAGTGTGTGGACCATACCTTGACAAGTTTGTCATTGTTTTCATTGATGACATACTTATTTACTCAAAGAATGACCAAGAACACGGTGAACATTTGAGAAAGGTGTTAGAAGTATTGAGGAAGGAAGAATTGTACGCTAAGTTTTTAAAGTGTGCATTTTGGTTGGAAGAAGTTCAATTCCTCGGTCACATAGTGAACAAAGAAGGTATTAAGGTGGATCCGGCAAAGATAGAAACTGTTGAAAAGTGGGAAACCCCGAAAACTCCAAAACACATACGCCAGTTTTTAGGACTAGCTGGTTACTACAGAAGGTTCATCCAAGACTTTTCCAGAATAGCAAAACCCTTGACTGCATTAACGCATAAAGGGAAGAAATTTGAATGGAATGATGAACAAGAGAAAGCGTTTCAGTTATTGAAGAAAAAGCTAACTACGGCACCTATATTGTCATTGCCTGAAGGGAATGATGATTTTGTGATTTATTGTGACGAATCAAAGCAAGGTCTCGGTTGTGTATTAATGCAATGAACGAAGGTGATTGATTATGCGTCTAGACAATTGAAGATTCACGAACAAAATTATACGACGCATGATTTGGAATTAGGCACAGTTGTTTTTGCATTAAAGACTTGGAGGCACTACTTATATGGGGTCAAAAGTATTATATATACCGACCACAAAAAGTCTTCAACACATATTTAATCAGAAACAACTGAATATGAGGCAGCGTAGGTGGATTGAATTATTGAATGATTACGACTTTGAGATTCGTTACCACCCGGGAAAGGCAAATGTGGTAGCCGATGCCTTGAGCAGGAAGGACAGAGAACCCATTCGAGTAAAATCTATGAATATAATGATTCATAATAACCTTACTACTCAAATAAAGGAGGCGCAACAAGGAGTTTTAAAAGAGGGAAATTTAAAGGATGAAATACCCAAAGGATCGGAGAAGCATCTTAATATTCGGGAAGACGGAACCCGGTATAGGGCTGAAAGGATTTGGGTACCAAAATTTGGAGATATGAAAGAAATGGTACTTAGAGAAGCTCATAAAACCAGATACTCAATACATCCTGGAACGGGGAAGATGTACAAGGATCTCAAGAAACATTTTTGGTGGCTGGGTATGAAAGTCGATGTTGCTAAATACGTAGGAGAATGTTTGACGTGTTCTAAGGTCAAAGCTGAGCATCAGAAACCATCAGGTCTACTTCAACAACCCGAAATCCCGGAATGGAAATGACAAAACATTACCATGGATTTCATCACTAAATTGCCAAGGACTGCAAGTGGTTTTGATACTATTTGGGTAATAGTTGATCGTCTCACCAAATCAGCACACTTCCTGCCAATAAGAGAAGATGACAAGATGGAAAAGTTAGCACGACTGTATTTGAAGGAAGTCGTCTCCAGACAAGGAATACCAATCTCTATTATCTCTGATAGGGATGGCAGATTTATTTCAAGATTCTGGCAGACATTACAGCAAGCATTAGGAACTCGTCTAGACATGAGTACTGCCTATCATCCACAAACTGATGGGCAGAGTGAAAGGACGATACAAACGCTTGAAGACATGCTACGAGCATGTGTTATTGATTTCGGAAACAGTTGGGATCGACATCTACCGTTAGCAGAATTTTCCAACAACAACAGCTACCATTCAAGCATTGAGATGGTGCTGTTTGAAGCACTTTATGGTAGAAAGTGCAGGTCTCCGATTTGTTGGAGTGAAGTGGGGGATAGATAGATTACGGGTCCGGAGATAATACAAGAAACTACCGAGAAGATCATCCAAATTCAACAACGGTTGAAAACCGCCCAAAGTCGACAAAAGAGCTACGCTGACATTAAAAGAAAAGATATAGAATTTGAAATTGGAGAGATGGTCATGCTTAAAGTTTCACCTTGGAAAGGCGTTTTTCGATTTGGTAAACGAGGGAAATTAAATCCAAGGTATATTGGACCATTCAAGATTATTGATCGTGTCGGACCAGTAGCTTACCGACTTGAGTTACCTCAACAACTCGTGACTGTACATAACACTTTCCACGTCTCGAATTTGAAGAAATGTTTTGCTAAAGAAAATCTCACTATTCCGTTAGATGAAATCCAAATCAACGAAAAACTTCAATTCATCGAAGAACCCGTCGAAATAATGGATCGTGAGGTTAAAAGACTTAAGCAAAACAAGATACCAATTGTTAAGGTTCGATGGAATGATCGTAGAGGACCCGAGTTCACCTGGGAGCATGAAGATCAGATGAAGAAGAAATACCCGCATCTATTTCCAGAAGATTCGTCAACACCTCCAACAGCTTAAAATTTCGGGACGAAATTTATTTAACGGGTAGGTACTGTAGTGACCCGAACTTTTTCATGTATATATATATTAATTGAGATTGATATTTACATGATTAAATGTTTCCAACATGTTAAGCAATCAAACTTGTTAAGACTTGATTAATTGAAATATGTTTCATATAGACAATTGACCACCCAAGTTGACCGGTGATTCACGAACGTTAAAACTTGTAAAACTATATGATGACATATATATGGATATATATATAGTTAACATGATATTATGATAAGTAAAAATATCATTAATTATATTAACAATGAACTACATATGTAAAAACAAGACTACTAACTTAATGATTTTTAAACGAGACATATATGTAACGATTATCGTTGTAAAGACATTTAATGAATATATATCATATTAAGAGATATTCATACATGATAATATCATGATAATATAATAATTTAAAATCTCATTTGATATTATAAACATTGGGTTAACAACATTTAACAAGATCGTTAACCTAAAGGTTTCAAAACAACACTTACATGTAACGACTAACGATGACTTAACGACTCAGTTAAAATGTATATACATGTAGTGTTTTAATATGTATTTATACACTTTTGAAAGACTTCAATACACTTATCAAAATACTTCTACTTAACAAAAATGCTTACAATTACATCCTCGTTCAGTTTCATCAACAATTCTACTCGTATGCACCCGTATTCGTACTCGTACAATACACAGCTTTTAGATGTATGTACTATTGGTATATACACTCCAATGATCTGCTCTTAGCAGCCCATGTGAGTCACCTAACACATGTGGGAACCATCATTTGGCAACTAGCATGAAATATCTCATAAAATTACAAAATTATGAGTAATCATTCATGACTTATTTACATGAAAACAAAATTACATATCCTTTATATCTAATCCATACACCAATGACCAAAAACACCTACAAACACTTTCATTCTTCAATTTTCTTCATCTAATTGATCTCTCTCAAGTTCTATCTTCAAGTTCTAAGTGTTCTTCATAAATTCTACAAGTTCTAGTTACATAAAATCAAGAATACTTTCAAGTTTGCTAGCTCACTTCCAATCTTGTAAGGTGATCATCCAACCTCAAGAAATCTTTGTTTCTTACAGTAGGTTATCATTCTAATACAGGGTAATAATCATATTCAAACTTTGGTTCAATTTCTATAACTATAACAATCTTATTTCAAGTGATGATCTTACTTGAACTTGTTTTCGTGTCATGATTCTGCTTCAAGAACTTCGAGCCATCCAAGGATCCGTTGAAGCTAGATCCATTTTTCTCTTTTCCAGTAGGTTTATCCAAGGAACTTAAGGTAGTAATGATGTTCATAACATCATTCTATTCATACATATAAAGCTATCTTATTCGAAGGTTTAAACTTGTAATCACTAGAACATAGTTTAGTTCATTCTAAACTTGTTCGCAAACAAAAGTTAATCCTTCTAACTTGACTTTTAAAATCAACTAAACACATGTTCTATATCTATATGATATGCTAACTTAATGATTTAAAACCTGGAAACACGAAAAACACTGTAAAACCGAATTTACGCCGTCATAGTAACACCGCGGGCTGTTTTGGGTTAGTTAATTAAAAACTATGATAAACTTTGATTTAAAAGTTGTTCTTCTGGGAAAATGATTTTTCTTATGAACATGAAACTATATCCAAAAATCATGGTTAAACTCAAAGTGTAAGTATGTTTTCTAAAATGGTCATCTAGACGTCGTTCTTTCGACTGAAATGACTACCTTTACAAAAACGACTTGTAACTTATATTTCCGACTATAAACCTATACATTTTCTGTTTAGATTCATAAAATAGAGTTCAATATGAAACCATAGCAATTTGATTCACTCAAAACGGATTTAAAATAAAGAAGTTATGGGTAAAACAAAATTGGATAATTTTTCTCATTTTAGCTACGTGAAAATTGGTAACAAATCTATTCCAACCATAACTTAATCAACTTGTATTGTATATTATGTAATCTTGAGATACCATAGACACGTATACAATGTTTCGACCTATCATGTCGACACATCTATATATATTTCGGAACAACCATAGACACTCTATATGTGAATGTTGGAGTTAGCTATACAGGGTTGAGGTTGATTCCAAAATATATATAGTTTGAGTTGTGATCAATACTGAGATATGTATACACTGGGTCGTGGATTGATTCAAGATAATATATATCGATTTATTTCTGTACATCTAACTGTGGACAACTAGTTGTAGGTTACTAACGAGGACAACTGACTTAATAAACTTAAAACATCAAAATGTATTAAAAGTGTTGTAAATATATTTTGAACATACTTTGATATATATGTACATATTTGTTATAGGTTCGTGAATCAACCAGTGGCTAAGTCTTACTTCCCGACGAAGTAAAAATCTGTGAAAGTGAGTTATAGTCCCACTTTTAAAATCTAATATTTTTGGGATGAGAATACATGCAGATTTTATAAATGATTTACAAAATAGACACAAGTACGTGAAACTACATTCTATGGTTGAATTATTGAAATCGAATATGCCCCTTTTTATTAAGTCTGGTAATCTAAGAATTAGGGAACAGACACCCTAATTGACGCGAATCCTAAAGATAGATCTATTGGGCTTAATAAACCCCATCCAAAGTACCGGATGCTTTAGTACTTAATAATTTATATCATATCCGAAGGGTGTCCCGGAATGATGGGGATATTCTTATATATGCATCTTGTTAATGTCGATTACCAAGTGTTCACCATATGAATAATTTTTATCTCTATGTATGGGATGTATATTGAAATATGAAATCTTGTGGTCTATTGTTACGATTTGATATATATAGGTTAAACCTATAACTCACCAACATTTTTGTTGACGTTTTAAGCATGTTTATTCTCAGGTGATTATTAAGAGCTTCCGCTATCGCATACTTAAATAAGGATGAGATTTGGAGTCCATGCTTGTATGATTGTGTAAAAACTGCATTCAAGAAACTTATTTTGTTGTAACATATTTGTATTGTAAACCATTATGTAATGGTCGTGTGTAAACAGGATATTTTAGATTATCATTATTTGATAATCTACATAAAGCTTTTTAAACCTTTATTGATGAAATAAAGGTTATGGTTTGTTTTAAAATGAATGCAGTCTTTGAAAAACATCTCATATAGAGGTCAAAACCTCGCAACGAAATCAATTAATATGGAACGTTTTTAATCAATAAGAACGGGACATTTCAGTTGGTATCAGAGCGTTAGTCTTAGAGAACCAGAATTTTGCATTAGTGTGTCTTATCGAGTTTGTTAGGATGCATTAGTGAGTCTGGACTTCGACCGTGTTTACTTGAAAAATGATTGCTTAACAAATTTTGTTGGAAACTATATATTTTTAACATGTGAATATTATGTGATATATTAATCTCTTAACGCGTTTGATATTATGTGATAGATTTCTACCTCTAGAACAAGTCCCATTGACTCACCGAATAATAATGAAGAGTCAAATGTAAATTGGAATGATTCATGGACTGATTCACAAGTTCCCGAAGAGGAACCGGAAGAAGAATCGGAACCGGAAGAAGAATCGGAACCGGATGAAGAAATAGAACCGGTGGGGGAAATAATAAAACGGTTAAGTAAAAGAAAATCCTCAACCAACCGACCAAGGTTAATTATGGTCAATGGTGTTTCCGCCAAGGAAGCAAAATATTGGGAGGATTACCAATTCTCCGATGAATCGGATTCCGACGAGAATTCTGATGATGTTATAGAAATTACCCCAACTGAATTTAAAAAGGCAAAAGAAAATAATAAGGGAAAGGGCATAAAAATAGAGAAATCTAATTCCAACCCCGATGAACTTTATATGTATCGTCAACCCTCGAAGTCCTTAAGTTTTTCATATAGTATTTCGTAGCATAATATGAACTTATTTATAAAAGCTTTTTCTTCATATTAGCTTTTTATAGTTTTAATTCGGGTAGTACCTACCCGTTAAGTTCATACTTAGTAGCCAATATACAATTCAACTACTACAATTCTATATGAAAAACTGTTTATAATAATATTTCATGTTCAAACTTTTATACAATATTTTATAAACTTACAATACCGCTATTTTACATATAGCATGAAATATAGCACACAATAACTTTGATACAAGATAATTCTAGCTAGTACGCAAGTCGTTCAGCAAAGGCAATAAAGACACGTAATTCATAAGTCCAGAAACAAGTCATGCATTCTGGTTTTACTAAGACTATTTCCCATCCTTGGTCTTGTGGAAAATAACCGTTATGATCGTTGGCTAGGCAGCATGTTGTAATGTCGTCAAAAAGACAAGGGTTTCGTAATGCCCAACAGCCCCGTAACAATCTAAAAACCTTGTTTCTCACCCCAACTACTGAGTCTGTCACTTGTGAGAATGTTTTATTTAGCAGTTGTAATCCAATGTTCTTTTTCTCACTTTGATGAGAAGCGAACATCACTAACCCGTAAGCATAACATGCTTCTTTATGTTGCATGTTAGAAGCTCTTTCTAAAGAACGAAGTCCTATGTTGGGATAGGGAGAGTTAAAATAGGCTCTCAACCCGTAGCGTAAAATTGCATCTGGGTTCCCCGCCTTCAATGCTTTAAAGAAAACACGGCGTAACTTATGGTCTCCCCAATGTGATATACCTCATCTATCAAAGGAAAGCCTTTTATTAACTAAGGCATTTTTGGAACGTTTTTCAAATGTTTGACAAACTAATTTTGCCATAAATAGTTGTGCCGATGAATTCTGACCGACTCTAGACAAGATTTCGTCAATCATATCCCCTGGTAGGTCTTCTAAAATATTCGGTCGTCTATCCTTAATGTCCATTTTGTATTTTTATACTGTAAAAAATAGACAAGGATTAGATTCGTAAAAGATAATTAACAGACAATACAAACAATTTTTACATAGAACATAAAAGTACAAGCATACTACAATACATATATTACACAACATGATTACAACCCTCTAATCTGAATCACTAGTTTCTTCTTCTTCGAACTTGGTTCGTTTTCCTAATTTTCTAGGAATATATGGTGTTCCTGTAATATGAGCTGTTGTTTTCACAAATGGTTTAGAAAAACCTGGTGGCTTAGAGGTTCCCGGGTTATTGTTAAAATTTAAGAAGTACGGGTGTTTACGATACATATAACGTTCATCGGGGTTGTAATCAGGTTTCTCTATTTTGATGCCTTTTCCCTTATTATTTTCTTTTGATTTCTCAAATTGGGTCGGGGTAATTTCTATAACATCATCGGAATCCTCGTCGGAATCCGATTCATCATAAAATTGGTAATTTTCCCAATATTTTTCCCCCTCCGCGGAGACACCACAACCCATTTTTAATTTGGGTCCATTTGTTGATGATTTTCTTTTATTTAACCGTTTTTCTGTATTTATTAATATTTCTTCCTCCGAAACTTCTTCTTCTTCCGGTTCCACTTCTTTCGGTTCCTCTTCTCCCAGTTCCTCTTTTTCTGGTTCCTCTTCTTCCGGTTCCTCTTCAGGAATTTGTGAATCTTCCCAATATATATTCGACTCTTCATTATTATTAGGTGAGTCGATGAGATTTGTACTAGAGGTAGACATCTATCACACAATATCAAACATGTTAAGTGATTAATATATCACATAATATTTACATGTTAATAATATATAGTTTCCAACAAAAAGTGTTAAGCAATCGTTTTTAAAAAAAACACGGTCAAAGTCCAGACTCACTAATGCATCCTGATGTTATGCGAGGTGTATACGAAATAGTTATATTTTTATTGCGAAATACTATTAAATATGCTACAATTTTACACAAGTTATTTATTTATTTATAGAATGGAATATACCTAAACCTTGCTACCACACTTATAGGCAGTGTACCTAATCGTAAAGTAGTGTAGTTTTTAGTAAGTCCGGTTCGTTCCGCAGGGAGCTAGACAAGTTTAACGCTATATTTTTAAACTATTTTTGTATATATATATATATATAAGTAGTATTATTATTATAAAAAGGGGGTTTTTACCGTTTAATGACTGGTTTGTCGATTTTATGTCTTAAGTCACAATTAAAACCTAATGTAAAATATTAAAAACAAATATAACTTAATTTAAAGCGTAAAGTAAATGAAGATAATAAAATTGTGATAATTAAAAGTGCGATAAATAAAATGATGATAAATAAAATTGCGATAATTAAAAGTACGATGAGATATAAAATAAAAGAATTATGCTTATTGAAACTTCCGTAATCATGATGTTCGACGTGTTGATTTTAGTTTATTACCATGGGTTAATTGTCCTTTATCCTGAATTATTCGATATGTCCATCTGGTTTTTGTCCATAACAGTCCATCAGTCATAAATATAAAGTGCGAGTGTCCTCGTCAAATTATCCTTATACCCGAAGTCAAATATTCCAACTAATTGGGGACTTAAAATGTAATAAGGTTTTAATACATTGTTAATGATTACACCAGGTTATCGACTGTGTGCAATCCAAGGTTTTAATACTTTATTATCAATTACACCAAGTGTCCTTGTATGCAATTCACCCCTGTTTTAATGAGTCCATTGACTATTAATATATCCCCGTGTCCGGTCAAATGAACGATTATTAGTATTTATAAATATCCCACCCATCGTGTCCGATCGAGTGTATGTGGTTATTTATAATTACCTCAAATTGTAAATCTCTATATTAAATTAACGAACTATTATTCAGTTAAACAAATATAAAGCCCATTAATAGCCCATAGTCCAATTTCCACAAGTGTCGGTCTTTTGTTCAAATCCCAATTATGATACAAAGCCCAATAACCCCGTCTTTAATATTTAGTCCAACATCATGATTACTTTGGCTTAAATAAGCATAATAATAACTTAGCTACGAGACATTAATTTAAAAAGGTTGAACATAACTTACAATGAGTATTAATCGCGTAGTATTACACGGACAGAATTTCGACTTACAAACTTAAAACATTCACTAACATAACCTTATTATTATTAAACTTTAATATTAAAATTATAATTAAAATATAAATATAAATATATATTTGAGAGATAGAGAGTAGGTATATGATATATATATTGGTGTACATAAACTCGTTCGAAATATGCAATTTATAGAACCTGACCAGCTACAGTACTCCATGCGATCGCATGGAGTTTCTTCTTCATGGCCATGCGATCGCATGGCCGCCTAGGACAGCTCATTTTACTTTGTTTTCTTGTTTGCCGACGATTTATAAATGATGTTATGCGAGGTGTATATAAAATAGCTTAAATTTTGCTAGGAAATACTATTAAATACGTTACAATTTTACACAAGATATTTATTTATTTATTGAATGGATATACTTAAACCTTGCTACAACACTTATAGGCAGTGTACCTAATCGTACAGTAGTGTAGTTTTTAGTAAGTCCGGTTCGTTCCACAGGGAAAATCTTTTTCACAAAGCTTAACGCTATATTAGTTTAATTTATAAAAATACAAATATATATATAAGTAATATTATTATTATAAATGGGGGTTTTTACCGTTTAATGACCGGTTTGTCGCTTTTAAAACTTTACTCGCAGTTAAAACCAAATGTAAAATATTAAATAAATAAAAGACTTAATTTAAAGCGTAAAGTAAATAACGATAATGAAATTGCGAATAATAAAAGTGCTATAAAATAAACTTGCGATAATTAAAAAGTACGATAATTAAAAGTGCAATTAAATACAATAACAATAAATAAAAATGCGATAATTAGAAGTGCAATTAAATATAAAATAAAGGAAATTAAATATGAAATAAAAGAATTATGCTTATTTAAACTTCCGTAATCATGATGTTTGACGTGTTGATTTTAGTTTTATGCTCATGGGTTAATTGTCCTTTGTCCTGGATTATTTAATATGTCCGTCTGGTTTTTTTCCATAACAGTCCATCAGTCATAAATATAAAGTGCGAGTGTCCTCGTCAAATTATCCTTATACCCGAAGTCAAATATTCCAACTAATTGGGGACTTAAACTGTAACAAGATTTTAATACTTTGTTTAATAATTACACCAGGATGTCGACTGAGTGTAACCCAAGGTTTTAATACTTTGTTATCAATTATGCCAAGTGTCCTTGTCTATAATTTCACCCCTGTTTTAATAATTCTAGTGGCTATTAATCCATTCCCGTGTCCGGTTAAATGAACGATTATTCGTACATATAAATACCCCGCCCATCGTGTCCGATCGAGTGTATATGGTTATTTATAGGGACGTCCAATTGTAAATCTTTATATTAACATTAACAAACTATCATTTAGTTAAAAAAAATATAAAGCCCATTAATAGCCCAGAGTCTAATTTCCACAAATATCGTTCTTTTGTCCCAACCCCAATTATGGTACAAAGCCCAATTACCCAATTTTAATAATTAGCCCAACATCATGATTACTTCGGATTAAATAAGCATAATAATAACTTAGCTACGAGATATTAATGTAAAAAGGTTGAACATAACTTACAATGATTAAAAATAGCGTAGCGTTACACGGACAGAATTTCGACTTACACCCTTACAACATTCGCTAACATACCCTTATTATTAGGATTTAAAATTAAAATTAAAATTAAAATATAAATTATAAATATAAATATTACGTATAGATATAGAGAGATTGATATATATGGATATTTTTGCGATCAAACTGCATTTGCTTTTATAGGCGGTTTCAGAATTTGGGGCTCCGCGACTCGCGGCAATTTTTGCCTTCAAACTCCTCGAGTCGCGGAGTTTGATTTTCCAGCTCACCAACTTTGGAGTCTTTCTTTGCCGACGAATTTTTAATATATTATAATATTTAAATAATTATAAGAATTATTTAAATATTATATTATATTTATGTGCATAGTTGACTCGTAATTTTTAGTCCGTTGCGTCGAGCGTTGAGAGTTGACTCTGGTCCCGGTTCCGGATTTTCGAACGTCCTTGCGTACAATTTAATATCTTGTACTTTGCGTTTTGAATCTTGTACTCTTGTAATTTCGAGACGTTTCTTATCAATAATTGGAACCACTTTGATTGTATTTTGTACTTTTGAGCTTTTTGGACCTTTGCGTCTTCAATTCGTCGAATCTGTCTTTTGTCTTCACCTTTTATTATTTAAACGAATATCACTTGTAAATAGAACAATTGCAACTAAAAGCTTGTCTTTCTTGAGGAATAATGCTATGAAATATATGTTCGTTTTTAGCATTATCAAATATTCCCACACTTGAGCGTTGCTTGTCCTCAAGCAATATAGTCTTGAAATACTAGAATCACTTCTTTATTCTTCACACTTTGTACATCAGTGATTTCTATACGGCGGTATAAACAATGGTAGTAACGATATGGTTTACAGTCCCACATGACTATAAAAATTTAGATCCATTAAGGAAATTGGATCTTTATGAAAACATTTGATCTTTTGAAAATTAAATCTAGTTTTTACCCTAGATAAGTTTTCCGGAATAACCCTTCACCGGTGTTTGCAAATTATTTTTGTGGGTTTGGTGGGTTTCATATTTGAAAATTTTAGCTCAAAACTTATGGTTTTGTGTCACCCACTTGCTAACCTTGTATTAGGAAAGCAACACGTCCAGTATACTTGCTCCGAATATTACCTTTCGATAAACTACCGTCCGGTTGTAAAGAAAAGCGTTGAACAAGCAACTGTTAAGGCAATGTCCCCTGACATGCTTTTAATTATGGTCTATAACGTGTCGGACGCAATTAATATCCTTTGTAGGAGCAATAGTAAAGCTCACCCTTATAATTTTTTCGGTCTGGCACAAGGTCATGTCTTTGACCATGCTATGCAAGCACCGTTCTTACGGTTGACACCCGATTTAGTTCAGGTGACCTAATGAATTCCAGGTGAATTCCTAGAATTTTACGTTCAATGGTAATGAACGCATTAAAAATGGGTTTTCAGAAAACAAATCAGTTTATAATTTGATCAAAATATTTTCTCGTTCAAGCTCGAGTTTAGATATCATCGAATTCCATGAGTTTGTAATTCGCAATCTTTAAGGTCAATATCTAGGATTGAGTAATATCAGTCTTAAAAGCTGATTTTTAATCTTTAAGGAGATTATCCTTTCTGGGGATCTGATTCATTAGTCTTATCAAGCTAATTTGCACGGTGCCCCCCATTGTACGAGATAAATCCTTCTCATGGTTAGGATAAATCTGACCACTTGGCGACCCTGTTTAATGCTGAGGTCCGTGGATTTTCTGCTGATTTTAGTGATGACTTTTCTAGGTTTTTCGTCAACCTACAGCTGGTCTGGACGACAACTTCATGACCTAAATCAAGAAGCGCGTTTTTTTTTCGGAAGACTTTACTTCCTTTTAATGATGGAATTGATTCATCGTGTAGATCCATCTCTTCTTTTCTTTCATCGGGCAAAACTTTTTAGATTAGTCCAAAGCAAAAGTATTTTCAGTTATTTGTACAAAAATATGTGATATATGTTTTGAAAAACTTGGTAAATTTTCCCACACTTGGCTTTTATTTTCCTTTTTATTGCCTTTTTGTTCTCCTCTATTCCATTCTTAAATGAATTCTAACATTTTGGTTTGTTTCTCAATTTATGTCATTTTCGAGGTAACAATAATTTCGGTGTTAACACCTAGTTTTATCGTTCATAAATATGTATAAACATGATTTTGAGTTCATTTAGTTGAAAATTTTGAAAAATTTTACTAGAAGTGGGTAGTCAGTATATAAGACTAGGGCTGTTCTTTATTATCAGAGAGCACTAGATTCTAATACAACTACTGCTTTACTAGTATTTTTAATGGTAACCAAGTGTTTAAGATAAAAATTTTAAAAATCCGAAAGAATTTAACCCCTTCCCACACTTAAGATCTTGCAATGCCCTCATTCGCAAGAAATCAGTAACAATTTAAATTATTGAGGGTGATTAGCGTAGAAATGATTAAATTTTACCAAAGTTTCCAAACATATTTGTGTTTGCTTGCTGAATGATAAATGGTGCATATCATTTGTTCATTCTGTCTTGTTGTTATTTCACATATATTTTGCATCTTGTCGTCAAAATTAGTTGCTTTTCCTGAACTTAATGCCAGTCTTTGAAAATGCGTTGTTTTACCCTGTTGTGTACATAAGATAAAATGCAAACATATATACATATTTTTGAAGTTTGGATATTACCCCACATTCAAAAATTATTAAAATCTAAAAATAAAAGTTAGAAAATTATAAAAACTAATACAAATCCAACATAAGTATTAAATGTATCAACATTACAAATAATAAAATAAATAAAACTAAGTAGACTAGGGATGATACTGATACCAGAAGGGGTTCCATGCATAACCATATGTGTTATAAAATACTTCGGCTGGGTTATACGTAGGATACGGTGGTTGCATCTCTATAGACCAGGGAGGGAATATGGGCGTTGGTGTAGGAATATAATTTATACCTATATGTTGGCAATAAGCTATGATTTGGTTTTGATGAACTTGCCAATCTTCAAATGCTCTATGTCTAGCATTTTCATACTCTTGTGAAGCTATAAACCTTTGCATTTCTGCCATTTCATTTCCCCCTCCTACATTACCTTGCTGTTGGTTTCTCTCAACCTGTGGATGTCTACCATTATATCGTACTGCGGCGTTATTTCGCCTCTTCAAAACCTTCGCACCATGGTATACATTTAAACCTATTGTATCGGGGGGTTCTGGTTCTTCGACTAATAATCCCCCCCGACTTATATCCACACCGAGATATTCAGCAATCAAAGTAATAAATATACCACCTCCTATTATGCTATGCGGTCTCATCCCCCTAACCATAGCTGATAAATAATAACCCACACAATAAGGTATACTTACAGCGCTTTGTGGGTCTCGAATACACATGTGGTAAAACAAACCCTGTTCATTTACCTTTTCCTTATTCTTACCTCTTTGTCTAATCGAATTAGCTAAAAACCTATGAATTACTCTTAATTCAGCTCTATCTATATCCAAATAAGAGTAATTTCCCCCCTTTGAATCGGTGATGGCTAGTCATTTGACTCCATACACCATGCGTGTCAAAATTTTCGTCTATCTTCCTACCGTTCAATATCAACCCTCTACAATCGGCAGATGCTAGCTCCTCAGGCGTATATATACGTAAGGCCTGAGCCATGTCTAGCAAAGACATGTGTCGCATCGAACCTCCTAACAAAAATCTAATAAAAGATCGATCAGTTAAACTAGCTACCCGATCATTTAATTCTATACTACACAACAATTCTTCACACCATACTTTATATACAGGTCTACGCATGTTGAATAAACGTACCCAATCGTTAAAAATAGAATTACCATACCTCTGTGCAAGTAATTCCTTAATTGTCACGGCCAATTCTACAGCTTCTAATGGTTCCCATTCTATGACCCTAGGTACTTCAACAGCTTTAGAATGAAGAGTATGCAATCCCCTTTGGTATTTTGGATAATCTATCCAACGTCTGTCAAATCTTAAGTTCGGATGCAAATCTTCCAAGTGCATATCAGAAAATATCATTACTGGATGAGGAATATCTTGTTTGTAGTAGTTATCCACCTCCTGTTGGTCCGCATTCTCAGGAGGAGCATTGCGAGCTTGGGATGAAGATTCACCCCTTTCAGTCTGCAAAACAGATCAAACACAATAATTGTGCATCCAAATATGCATTAGTGTCAGCAAAATCATCAATCAAAATAATTACAATGACATGTTCAATTTATATCAAACATAAGCTCATTTTCATATTTTTATCAAATCTACATTTTTTTAAATAAGCATATACGAAAATGTTCACTAAGTTCATAAGCATTCAACTCAAATAACATGTCAAAATAATCATTACTAGCAATTAAACAAGTTTCAAATGGCATTATCTCTTAAAAATCAAGTTCATGAATTTTAGACTTGAAAAAGTCCACTTTAATTCTCAAAATCATGTTTAGGCTCAAAGTTTGGATCATTTAACTACCTAAACATGTTACACTACTTAATTTAGCAACAATTCATGACAAAAATCGGCCATAACCTGTTTATATCAAAAAGCCCCAAATTTGCTCAAGAACACAAACCCTAGATTACTCAAAATTTGAAGTTTAAAGCTTCTAATCATATTAAATAGCATCAATCTAGGTTATACAAGCATAATACATAAGCAATTTAAGCATAATTACACTAAAAAGCATCAAAATCGAATTGGGTATAAAATTGCTCAAGAGCACCAATTTGCGGATTAAATGGTGTTTAGGTGTAGAAATTTACCGTTTTTCTTGAGTAATTCCTTGATAGCATCCTTCTCAACATGATTATAGTAAAAGATTTGATGATTAACGGTCAAAAATTGCGAATTTGGTGTGTGTTTTTCGGGTTTTTTCGGGTTTATTTCGCAGTTTGTTTTTGTGGTGTGGTGTGTGGACTGAGCTGATTCCAGCTCGTTTTATTTTTTCTGGGTTTTGGTCTCTCTGCGAGTCGCGGTGTTCGACCCTTCAAACTCCGCGAGTCGCGGTGTTTGAATTTTTTTTTTTTAATAAAATCTTAACTTATAAAGCAAATATAAAATAAATTTAAAATTTTGTTTTCCTTTATTTTAGGACGAGGTCGTTTCGGATCGATGTCCTAGTCCGTCCTTCGACAAAATTTTAAAATTTGTCTTTTTCAAGCGATTGTTTTAAAAGCTTAGATTTTTGGTTTTTTTTTTATGTTTTTGGTATACTTTAATTCGATAAGATTAAAAATAATGATAATAAAAGTTCTCGTCCCTCCCTCGGGTAAAGCAATTTCGGTTCAACGACCTAGTCTTCAACTCACGACGAATTTTAAAAATCATATTTTTAAATTAATGAGATAAAGTAAATTTTTGTTTTTAAATTCACACCAACTTAAATTAAAAATACATAAAATTCAAAATTAATATTAAAAATTCACACCAAACTTAAAATTTGAAATGCATAAAATTAAAAATTCATATTTTAAAAATTAAAAATTCACATCAAACTTAATTTAAAAATTCATATTATAAAATCACACCAAACTTATATTATATTTTTCAAATATTTACAATTTTAAATATATTGATTTTACAAAGTTTACAATATTGATTTAAAATTTATATATTAATTTTAAAAACATGGTAAAAATAAAATTAAAAATCTTTTTAGCTTTTTATCCCACTTTAATCAATCAAATATTATCAAAAATATGCGCCCCTCTTTTCGGTAAAGTAATTTCGGTTCCAAGACCTAATTTAACTCATGACGAATTTTTGAAATATTTTGGGTTGATTGATTAAAGATATTTATACCTTAAGAATAAACGTTAAATTTCGCAGTGATGTAATAAATTTTTGTATGGTATCAATAATTTCTGTCGCCAAACCTAATTTTATTTAATATCAATTTAATACTTTATAGCGAACAAATTAGCGTTTATTATCAAAAGGTTAAAGATAAAAATAAAAATAAAAACAAAAAACTGTACAGACTTACCTGTGAGATAGTATTCTTAGTTATACGATCTATCCCATTCATAAGATAGTCGGTTTAATTGGTTTTCCATGGCTACATAGGCGTAACCTCGAGCATTCAATGATTTTTCTTCTAAACATATGAACGGTCCATCCCTGCATAAAGTAACAAATTCGGTGTTTGAATAGGTTTGATTATTTGAACATTTACCTCCATGTGACCATTTTCCGCATTTGTGACATCTTTCAAGGTGTCGTGCTCTTCTTTTCGCTGCGGATTTTGATTTTCCTTTACCAAATTGTAACTTATTATCTTCGCATCTGGATTCTTTTCTTACTCCGTCCAATCTTTCTCTGATTACTGATACTATTTCACTCGGAAGTGTGTCATTATTACGTTTAGTGATCAAAGCGTGTAGCATTAAACCATGGTTTAGTTCACAGGCAGTCTTCATTTCCTAAAAAAATAAAAATTCAGAATGGGGGGAGAAGACTAGTTCTTTAGGGTCTGCTAGGGAAAGACCATTCGGGTTCAATTTTCGAGAACTACACGAAAACAAACAATCTAACTCTAACAAAAATACATAAAATCCTTAAAAGACTTGATTCTCCCCACACTTAGTTAGCTGTGGTGTCGAAATTGTGATTAACTTCGTTGTCGACTTCCATCGGACTATCTATGTAATGTTTAACTCTGTGACCATTAACTTTAAATTCAATTCCATTTGAATTTATTAATTCTATCGTTCCGTATGGGAAAACTCTTTTGACTATGAATGGTCCAGACCATCTTGATTTCAATTTTCCAGGAAATAGCTTGAATCGTGAATTGAAAAGAAGAACTATGTCTCCTTCTTTAAATTCTTTTGAACTTCTGATTCTTTTATCATGCCATTTCTTCGTTCTTTCCTTATAGATTAACGAATTTTCGTATGCTTCATGTCTTAATTCTTCTAATTCGTTTAGTTGACTTAACCTATACGTCCAGCTTCATGTAAATCAAGATTACATGTCTTCAAAGCCCAAAATGCTTTGTGTTCAATTTCTACTGGAAGATGACATGCTTTTCCGTAAACGAGTCTAAAAGGTGTGGTTCCAATTGGAGTTTTGTAGGCTGTTCTAAAAGCCCAGAGTGCATCCTCCAATTTAATAGACCATTCCTTCGGATTTGATCCTACGGTTTTCTCTAGAATACGTTTTAAAGCTCGGTTGGTATTTTCAACTTGTCCACTTGTTTGTGGATGATATGCGGTGGAGATTTTATGAGTTACTCCATATCTTTTAAGAACTTTCTCAAGTTGATTATTACAGAAATGAGTACCCCGATCACTTATTAAAGCTTTCGGTGTTCCAGACCTTGCAAAAAGACGTTTTAAAAAGTTGACTATAACTCGTGCATCGTTAGTTGGGAGAGCTTGTGCTTCCGCCCATTTAGATACATAATCAATGGCTACGAGAATATAGAGATTATTATGAGATTTTGGAAATGGACCCATAAAGTCAATACCCCAAATGTCAAATACTTCACATACTTGAATGACATTTTGTGGCATTTCATCACGTTGACTTATTTTTCCAGCCCTTTGACAAGCATCACAGGATTTGCAAAGAAGGTGTGCGTCTTTGTAAATTGTAGGCCAATAGAATCCAGCATCATAAACTTTTCTTGCTGTTAATTGAGGCCCATAGTGCCCTCCTATTGGTCCTGTGTGACAATGGTTTAAAATTTTACTAGCTTCATCACCGAATACACATCGGCGTATTATTCCATCGGGACAACTTTTAGACAGATGTGGATCTTCCCAAAAATAGTGTTTTATATCACTGAAGAATTTCTTTCGTTTTTGGTATGATAATCCTTTTTCAAGGAATCCACATACTAAGTAGTTTGCATAGTCTGCAAACCATGGAATTTCATTATAATCTATCTTCAATAGATATTCATCAGGAAAGTTGTCTTGTATGGCCAATTCATTTAGAACTTCTAATTCGGGATTTTCAAGACGAGAAAGATGATCAGCGGCGAGATTTTCTGCTCCTCTTTTATCTCGGATTTCAATATCGAATTCTTGTAAGAGTAAGATCCAACGGATTAATCTTGGTTTGGCATCTTGTTTTGAAAATAGGTATCTAAGAGCAGAATGGTCGGTATAGACCACCGTTTTTGCTAGAACGAGATATGAACGAAATTTATCAAAAGCAAAGACAATAGCAAGGAGTTCTTTTTCAGTAGTTGTATAATTTATTTTGTGCTCCTTGTAACGTCTTACTAGCATAATATATAGGTTGAAATCGTTTTTCAATCCTTTGTCCTAAAACGGCTCCCATTGCAAAATCACTTGCATCGCACATTAGTTCAAACGGTAGATTCCAATTTGGTGTTATCATGATCGGCGCATTAGTGAGTTTCTCTTTATGAATATTAAAAGATTTGATACATTCATCTGAAAAGATGAATGGAGCATCTTTTTCTAGGAGTTTATTCATAGGAGTGGCAATTTTAGAAAAATCTTTTATGAAACGTCGGTAAAAACCGGCATGCCCTAGAAAACTCCTAACTCCTCTAACATTGGTGGGATGTGGAAGTTTAGCAATTACATCTACTTTAGCTCTATCCACTTCAATTCCTTCCTTTGAAATTTTATGTCCAAGAACGATGCCTTCTTTAACCATGAAATGGCATTTCTCCCAATTAAGTACTAGATTTGATTGTTCGCATCTAATCAGCATTCGTTCAAGATTAGCTAGACATGATTCAAATGTATCACCAAAGACTGAAAAGTCATCCATGAAAACTTCCATGCATTCTTCTATCATGTCGTGAAAAATCGCCATCATGCACCTTTGAAAGGTTGCAGGGGCGTTGCAAAGTCCAAATGGCATGCGTTTGTAAGCAAAAGTACCATAAGGGCACGTCAACGTGGTTTTCTATTGGTATTCGGGTGCTATTGGAATTTGAAAATATCCGGAAAATCCATCAAGAAAGCAATAGTAACTATTTCCAGCTAGCCTTTCCAACATTTGATCAATGAAAGGTAAGGGAAAGTGATCTTTTCTGGTGGCGTCATTTAATTTTCTATAATCAATACATACACGCCATCCTATTACAGTCCTAGTAGGAATAAGCTCATTTTGTTCATTTGTAATGACAGTCATGCCACCCTTCTTAGGCACGCATTGAACTGGGCTTACCCATGGACTATCAGAGATTGGATAAATTAGACCTACGTCTAGCAGTTTAATAATTTCTTTTTTAACTACATCTTGCATATTAGGATTTAGTCTTCATTGGTGTTGCACATACATTTTATGACCTTCTACCATAAGGATTTTATGTGTGCAATACAAAGGACTTATTCCTTTAATATCATGAATCTTCCATGCAATGGCTGGTTTATGAGCTTTCAACACAGAAATGAGTTGTGATTTCTCATTTTCAGTAAGAGAAGACGATATTATTACAGGTAATTCAGATTTACCATGCAAATAAGCGTATTCCAAATGGTTTGGAAGTGGCTTTAATTCTAATGTCGGAGGTTCTTCTATCGATGATTTATATCGATATCTGTCTTCTTCTTTTAGCATTTGAATTTCTTCTGTTGTTGGTTCATATCCATTAGCTATTAGTGTAGCTAACATTTCAACTTCATCAATTGGTTCATTACCTTCTCCTAAAGAACATTCTCCTATTCCTTGTAATTCTGGAAATTCTTCCAATAATTCTGCATGTGAATCTATAGTTTGAATATAATAACATGTATCATCTGCAGATTGCGGTTGTTGCATTGCTCTATCAACTGAAAAGGTAACACTCTCATCCTCTATACTTAGGGTCAATTTCTTACCGAACACGTCTATCATTGCTTTAGCCGTGTTTAAGAATGGTCTTCCTAATATGAGAGGAACTTGAGAATCTTCTTCCATGTCCAGAACAACAAAATCTACTGGAAATACTAAAGTACCAACTTTAACTAGCATATTCTCCATTATCCCTCTAGGATATTTTATTGATCGATCGGCTAGTTGTATGCTTATTCTTGTTGGTTTCAATTCTCCAAGGTCTAGTTTAGTGTATAGTGAAAACGGCATTAAATTTATACTAGCACCTAAGTCTGCCAATGCTTCTATTGAACTAAGACTACCCAGAAAACATGGAATTGTGAAACTTCCTGGATCAGATAGTTTTTCTGGTATCTTATTCAACAG
Source organism: Rutidosis leptorrhynchoides (assembly GCF_046630445.1). Taxonomy (NCBI): domain Eukaryota; kingdom Viridiplantae; phylum Streptophyta; class Magnoliopsida; order Asterales; family Asteraceae; genus Rutidosis; species Rutidosis leptorrhynchoides. The sequence continues at coordinate 96,641,536 of NC_092339.1, forward strand.
CACTGCTGAACAATTAGCATTCATAGTAACAGCCGAGAGTTCTTCCATTTTCTTTCTATTCGATATTAGATCTTTCAGAAATTTAGCATATCTAGGCATTCCTGAAATCACATCAATGAAAGTAAGATTTACATTTATCTGTTTAAACATATCCAAGAATTTGGATTGCTCGGCTTCAAGTTTCTCTTTCTTCATTTTACTCGGGTAAGGAAGTGGTGGTTGGTATGGTTTAACATAAGGTTTAGCCTTAACTGTGTTATCTTCATTAACCTTTTCAACTACCGGTTCTTTTTCCTTATCTTGATCAGGTTGTGGTTCTTGTGGAGTAGGAATAGCTTCATCAGAAGTTACAGGTATTTCAGGTGGTTTAAGTGTTGTACCACTTCTTGTGGTAATAGCTTTAGCTGTTTCATTCCGGGGGTTTGCATTTGTATCACTAGGTAAACTTCCCGGTTTTCTTTCACCTATTAACCTTGCTAGGTTACTTACTTCTTGTTCCAAGTTTTGAATAGAAGCTTGTTGATTTCTAAATGCTTGAGCATTTTATTCATTAGTTTGTTTTTGAGATGTGAAAAACTGCGTTTGAGTTTCAACTAGCTTCGTCATCATATCTTCTAAATTCGACTTTTTATCATCGGTTTGTGGTGGTTTATTTTGAAAATTAGGTCTTTGCTGGTTGTAAGTATTGTTAGATACTTGTTGATTGCTAGGACCTTGTTGGTTGTTGTATGGAATATTTCGATTATAGTTCTGGTTTTGATTGTAGATCGGTCTTGGAGGTTGATAATTATTCTGATAATTATTTCCAGGCCTTTGGTTTATGTATGAAACATTCTCTCTTTGTTCCATTGTTAGTTCAATACTGAGACAATCTTTTGTCAAATGTGGTCCTCCACACTGCTCACAACTAATTCGTATTGAGTGAATATCCTTAGTCATCTTTTCCATTCGTCTCTCGACAGCATCTATCTTTGCGGAAATGGAATCTAAGTCATGGCTAGAATCGGCTCTAGCTGCTTTAGATGATCTAACGATATCTTTTTCTTGGTGCCACGCATGTGAGTGGGAAGCAGTGTTATCAATAATTTTATAAGCATCAGTTTCGGTTTTCTTCATAATAGAACCACCAGCTGCTATATCGATGTCTTTTCTTGTAGTGATGTCGCATCCTTGGTAGAATATTTGTACTATTTGACAGGTGGCTAAACCATGTTGCGTACATCCTCTTAATAACTTTTCAAATCTTGTCCACGCCTCATATAGAGTTTCATTCGGTTCTTGTATGAACGTAACAATTTCTCCTTGAATTCTTACGGCTTTAGATGCCGGAAAGAATTGTTTAAGAAATTTTTCAACTAAAACGTCCCATGTATCAATCGCCCCTTCAGGTAACGATTCCAACCAATCTTTGGCTTCTCCCTTTAAAGTCCAGGGACATAACATGAGATATATCTGTTCATCCTCAACTTCTCTTATTTTAAATAGAGTGCAGATCCTATTAAAGGTACGAAGATGTTCATTTGGATCTTCCTTCGGCGCACCACTAAATTGGCATTGATTAGTCACCATGTGTATAATTTGTCCTTTGATTTCATAATCTGGCGCATTAATTTCTGGATGAGTAATTGCGTGACCTTGGCCAGTGCGTTTAGCTCTCATTCGGTCTTCCATACTTAAAGGTTCCAGATTCTCCATAATTGAATTTGTTGAATCCGAATCACTAGAGGATTCTGATTTAATGGTTCGTTCCTCAACTATCTCTGTTTAAATGATTGGTGGTTCCGGAGGAAAATTTAGTGGTTCAGGATCTATGAATCGTCCCTGAATATTCTCCGGATTCTCAATTGTGAGGTCGGGTTCAAAAAATGGATTATCGAAAATTTGAATTGGAGTACTTGGTCGACTTGATGACGATTCTAAAGAAAAATCAACGGCGGTAATATTTTCTAAATGTCTTGATCTAGTTACAGGTGGTGAACGTACAAAAGGTGGTGAACGTCTTGCTCGGTGCATTCACTGAATATCCTATTAGTTTTTAAAAAGGAAAGAAAAATTATATAAGTTATCCAATCAATAGACTTTTCTGATTTTGCCCACGTTTCGAATAGCCAAAAGATGCAGCAGAGGGGCAGGATTCGTTTGGTCTCAATATAATTGAGTACTGTTTGGCTCCAATAACCCGGTCCACGTACAAATCCAACTATTACTACGAACCAGAAAATTTTGATGTCTATCAATTTAACCACTTAAAATAAATTTTCGTAATTTTAAGAAATTTAGATAAGAAGTAGAATAAAAATCTATATCCTAAAAACTAGAATAGCGAGAAATAAAAAAGAAAAAGAGCGCGTCGAAAAAGGTCGAAAAATAAAAATAAGAAAGAAAAAGAGTAACTTATAGAACTTAAAAACACTCGACTAACCCAACCTTATTACTATCACTAACTTAAAATTATAATCGCAAATTGAGATTACTAATTGGAATGATAATTGATACATAGGTAAAAGGCGTCTAAAAATATTAAAGCTTACAAGAAAAACTATATCCCAAATGGCAATGTCTTAAAAAGGAACTAAAACTTAAAAAGACGTCGCAGAATTCTAAAACACTTAAATCTTAGTCTAAAGAAAAAGCACTTAAGAGATTTTACGGCAAAGCTTAAAAATCTAGAAGTAAAAATAACTATGGCAAAAACTAAGTTTAAAACTAAAAATTAGCGAAAAATACAAATATTACGCTAAAATAATTAAAAAGGGACAAAATATAAAAATATACAAAAAAAATTGTAAAAAGTACAATTTTTGTAAAAATATTATTTTTATATTATCTATTTTATAAAACTATTAATTTTATAATTTAAATAAAATTTAACTAAAATACAAATTAAATAAAAAGAAACTTAAAACTAATTATAATAATAATAAGTATTTTAGGGTTAATAATAATAATAATTAATAATTACTCCGTATTTAATGCTATTAGGGTTCCTGTGTACCCGTGTCAGGGCTGCTCCGCGAGTTACGGTGCCCGGAGCAGGAAAACTCTGCGAGTCGCGGGGTTCTAAAATTCAACTCTGGTACAGTTTTTAATTCGACGCGTTTTTTTTATATATTTTCTGTTTTAAAAACTAAATAAAATACTTATATAAAAAAAACTTATATTTAAAAACTAAAATAAAAATAGAACTACTGAATAATTTTATAAATAAAAATCTTAAAACTAGATTTATATATATATATTTTTTTTCGGTTTTTTTTTAATTTTTTTATATTTTAAATAAACACAAAATATTTAAATAAAACTTATATTTTTTATAAAATAAAAATAAAGAAACTTTATAAAACTTAAATATTTAATAAACTCTTAAAAATATTATATTTTTGTTTTTCTTTTTATGTTTCTATAAGCGTTGCGCTTCCGGCTTTTAAGCTAGATTGTTCCCCGGCAGCGGCGCCAAAAATACTTGATGTTATGCGAGGTGTATATAAAATAGCTTAAATTTTGCTAGGAAATACTATTAAATACGTTACAATTTTACACAAGATATTTATTTATTTATTGAATGGATATACTTAAACCTTGCTACAACACTTATAGGCAGTGTACCTAATCGTACAGTAGTGTAGTTTTTAGTAAGTCCGGTTCGTTCCACAGGGAAAATCTTTTTCACAAAGCTTAACGCTATATTAGTTTAATTTATAAAAATACAAATATATATATAAGTAATATTATTATTATAAAGGGGGGTTTTTACCGTTTAATGACCGGTTTGTCGCTTTTAAAACTTTACTCGCAGTTAAAACCAAATGTAAAATATTAAATAAATAAAAGACTTAATTTAAAGCGTAAAGTAAATAACGATAATGAAATTGCGAATAATAAAAGTGCTATAAAATAAACTTGCGATAATTAAAAAGTACGATAATTAAAAGTGCAATTAAATACAATAACAATAAATAAAAATGCGATAATTAGAAGTGCAATTAAATATAAAATAAAGGAAATTAAATATGAAATAAAAGAATTATGCTTATTTAAACTTCCGTAATCATGATGTTTGACGTGTTGATTTTAGTTTTATGCCCATGGGTTAATTGTCCTTTGTCCTGGATTATTTAATATGTCCGTCTGGTTTTTTTCCATAACAGTCCATCTGTCATAAATATAAAGTGCGAGTGTCCTCGTCAAATTATCCTTATACCCGAAGTCAAATATTCCAACTAATTGGGGACTTAAACTGTAACAAGATTTTAATACTTTGTTTAATAATTACACCAGGATGTCGACTGAGTGTAACCCAAGGTTTTAATACTTTGTTATCAATTATGCCAAGTGTCCTTGTACATAATTTCACCCCTGTTTTAATAATTCTAGTGGCTATTAATCCATTCCCGTGTCCGGTTAAATGAACGATTATTCGTACATATAAATACCCCGCCCATCGTGTCCGATCGAGTGTATATGGTTATTTATAGGGACGTCCAATTGTAAATCTTTATATTAACATTAACAAACTATCATTTAGTTAAAAAAAATATAAAGCCCATTAATAGCCCAGAGTCTAATTTCCACAAATATCGTTCTTTTGTCCAAACCTCAATTATGGTACAAAGCCCAATTACCCAATTTTAATAATTAGCCCAACATCATGATTACTTCGGATTAAATAAGCATAATAATAACTTAGCTACGAGACATTAATGTAAAAAGGTTGAACATAACTTACAATGATTAAAAATAGCGTAGCGTTACACGGACAGAATTTCGACTTACACCCTTACAACATTCGCTAACATACCCTTATTATTAGGATTTAAAATTAAAATTAAAATTAAAATATAAATTATAAATATAAATATTACGTATAGATATAGAGAGATTGATATATATGGATATTTTTGCGATCAAACTGCGTTTGCTTTTATAGGCGGTTTCAGAATTTGGGGCTCCGCGACTCGCGGTAATATTTGCCTTCAAACTCCGCGAGTCGCGGAGTTTGATTTTCCAGCTCACCAACTTTGGAGTCTTTCTTTGCCGACGAATTTTTAATATATTATAATATTTAAATAATTATAAGAATTATTTAAATATTATATTATATTTATGTGCATAGTTGACTCGTAATTTTTAGTCCGTTGCGTCGAGTGTTGAGAGTTGACTCTGGTCCCGGTTCCGGATTTTCGAACGTCCTTGCGTACAATTTAATATCTTGTACTTTGCGTTTTGAATCTTGTACTCTTGTAATTTCGAGACGTTTCTTATCAATAATTGGAACCTCTTTGATTGTATTTTGTACTTTTGAGCTTTTTGGACCTTTGCGTCTTCAATTCATCGAATCTGTCTTTTGTCTTCACCTTTTATTATTTAAACAAATTTCACTTGTAAATAGAACAATTGCAACTAAAAGCTTATCTTTCTTGAGGAATAATACTATGAAATATATGTTCGTTTTTAGCATTATCGATAAATAATATAATATAATATATATAATTTTATATAATTATATATATATTATATTATATTAATGTGCGTAGTTGACTTGTAATTTTTGGTTCGTTGCGTCGCTCGTTGATAGTTGGTTCATGTCTCGGTTCCGGATTTTTGAACGTCCTTGCGTACTATTTAATATCTTGTACTTTGCGTTTCGCGGATCGTACTCATGTAATTTCTAGACGTTTCTCATCAATAAATTGAACCTATTGGATTGTACTTTGTACTTTTTAGCATTTTGGTCATTTGCGTCTTCAATTCGTCGAATCTGTCTTTTGTCTTCACCTTTTATTATTTAAACGAATATCACTTGTAAATAGAACAATTGCAACTAAAAGCTTGTCTTTCTTGAGGGATAATGCTATCAAATATATGTTCGTTTTTAGCATTATCAAATATTCCCACACTTGAGCATTGCTTGTCCTCAAGTAATATAGAACTTTGAATAAAAACATACTTGAATCACTTCTTTATTCTTCACACTTTGTACATCAGTGATTTCTATACGGCGGTATGAACAATGATAGTAACGTTGTGGTTTACAGTCCCACGTGACTATGAAAATTTAGATCCTTTAAGGAAATTGGATCTTTATGAAAACTTTTGATCTTTTGAAAATTCAATCTCGCTTTTACCCTAGATAAGTTTTCCGGAATAACCCTTCACCGGTGTTTGCAAAATGTTTTTGTGGGTTTTGTATGTTTCAGATTTGAAAATTTTAGTTCAAAACTTGCGGTTTTGTGTCACCCACTTGCTAACCTTGTATTAGGAAAGCAACACGTCCAGTTTACTTGCTCCGTATATTACCTTTCGGTAAACTACCGTCCGGTTGTAAAGGAAAGCGTTGAACAAGCAACTGTTGAGGCAATGTCCCGTGACATGCTTTTGATTATGGTCTATATCGTGTCGGATGCAATTACTATCCTTTGTAGGAGCAATAGTAAAGATTACGCTATAGTTTTTCGATCTGGTACAAGGTCCTGTCTTCGACCATGCTATGCAACCACCGTTCTTACGGTTGACACCCAATTTGGTTCAGGTGACCTAATAAATTCCGGTGAATTCTTAGGATTTTACGTTCAATGGTAATGAACGCATTGAAAATGGGTTTTCAGAAAACAAATCGGGTTGTAATTTTGATCAAAATATTTTCTCGTTCAAGCTAGAGTTTAGATATCATCGAATTCCATGAGTTTGAATTCTCAATCTTTAAGATCAATCTCAAGGATTGAGTAATATCAGGCTTAAAAGCTGATTTTTAATCTTTTAAAGAGATTATACTTTCTGAGGATCTGATTCATTAGTCTTATAAGCTAATTTGCACGGTGCCCCCCATTGTACGAGACAGATCCTCTCATGGTTAGGATAAGTCTGACCACTTGGCGACCCTGTTTGATGTTGAGGTCCGTGGATTTCCAGCTGATTTTCGAGAAAACTTCTCAAGGTTTTTCGTAGACTCTACAACTGGTCTGGACGACAACTTCCTGACCTAAATCAAGAAGCGCGTATCTTTTTCTCGGAAGACTATACTTCCTTATAAATTCTATTTATATTACAATAAACTGGGTAAAACTGATTAATATTGTCCAAAACAAAAGTATTTTCAATTATTTGTACAGAAATATGTGATATATGTTCTAAATAACTTGGTAAATTTTTCCCACACTTGGCTTTTATTTTTCTTTCTTTGCCTTTTTATTCTCCTCTATTCCATTTTAAATGAATTCAAGCGTTTTGGGTTGTTTCTCAATTTATGTCCTTTTCGAGGTAACAATAATTTCGGTGTTAACACCTAGTTTTATCATTCATAAATATGTATAAACATGATTTTGAGTTCATTTAGTTAAAAATTTTGAAAAATTTTACTAGAAATGGGTAGTCAGTATATAAGACTAGGGCTGTTCTTTATTATCAAAGAGCACTAGATTCTAATACAACTACTGCGTTACTAGTAAAGTTTAATGGTGGCTATTAAACCAAGTGTATAAGTCAAAAAATATTAAAACCGAAAGAATTTAATCCCTTTCCACACTTAAGATCTTGCAATGCCCTCATTTGCAAGAAATCAGTAACAATTTAAATTATTGAGGGTGATTAGCGTAGAAAAATGATTAAATTTTACCAAAGTTTCCAAACATATTGTTGTTTGTGTTGAATGATAAATGGTGCACATCATTTGTTCATTCCTGCAGTTGTTATATCACATTTATTTTGCATCTTATTGTCAAAATTAGTTGCTTTTGCTAAACTTAATGCCAGTCTTTGAAAATGCGCTGTTTTACCCTGTTGTGTACATGAGATAAAATACATACAATACAAATTTAAACATGCATAGTAATTTGAAATGGGACTTAATATCCCACTTTCAAATTACAAAAATGAAATATTAGTACAAAATAATAAAAATATTAAACATTACATTAAAGTATCAAAATGTTATATGTTTAAACATAACTAGATAAAAAATAATAAAAGATAAGACATCACCAATGGAACACTATTGATTTGGATAGGGGTTCCAGTTTATATCATTGCTCGGGTTCCATAGTTGATGATAGGTGTTTTGGTAGGCTTGGTTTGGGTCGTACAGGTCAAAGGTTGGTCGCATGTTGGGCTGATATGGTGGATAGTAAGCAGGTCGAGTCGGAATGTAGTTATTTGGTACCTGATATGATAGCTGGCTCATGATTTGGTGCTGATGAACTTGCCAGCTATCGTGTTGGCGTTGCTTGGATCACTCATACTCATTCGCGGCTTGCCACTCCTCATAGTGACGATGCCTAGCCTCGTTATTCATTTCCACCTCATCTACACGCTGGAAAACGTCAGTAAAACTATCCCTAATGACATCCCTGATGTCATCTGCTTCCTCCATTTCCTCTTCCGAACCCCTCTCTACCTGTGGATGGGTGCCATGATATGGTATTGGCATATTATGTCTCCGTTTTAGTACATTTGCACCCTGATAAACCTGCAAGCCTATGCTCTTGGCTTGTTCCTTAACTACCATCATTGGACCCCTGTGTTCCCTATCTACACCTAAGTACTCTCCAATGAGAGTAACAAAAATACCTCCTCCTATTATTCCCCCGTCCTGTATACCTTCCACAACTTTGGACAAATAATACCCAACACAGTAGGGAATATTAACAAAGCCTCTAGTTTCTCGAATGCACTTAAGGTAAAATAAATCGTTTAGAGTCATTTTTTCCTTGTTTTCACCTCTTTGTGTAATCGAGTTAGCTAAAACTCTATGTATTATACGAAGCTCGGCTCTATTAATATCTAAATATGAGTGTCTTCCTCCCCGTGTAAAAACATTAAAATTTGACATACGCCACCATACGGCGTTAGCGTCAAAATTTCTATCTACCCTCTCACCATGATAAATTAAAGCTATACATTCAGGTGATAATAATTCAGTGGGGGTGTAAATCTGTAAAGCTCTAGCCATGTCTATCATAGACATCATGTACATCCTACCTCCAAGTAAAAATCTAAGAAAACTCTTATCGTCTAACCTATCTACATCCTTATTTGAAGCTATAGTACTCAGTAGCTCAACACACCACTCCTTATATACAAGCCTATGAGTGGTAAATAAACATTCCCAATCAGTAAAAGAAGAGCTGCCATACCTTTGGATTAGATGATGCCTATCTGAGTTAGCTAGGTGGACCCTTACCAAAGGCTCACAATCTATTACCCTTGGTACCTCTACATTTTTGGTCCAAAGTTTAAATTTGTTACTTTGGTACGTCGGGTAATCTCTCCAACTTCTATCAAACCTTAGATTGGGGTGTAACTCCTCTTCATGAATTCTCGAGTGTTCTATTACATGGTGAACGGGAAATACTACGTAGGCGGTAAAAAAATTGTGGCTTCGGCTCATAGTATGGCACGTGTTGATTATAATGTTGTTGTTGTTCAGGTTGTAGTTCCGGTTGCGGTTCTTGATCAGGTTCTTGTTCAGGTCGTCTAGACGATGATGCACCGTCTGTATCTGTATTTCTCTGCAAAACACATTAAACACAAAATTTGTGCATCCAAATATGCATTAGTGTTAGCAAAATAACAAATTAAAACAATTATAATAACATGTTTAATCCATATTAAACTTATACTCATTTTTATATTTTTATCAATTTTACAATTTTTCAAATAAGCATATATGAAAAGGTATACAAAGTTCATAAGCATTCAACTCAAATAACATGTTAAAATAACCATTACTAGCAATTAAACAAGTTTCAAATGGCATTTATATCAAAATAATCAAGTTCATGAATTTTAGACTTAAAAAGTCCACTTTGATGCTCAAAAATCATGTTTTGGATCAAAGTTTGGATCTTTTTGCTACCTAAACATGTTACACTACTTAATTTAGCAATAATTCATAACAAAAATCGGTCATAACCTATTTATATCAAAAAGCCCCAAATTGCTCAAGAACACAAACCCTATATTTCTAAAAAATTTGAATTTTAAGGTTCAAATCATGACAAATAACATCAATCTAGGTTATAAAAGCATAATATACTAACAATTTAACTCTAATTAAGCTAGAAATCATCAAAATCAAATTAGGTAAAAATTTGCTCAAGAACACTATAAATCCGAATTAAAGAGTGTTTTAGGGGTGGAATTGTTACCTTTTTACTCCCAAATCCGAAGAAATGCATGCTTATAGCTGATTGTAGCACGAAACTTTGTTGAATTTGGTGAAAAATTGAAGATTTGAGGTGATTATGTGTGTGTATGCTCGAGTTTATGTGTGTGTTTTGTGAAGACAGAGAGCAAGCTCGCTGCCTTTTTGATTCTGTCCAGGTTTCTTAAGCCATGCGATTGCATGGATTTAATATGGAAACCCCATGCGATCGCATAGGGTCTGATATATATGTATATATATATATATATATATATATATATATATATATATATATATATATATATATATATATATATATATATTTATTTATTTATTTATTTTATAAAACCTTTAACTACTAAAACAATTAATTAATTAAATTTAAAATTTTGTTTTCCTTTAGAATGAGGTCATTTTGGTACGTTCACCTAGTTTGTCCCTTTACAAAATTTTAAAATTTTCTATTTCAAAGCGATTGTTTTAAAAGCAAAGATTTTTAAGTTTTTTTTAATATTTTTGGCATACTTTAAGTCAATAAGATTAAAAATAATAATAACAAAATTTGTCGTTCCGCCCTCGAGTAAAGCAATTTCGGTTCAATGACCTAGTCTTCAACTTACGATGAATTATAGAAATCAATTTTTTAACTTAATGAAATATAGTACATTTTTTTATTTTTAAATTCACACCAAACTTAAATTTAAAATGCATATTAATAAAATTTCATATAAATATTATTAATTTATACATTAGTTAGAAACTTACATTTAAAAATAATATAGTTATATATTAATTTTAGATAATAAGGTAAAAATAAAAATCTTTTTGGTCTTTTATCCCACTTTAATCAATCAAATATTTACAAAAATATACGTCCCTCTTTTGGGTAAAGTAATTTCGGCTATATTACCTAATTTTACTCTTGACGAATTTCTGAAATATTTTAGATTGATGGATTAAAGATATTTATACCTTATGAATAAACGGTAAATTTCGCAGTATTGTAATAAAGTTTTGTATGATATCAATAATTTCGGTTTATTATACCTAATTTTATTGAATATCAATTTAATACTTTATAGCGAACGATTCAGCGTTTATTATCAAAAGGTTAAAAGCAATAAATAAAAATAAAATAAAAACTGTACATACTTACCTATGAGATAGAATTCTCAGAGACCTGCTTTAGTCGACTCATAGGAGAGTCGTTCGATTTGGTTTTCCATAGCTACATAGGCGTAACCATGATTTTTCAATAACTTTTCTTCTAAACATATGAACGGTCCTTCTCTGCATAGAGTAACGAATTCAGAATTGGAATGTGTTTGATTGTTCAAACATTTCCCTTCGTGTGACCATTTTCCGCATTTATGACATCTTTCAAGGTGTCGTGCTCTTCTTTTTGTTGCGGATTTTGATTTTCCTTTACTAAAATGTATCTTATTATGATTCTTCCTGAGTTCTTTCCTCACTTCGTCCATTTTGCCTCTTATGAATGATACCAGTTCACTCGGGAAGGTGTTATTATTAAGTTTAGTAATCATAGCGTGTAGTAGTAGACCATGGTTCAGATCAAAGGAATTCTTCATCTCGTAAAACCTAAAAACACAAAAATTCAGAATGGAGGAAGAAAACTAGTTCTTTAGGGTCTGCTAGGGAAAGGCCATTCGGATTCCATTTTTGAGAACTACACGAAAACAGAAAATCTAACTCTAGACAAAATTATATTATCCTTAAAAGATTTGATTCTCCCCACACTTAGTTAGCTGTGGTATCGAAATTGTGATTAACTTCATTATTAACGTCAATTGGACCATCAACAACTTTCATATCTTTGACTTTTGCTTCAAGCCATTTGTTGATTTCCTCTGTAATATTCACAAATTCAATTAACATCGCCTATTCTTTAGGCAAAAAATTAGATACTAATCGGTTACATAACTTAAAGTTCCCCTTAATCCTAGCATCTTGAATCCGTTTATAAATGTGACGACCCGGAAATTTCCGACCAAATTTAAACTTTAATCTTTATATTATTCAGACACGATAAGCAAAGTTTGTTAAGTTAAATCTCAAGAATTTTAAACTGTGTTCATACATTCATTATAACCTCGACCAAATTCCGACGATTCACGAACCGTTATATACAAATAGATATGTATATGTATATATATATATATATATTATAACTTGAGAATATTAATAAAGTATTAAACGTATAATACTTTACACGAACGTATTTGTTTCAATATGATTTTCGACGAAAAAAAATATATTAAATGATTGAATTATCAGAAACACTGAATTATGATTACAAGTCTCTGTTGAGAGGTCCACTATGATTTGAGAAAATCTATTCCTCTTAACGATATTCAGAATAATTTGTAAAGCTATTTATAAATAAAAACAAAAAGTGTCATTTACGAAAGTTAGACAAAAGTTAGTGGAGAATGGTTTCCATAATATTCAATTAATCTATTTTCAAACGTACAAAGACGTTTTCAGTTTAAAAAGAACTTTACTATTAAAACGTATATAACTTTTATAAATATCTAGAATCACTTTTGACAACTCATTACTTAACCAGTATAATAAATATAACGATATTTATATTTTATTTCATTAAATATATATAACGATTTAAATTAATATTATATATATTTATACGCGTATTATACATACATAGTTTTTTATACTTTTACTATACTTTAACTTTACCTTTACTTTACTTTTACTTTACTTTAACTTTAATAATTCATACTTTAATAATTCACTTTAATAATTCATACTTTAATAATTCACTTTAATAATTCATACTTTAATAATTCACTTTAATAATTAATACTTTAATAATTCATACTTTAATAATTCACTTTAATAATTCATACTTTAATAATTCACTTTTATAATTCAAAAATCTATTATAAATAGAATTCAATAGGTTTCATTATTTCATAGAAACTTGAAAATATATTTCTCTAAACTCTCTCAATTGATATATATATATATATATATATATATATATATATATATATATATATATATATATATATATATATATATATATATATATATATATATATATATATATATATATATATATTTGCTCTGTATTATTTCAAGATATTATTAGTATACATAAAATATTACGACGGAGTGTTGTCCGAGTGATTTCAAAATAGTTTTTTTGAATGAGTCGAAGCTAAGGAAATTATGGGTTATAGCTATGGAGGTGATGGGTATGGTTCATGGGTATGCTCGTGAGGTCAATCTAGTGTTTATCATCTCCGTTGCGTCTACGTACTTTCCTGCAATATTGAATCTCAATATTGATACGTTCGTGAATCCGAGGCCAACCTTGCACTTATTAAATGACGTTATATGTATTTTTACTACGAAATACAGTATTGTGAGTTCATTTGCTCCCTTTTACTCATTACATTTTTGGGCTGAGAATACATGCACTGTTTTAATAACTGTTTTACAATATTTATATGTGTGAGTTCATTTGCTCCCTTTTTACTCATTACATTTTTGGACTGTGAAATCATGCATAGTTTTAATAACTGTTTTACAATATTTATATGTGTGAGTTTCATTTGCTCCCTTTTATATATATTTTTGGGACTGAGAATACATGCGCTGTTTTTATAAATGTTTTAGGAAATAGGCACAAGTACTAAAACTAATTCTACGTGGGTTTAAACCAGAAATATACCCTTAGCTTGGTAACATTAAACTACTTGTCTATGTACGGTAGGCGCGAATCCTAAAGATAGATCTATTGGGCCTGACAAACCCCATCCTGACTATGGGATGCTTTAGTACTTCGAGGTTATTTTAAACACATCTGATCTGGTGTACTTCAGAGGGTAAAACATGAACGTTAAGGCTTGTTACCGGGTGCCTACAACTTATAGAATACTTTTATACACTTGCGAGTGTACATATATTTATAAACGGAAATCTTGTGGTCTATTAATATATTGAAATGATTGTTATGATAAACCTGTGAACTCACCAACCTTTTGGTTGACACTTTAAAGCATGTTTATTCTCAGGTATTAAAGAAATCTTCCGCTGTGCATTAGCTCATTTTAAGGATATTACTTGGAGTCATTCATGGCATATTTTGAAAGACGTTGCATTCGAGTCATTGAGTTCATCAAGATTATTATTAAGCCAATTATAGTTGGATGTATTATGAAATGGTGTGCATGCAGTCAACTTTCGTTGTAAAGAAAGTTTGTCTTTTAAAAACGAATGCAATGTTTGTAAAATGTATCACATAGAGGTCAAATACCTCACGATGTAATCAACTATTGTGAATCGTTTATAATGTATATGAACGGGTCCTTTCAGTTGGTATCAGAGCTAGTTTAATTCCGTTTATTAGCGGGTTAATCGTAGAGGGGGTTCTCACAATGTTACCTGTAACGAAGCATTGGCTCTTACTCCTCGCGGTCCCTATTAGGGTTGGCTGTACTGCCGAGAGGCGGGCCATAAAATCAGTGTCTGAGGTACGCTCAGTGGTCACCAGGCGGTTAGCTGGGAAGGCACTGAGTGGGATGCGTCCCCACTGTTGTTTCAATAAAGTTTCTTCGTTGAACTGTTAAAAACGGGTTCATCTAATTTCGTATCAACAACGGGGTTCTTTGTTATCGGGTCATCATTAGGTGTTACTTCATTTTCCCCACACTTTGGCATTTTTATTGGTTCAACAGTTTTGGTTGGTGGAGATTTAAACTTTCGGTTCACAAAGGTGATCGATTTGTCACCATCCCTAAGTGTCATTCTACCTTCTCTTACATCAAAGAACGCCTCGGTGGTTGCTAAAAATGAGCGACCTAAAATCAGAGGAATATCAAGGTCTTCCTCCATATTGATAACTATGAAATCTGCAACAAAGGTCAAACTTCCCACTTTAACAAGTAAATTATTGGCTATTTCAACCGGGTGTTTAATGGTTAGGTAAAATGATTGAACACCTATGCTTGTTAGTCTTAATTTACCCATACCTAATCTTTTGTATAAGGAAAGAGGCATAACATTCGCACTTGCTCCTAAATCTGCGAGCCCATTATACATAGCACCATCATTAAGCAAGCAAGAAATGATAAATTCACCTGGGTCTCCCACTTTAGTAAGTGAAGTTGGTTTGTTAACCTTTTCCGGGTGCTCTTTTCTTGGTTCGACCACTTCTACTTGAACTTCTTGTTCATATTTTTCTTCGTTTCTTGGAATGGGAGGTTTATATAGAAATTCTTCTTCATCACTCCAAATTGAAACCTCTCCATCTTCTAATTTTGGCTTTTCATATGTCGTTGAAAACATATTTATGTTTTCATTCTTAGGGTTTTCTTTAGTGGTGAAATTATGATTAACTTCATTGTCAACTTCCATCAGATCATGTATGTAATGTTTAACTCTGTGACCATTAACTTTAAATTCAATCCCATTTGAATTTATTAACTCTATTGTTCCGTATGGGAAAACTCTTTTGACTATGAATAGTCCATACCATCTTGATTTCAATTTTCCAGGAAATAGCTTGAATCGTGAATTGAAAAGAAGAACTCTGTCTCCTTCCTTAAATTTTTTTGAATTTCTGATTCTTTTATCATGCCATTTGTTCGTTCTTTCCTTATAGATTAACGAATTTTCATATGCATCATTTCTTAATTCTTTTAATTCGTTTAGTTGACTTAACCTTAAACGTTCGGCTTCATGTAAATCAAGATTACATGTCTTCAAAGCCCAAAATGCTTTGTGCTCAATTTCTACTGGAAGGTGACATGCTTTTTCGTAAACGAGTTTAAAAGGTGTGGTGCCAATTGGAGTTTTGTAGGCTGTTCGAAAAGCCCAGAGTGCATCCTCCAATTTCATGGACCATTCCTTCAGATTTGATCCTACAGTTTTCTCTAGAATACGTTTTAATGCTCGGTTGGTATTTTCAACTTGTCCACTTGTTTGTGGATGATAAGCGGTTGAGATTTTATGAGTTACTCCATATCTTTTGAGAACTTTCTCAAGTTGATTATTACATAAATAAGTACCCAGATCACTTATTAAAGCTTTCGGTGTTCCGAACCTTGCAAAAAGACATTTTAAGAAGTTGATTACAACTCGTGCATCGTTAGTTAGGAGAGCTTTAGATACATAATCAATGGTAACGAGAATGTAGAGATTATTATCAGATTTTGGAAATGGACCCATAAAGTCAATACCCCAAACGTCAAATATTTCACATACTTGAATGACATTTTGTGGCATTTCATCACGTTGACTTATTTTTCCGGCCCTTTAACATGCATCACAGGATTTACAAAGAAGGTGTGCATCTTTGAAAATTGTAGGCCAATAGAATCCAGCGTCGTAGACTTTTCTTGTTGTGAGTTGAGGCCCATAATACCCTCATGTTGGTCCTGTGTGACAATGGTTTAAGATTGACTAGCTTCATCTCCGAATACACATCGGCGTATTATTCCATCGGGACAACTTTTAAACAGATGTGGATCCTCCCAAAAATAGTGTTTTATATCACTAAAGAATTTCTTTCATTTTTGGTACGACAACCCTTTTTCAAGGAATCCACATACTAAGTAGTTTGCATAGTATGCAAACCATGAAATTTCATTATAATCGATCTTCAATAGATATTCATCAGGAAAGTTATCTTGTATAGCCGATTCATTTAGAACTTCTAATTCGGGATTTTCAAGACGAGAAAGATGATCAGCTGCGAGATTTTCTGCTCCCTTTTTGTCTCGGATTTCAATATCGAACTCTTGTAAGAGTAAGATCCAACGGATTAATCGTGGTTTGGCATCTTGTTTTGAAAATAGGTATCTAAGAGCAGAATGATCAGTATAGACCATCGTTTTAGCTAGAATGAGATATGAACGAAATTTGTCAAAAGCAAAGACAATAGCAAGGAGTTCTATTTCAGTAGTTATGTAATTCGTTTGTGCTCTTTGTAATGTCTTACTAGCGTAATAGATAGGTTGAAATTGTTTTTCAATTCTTTGTCCTAAAACGGCTCCCATTGCAAAATCATTTGCATCGCACATGAGTTTAAATGGTAGATTTCAAATTGGAGTTATCATGATCGGCGCATTAGTGAGTTTTTCTTTAAGAATATTAAAAGATTTGATGCATTCATCTGAAAAGATGAATGGAGCATCCTTTTCAAGGAGTTTATTCATAGGAGTGGCAATTTTAGAAAAATCTTTTATGAAACGTCGGTAAAAACCAGCATGCCCTAGAAAACTCCTAACTCCTCTAACATTGGTAGGATGTGAAAGTTTAGCAATTACATCTACTTTAGCTCTATCCACTTCAATTCCTTCCTTTGAAATTTTATGACCAAGAACGATGCCTTCTTTAATCATGAAATGACATTTCTCCCAATTAAGAACTAGATTTGATTGTTCGTATCTAATAAGCATTCGTTCAAGATTAACTAGACATGTTTCAAAAGTATCACCGAAGACTGAAAAATCATCCATGAAAACTTCCATGCATTTTTCTATGATGTCGTGAAAAATTGCCATCATGCACCTTTGAAAGGTTGCAGGGGCGTTGCAAAGTCCAAATGGCATACGTTTGTAAGCAAAAGTACCATAAGGGTACGTGAACGTGGTTTTTTCCTGGTCCTCGAGTGCGATTGGAATTTGAAAGTATCCAGAGAAACCGTCAAGAAAACAATAGTAACTATTTCCGGCTAATCTTTCTAACATTTGATCAATGAAAGGTAAGGGAAAGTGATCTTTTTTGGTGGCGTCATTTAATTTTCTATAATCAATACAAACACGCCATCCTGTTACAGTCCTAGTAGGAATAAGCTCATTTTTTTCATTTGTGATGACAGTGATGCCACCCTTCTTAGGTACGCATTGAACTGGGCTTACCCATGGACTATCAGATATTGGATAAATTAAACATGCATCAAGCAGTTTAATAATTTCTTTCTTAACAACATCTTGCATATTAGGATTTAGTCTTCGTTAGCGTTACACATATGTTTTATGACCTTCGTCCATAAGGATTTGTTTGTGCAATACGAAGGACTTATACCTTTAATGTCATGAATCTTCCATGCAATAGCTGGTTTATGAGCTTTTAGCATAGATATGAGTTGAGATTTTTCATTTTCCGTAAGAGAAGACTAGATTATTACAGGTAATTCAGATTCACCATGTAAATAAGCGTATTCCAAATGGTTCGGAAGTGGCTTTATCTCTAGTATCGGTGGTTCTTCTATCGATGATTTGTATTGATATCTGTCTTCCTCTTTCAGTACTTGAAGTTCTTCTGTTGTGGGTTCGTATTCATTAGCCATGAGTGTGGCTAATATTTCAGCTTCATTAATTGGTTCAGTTCCTTCTCCTAAAGAACATTCTCCCGTTCCTTGTAATTCTGGAAATTCTTGTAATAGTTCTTCTTGTGAATCTATGGTTTGAACATAATAACATGTATCATCTGCAGATTACGGTTGTTGCATGGCTCTATCAACAGAAAAGGTAACACTCTCGTCCTCTATACTTAGGGTCAGTTTCTTACCGAATACGTCTATTATTGCTTTAGCTGTGTTTAAGAATGGTCTTCCTAATATAAGAGGAACTCGAGAATCTTCTTCCATGTCCAGAATAACAAAGTCTACTGGAAATACTAAAGTACCAACTTTAACTAGCATGTTCTCCATTATCCCTCTAGGATATTTTATTGATCGATCGGCTAGTTGTATGCTTATTCGTGTTGGTTTCAATTCTCCAAGGTCTAGTTTAGCGTATAATGAATATGGCATTAAATTTATACTAGCACCTAAGTCTGCCAATGCTTCTATTGAACTAAGACTACCCAGAAAACATGGAATTGTGAAACTTTCTGGATCTGATAATTTTTCTGGTATCTTATTCAACAGTACTGCTAAACAATTATCATTCATTGTAACAGCCGAGAGTTCTTCCATTTTTCTTCTATTTGTGATTAGATCTTTCAGGAATTTAGCATATCTTGGCATTCCTGAAATCACATCAATGAAAGGAAGATTGACATTTATTTGTTTAAACATATCCAAGAATTTGGATTGCTCGGCTTCAAGTCTTTCTTTTCTCATTTTACTCGGGTAAGGAAGTGGTGGTTGGTATGGTTTAATATAAGGCTTTACCTTAACTGTGTTATCTTCATTAACCTTTTTAACTACCGGCTCAGTTTCTTTCTCTTACTCAGGCTGTGGTGCCTGTGTAGTAGGAATAGAGTCATCAAAAATTACAAGCATTTCAGGTGGTTTAAGTGTAATACCACTTCTTGTGGTAATGGCTTTAGCTGTTTCATTTCGGGGGTTAGCATTTTTATCGCTCGGTACACTCCCCGGTTTTCTTCCTCCAATTAACCTCGCTAGATTACTTACTTCTTGTTCCAGATTTTGGATTGAAGCTTGTTGATTTCTAAATGCTTGAGCATTTTGTTCATTAGTTTGTTTCTGAGATGTAAATAACTAGTTTTGAGATTCTATCAACTTTGCCATTATATCATCCAAATTTGTCTTTTTCTCATCGGTTTGTGGTGGTTTATTTGGAAAAATAGGTCTTTATTGGTTGTAAGTATTATTAGATACTTGTTGATTGCTAGGACCTTGTTGGTTGTTGTATGGAACATTTCGGTTATAATTCTGATTTTGATTGTAGTTTTGTCTTGGCGGTTGATAATTATTCTGATAATTATTTCTCGACCTTTGGTTCATGTATGAAATATTCTCTCTTTGTTCCATTGTTTGTTCAACACTGAGACAATCTTTTGTCAAATGTGATCCTCCACACTGCTCACAACTAATTCGTATTGCGTGAATATCTTTCGTCATCTTTTCCATTCGTCTGTCAAAAGCATCTATCTTTGCGAAAATGGAATCAAAGTCATGGCTAGAATCGGCTCTAGCCACTTTAGATGATCGAAAGATATCTTTTACCTGGTGCCACTCATGTGAGTGGGATGTTGTGTTATCAATAATTTTGTGAGCTTCAGTTGCGGTTTTCTTCATAATGGATCCACCAGCTGCTGTGTCGATGTCTTTTCGTGTAGCAACATCGCATCCTTGGTAGAATATTTGCACTATTTGATAAGTATCTAAACCGTGTTGAGGACATCCTCTTAACAACTTTCTGAATCTTGTCCATGCCTCATATAATGTTTCATTTGGCTTTTGTGCGAACGTAACAATTTCTCCTTGAAGTCTCATGGCTTTAGATGCCGGAAAGAATCTTTTAAGAAATTTCTCAACTAAAACATCCCATGTATCAATCGCTCCTTTAGGTAACGATTCTAACCAATCTTTGGCTTCTCCATTTAAAGTCCAGGAAAACAACACGAGATAGATCTGTTCATCCTCAACTTCTTGATTTTAAATAGAGTACAGATCCTATTAAAGATTCGAAGATGTTCGTTTGGATCTTCTTTTGGTGTACCAACAAATTGGCATTGATTAGTTACCATGTGTAGGATTTGTCCCTTAATTTCATAATCTGGCGCATTAATGTCTGGTTGAGTAATTGCATGACCTTGGCCAGTGCGTGTAGCTCTCATTCGGTCTTCCATACTTAGAGGTTCCTGATTTTCCATGATTGAATTTGTTGAATCTGAATCACTAGAGGATTCTGATTAATGGTTTCTTCCTCGAAAATCGCTGGATGAGTAATTTGTGGTTCGGGAAGAATAATTAGTGGTTTAGGATCTCTGAATTGTCCTTGAATATCCTCCGGGTTCTCAATTGTGAGGTCGGGTTCAAAAAATGGATTATCGAAAATTTGAATTGGAGTACTTGGTCGACTAGATGATTCTAAAGAAAAATCAACGGTGACAATATTGGCTAGATGTCTTGATCGAGTTACAGGTGGTGAACGTATGAAAGGTGGTGAACGTTTTGCTCGGTGCATTCACTGAATATCCTATTAGTTATAAAGATAAAAATTATATAAGTTATCAAATTAATAGACTTTTCTGATTTTGCCCACGTTTCGAATAGCCAATAGATGCAGCAAGTAGCCAGGACCCTTTAAATCGGAAGCCCACAACTCGCCACAAACAAATTCAACTATTACTACGAACCAGAAAATTTGGATGTCTATTAATTTAATCGCTTTTTATCATTTTTCGTCGAAATTTAAGGAAAATATTGAAAATTCTATGTCCTAAAAACTAGAGGGTAAAAATGAAAAAGAAAAAGCGCGTCGAAAAATAAGAGGTCGAAAAACAAACGTCAAAAAATAATAATAAGAAAGTAAAGCGTCGAAACTTAAAAGTCTAAAAACTAAATATTAAAAATTGCGTCAAAAGGTATTAAAGCTTAAAGAAATTCTATATCTAAAACGGCAATAACTTAAAATTACTAAAATTTATAAACTGCGTCGTAAAATTCTAAAGCGCCTAAATTTTAATCTAAAGAAAAAGCACTTAAGGAATTTTACGGCAAAGCCTAAAAATCTAGAAATATAAATTAACTACGGCAAAGACTAAGTTTAAAACTAATTACGAACGATAAATATACAAATGTTTAAAATATACAATTTATAAAAAGAGACAAAAAATGATAAAATTACTTATTTTTATAAAAATATTATTTTTATATTATTATTTTATAAAAGTATTAATTTATAAATTAATAAAACTAATAACACTTAAAATTACTAAATATAAATTAAAACAAAACTTAAATGCTAATTAATTAAATTAAACCCTAGTTAGGTTAATAATAATAATAATAATTAATTTAAACCCTAATCCGTACGTACTAGGTGAAATGTCCCGTTCTTATTGATTAAAAACGTTCCATATTAATTGATTTCGTTGCGAGGTTTTGACCTCTATATGAGACGTTTTTCAAAGACTGCATTCATTTTTAAAACAAACCATAACCTTTATTTCATAAATAAAGGTTTAAAAAGCTTTACGTAGATTATCAAATAATGATAATCTAAAATATCATGTTTACACACGACCATTACATAATGGTTTACAATACAAATATGTTACATCGAAATCAGTTTCTTGAATGCAGTTTTTACACAATATCATACAAACATGGACTCCAAATCTTGTCCTTATTTTAGTATGCAACAGCGGAAGCTCTTAATATTCACCTGAGAATAAACATGCTTTAAACGTCAACAAAAATGTTGGTGAGTTATAGGTTTAACCTATATATATCAAATCGTAACAATAGACCACAAGATTTCATATTTCAATACACATCCCATACATAGAGATAAAAATCATTCATATGGTGAACACCTGGTAACCGACATTAACAAGATGCATATATAAGAATATCCCCATCATTCCGGGACACCCTTCGGATATGATATAAATTTCGAAGTACTAAAGCATCCGGTACTTTGGATGGGGTTTGTTAGGCCCAATAGATCTATCTTTAGGATTCGCGTCAATTAGGGTGTCTGTTCCCTAATTCTTAGATTACCAGACTTAATAAAAAGGGGCATATTCGATTTCGATAATTCAACCATAGAATGTAGTTTCACGTACTTGTGTCTATTTTGTAAATCATTTATAAAACCTGCATGTATTCTCATCCCAAAAATATTAGATTTTAAAAGTGGGACTATAACTCACTTTCACAGATTTTTACTTCGTCGGGAAGTAAGACTTGGCCACTGGTTGATTCACGAACCTATAACAATATATACATATATATCAAAGTATGTTCAAAATATATTTACAACACTTTTAATATATTTTGATGTTTTAAGTTTATTAAGTCAGCTGTCCTCGTTAGTAACCTACAACTAGTTGTCCACAGTTAGATGTACAGAAATAAATCGATAAATATTATCTTGAATCAATCCACGACCCAGTGTATACGTATCTCAGTATTGATCACAACTCAAACTATATATATTTTGGAATCAACCTCAACCCTGTATAGCTAACTCCAACATTCAAATATAGAGTGTCTATGGTTGTTCCGAAATATATATAGATGTGTCGACATGATAGGTCGAAACATTGTATACGTGTCTATGGTATCTCAAGATTACATAATATACAATACAAGTTGATTAAGTTATGGTTGGAATAGATTTGTTACCAATTTTCATGTAGCTAAAATGAGAAAAATTATCCAATCTTGTTTTACCCATAACTTCTTCATTTTAAATCCGTTTTGAGTGAATCAAATTGCTATGGTTTCATATTGAACTCTATTTTATGAATCTAAACAGAAAAGTATAGGTTTATAGTCGGAAAAATAAGTTACAAGTCGTTTTTGTAAAGGTAGTCATTTCAGTCGAAAGAACGACGTCTAGATGACCATTTTAGAAAACATACTTCCACTTTGAGTTTAATCATAATTTTTGGATATAGTTTCATGTTCATAATAAAAATCATTTTCTCAGAATAACAACTTTAAAATCAAAGTTTATCATAGTTTTTAATTAACTAACCCAAAACAGCCCGCGGTGTTACTACGACGGCGTAAATCCGGTTTTACGGTGTTTTTCGTGTTTCCAGGTTTTAAATCATTAAGTTAGCATATCATATAGATATAGAACATGTGTTTAGTTGATTTTAAAAGTCAAGTTAGAAGGATTAACTTTTGTTTGCGAACAAGTTTAGAATTAACTAAACTATGTTCTAGTGATTACAAGTTTAAACCTTCGAATAAGATAGCTTTATATGTATGAATCGAATGATGTTATGAACATCATTACTACCTTAAGTTCCTTGGATAAACCTACTGGAAAAGAGAAAAATGGATCTAGCTTCAATGGATCCTTGGATGGCTCAAAGTTCTTGAAGCAGAATCATGACACGAAAACAAGTTCAAGTAAGATCATCACTTGAAATAAGATTGTTATAGTTATAGAAATTGAACCAAAGTTTGAATATGATTATTACCTTGTATTAGAATGATAACCTACTGTAAGAAACAAAGATTTCTTGAGGTTGGATGATCACCTTACAAGATTGGAAGTGAGCTAGCAAACTTGAAAGTATTCTTGATTTTATGAAACTAGAACTTTTGGAATTTATGAAGAACACTTAGAACTTGAAGATAGAACTTGAGAGAGATCAATTAGATGAAGAAAATTGAAGAATGAAAGTGTTTGTAGGTGTTTTTGGTCGTTGGTGTATGGATTAGATATAAAGGATATGTAATTTTGTTTTCATGTAAATAAGTCATGAATGATTACTCATATTTTTGTAATTTTATGAGATATTTCATGCTAGTTGCCAAATGATGGTTCCCACATGTGTTAGGTGACTCACATGGGCTGCTAAGAGCTGATAATTGGAGTGTATATACCAATAGTACATACATCTAAAAGCTGTGTATTGTACGAGTACGAATACGGGTGCATACGAGTAGAATTGTTGATGAAACTGAACGAGGATGTAATTGTAAGCATTTTTGTTAAGTAGAAGTATTTTGATAAGTGTATTGAAGTCTTTCAAAAGTGTATAAATACATATTAAAACACTACATGTATATACATTTTAACTGAGTCGTTAAGTCATCGTTAGTCGTTACATGTAAGTGTTGTTTTGAAACCTTTAGGTTAACGATCTTGTTAAATGTTGTTAACCCAATGTTTATAATATCAAATGAGATTTTAAATTATTATATTATCATGATATTATCATGTATGAATATCTCTTAATATGATATATATACATTAAATGTCTTTACAACGATAATCGTTACATATATGTCTCGTTTAAAAATCATTAAGTTAGTAGTCTTGTTTTTACATATGTAGTTCATTGTTAATATACTTAATGATATGTTTACTTATCATAGTATCATGTTAACTATATATATATCCATATATATGTCATCATATAGTTTTTACAAGTTTTAACGTTCGTGAATCACCGGTCAACTTGGGTGGTCAATTGTCTATATGAAACATATTTCAATTAATCAAGTCTTAACAAGTTTGATTGCTTAACATGTTGGAAACATTTAATCATGTAAATATCAATCTCAATTAATATATATAAACATGGAAAAGTTCGGGTCACTACAGTACCTACCCGTTAAATAAATTTCGTCCCGAAATTTTAAGCTGTTGAAGGTGTTGACGAATCTTCTGGAAATAGATGCGGGTATTTATTCTTCATCTGATCTTCACGCTCCCAGGTGAACTCGGGTCCTCTACGAGCATTCCATCGAACCTTAACAATTGGTATCTTGTTTTGCTTAAGTCTTTTAACCTCACGATCCATTATTTCGACGGGTTCTTCGATGAATTGAAGTTTTTCGTTGATTTGGATTTCATCTAACGGAATAGTGAGATCTTCTTTAGCAAAACATTTCTTTAAATTCGAGACGTGGAAAGTGTTATGTACAGCAGCGAGTTGTTGAGGTAACTCTAGTCGGTAAGCTACTGGTCCGATACGATCAATAATCTTGAATGGTCCAATATACCTTGGATTTAATTTCCCTCGTTTACCAAATCGAACAACGCCTTTCCAAGGTGCAACTTTAAGCATGACCATCTCTCCAATTTCAAATTCTATATCTTTTCTTTTAATGTCAGCGTAGCTCTTTTGTCGACTTTGGGCGGTTTTCAACCGTTGTTGAATTTGGATGATCTTCTCGGTAGTTTCTTGTATAATCTCTGGACCCGTAATCTGTCTATCCCCCACTTCACTCCAACAAATCGGAGACCTGCACTTTCTACCATAAAGTGCTTCAAACGGCGCCATCTCAATGCTTGAATGGTAGCTGTTGTTGTAGGAAAATTCTGCTAACGGTAGATGTCGATCCCAACTGTTTCCGAAATCAATAACACATGCTCGTAGCATGTCTTCAAGCGTTTGTATCGTCCTTTCGCTCTGCCCATCAGTTTGTGGATGATAGGCAGTACTCATGTCTAGACGAGTTCCTAATGCTTGCTGTAATGTCTGCCAGAATCTTGAAATAAATCTGCCATCCCTATCAGAGATAATAGAAATTGGTATTCCATGTCTGGAGATGACTTCCTTCAAATACAGTCGTGCTAACTTCTCCATCTTGTCATCTTCTCTTATTGGCAAGAAGTGTGTTGATTTGGTGAGACGGTCAACTATTACCCAAATAGTATCAAAACCACTTGCAGTCCTTGGCAATTTAGTGATGAAATCCATGGTAATGTTTTCCCATTTCCATTCCGGGATTTCGGGTTGTTGAAGTAGACCTGATGGTTTCTGATGCTCAGCTTTGACCTTAGAACACGTCAAACATTCTCCTACGTATTTAGCAACATCGGCTTTCATACCCGGCCACCAAAAATGTTTCTTGAGATCCTTGTACATCTTCCCCGTTCCAGGATGTATTGAGTATCTGGTTTTATGAGCTTCTCTAAGTACCATTTCTCTCATATCTCCAAATTTTGGTACCCAAATCCTTTCAGCCCTATACCGGGTTCCGTCTTCCCGAATATTAAGATGCTTCTCCGATCCTTTGGGTATTTCATCATTTAAATTTCCCTCTTTTAAAACTCCTTGTTGCGCCTCCTTTATTTGAGTAGTAATGTTATTATGAATCATTATATTCATAGATTTTACTCGAATGGGTTCTCTGTCCTTCCTGCTCAAGGCATCGGCTACCACATTTGCCTTCCCCGGGTGGTAACGAATCTCAAAGTCGTAATCATTCAATAATTCAATCCACCTACGCTGCCTCATATTCAGTTGTTTCTGATTAAATATGTGTTGAAGACTTTTGTGGTCGGTATATATAATACTTTTGACCCCATATAAGTAGTGCCTCCAAGTCTTTAATGCAAAAACAACCGCGCCTAATTCCAAATCATGCGTCGTATAATTTTGTTCGTGAATCTTCAATTGTCTAGACGCATAAGCAATCACCTTCGTTCGTTGCATTAATACACAACCGAGACCTTGCTTTGATGCATCACAATAAATCACAAAATCATCATTCCCTTCAGGCAATGACAATATAGGTGCCGTAGTTAGCTTTTTCTTCAATAACTGAAACGCTTTCTCTTGTTCATCATTCCATTCAAATTTCTTCCCTTTATGCGTTAATGCAGTCAAGGGTTTTGCTATTCTGGAAAAGTCTTGGATGAACCTTCTGTAGTAACCAGCTAGTCCTAAAAACTGGCGTATGTGTTTCGGAGTTTTCGGGGTTTCCCACTTTTCAACAGTTTCTATCTTTGCCGGATCCACCTTAATACCTTCTTTGTTCACTATGTGACCGAGGAATTGAACTTCTTCCAACCAAAATGCACACTTTGAAAACTTAGCGTACAATTCTTCCTTCCTCAATACTTCTAACACCTTTCTCAAATGTTCACCGTGTTCTTGGTCATTCTTTGAGTAAATAAGTATGTCATCAATGAAAACAATGACAAACTTGTCAAGGTATGGTCCACACACTCGGTTCATAAGGTCCATGAACACAGCTGGTGCATTAGTTAAACCAAACGGCATGACCATAAACTCGTAATGACCGTAACGTGTTCTGAAAGCAGTCTTTGGAATATCATCTTCTTTCACCCGCATTTGATGATACCCGGAACGTAAGTCAATCTTTGAATAAACAGACGAGCCTTGTAGTTGATCAAATAAGTCATCGATTCTCGGTAGTGGGTAGCGGTTCTTGATGGTAAGTTTGTTCAACTCTCGGTAGTCGATACACAACCTGAATGTACCATCTTTCTTCTTGACAAACAAAACAGGAGCTCCCCACGGTGATGTGCTTGGTCGAATGAAACCACGCTCTAAAAGTTCTTGTAATTGGCTTTGTAGTTCTTTCATCTCGCTGGGTGCGAGTCTGTAAGGAGCACGAGCTATTGGTGCAGCTCCTGGTACAAGATCTATTTGAAATTCAACGGATCGATGTGGGGGTAATCCCGGTAATTCTTTCGGAAATACATCAGGAAATTCTTTTGCGACGGGAACATCATTGATGCTCTTTTCTTCAGTTTGTACTTTCTCGACGTGTGCTAGAACAGCATAGCAACCTTTTCTTATTAGTTTTTGTGCCTTCAATTTACTAATAAGATGTAGCTTCGTGTTGCCCTTTTCTCCGTACACCATTAAGGGTTTTCCTTTTTCTCGTATAATGCGAATTGCATTTTTGTAACAAACGATCTCCGCTTTCACTTCTTTCAACCAGTCCATACCGATTATCACATCAAAACTCCCCAACTCTACTGGTATCAAATCAATCTTAAATGTTTCGCTAACCAGTTTAATTTCTCGATTCCGACATATATTATCTGCTGAAATTAATTTACCATTTGCTAATTCGAGTAAAAATTTACTATCCAAAGGTGTCAATGGACAACTTAATTTAGCACAAAAATCTCTACTCATATAGCTTCTATCCGCACCCGAATCAAATAAAACGTAAGCAGATTTATTGTCAATAAGAAACGTACCCGTAACAAGCTCCGGGTCTTCCTGTGCCTCTGCCGCATTAATATTGAAAACTCTTCCACGGCCTTGTCCATTCGTGTTCTCCTGGTTCGGGCAATTTCTAATAATGTGGCCCGGTTTTCCACATTTATAACAAACTACATTGGCATAACTTGCTCCGACACTACTTGCTCCGCCATTACTCGTTCCGACACCATTTGTTCCTTTCGTTCTATTAACCCCTGGTCCGTAGACCTCACACTTTGCCGCGCTATGACCATTTCTTTTACACTTGTTGCAAAATTTGGTGCAGAACCCCGAGTGATTCTTTTCACACCTTTGGCATAGCTGCTTCTGATTGTTGTTGTTGTTGCGGTTATTATTGTTGTTGGGATGATTGTTGTAGTTGCTGTTGTTGTTGTTGTTGGGCCGTTTGTTGTAGTTGCGATTGATGTTGCGATTGTTGGGATAATTGTTGCGATTATTGTTGTAATTGCTGTTGTTGTTGTATTGGTGATTCTTATCACCGTTTTCCTCCCACTTTCTTTTGACTTGCTTCACATTGGCCTCTTCAGCAGTCTGTTCTTTAATTCTTTCTTCAATTTGGTTCACGAGTTTGTGAGCCATTCTACATGCCTGTTGTATGGAGGCGGGCTCGTGTGAACTTATATCTTTTTGGATTCTTTCCGGTAATCCTTTCACAAACGCGTCGATCTTCTCTTCCTCATCTTCGAATGCTCCCGGACACAATAGGCACAATTCTGTGAATCGTCTTTCGTACGTGGTAATATTAAATCCTTGGGTTCGTAACCCTCTAAGTTCTGTCTTGAGCTTATTGACCTAGGTTCTGGGACGGTACTTCTCGTTCATCAAGTGCTTGAATGCTGACCACGGTAGTGCGTACGCATCGTCTTGTCCCACTTGCTCTAGATAGGTATTCCACCATGTTAACGCAGAACCTGTGAAGGTATGCGTAGCGTACTTTACTTTGTCCTCTTCAGTACACTTACTTATGGCAAACACCGATTCGACCTTCTCGGTCCACCGTTTCAATCCGATCGGTCCTTCGGTTCCATCAAATTCCAAAGGTTTGCAGGCAGTGAATTCTTTGTAGGTGCATCCTACACGATTTCCTGTACTGCTAGATCCAAGGTTATTGTTGGTATGTAGTGCAGCCTGTACTGCGGCTATGTTTGAAGCTAGAAAAGTACGGAATTCCTCTTCATTCATATTCACGGTGTGTCGAGTAGTCGGTGCCATTTCCTTCAAAATAGTTAAATGGAACAAGTAAATCATACAGAATATTAAGAGTAGTTAATAGTATTTCGTAGCATAATATGAACTCATTTATAAAAGCTTTTTCTTCATATTAGCATTTTATAAGTTTAAATTCGGGTAGTACCTACCCGTTAAGTTCATACTTAGTAGCTAATATACAATTCAACTACTACAATTCTATATGAAAAACTGATTATAATAATATTTCGCGTTCAAACTTTTATACAATATTTTACAAACTTACAATACCGCTTATTTTACATAAAGCATGAAATATAGCACACAATAACTTTGATACAAGATAGTTGTGAAGATAATTCTAGCTAGTACACAAGTCGTTCAGCAAAGGCAATAAAGACACGTAATTCATACGTCCAGAAACAAGTCATGCATTCTGGTTTTACTAGGACTACTTCCCATCCTTGGTCTTGTGCAACATAACCGTTATGGCCGTTGATAAGACAGCGTGTTGTAACGTCGTCAAAGGGACGAGGGTTACGTAATGTCCAACAGTCCCGTAATAATCTAAAAACCTCATTTCTTACCCCAATTACCGACTCCGTCACTTGTGGAAACGTTTTGTTTAATAGTTGTAGCCCGATGTTCTTGTTCTCACTTTGGTGAGAAGCGAACATTACTAATCCGTAAGCATAACATGCTTCTTTATGTTGCATGTTAGCCGCTTTTTCTAAATCACGAAGTCCAATATTCGGATATATTGAGTCAAAATAATTTCTTAACCCGTTGCGTAAAATAGCATTTGGGTTCCCCGCAATATATGCGTCAAAGTAAACACATCGTAACTTATGGGTTTCCCAATGTGATATCCCCCATCTTTCAAACGAAAGTCTCTTATAAACCAAGACATTCTTGGAACGTTCTTCGAATGTCTTACAAACTGATCTCGCCTTAAATAGTTGTGCCGAGGAATTCTGGCCGACTCTAGACAAGATTTCATCAATCATGTCTCCGGGTAGGTCTCTTAAAATATTGGGTTGTCTATCCATTTTGTGTTTTTAAACTGTAAAATAGACAAGAGTTAGATTCATAAAAAAATACTTATTAATACAAGCAATTTTTACATATATCATAAAGCATAAGAACACTATATTACATATATTACACCACACGAATACAACTATCTTATTCCGACTCGCTCGTTTCTTCTTCTTCGGTTTTGGTTCGTTTTGCCAAGTTTCTAGGGATATATGATGTTCCCCTAATACGAGCCGTCGTTGTCCACATTGGTTTAGAAAAACCTGGTGGTTTAGAGGTTCCCGGGTCATTGTTACAACTTAAGGACTTCGGGCGTTGACGATACATATAAAGTTCATCGGGGTTGGAATTAGATTTCTCTATTTTTATGCCCTTTCCCTTATTATTTTCTTTTGCCTTTTTAAATTCAGTTGGGGTAATTTCTATAACATCATCGGAATTCTCGTCGGAATCCGATTCATCGGAGAATTGGTAATCCTTCCAATATTTTGCTTCCTTGGCGGAAACACCATTGACCATAATTAACCTTGGTCGGTTGGTTGAGGATTTTTTTTTACTTAACCGTTTTATTATTTCCCCCACCGGTTCTATTTCTTCATCCGGTTCCGATTCTTCTTCCGGTTCCGATTCTTCTTCCGGTTCCGACTCTTCTTCCGGTTCCTCTTCGGGAACTTGTGAATCAGTCCACGAATCATTCCAATTTACATTTGACTCTTCATTATTATTAGGTGAGTCAATGGGACTTGTTCTAGAGGTAGACATCTATCACATAATATCAAACGCGTTAAGAGATTAATATATCACATAATATTCACATGTTAAAAATATATAGTTTCCAACAAAATTTGTTAAGCAATCATTTTTCAAGTAAACACGGTCGAAGTCCAGACTCACTAATGCATCCTAACAAACTCGATAAGACACACTAATGAAAAATTCTGGTTCTCTAAGACCAACGCTCGGATACCAACTGAAATGTCCCGTTCTTATTGATTAAAAACGTTCCATATTAATTGATTTCGTTGCGAGGTTTTGACCTCTATATGAGACGTTTTTCAAAGACTGCATTCATTTTTAAAACAAACCATAACCTTTATTTCATAAATAAAGGTTTAAAAAGCTTTACGTAGATTATCAAATAATGATAATCTAAAATATCCTGTTTACACACGACGATTACATAATGGTTTACAATACAAATATGTTACATCGAAATCAGTTTCTTGAATGCAGTTTTTACACAATATCATACAAACATGGACTCCAAATCTTGTCCTTATTTTAGTATGCAACAGCGGAAGCTCTTAATATTCACCTGAGAATAAACAAGCTTTAAACGTCAACAAAAATGTTGGTGAGTTATAGGTTTAACCTATATATATCAAATCGTAACAATAGACCACAAGATTTCATATTTCAATACACATCCCATACATAGAGATAAAAATCATTCATATGGTGAACACCTGGTAACCGACATTAACAAGATGCATATATAAGAATATCCCCATCATTCCGGGACACCCTTCGGATATGATATAAATTTCGAAGTACTAAAGCATCCGGTACTTTGGATGGGGTTTGTTAGGCCCAATAGATCTATCTTTAGGATTCGCGTCAATTAGGGTGTCTGTTCGCTAATTCTTAGATTACCAGACTTAATAAAAAGGGGCATATTCGATTTCGATAATTCAACCATAGAATGTAGTTTCACGTACTTGTGTCTATTTTGTAAATCATTTATAAAACCTGCATGTATTCTCATCCCAAAAATATTAGATTTTAAAAGTGGGACTATAACTCACTTTCACAGATTTTTACTTCGTCGGGAAGTAAGACTTGGCCACTGGTTGATTCACGAACCTATAACAATATATACATATATATCAAAGTATGTTCAAAATATATTTACAACACTTTTAATATATTTTGATGTTTTAAGTTTATTAAGTCAGCTGTCCTCGTTAGTAACCTACAACTAGTTGTCCACAGTTAGATGTACAGAAATAAATCGATAAATATTATCTTGAATCAATCCACGACCCAGTGTATACGTATCTCAGTATTGATCACAACTCAAACTATATATATTTTGGAATCAACCTCAACCCTGTATAGCTAACTCCAACATTCAAATATAGAGTGTCTATGGTTGTTCCGAAATATATATAGATGTGTCGACATGATAGGTCGAAACATTGTATACGTGTCTATGGTATCTCAAGA
This sequence comes from Rutidosis leptorrhynchoides, assembly GCF_046630445.1. Lineage (NCBI taxonomy): Eukaryota > Viridiplantae > Streptophyta > Magnoliopsida > Asterales > Asteraceae > Rutidosis > Rutidosis leptorrhynchoides. The sequence goes on from NC_092339.1 coordinate 96,674,555, forward strand.
TTACATAATATACAATACAAGTTGATTAAGTTATGGTTGGAATAGATTTGTTACCAATTTTCACGTAGCTAAAATGAGAAAAATTATCCAATCTTGTTTTACCCATAACTTCTTCATTTTAAATCCGTTTTGAGTGAATCAAATTGCTATGGTTTCATATTGAACTCTATTTTATGAATCTAAACAGAAAAGTATAGGTTTATAGTCGGAAAAATAAGTTACAAGTCGTTTTTGTAAAGGTAGTCATTTCAATCGAAAGAACGACGTCTAGATGACCATTTTAGAAAACATACTTCCACTTTGAGTTTAATCATAATTTTTGGATATAGTTTCATGTTCATAATAAAAATCATTTTCTCAGAATAACAACTTTAAAATCAAAGTTTATCATAGTTTTTAATTAACTAACCCAAAACAGCCCGCGGTGTTACTACGACGGCGTAAATCCGGTTTTACGGTGTTTTTCGTGTTTCCAGGTTTTAAATCATTAAGTTAGCATATCATATAGATATAGAACATGTGTTTAGTTGATTTTAAAAGTCAAGTTAGAAGGATTAACTTTTGTTTGCGAACAAGTTTAGAATTAACTAAACTATGTTCTAGTGATTACAAGTTTAAACCTTCGAATAAGATAGCTTTATATGTATGAATCGAATGATGTTATGAACATCATTACTACCTTAAGTTCCTTGGATAAACCTACTGGAAAAGAGAAAAATGGATCTAGCTTCAATGGATCCTTGGATGGCTCAAAGTTCTTGAAGCAGAATCATGACACGAAAACAAGTTCAAGTAAGATCATCACTTGAAATAAGATTGTTATAGTTATAGAAATTGAACCAAAGTTTGAATATGATTATTACCTTGTATTAGAATGATAACCTACTGTAATAAACAAAGATTTCTTGAGGTTGGATGATCACCTTAGAAGATTGGAAGTGAGCTAGCAAACTTGAAAGTATTCTTGATTTTATGAAACTAGAACTTTTGGAATTTATGAAGAACACTTAGAACTTGAAGATAGAACTTGAGAGAGATCAATTAGATGAAGAAAATTGAAGAATGAAAGTGTTTGTAGGTGTTTTTGGTCGTTGGTATATGGATTAGATATAAAGGATATGTAATTTTGTTTTCATGTAAATAAGTCATGAATGATTACTCATATTTTTGTAATTTTATGAGATATTTCATGCTAGTTGCCAAATTATGGTTCCCACATGTGTTAGATGACTCACATGGGCTGCTAAGAGCTGATAATTGGAGTGTATATACCAATAGTACATACATCTAAAAGCTGTGTATTGTACGAGTACGAATACGGGTGCATACGAGTAGAATTGTTGATGAAACTGAACGAGGATGTAATTGTAAGCATTTTTGTTAAGTAGAAGTATTTTGATAAGTGTATTGAAGTCTTTCAAAAGTGTATAAATACATATTAAAACACTACATGTATATACATTTTAACTGAGTCGTTAAGTCATCGTTAGTCGTTACATGTAAGTGTTGTTTTGAAACCTTTAGGTTAACGATCTTGTTAAATGTTGTTAACCCAATGTTTATAATATCAAATGAGATTTTAAATTATTATATTATCATGATATTATCATGTATGAATATCTCTTAATATGATATATATACATTAAATGTCTTTACAACGATAATCGTTACATATATGTCTCGTTTAAAAATCATTAAGTTAGTAGTCTTGTTTTTACATATGTAGTTCGTTGTTAATATACTTAATGATATGTTTACTTATCATAGTATCATGTTAACTATATATATATCCATATATATATGTCATCATATAGTTTTTACAAGTTTTAACGTTCGTGAATCACCGGTCAACTTGGGTGGTCAATTGTCTATATGAAACATATTTCAATTAATCAAGTCTTAACAAGTTTGATTGCTTAACATGTTGGAAACATTTAATCATGTAAATATCAATCTCAATTAATATATATAAACATGGAAAAGTTCGGGTCACTACACTAGGTATCAGACCTGTCAGAAGACCTCATGCGGTTGCATGAGTTTTATGCATCTGAGCCATGCGATCGCATGGATATGGATACCAGGCCTGTATGTTGGGCTGCTACAGTGATCGGCCCGTTTACTCTTTTAATTATTTTTGTTTTCTGAGTTTAATAATTTGTATAAAATAAAATTTAAATAAAACTTATATATTTCTAAAAACAGCTTAAAAAATACTACCTCCGTCCCACCACAAGTGTCCACATTTCCATTTTGGGATGTCCCATTACAAGTGTCCACTTTGTATTTCAAAAAATGAGAAGAAGTTATTCTGGATAGAGAAGATTTCTGATTGGTGGAGAATGAAGTTAGTGGGATTTCCTAAAACTGTGTGCAAAAAGTAAGTGGACACTTGTAATGGGACGGAGGGAGTATATTTTTTTATAGCGTTTCGCTTTCGGATTCCCCGGCAGCGGCGCCAAAAATACTTGATGTGTGCGAGGGGTAGTACGAAATAGATTATATTTTACTACGAAATACTATTAAATACGATACAATTTACACAAGTTATTTATTTATTTATTGAATGGATATACCTAAACCTTGCTACAATACTTATAGGCAGTGTACCTAATCATAGAGTAGTGTAGTTTTTAGTAAGTTCGGTTCGTTCCACAGGGAGCTGGCTATATTTTTATTAACTATATTTGTATATATATAAATATATATAAGTAGTATTATTATTATAAAAGGGGTTTTTACCGTTTAATGACCGGTTTGTCGATTTTAAATCCTAAAGCAAAATATAAATATAACTTAATTTAAAGCGTAAAGTAAATGACGATAATAAAAGTGCGATAATTTAAAGTACAATAAATAAAATGACGATAAATAAAATGACGGTAAATAAAATTATGATGAGATATAAATTAAGAGAATTATGCTTATTTAAACTTCTGTAATCATGATGTTTGACGTGTTGATTTTAATTTATTACCAAGGGTTAATTGTCCTTTGTCCTGGATTATTTGATATGTCCATCTGGTTTTGTCCATAATAGTCCATCGGTCATAATTATAAAGTGCGCGGGTCTTCGCCAAATTAACCTTATACCCGAAGTCAAATATTCCAACTAATTGGGGATTTAAACTGTAACAAGGTCTTAATACTTTGTTTAATGATTACACCAGGTTATCGACTACGTATAATTCAAGGTTTTAATACTTTGTTAACAATTACACCAATTACCCTTGTGTGTAATCCACCCCTGTTTTAATGAGTCCATTGACTATTAATCCATTCCCGTGCCCGGTAAAATGAACAATTATTGGTATTTATAAATATCCCGCCCACCGTACCCAGTCAAGCGTATGTGGTTATATATAAATACGTCAAATTATAAATCCCTATATTAAATCAACGAGATATCATTTAATTAATATAAAGTCCATTAATAGCCCATAGCCCAATTTCCACAAGTGTCGGTCTTTTATCCAAACCCCAATTATGGTCCAAAGCCCAATAACCCAGTCTTAATATTTTGTCCAACATCACGATTACTTCAGCTTAAATAAGCATAATAATAACTTAGCTACAAGACATTAATTTAAAAAGGTTGAACATAACTTACAATGAGTATTAATCGCGTAGTGTTACACGGACAGAATTTCAACTTACAAACTTAAAACATTCGCTACTATAACCATATTATTATTATTAACTTAAAATTATAATTATAAAATATAAATATATATATATATATATTGAGAGAGTAAGAGAGATCAGTGAGTATGAAGTGTCAATAAAACATCTGAAATACGCTGCTATTTATAGATGTGGCCAGGTCCTGGGTGCCATGCGATCGCATGGGAATAAGACACCCAGGCCATGCGATCGCATGGCCTGCTTTTCCTGCTCACATGTCGATTAAAACGTGGGCTGCTGAGTTTTATTATAATATATAATATAATATATATAATTTTATATAATTATATATATATTATATTATATTCTTGTGCATAGTTGACTTGTAATTTTAGGCCCGTTGCGTCGCGCGTTGATAGTTGGCTCAAGTTCCGATTCCGGATTTTCGAACGTCCTTTCGTACGATTTAATATCTTGTACTTTGCATTTCACGGCTTGTACTCTTGTAATTTTTAGACGTTTCTCATCAATAAATTGAACCACTTGGATTGTATCTTGTACATTTGAGCTTTTTGGTCATTTGTGTCTTCAAATCGTCGATTCTGTCTTTTGTCTTCACCTTTTTTTATTTAAATGAATATCATTTGTAAATAGAACAATTGCAACTAAAAGCTTGTCTTTCTGGAAGAATAATGCTATGAAATATATGTTCGTTTTTAGCATTATCACAAACTCTACACATAGTTTGTGCAGTTTTATTTTCGAGTCTTGCACGCGACTCTTTCGCCTTGAAGGTTCCTCCTTCCCTCATTTTATGAGAACCTTCACTATATCTAACTTTCCTCAACTTAGAATCCAACCACGCGTCATTATCCTTAGCCACATGCATTAACTCAAACAATTTCCCTTCTTCTTTAGGAGACAAGTTACATACAAGACGGTTGGTTAAGCTTTCATCCCCTACTACTCCTAGCATCATGGACCCGTCTATGTAATTTTCTCATGGAACGATCAAGCACCGGGTCATCCTTATCTTCCTCTACCTTATCATGCGATCTCACGAAAATACGTGGTGGATTTTCCTCGTCTCCCCCACACTTAGGCCCTTCAAGATCCTCTAAATTTGAAGACACCTCATAATTAACTTGAGAATTCACATTCGCATTCTTATTCACTTTGATCTTGTGACCTCCAAACCTTTCAACAAGTTTTTCTACGGTTTCCCCCATTACTTTGACTACCTTTCCATCAGATTCTTCAGACTTTTCAAATGTATCAACAGACACATTCTCAACACACATATTCTCCATTTTGTTACCACTAGATATATGCTCATTTGATTTTCTCATGGATGGTGGTCGGTAAGTTCTAATCATTTTCGGAGTTACCAAATGTTCCATTTTATCATTTTTCTCAATAAATGTGGACACTGCCATCACGGTTTCTTTCATCGGTAATGAACAAGAGGAGCTAATTGACGAACTCAACTTGGTTTCAAGAACTTGACTCAGATTTTTCAATTCCCGCTCATGATTTTGTATCGACTCTTGTTGACTCATCAGAATTTCTGCATTAGTTCTTATTTGAGATTCCATGAATTCACTCGTCATACCCTCTTCAGTAAATTTCCTTACCTCCTCTTCCTCTTTCACATCCGGTGCATACTTTTGAACCTGTTCATGGTTAGTATCTAACAAAAAATAATCCTAGACATCCGGTGTATGTAATGAATTAAAAATATTAATCCGTGATCTCTTATTACCAAAAGAAATGTCCATAACCCCTGTTCTACAATTGATAAGGGCATCAATTGTAGCCAAAAATGGACGACCAAGAATGATCGTCGGTTGGGTCTCCCTAAAAGTGGTCTCTGTGTCCATAACTATAAAATCTACCAGGTAATAAAAGTCTTCCACTTTCACAATCACATTTTCCAACATACCCCTTGGAGTTCTCATTGACCGATCCGCAAATTAGACGAGAATATCAGTATGTTTTAAAGTTCCCAACGCGTATTGGTCAACAAGGCTCGATGGAAGTATGTTAATGCTAGCCCCTAAGTCCAACAAAGCCTTTTTAATATTAACATTCCCCACCGTAACCGAAATTAAAGGGGTCCCCGGGTCCTTAAACTTAGGTGGAAGTGAACCCGAAATTACAACACTCACTTTTTCAGTTAATTTTACCTTTTTGGGCAATGATGCGTTGAGTTTACGCTTTTGAACACACAAATCTTTTAAAAACTTAGCATATGTAGGAATTTGTTTGATTGCATCAATAAGTGAAATATTTATTTTTACTTGTTTAAATGTTTCCCACATATCATTCGTTTTTGGTCCCTTTTCCCATAAGGGAATTGGTTTGGGGACTCCAAAGCCTCGGGGAATGGAATGGTATTAGTTTCCATGTCTGGTTCCCCAAACTTTTCAACTACCGGTTTTTCAACATTTAACCCAACCCCATTACCATCTATAACATCACTTTCCTATTTTTCAATAATGTCATCATCCACATCAAAAATAATAGAAGACTTACCTGAACCACGCTTAGTCTTTAATTTCTCAGTTGCCTTGACTTGGTTGTTATAAGTCTTTCCACTTCGCAACTAATAGATTTATTTTGAACCTCCACTATCTTTTGCATCTCTAAAATAAACGCATCCATCTTTGCATCCGAGCTCGATGGTTGATTTGGTGGAGCATTGCTTTGGTTTTGATCTTGGTATTGGTTATTGCTTGGGTATTGATTTGGCGCATTTAATGTGTTGTTGTTATTCCAACTGAAGTTTGGATGATTCCTCCACCCTGGGTTGTAGGCATTAGAATATGGATCATACTTCCGCCCTTGGACCTCGTTCACTTGCTCTTCCATACCTGATGATATCCCCCTTTTGCAACCATTTACATAATGGGATGGATCTCCACAATTTGAGCACACGTCTTGAACCTGCACAAAATTAACACTACCACCCTGGTTCGGGTTGTTAAACATGGGAAGCAACATCTTTATCTCATCTAATTCCTTTTCTAAATTTCTAGACGACCCTCCCGAAGTGTACACTTGGTTAACTTGGGAAGAATTGTGAGTTTTTCGTTCAACCGAAGCTTGGGTTTTTGAACCCTTGCTCAATTGCTCGAAAAATGTCCACTACACCACCACTAGCCGCTAATAGGAATTGTCTATTTTGTGAGTCAAGACCATCATAAAAAACTTTGACAAGTTCCCATTTTGGTATTTCATGGTGGGGACAAGATCTAAGTAATTCCTTCAGACGTTCGTATGCTTCATGAAAAAGTTCACCTGGCAATTGCCTAAAAGATTTAATTTGCATACGCATATCCGAAGTTTTACTTATCAGGTAGAATTCCTCAAGGAATTTCTTTTTCATCACCGCCCGAGTAGTAATACTTCGGGCGGGCAAGGACAAAAATCATATCTTAGCTTTATCTTTTAATGAATAAGGAAAAAGACGAAGACGTACCTCTTCATCAGTGAAGCCGTTTACCTGATTTGTAGCGCACATTTCATTGAACTCTGTTATATGCTCATATGGTTCTTCGTTAGTCGTACCTCGGTAGGTAGGCAAAATAGCAATGAGTTGAGGTCGAACCTCAAATCGCCGGTTATTTCCCGCATTCGGAGTGGGAAAAACAATGGGTGAATGATCCTCATATTCACCCGGTTGGTAGTATGAATCTACTCCTCTTTCACCTTCAGCCATTACGGTTAGTTGAACAAAAAATTCCTCCTCGTCTTTGGAATCTGATTTAGGAGTATTTGGTGGGACAATTAGATGTGACTCTGGTGGTGGTTGTGTTGATGCTGAAGCCACCGTCAACCTTTTCGATATCCTAGTAGCTTTTCGATTAACTTTTGCAGATTTCTCGATTTTCGGATTTAAAGGCTCAAGATTCTGATCTGCCGAGCTCCGAGTTTGCATACACTAACCTGCACTTCAACAAAAACAAGAATACCGAGCATAAAACTGACAAAAAAATAAAATAAAAGAAGACAATATTTTTGGATTTTTTATGGTTTTATAATTTTTATGGTTTTTTCTAATTTAACAAGAAAGCAAATAAAATAAGAGATTGCAATCAAGCGCACACTTCCCCGGCAGCGGCGCCAAAATTTGATCGGTGTCAAAGGGCCAATCAAAAATGATCTAATTACTCTAACTTAGCTATGGTAAATAGGATTCGTTCTTCGGGAAGTAATGGTTAAAAGCAAGCAATTTTTCAGAATTTGGTTGTTTGTTTAACTAAAGCACGATTACTAATTAAGAAGATTAAACAAGAAAACTTAAGCTTTAATGAGTTGAAGCAAAAATCATAAGTAAAATATTAAAAATGCAAAGTTGTTATCAATGGATTAAAAACCTTTATCCCTTTCAAATCCCAATTAAGTATCATTTATTCATACAAACATGTGTGCTTTCAAGTTATTATCTAAATCACATAGACATTGTAGTGACCCGAACTTTTCCATGTTTATATATATTAAATAAAATTAATATTTACATGATTAAATGTTTCCAACATGTTAAGCAATCAAAATTGTTAAGACTTGATTAATTGAAATAGGTTTCATATAGACAATTGACCACCCAAATTGTCCAGCGATTCACGAACGTTACAAATTCGTAAAAACTACATGATGTTATATATATAGACATATATATGGTTAACATGAAATTATGATAAGTAAGTATCTCACTAGGTATATTAACAATGAGTGATATACATAAAAATGAGTTTATTGAATTAAGGAACTCGAAACGATATATATAACGATTATCGTTATAACAACGTCTTACTAAATACATATGAATAATATTAAGATATTGATACACTATGTTTAAATATGATAAATGATAAGTAAACATATCATTAAATGTATTAACAATGAACTACATATGTAAAAACAAGACTACTAATTTAAGGATTTTGAAACGAGACATATATGTAACGATTATCGTTGTAATGACATTTAAATGTATATATATCACATTAAGATATATTAATACATCATAATATCATGATAATGTAATAATTTAACATCTCATTAGATATAATAAACAATGGTTTAACAACATTTAACAAGATCGTTAACTTAAAGGTTTCAAAACAACACTTACATATAACGACTAACGATGACTTAACGACTCAGTTAAAATGTATATACATGTAGTGTATTTAGATGTATTAATACACTTTTGAAAGACTTCAAGACACATATCAAAGTACTTCTACTTAACAAAAATGCTTACAATTACATCCTCATTCATTTTCACCAACAATTCTACTCGTATACACCCGTATTCGTACTCGTACAATACCCAGCTACTAAATGTATTTACTATTGGTATATACACTCCAATGATCAGCTCTTAGCAGCCCTTGTGAGTCACCTAACACATGTGGGAACCATCATTTAACATCTAGCAAGAAATATCTAACAAAACAACAAACTAATGGAGCCTATATTGACTCCATACTTCACGTGAATTGGCTCACCACCAACACTTTCATTTTCCAATTTTTATGCATCAAACTAATCTCTCTCAAGTGTTCTTCCATTGTTCTAAGTGTTCTTCATCATCTTCATTAAAATCTAGCTCAATCTAGTTCATAAATCCATACATAAACCAAGTTACAAAACAACTACTCAAGAACACACCAACAACACTTCCAAGTTTGCTAGCTTACTTTCAATCTTGCAAATCCATTTCAAGTGATCATTCAACCTCAAGAAATCTTTCTTATTTACAGTAAGATATCTTTCTAATACAAGGTAATACTCATATTCAAACTTTGATTCAATTTCTATAACTATAATAATCTTATTTCGAGTGGAAATCTTACTTGAACTTGTTTTCGTGTCACGATTTTTGCTTCAAGAACTTTCAAGCCATCCAAGAATCCTTTGAAGCTAGATCTATTTTTCTCATTTCCAGTAGGTTTATCCACAAAACTTGAGGTAGTAATGATGTTCATAACATCATTCGATTCATATATATATAACTATCTTATTCGAAGGTTTAAACTTGTAATCACTAGAACATAGTTTAGTTAATTCTAAACTTGTTCGCAAACAAAAGTTAATCCTTCTAACTTGAATTTTAAAATCAACTAGACACATTTTCTATATCTATATGATATGCTAACTTAATGATATAAAACTTGGAAACACGAAGAACACCGTAAAACCGGATATACGCCGTCGTAGTAAAACCAGGGGCTATTTTGGTTTGGATAATTAAAAACTATGATAAACTTTGATTTAAAAGCTATTCTTCTGGGAAAATGATTTTTATTATGAACATGAAACTATATCCAAAAATCATGGTTAAACTCAAAGTGGAAGTATGTTTTTCAAAATGGTCATCTAGACGTCGTTCTTTCGACTGAAATGACTACCTTTACAAAAACGACTTGTAACCTATATTTCTGACTATAAACTTATACTTTTTCTATTTAGATTCATAAACTTAAGTTCAATATGAAACCATATCAACTTGAATCACTCAAAACGGATTTAAAACGAAGAAGTTATGGGTAAAACAAGATTGGATAATTTTTCTTGTTGTAGCTACGTGAAATTTGTAACAAATTTATACAAATCATAACTTAACTAACTTATATTGTATTATACATGTATTTTAACATATATTATTTAATCTTGGGATACCATAGACATGAATACAATGTTTTGACATATCATATCGACCCATCTATATATATATTTCGGAACAACCATAGACACTCTATATGCAGTAATGTTGGAGTTAGCTATACAGGGTTGAGGTTGATTCCAAAATATTATATATACTTTGAGTTGTGATCTAGCCTGAGACTTGTATACACGAGGTCATGGATTGATTCGAGATATTATATATTGCTTTATTTATGTACATCTAACTGTAGACAACTAGTTGTAGGTTACTAGCGAGGACTGCCGACTTAACAAACTCAAATCATTAAAACGTAATAAAAAATGTTGTAATTATATTTTGATCATACTTTGATACATATGTACATATTTGTTATAGGTTCGTGAATCGACCAGTAGCCAAGTCTTATTTCCGGCAAAATAAAAATCTGTGAAAGTGAGTTATAGTCCCACTTTTAAATCTAATATTTTTGGGATGAGAATACATGCAGTTTTGTAAATATTTTACAAAATAGACACAAGTACTTGAAATTACATTCTATGTTGGATTATGAATACCGAATATCACCCTTTTAGCTTGGTAACCTAAGAATTAGGGAGCAGACACCCTAATTGACGCGAATCCTAAAGGTAGATCTACGGGCACTAACTCCCCCCCATACTGGAAAATGGTATGCTTTAGTACTTCGAGTTATTAATACAGATGGATTTCTGTTTTGGGGATATTCTATATGCATTTTGTTAATGTCGGTTACCAGGTGTTCAACATATGAATGATTTTTTTACAGATTGTATGTTATTGAAAGATGAAATCTTGTGGTATATTATTACGATTTGATATATATAGGTTAAACCTATAACTCACCAACATTTTTGTTGACGTTTAAAGCATGTTTATTCTCAGGTGATTATTAAGAGCTTCCGCTGTTGCATGCTAATTTATGGACAAGTGATGGAGTCAGCATGCTTGTATAATAATATTTAAAAACTACATTCGAAGATTTAAATTGATGTGTAATATTATTGTAAATCATTATGTAATAATCGTGTGAAAACGCTATATTTTAGATTATCATTATTTGATAATCGTCGTAATATTTTTAAACCTTTATTGATAAAATAAAGGTTATAGTATGTTTAAAAATCGAATGCAGTCTTTGAAAATAGAGGTCAAAACCTCGCAAAGAAATCAATTAATATGGAACGTTTATAATCGATATGAACGGGACATTTCAGACATGAAATCATGGATTCGTCAAAATAATTATTTTGGACACGATTATGTAACCTAAACACTTGTATTTATCCCTAATCTAAATTAACGCTAAGTGGATCAAGCACAATTGTTAAATCACAATAATACGTCTTGCAATAATCAAAATCAACCAACTTGCATTAAACAATCTCTTGAATTGTTTGCAAAATCATAAATCAAAGGAGTTTATCATTGTAATATTACAAACCACACACATAATTGAATGAATAAACAATACATTGGAAGGAATAAAGTAAGGAGATTAGCCTTGCATGTTGATGATGATGAACACAATGATAGAAGGATGAATCATGATGAACACGCCTTTGATCTTGACTTGAATCCTTGATTGATGATGATGAATGATGTTTTTGGGAGTGTTTTTGGCTCTCAAACTGATGGAAAAGGTGTTAAATTCGTAGCCTAGGGTTTACCTTATATAGGGATGAAGTAGGGTATTCCCCAAGCATGAAATCCCTCAAATCCGGCTCTAAATTCTATCCAAAAATACGTCCAGCCGCCCCTTATGCTCACCAGCCGCAATTTACGCCCAGCCGCAAAAACCAAGCGCCTCCTTATGCCCGTTTCTGACCTGAACAAAATTTTTACACCAAGCCAGCCGCCCCTTATGCTCACCAGCCGCAATTTGCGGCTGGGCACTTTTTTCACGCCTTTTTCTCGTTTTAATCCTCGTTTTCGCGTTTCGTGTTGACATGTTACCCATTATGAAAACCTTATAAAATAGCATTTTAAACCTCAAATGCACACGTAAAATTCATCTCTTAATATCAAACACGATCGGCATTTATGAACCGCTCAATCATCTATTACTCTATCTCTTAGAACTATAGGGCAATGATCCGATAATTTTCTTTCAAGGGCTAAAACCGAGACATTACTCCAAGTGTTGAAAAATCTTTCGGAGACAAGAAACGTATCTAACTTACTAAACTTCAATCCGTTGTCACAAATTCGCGTGAATTTCTTACCTTCTAACGGAATATCGATGAGTTGGGTTCTGTTAATAAATTCATTAAACCACTTAGCCCGCCTCTCGATGAACTCACAATTTTTTCTCTCACTTAGATCTCTCACTGCCTTATTGAACCACATTACACCTCCTTTTAATACCACATGTTCGAATTCGAGCCACATTAGATGAGCTTTTAAACCGGATGGTGAGGAGCTTCAAGCGAGTGTCCGAAACAATAGCATCAAAGACTTGATGTTCAGTAAGTGAAGTATGCTCGATGATAAAATAATACTCTCTCCGTCCTAAAAGATTGTCTGGTTTGACTTTTCTTTGGATTTAAGAGATATGTGCGGATTGTCCATTTTGCCCTTGATTTAATTTATTGAGATTTGCTAATTAGCTGCCATATTTAATTGTATCTTCCAATAATAGAGGGGATTTAATTGGAACTTTAAGAGATTTTTATTGTTATTTTGAGTAAGGACAATTTTTTTGGGACAAATAAAAACAGTAAGTTTGACAATATGGAGTAATAATGATGAATGTGTTTAATTGTACATTTGACACATATTCAAATATGCCCCTGACTATATTAACAATTACAAAGTCCAACTCAAACATTTCTACGATTTAATCTTATAATACATAGAATTGACTCATTTCATAACTCAACCTCTCAATCCCATATTTAAAAGTTACACCTGAACCATATAATTTATCAGTTTTTTTTTTTTTTTTTAACTCAAATCATTTACTTGTTTTGTTAAAAAATAAATAAATATCTCACTGGTTGAAAATAATTCGAAACTACTCATGATCCTTATGAATAATACCGAGTAACATAAATGTCTCCATATATTCTATTCATGTCATAATTTTACAGTAGTTAACAAGGTTCTGTGATACTATACACTCGTATGTTGATGTCAATCATATTTTAGTGAGAAAGAAAACACCCTTGATTCTAGGTTTAAAGTTTATACTAGGATGCACCACAATCAAATTATTAAACATCAAGGGCAAAATTGGGGACAATTGAAAGGTGAGACAAATTCATTTGGTTGGCACCACTTTATTCACTCTTTGCTTCCAAGATATGCAATGGCCCCCATAATCATGATATCAATACACCTATATCTCCTTTAATTTATCCTTCACGATTTATGATTTATTTATAAGATATATGCACTCGCCTATGATATGACCCCAGTACATCTTGGGTTTTTTTTTTTTTTTTTTTTTTTTTTTTTTTTACTACAGGAGTATGAGGTGTTTAGTAATTTTTTTTTTTTTTTTTTTTTAAAGGTAGTGACTGTATTAACCAACAAAAATATATATGTACATCTTACAATGAGTAAAAACCGCATTAATCGACCAACATACATATCAACTGATAAAACTGAACCGAATTAACCATATCCAATGTATAATGTAACAACCCTGATTTTTCCGTTACTTTCGTTAACCTTCCGTTAGTTTATTTAACGGCGATTATTTAACTTTTATGTGTTTACGTGTATTAAATGTGTACTTGACCTTTGGAGGGTTTCAATAATTGATATGGGTTGATATTAATTCAAATAAATATTTCGGATAATGAAATACGATAAAAACGATACGATTTTGATAATAGCTTTTTGAGCAACGAAACGTTCGAGTTTATTTTAATAATTAATTTAATTAATTATTAACTTTTTAAAATATTTAATTTATTGGGTTTTTAATAAATTAAGCGATTGATTGCGTTTAACGATCGGATTAGCGTTCCGGGCCTTCGGTACGACAAAACGACACTTAAAACGGACCACGAATACAAGGGATTACAAAACGAGAGCCCGGAAAACCATGGTGGGCCCCATTCAGCCGACCCCTCCCCCTCACCCCCTTATTTTGTTAATTTTTGACTAGTGGAGGGACTTATGTGCAATTTAGGATAATTAGGGATAGTATTTAAGGCTTGTGTTTAACCTATATAGCATTAATAAAAATATAACGCAGTTTTCTTCTCTCCCTCTCCCCAAAACCGTCGACCACCATCACCCTACTACCACCATCAATTTTTGATTTTTAGATTAAACCTTGAACACGAAAGTTGCAATTATCGATCTCCTCTACGCGTTGATATAATTCTTTTAGCGATCAAAGGTATAATTGCATGAACCCTAATTCTTAAAAATCTGATTTTTATAAAGTTTCATAGTTATGTTGTCAATTGCTCAAGTCTATACGTGTACGTGTTAATTGTAATCGTTATTTTGATTGTTTGATGCGCTAGGGTTTAAAAACGAATTTGTTATTGCATGATCAGTGATTTTAAGTTTTTCAAATGTTAATTATTATGTTATAATCAGATTCCTTGCGAAAAACTATTGAGTTTAGGCTTTGGATTCGCTTGATTTCGTTTCCGTATGATTAAGTTATGTCGATTTGAATTATCGTTGTGTTATTGTTGCTTGATCAGAAATCTGGTATTGATAGAAAACGAATTGGCATGTGAGACTTATATCACTAGAAAGATAATTTAAAAATACTCAAGTTAGACAAGGATATCATGTCGTTTTCTTATGTATAGCCCGAGATATGCTAGAATTAGTGTAAATGAAGTTTTATACAGCACTTGCATGAAAATAACCTTGTATGATAAAATGTGTTAACTTCTGTGATTTAAGCTTTGCATATTTGAAAAATAGACAAAAAGTACTTCATCTTTCATGTATATATCATAGGCTAATTGTATCTAGATCTTCGGATAATCGTATGCGAATGTGACTAACGAAATGGGAATCGAATCTGTAAATTGAACACGGTTTTGTACTTTGTGAATTTTGTATATTGATTGAGAATGTATGCTTCTGTAAAATGAAACTTAACATGATATGTGACTTATTGTTAGTTTATGTCAATCTCTGAAACCTTATGCATTGGGCACAATAGAGCCATACTTTATGTGAATTCTGATTTGAACTGAAAACTGAATGATCAACTTGCACGAATAAACTGTACAAATTGGCTAAACAAAAGTTGCTAGATTTTTGATATGTGTTACTTTGATTTGTCCTTGAACTATGACCACTGGTCTTGTATCAATTGCATGTTTCTAACTCTGGTTATAGCCGAAATGAAATCAGTGCGCGGTCAGAAACTGACCTGGCAAACCCCAAATGTATTCCTTCTGATTCCTGACTTTTAATTGTCGTATGAGTCCCTGGACAGACTTTTTGGAATCGATTTTGAGTCTAATTATGATCTGGAGTTTTTCATATTTACTTGAATTTTGTACTACGAGATAATGTGCTAAGTGTGCTACGTGTTCGTAAATTTGGTGCATGACGATAAACTGAAATTGTGAAAATGATTATTCATGACCTAAAACGTATTGTATGACTTAGTTTTGACATGTTGACCAATATTTGACATGAACCTACTGATGTTGACTTTAGTTGACTACTTTGACCAAGTTTGATTTTCGGTTTGACTTCGGTTGACTTTGTTTGACTTGCATGATATAGTTGACTTTTACTTTAAATCGCGTCGAGTCGAGCAATAAGACAACGTACACTATGAAACCACACTTATATAAGATACATATATTGACCAACATACATACGTATACTTAGGTTACACTACTCGGGTCTAAACCGTACAAGTCATTTGTCTTTCATTCCGAACTTATTCAAAGTTGAGTCTAGAGTCCCGCTTTTTACATGTTTTCAGGGATGAGAATACACGCTGTTATATTTACATTTTAAAATGCTTTATATTGACATGAGTACTACACATATGCATATTGAGTTTGTTCGAAAAGCCTCTAGCTTGAATACTTTTAATACCATTGGTAAGCACAATTTAGATGAACGGATCCGTTAGGTTGGCAACCTCACCCACTATAAAAGCAGTGGTGCATTTACTTTGAACATTTAATATATCTGAACAATGTATAACATTTTACGAGGTAAGCTGGGTATAGTGGATATACTCGGGTCTTTGCTAGTATTCAGGTGCTCGGTTTATGCTTGCGATAGAATCTTGTGGTCAATGAAATTAAACTATTTTTCTGATAACTATTTTTCAGACATTGTTACGTTACTTTAAACCTGTAGATTCACCAACATTGTTTGTTGACCTGTTTTTGCGTGTTATTATTCTCAGGTCCTTAAGAGGTATGCTTCCGCTGTGTTTGCTGCATGTCTGGCCGTGGAGTCAGCATTTGATTTTAAAGAACATTATTTACTTTCGCATTTAAAACTTTTATACTATTTAAATACTATTGGCTTGTGGTTACGATCACAACAGTGTTTCTATTTTGGGATTTCTGACTTTTGTTTTTGAAAGTTATTAATTTAAATAAAATTAAATGCGATTGCTTTAAACGTCTCATATAGAGGGCGTAACTGTTAACTGTGGGACCGGAATTAACACGCCGTCAGATGGTATTTTGGCGGGGTGTTATAGTTGGTATCAGAGCTAACGGTTCGTAGGGAAACTAGGACTTGCATTAGTATGTCTGATTTGGTCATTAGGACGCCTTGATGAGTCTAGACTACGACCGGGACTTAGTCATTACATGAGTACTTTGTGACTAACGTTATTTACTTGACTAATCTGTTTTGTTTGTGTTCTTGTACTATGAGTTAGATGTCACAGGATTCAGGAAGCAGTGACAGCGACTCCAGTGTGGCTGAGGTGAATGCTCCAGCCCCAGCACCAGTACCTGCTCCGCATCGGATACCTAACCATCCCGTGAACCTTTATGCGTTGGATTTGGTTCATACTAACCGTAACAGGGATATTGTTTATCGTGTTAACGCCTTGAGCGATATTTCTAGGACATATCCGCACCCCGATGATCTAAAGAGGATGGAGGAAAGAGTCATAGGTATAAATACTTATACGTACGAGGCTGAAGCAAGGTTCGTTGAGATGGCGAGATTGATAGAAGCCTTAACTGTCAGGGTTGCTGCGTTAGAGGCGGAACGTAATAGGCCGAGGAATGATGGACCTGCCTTCCGTACCCGACAGAAGAGGAAGTGAAGGGTCATTGACCATGAGATTCTTTTCCTTTTTCATCCGCCATACCTTCTTTAATTGATTATATAAGACTTACCGGGTGTTATAAACCGGGCTATTAGCACATTATGTTTATTGTTTGGTTTACTACTTTGGAATTTGGTTTATCACTCTTGGATTATACTTATATTAATGGTGGATTATGCTATTGGTAACTATTATCTTTTATTGCATGCGGTAATATTTTGTATTTAGTAACTTGTATGATCATAATACTTGTGTTATGTTATACTACTACCATTGCCATTAATGTTACTACTTAGTGTTACTATCACCGCTATCACTACATAACACTAGTACCACTACTACTACCACTAGTGTTACTACTAACACTACTAACACTACTATCACTACTTACACTACTTCTCACTACTAGCGAATCTTTTCGTACTATTATTTACTAGTCTTCAACACTCGTTGCTAGTATATTTTCATATATAGCATTGTTTTGACACTGACCTGGTGTGTTTTTCTGTGTTGAAGATGCCTCCGAAGGAATCAACCGCCGCCCAAATCAGGAGAATGGTCGCCGAAGGAATCGCGGCTGAAAGAGCTGAACTACTGAGAGAATTCAACAACGATCGAAACAGTAATGATCGTGGTGGCTCGAGCAACACTAATGGAAACGGCACACAAGGCCGTAATGGATGTTCTTACAAAACGTTCACTAGTTGCAACCCGCATTCTTTCAACGGAACCGAGGGACCAGTTGGTCTCACCAGGTGGTTTGAGAAGCTCGAATCGGTTTTCCGCATTAGTGGTTGTAATGATAACGGCAGGGTAGGCTTTGCAACGGGCACACTGGCAGACAGTGCGCTCACCTGGTGGAACAACTATGCTCAATCCGTGGGTCGTGATCAGGCTTATGCCTTACCTTGGGACACTCTGAAGCAAAGAATGATCGAGGAGTATTGTTCGAGGAACGAGGTTAAGAAAATGGAACGCGAGTACCGAGAGCTGAAGTTAGTAGGCAACAATCTCACCGCCTATAACAAGAGGTTCTTTGAGTTGGCGTTAATGTGTCCTGAAATGGTTACTCCGGAAAGGCGTAAGGTAGAACTGTACATTGAAGGTCTGAGTGAGAACATTCAAGGCGGGGTCACTACTTCAAAACCCGCAAATGTGCAGGAATCTATTGACATGGCTAGTTTGCTGTTGGATCAGATTGCCCAGAGAGGGAAGGGCACTACAGTGAATGAGAATAAGTCAAACGATGGTAAAAGGAAGTGGAACGGTGGTCAGGACAGGAATTTCAATCAACATTCGTTCAAAAAGCAAGATTCTTACCGTAACGACACTGGAAGCACAGGAATTAACTCCGGGTATAAGGGCAAAAAGCCACAATGTTAGAAGTGTGGCAAGCATCATACTGGAAATTGTTCTGTTCTAAATTGTGACCGTTGTAAGAAGTTTGGTCATTTATCAAAAGATTGCAAGGTTAATCTCAACGGCAACACCAACAACAACAGTACTGCAAGCAACGCGAACAATGCTAATGGTGGTAAGAACTGTTATGGTTGTGGACAGCCGGGTCATTTCAAGAAGGACTGTCCTAAGAACAATAATGGGAATGCTCGAGGAAGGGCGTTCAACATCAATTCTGCGGAAGCTCGTGATGATCCAAAGCTAGTCACGGGTACATTTTCACTTGATGATCAACTTGTTTATGTTTTGTTTGATACTGGCACTGATAGAAGTTTTATATCAAAGGATATTTGTCACAATGTTAAGAAACCTGTTTCTCCCCTAGATAACGTGTATTCCATAGAACTGGGGAATGGTAACTTGATGAGAGCTGATAAGATTTATCGTGATTGTACCTTGATGTTAGAGGGTAAGCCTTTTAGCATTAATGTGATATCTATTAAACTGGGAAGTTTTGACCTTGTGGTTGGAATGGACTGGTTAGTTGATAACAAAACCGAGGTGGTATGTGACCTAAAGGCTATTCGTATTCCTATTGCTGATGGTGAACCTATGATGATTTATGGTGAAAAGAATGGCTCACAATTACATCTCATTAATTGCTTGAAAGTCCAGAAGTATGTGAGAAAGGGATGTATCGCGTTCTTGGCTCATGTAAGTCAAATTGTACCAGAAGAAATGAGACTCGAAGACGTTCCTATAGTTAAGGAATTTCTTGAAGTTTTTCCGGAGGAATTACCTGGTCTCCCACCGCATCGAGAAATTGAGTTTCAGATAGACTTAGTGCCAGGAGCGGCACCAGTGGCTCACGCACCGTACAGACTTGCAACCCCAGAACTTTAAGAGTTGTCTAGTCAATTGCAAGAGTTGTTAGACAAGGGATTTATTAGATCGAGTTCTTCGCCTTGGGGAGCTCCGGTCCTGTTTGTTAAGAAGAAGGATGGGTCGATGAGGTTGTGTATCGACTACAGAGAATTGAACAAGCTGACAATCAAGAATCGGTATCCGCTACCGAGGATTGATGACTTATTTGATCAGTTGTAGGGATCCAACTGCTATTCGAAGATTGATTTGAGATCCGGGTATCATCAATTGAGAGTCAAAGAAGATGATGTCCCGAAGACAGCGTTTAGAACACGTTATGGGCATTATGAGTGTACAGTGATGTCGTTTGGTTTGACGAACGCACAAGCAGTGTTCATGGACCTCATGAACCGTGTGTGTAAGCCATACCTAGATAAATTCATCATTGTGTTCATTGATGATATATTGGTGTACTCCAAGAACAGAGAAGAGCACGAGCAGCATCTACGTTCGATATTGACTATGCTTAGAGAAGAGCAGTTGTATGCAAAGTTCTCTAAGTGTGACTTTTGGTTACCAGAAGTACAATTTCTTGGCCATGTTGTAGGGTCCAATGGAATACAGGTCGATCCAGCAAAGATTAAGTCGGTTAAGAATTGAGAAACTCCAAAGACGCCAACGCAGATTAGGCAATTTTTGGGTCTAGCTGGTTACTACCGGAGATTCATTGAAGGATTCTCTAAGATCGCCCGACCATTAACCGCATTGACTCAAAAGGGCAAGAAGTTTGAGTGGTCAGAACCGCAAGAGACTGCATTTCAATTGTTGAAGGAGAAGTTAACAACTGCACCAGTATTGTCTCTACCCAAGGGAAGTGAAGATTTTGTTGTTTATTGTGATGCCTCACATCAAGGAATGGGATGCGTACTTATGCAACGAAACAAAGTTATTGCTTATGGATCGCGTCAGTTAAAGATTCACGAGCAGAACTACACTACGCACGACCTTGAGTTAGGAGCTGTTGTCTTTGCACTTAAAATGTGGAGACACTACCTGTTTGGAACCAAGTTCACTATCTTCACTGACCATAAGAGTTTACAGCACATATTCGATCAGAAGCAACTCAACATGAGACAACGACGTTGGATGGAACTACTTAATGATTATAACTGCGAACTTCAATACCATCCGGGCAAGGCGAATGTTGTGGCAGATGTCTTGAGCAGAAAGGAGCGAGAGAAACCTCTTAGGGTTAAAGCGCTTAACATAGTTGTCCGTACGAATCTCACATCACAAATCCGCGAAGCACAACAGGAAGCCATGAAACAAGAGAATGTTGATGTTGAATTTCTCAAAGGGATGGATAAGAAGTTTGACATCAAGGAGGACGGAACATGGTACTTTGCTAACCGAATTTGGGTACCAAAGTTTGGTGGATTGAGAGAACTAGTGTTGGAGGAAGCACACAAGTCGAGATACTCAATTCATCCGGGATCAGATAAAATGTACCAAGATTTGAAGGCATTTTATTGGTGGCCGAACTTGAAAGCTGACATTGCTACTTATGTCGGGAAGTGCTTGACTTGCGCTAAAGTCAAGGCTGAGCATCAGAAGCCATCAGGATTACTGATTCAACCAGAGATTCCCCAGTGGAAGTGGGAAGGAATTTCCGTGGACTTCATTACGAAACTGCCGAGAACGGCAGAAGGTCACGATACTATTTAGGTTATCGTGGATCGTCTCACTAAGTCCGCGCACTTCTTACCGATAAGGGAAACTGATAAGATGGAGAAGTTGGCTCAGATTTACATTAAGGAAGTCGTCTCTAGGCATGGAGTGCCTATATCCATTATATCCGACCGCGATAACAGATTTACTTCCAGGTTTTGGCAATCATTGCAGAAAGCAATGGGGACTCGTTTAGATATGAGTACAGCATATCACCCCCAGACGGATGGCCAGAGCGAACGAACTATTCAGACTTTTGAGGACATGTTGAGAGCGTGTGTCATTGATTTCAGAAACGGATGGGATAAGTATTTACCACTATCTGAGTTCTCATACAATAACAGCTACCATGCGAGTATTAAAGCTGCACCTTTCGAGGCATTGTATGGAAGGAAGTGTAGATCTCCCGTTTGTTGGAGCGAGTTGGGAGATAGTCAGTTGACAGGTCCTGAGATTATTCAGGAGACAACTGAGAAAGTTCTACAGATTCAGGAATGACTGAGAACGGCTCGAAGTCGACAAAAGAGTTATGTCGATGTTAGATGGAAGGACATAGAGTTCCAAGTTGGAGACAAAGTTATGCTTAAAGTATCACCTTGGAAGGGTGTTGTACAATTTGGGAAATGAGGTAAACTGAGTCCTCGCTATGTTGGACCGTTTGAGATAACTGAAAGAGTTGGACCAGTAGCTTACAGATTGGAACTACCACAAGCACTCAGTGGTATTCATGACGTTTTCCATGTATCCAATCTAAAGAAGTGCTTAGCCGATGATAATTTGATTATTCCTCTAGAGGAACTACGTATCGACGACAAACTTCATTTCATTGAGGAACCTGTTGAAATCTTGGGCCGAGAGGTCAAACAGTTGAAGCAAAGCAGAATTCCTATCGTTAAAGTTCGGTGGAACTCGAGAAGAGGACCAGAGTTCACGTGGGAGCGTGAAGACCAGATGAGACTGAAGTATCCGCAATTGTTTCCCGAGGAAACCACTTCAGTGGACGATCACTAAAATTTCGGGACAAAATTTTCAATAACAGGTGGGTAATGTAACAACCCTGATTTTTCCGTTACTTTCGTTAACCTTCCGTTAGTTTATTTAACGGCGATTATTTAAATTTTATGTGTTTACGTGTATTAAATGCGTACTTGACCTTTGGAGGGTTTCAATAATTGATATGGGTTGATATTAATTCAAATAAATATTTCGGATAATGAAATACGATAAAAACGATACGATTTTGATAATAACTTTTTGAGCAACGAAACGTTCGGGTTTATTTTAATAATTAATTCAATTAATTATTAACTTTTTAAAATATTTAATTTATTGGGTTTTTAATAAATTAAGCGATTGGTTGCGTTTAACGATCGGATTAGCGTTCCGGGCCTTCGGTACGACAAAACGACACTTAAAACGGACCACGAATACACGAGATTACAAAACGAGAGCCCGAGAACCCATGGTGGGCCCCATTCGGCCAACCCCTCCCCCTCACCCCCTTATTTTGTTAATTTTTGACTAGTGGAGGGACTTATGTGCAATTTAGGATAATTAGGGATAGTATTTAAGGCTTGTGTTTAACCTAAATAGCATTAATAAAAATATAACGCAGTTTTCTTCTCTCCCTCTCCCCAAAACCGTCGACCACCATCACCCTACTACCACCATCAATTTTTGATTTTTAGATTAAACCTTGAACACGAAAGTTGCAATTCTCGATCTCCTCTACGCGTTGATATAATTCTTTTAGCGATCAAATGTATAATTGCATGAACCCTAATTCTTAAAAATCTGATTTTTATAAAGTTTCATAGTTATGTTGTCAATTGCTCAAGTCTATATGCGTACGTGTTAATTGTAATCGTTATTTTGATTGTTTGATGCGCTAGGGTTTAAAAACAAATTTGTTATTGCATGATCAGTGATTTTAAGTTTTTCAAATGTTAATTATTATGTTATAATCAGATTCCTTGCGAAAAACTATTGAGTTTATGTGATGACCCGAAAAATTTCGACTAATTTAAACCAATTCTCTATACGATTTATTATTTTGGCACGTTAAACAAAGTCTGTTAGATTGAGTCTCAAAATTTTAGAACTGTTTCATATATACAATTACCTTTGACTACTCTCAACGATTCATGAACAATTATATGTATGTATATATATATATATATATATGTACAAGTAAAAACGACTTTCCTACAGTAAAACCCTAGTTGCTACAGTAAAAATTACTTTGCTACAGTAAAACACTATTTGCTACAGTGAAACCGTATTTTGCTATAGTGGTACTGTAAACACTATTTGCTACAGTAAACACTATTTGATGTCGGCGAACTAGCAAACAAAAACGGAAAAGGCGGCCATGCGATCGCATGGCAAAAACACTGAAAACTCATGCGATCGCATGAGCTACAGTAAATCGAAAAGTAATATAAATACGCAGTTTATTCGACGAAGTTTTTCACATTTATCTCTTAATATTTATATTTATATTATAATTATAATTTTAAATTTAAGTTTAATAATAATAAGGTATATACGAGGGTGTTTTTAATTCGGGTTTCAAACCGCTTTAAGCAAAGGAAATATTAGGTATTATTCGGGGTATTGTTCTTGAATCCAAGGCCAACCATACAGTCATCTACCATCATTACGTCTACGCAATTTGCCTACAATATTGAATCGCAATATTGAACTGTGAGTTTATAGTCTCCCTTTTTAAATACTTTAAATATTTTTGGGCTGAGAATACATGCAATTTATTTTAAACGCGATAAGACACAAGTACATACTAAATTCTACACTGAGTTAAACCGAAAATCCCTTAGCTTTGGTAACTAGTAGCTGCCAGTACATAGGATATGGACTGGTGGGCGCGAATAATTGTATATGGATCCATAGGGCTTGACATCCCCGTCCGAGCTAGAGCGCTAGCCTTTTAACGGACGTATGTTATTTGAGTTTAAGACACGTTGGTTTGCGTGTATTAAAACGAATGGGGTAATTATCACTATAGCGTTAAGTTTAGTTACCATGGTGCTCTGTTACGTAGAATCTATTGATAAACTTTTGATGAAATCTTGTGGTCTATCTTTATATATGTTTATGACTCGAGCAATTAAACCTATAACTCACCAATATTCGTGTTGACTTTTTAGCATGTTTTATTCTCAGGTCCTTAGAATGCTTCCGCTGTGATGTGCTTGTTGCCTGCATGGAGTCTCTCATGCTTTGTACAAAGTTTATTGCATTCAAAATAAAACTGCGTTGTGTAATAAATAATTGGACTGTGATGTCAACCTGTAAATTAAAGACTTATGTATTTCGGGGTTTTGCTTGTACCTAAGCACTTGCCCACATGTTTATAACTTTCTATGTTTAGAAAGTCACTTATTTTAATGAATGCAATATTTTATCAAAACGTATCATATAGAGGTCAAAACCTCACTGTGGAATTAATGATTAACGTGCCGCGTCAATAGCGATTTTGACGGGTCGTTACAGTTTAGGCTTTGGATTCGCTTGATTTCGTTTCCGTATGATTAAGTTATGTCGATTTCAATTATCGTTGTGTTATTGTTGCTTGATCAGAAATCTGGTATTGATAGAAAACGAATTGGCATGTGAGACTTATACCACTGGAAAGATAATTTAAAAACACTCAAGTTAGATAAGGATATGATGTCGTTTGCTTATGCATAGCCCGAGATATGCTAGAATTAGTGTAAATGAAGTTTTATACAGCACTTGCATGAAAATAACCTTGTATGATAAAATGTGTTTACTTCTGTGATTGAAGCTTTGCATATATAAAAAATAGACAAAAATTACTTCATCTTTCATGTAGATATCATAGGCTAATTGTATCTAGATCTTCGGATAATCGTATGCGAATGTGACTAACGAAATGGGAATCGAATCTGTAAATTGAAAACGGTTTTGTACTTTTTGAATTTTGTATATTTATTGAGTATGTATGCTTCTGGAAAATGAAACTTAACATGATATGTGACTTATTGTTAGTTTATGTCAATATCTGAAACCTTATGCATTGGGCACAATAGAGCCATACTTTATGTGAATTCTGATTTGAACTAAAAACTGAATGATCAATTTGCACGAATAAACTGTACAAATTGGCTAAACAAAAGTGGCTAGATTTTTAATATGTGTTACTTTGATTTGTCCTTGAACTATGGCCACTGGTCTTGTATAAATTGCATGTTTCTAACTCCGGTTATAGCCGAAATGAAATCAGTACGCAGTCAGAAACTGACCTGGAAAATCCCAAATGTATTCCTTCTGATTCCTGACTTTTAATTGTCGTATGAGTCCCTGGCCGGACTTTTTGGAATCGATTTTGAGTCTAATTATGATCTGTAGTTTGTCATATTTACTTGAATTTTGTACTATGAGATAATGTGCTAAGTGTGCTACGTGTTCGTAAATTTGGTGCATGACGATAAACTGAAATTGTGAAAATGATTATTCATGACCTAAAACGTATTGTATGACTTAGTTTTGACATGTTGACCAATATTTGACATGAACCTACTGATGTTGACTTTAGTTGACTACTTTGACCAAGTTTGACTTTCGGTTTGACTTTGGTTGACTTTGTTTGACTTGCATGATATAGTTGACTTTTACTTTAAATCGCGTCGAGTCGAGCAATAAGACAACGTACACTATGAAACCACACTTATATAAGATACATATATTGACCAACCTACATACGTATACTTAGGTTACACTACTCGGGTCTAAACCGTACAAGTTATTTGTCTTTCATTCCGAGCTTATTCAAAGGTGAGTCTACAGTCCCGCTTTTTACATGTTTTCAGGGATGAGAATACACGCTGTTATATTTACATTTTCAAATGCTTTATATTGA
The DNA here is from genome assembly GCF_046630445.1 of Rutidosis leptorrhynchoides. Taxonomy (NCBI): domain Eukaryota; kingdom Viridiplantae; phylum Streptophyta; class Magnoliopsida; order Asterales; family Asteraceae; genus Rutidosis; species Rutidosis leptorrhynchoides. Next base: position 96,701,006 of record NC_092339.1, read on the forward strand.
CATGAGTACTACACATATGCATATTGAGTTTGTTCAAAAAGCCTCTAGCTTGAATACTTTTAATACCATTGGTAAGCACAATTTAGATGGACGGATTCGTTAGGTTGACAACCTCACCCACTATAAAAGCAGTGGTGCATTTACTTTAAACATTTAATACATCTGAACAATGTATAACATTTTACGAGGTAAGGTGGGTATAGTGGATATACTCGGGTCTTTGCTAGTATTCAGGTGCTCGGTTTATGCTTGCGATAGAATCTTGTGGTCAATGAAATTAAACTATTTTTCTGATAACTGTTTTTCAGACATTGTTACGTTACTTTAAACCTGTAGATTCATCAACATTGTTTGTTGACCTGTTTTTGCGTGTTGTTATTCTCAGGTCCTTAAGAGGTATGCTTCCGATGTGTTTGCTGCATGTCTGACCGTGGAGTCGGCATTTGATTTTAAAGAACATTATTTACTTTCGCATTTAAAACTTTTATACTGTTTAAATACTGTTGGCTTGTGGTTACGATCACAACAGTGTTTATATTTTGGAATTTCTGACTTTTGTTTTTGAAAGTTATTAATTTAAATAAAATTAAATGCGATTGCTTTAAACGTCTCATATAGAGGGCGTAACTGTTAACTGTGGGACCGGAATTAACACGCCGTCAGATGGTATTTTGGCGAGGTGTTATATATAACCATGGGTAAGTTAACATTTTTGGATCAATCGTACTTTGTGGGTTGATTATGAAAATGTAAGATGCCTGCACCATTTTAACTGCAACTGCACCACTTGGTACTTTACATATAATTTTTTGTTTAAGATGTGCTAAATTTTTCAAAAGTAATATAGTGTGTAACATCAAATTTAGATTTGAAAAAAAAATAACCACAATAAATTATAATCCTATGTCGTGAAATCCATTTCAATTTGCTACGTATAATTACACGACACCATCGAATTATCAATTACGCTACTCCTTCCTGAAATATAATCGTAAATACATACAGTGCAACAGAGTTATGAGAGAAAAATTGTAATAGTTTATACTGTTGTTAACTAAACCTTTTTCATTGTAGAGATATTACCAAAAGGAACTACGCCAATAAAAGATACTAACATCGATGACTCTTTGATGGATGGAGATTGAAATTTGAAGAAACTTCAACACTTATAAAAACTCTACTTGAAATTGTGTTTTTTCTAGTTATTTATGGTTTTATGCACTAGTTTAGAGTCTACCTTTATTTTGTGTATGAAATAGTCTAATTGTTTTTTCTATGGTGTTTGACATAAACCTTTGATTTTTTATTTTATTTTTTATTTGACTATAATGGTTAACCAAAGTAATTGTTTTATATCACTTAGACTAGTTGTAGTTGTAAGGGGCGTGTGTTGGTAGTGTGAATTGCTTTTTGTACTTTTTTGATGACTAGGATGTGTGGATTTTTTGTGTGGATTAGTGGTAGTGTTGGTTTTTTGTGTAGATTAATAGTATTGTGATGACGTATTAAAATATAATTGGATTAAGTGTTAAAAAGGAATAAAAATAATATTTTTAAATTAATATAAAAATAATACAACAAAAGCAACTTGCGTTGCTTGTTCCGTTGAATTCTAACCCAAGAGCAAGAAACGCCCTCAACCAATGCCCCAATACTCCATTTTCATGCGTGGCTTTTGCCACATATGCGAGCCACGGGCGTGACATGTTAGCGATACAAATCGTCTTAGTTAACCAGTTAACAAAAACCGCTTATTAATCAAATTGAACAGTTAAAAAAGTTAATTAACTGCAATATTGATTATGAGTGTGAGTTCGTACTTAACCGTCTCAAACTAACCATTCTAACTATTTAAGTTTTAAAGTTCTAGCAGAACTTTAATTATTGTGAACTCACGCGTCACCAATCATAATACTTATGCTTACTCTTATTAATACATAACTTTAAATTTAAATGTTTGAATTTTGAACCAAAAGAGGGTGTTTGAAAATAGTATAATTAAAAAAAGGAAATGGGCGCTTTGTATAAGATAAGATGCGTTGATAATAATAAGTTCAACACATAAAAAAGCACTTGTCTCTCATTCAATGCTATACCAAACACACCACAAATACAACGCAACACTTACTGCTTCAACAATTATTCACATTTCTCATTCTTTTAAACAAACAAACCAACCCTCTCTAAAATTCTAACTCTTTTTGTACGTTTATTCATGGAGTGTGTTGAAGGCGCCTTGAAAAACAGTTTTATTGGTCTAAATAATAACCACAACACCAACAACAACCACCACAACCCACTGTCCTTTTCCGATGACTTTTCCACCCTTGTCACCGGTGATGATTTTTTCGTTGACGGTCTTCTTGATTTCTCCGACGACGGTGATTTCGAGGAACATAACGACGATACCCAATTTTGTAACCACACAGAAAACGACAAAACGCTTTCTATTTCACCGGTTAAATTAGTCAACCAGGAAATTAAACCCAATTTCTCTATCCCGGAACAAACTGACCTTTGCCTTCCGGTAAAAAAATCTTGTTATTTTTCTTCTTTAAATATTATCAAAAAAATTTAATTTTTTTTTTGTTGGGTTTTGTAAAAAAGTTCTTTTTTTCCACTTCTTTTTATACAAATTTTATTAATTTAATTTCGTTTTTGTGGGAATTGTAGGCAAAATAAAAAAGTTTGAATTTTTGTTAAAATACAAAAGTTTTAATTTGTTTGGGGTTTTGTAGGCGGATGACGTAGCAGAAGACCTTGAATGGGTTTCTCAATTTGTTGACGACTCATTTTCCGGCGGGTACTCGTTGACGTGTCCGGCCGGGAAGTTACCGGAGAAAAAGTGGAACCCAGAACCGTCCGTAAAGCCTAATTTCACGACTTCGGTTCTTACAAAAGCAAGAAGTAAACGAACAAGAACCGGGGGTCGGGTTTGGTCTTTCGGGTCAAACCCACTAACCGATTCGTCTACTTCAAGTTCGTCCTCATCGTCATGTACTACTTCAAACCCTTGGCGGTTTTTACATGACTCTACACAAACAGCAGAGTCAATTTTCGGAAAAAACCCGGTTAAAAGACAGAAGAAGGTGAGGAAAAACCCGTCCCCGGCGGTGGGTGAGCCGGCGGTTCAACCTAGGCGTTGTAGTCATTGTCTGGTACAAAAGACGCCACAGTGGAGAGCCGGTCCGTTAGGTGCTAAAACCCTTTGTAACGCATGTGGTGTCCGGTACAAGTCGGGTCGACTTTTACCCGAATACCGACCCGCTTGTAGTCCGACCTTTTCCAGTGAAGTACACTCCAACAACCACCGGAAAGTTTTGGAAATGCGGCAGAAAAAGGAGGCGCTCGAGCCCGGTCTAATTTATCCGGTTCAGAGTTTTTGAAGAACGAATTTGGTAGGAAACAGAAAAGGGAATTCGAATTAGTTGATGAACCGGGTTTAGTTAGTCATTAGTCTTAGTCATTACCCGGTTTGGTGCGGTAGGTATTCAGTAACCGAATTAGTAAGACTTTAATTTAATGTAACTCTCAATTTATTAAAGTTGTTTCTTTATGTTTGTTACTAGTTTTTTTGTATTTTTGGTATATTTTTGCACCGAAATGTGTAATTAAAAAACAAAAAGGCGGGATTTTGTATTACAACATAATAAGATATTGTGGGGGTAAAATTGTAAAGGTGATAAAAATAGGGGGTAAATTGGTAAGTAGTATGAAACGTGAGGCCGTTGATAAGCGGAAAATTTATGAGTTTTGGGTTGGGGGGGGGGATAATGTTTATGTGGAACGAAAGCGTAAGATGGTGGTTACCAGTTTGTGATCTGAACCGTTGGATTTAAATCCAAAGGTTGATAATGGAGAAAAGGTTTGGACGTCATGAGGATTACAAAGAGGGAGTGGTATCTTTCACATGCTACGAGAGGACTTTAAAAATAGAACGTGGGACCCAAAGGTTTGATTGATTGGAGGATTGTACGGTACAACTTTGGTTTCTTCTTCACTTTAGATTTCGGTACAATCATACATAAAAAAAAAAAAAAAAAACTAGTGCAAAGACTCGTAATTACTCGTGAAATTACGGTATTTTAAAGAAAAAATTATTGAATGAATTTAGATACTGGTATTTTAAAGAAAAAATTATTGAATGAATATAGATACTCCGTATAATATAAAGATGCACTAACTTCATGAATAATTTGAGCTGCCCAGGAACCAACATTTGCAAATAATATAACATGTTAGTCAACAACAATGAAAAACATTAGCCCCCTTTTTTGACACATAATAATACCATTGCCATTCATCCACAACATTCCTTTTGCACAATAAACCCAGTTTATTCAGCACTTAACTAATCAAATCTTAGTTAAGTAGGTAACTTGCTAATCATATCTTAGATCTTTCAACAATAAACCCAGTTATGGCCCATTAATACAATACTCATGTTCCTCCAGTACTCACATGAACCTGCTAAAAACAAAATCAAACATCAAATATGCCTCATGCTATTTAACACTTAACTTACTATATACTCGTAGATCATAGAATGCATGGAAAAATAAGCATTTTAAGATGTAGAGTGGACCAGACCCAACCTGTATTTAGCATGCCTCAAGCTAATTAATCCAATTGTGTGTGATGATAAGAAGCTGGTGCTCAAATTGCCTCATTTTTCAGCTTTTAGCAGCAGCAAAGAGATTTTATGTTATGAATAAAAGATTAAATGGGCATGAACATGTAACAATGTTATATATAGTCAAATACATACACAATAGTATCGTGATTACATGTACAAACATATACTACTACTACAAATTTTATCAAATTAGTAGCACAAGCAACAAAACAATATTTGCTTACTTATTGGAAGCTCAAAATATAAACGATGAATCAAATTAAAAGCAACTAAGAAAAAACATCAACTTCAAGCATGTACTAAGCCGCAACATGAACCGAAACTAAGTACTCAAATAAATGTAAAGAAGCAGAAATTATGACATGAAGCAAAACACAAGTCAAGTTTAAAATTATGAAGTTTAATTTCATTAAAAAAAAAAAAAAGGAAAAAAAAATATGGTAACAAAGATATGTTTGTTAAGATCCTAAAACCAAAGTGATAAGAATTATAAATAAAACTGGTGAAAGAATCTTACTTCTAATGTTTGAGCGGTTTTTTAATTGGACTCATCCACAGTCTTACTTAAATAAACTTCATTTTCTCACATCACCTCTTTTACATATGCATCATTAGTATATCAATATAACATAACATAATACAATCATGATATTATCCAATTTTCCACAACCATGTAATTCATGAATGAAACAGTAGTGCCCAATTTGCCACCCTACAGGTTTACAGTAGCAATTAGGTATTCAAACAGCAGCTCAATACCATGATATTATCCAATTCCTAATCGATTGTTTACGAAAAAACTTCTATAATGAAGATGACTTTTTGTATACATAATTCAAAACTTCTATAATGAACATAGCGTATTTTACTATTTCAGCACAACTAATAACCAATTCAAACTACTTACGGTTACCAAGTCAAATGATTAGAACACAACAACTACAACAAAGTCAAACCAAATTGTTTATTTTGTGCATTAGAGAATCCATATGTATACAATGAGTGCTTAGTCACATAATTAACTAACCATCATATTTGTAAAGCATATATAAAGAAAGCTCATTAATATTACCTATTTTGCATAAAAAAGAACAGCTCCAGCTCCATCAATCTCAAACACCATCAAGCTCGTCGCTAGTAGTTGACCACTTTTAATACAATCATGATAAATAGGTTGCCACATATAAGTTACTACAAAACAATATTATTAGTCAAGAAATTGACACGAAATGTGACCTGACAATATACTAAACATCCAAATTTAAGCACAAGTTCATTGCATTGGCAAATGCATTCTCTACTAAAATAGTGATTCTAAATATGTTATGCTTTGTAGCGAAGAGTATTATATCAATGATTATCTGAATCATATGCTAGGATGGTGTAATCATCAAACAGATTTATATATAATTCACATTCATATACTATGATTCAGCTAAACTTGAGACTTCCAACCTAAAATATAGATGTAACAACATTCATACCATAAGATTGCATTTCTTTTTGACATTTCAGTGAACACCTTGCATGCACTTTTATAATGACTATTTATGTTTTTTTTGAGTACCTGCATCCTGATTACAAAGACTTTTAATCCTCTAAGCATCTTCATCCTTTCACCTACCAAACCAAATCGAAATAAAAACGTAACATATCTAAATAAAGATTTCGAAAATCACTTACCAAATCCAGAAATCATTATGAATACCCACTTTATATGCGTTTTTTAATGCCGTAATTTCAACAATAAACAACAAAAAAGTGACTAAATACACTAATTTATGAAATTAAAACGATCTAATTTATGAAATTAACACCTAGAAGCCATTAAACATTAAAACCTTAAATGAAGGTGAAGAAAAATTGTTACCTCGTTGATTGTAGAAAAAAAAAATGAAGAAACAGGAGCCGATCAAAAGAGTCGGGGGAGGAAGAAGGTGAGTGCCGTCGTTGGTATCAGACGCGCCGATGGTGGATGAGACGGCAGCAGCAGCAGTGTTGGTATAACCAGTGGCGACGACGTTGGTTCTAGCAACGACAATAGTGATGGTAGCAGCGGTGTATCAAACCTAAATAGTTTCTCCAGGGTTAAGCTCGAGGTATAAAGCAGGCACGCGTGACTTTGTTTTTATATTCCCAAAGTTAATTTATTATTCTAGGGTTTCTGTTTTAAAAGAAAGAAGCTTTTGTGGTTATTTATTCCGTAAAAATAAAAGTGATTATTTTTTAGAATTTTTACACGGTCTGTTTTTTACCTTTTTTTTTATATTAAGTTAATTTAAAACTTATTAATATAATATGGATGATGTAAGCAAGGGGTTTAGAAAAGTGACATGTGTCCCTCTTAATTTTTTAAACTAAGGTTAATATTAAGAAGTGATGTCATGTTTGTGGCATTTTATAAGCATGTAATAGATTAGGGGTGAGCGGAAAATCGAATTAACTGAACCATAATCGTTTTAACACCTAAAACCGAAACGAATTAATCAAACCAAACACATAACTGCGGTTATGGTTAACGATTTTGCATTAACCGAATTTTATGAGACGGTTATGAAAATAAAGATTATCCGCTCCGATTTAACCGAACCACACCATTATACTTCTAATATATATATATATATATATATATATATATATATATATATATATATATATATATATATATATATATATATATATATATATATATATATATATATAAACTAGTACAGCACCAATATAAGTTTATTAATTTTAATTAATATTTAACAAATTGTATTTATAAAATTAAATTTAGACAAATATATATTGTTATAAATTATATGACCTCATAATTCGTTATATCGGTAGTTTAAAAAAAATCCGTCAACTAACCTTATTGAATGTTTTCGTTATGGCGGTTTACAACATCGTTATCATTTGATCTGTTGCGTTGTAACGACATACAGATAAAATACAATAGTATTTAAATCATTATTTGGTTCAATTTAGCTTGAATGTTTGACGTTTTCCATCTACGTTTGTTTTGGATATACGTTCTTAATCGATATAATTCGTTACTCAGTGTTATTAAAACGTATTGTATCGTTACTTATTGTCCAAATTTATTAATTCTTCTTTTTTTGTAGATGGTTAACCGAATTAACCACTATATCCACACATTAACCATACAAAACGCATTAACTAAACCGTTTATTGACCGAACCAAACGGTTAAGAATATTAATTAACCAAAGTTTCGGTTATGGGGGTGGCTGTTGTCACTAACCGCCCCATGCCCACCCCTACAAAAAATCACAATTGATAAACTTAGACGCCAGCCTATCGATCGTCTAAAGCATTCGCCACATACCGTCATTGGCTCACCACCATCAGGAGCAATTCGCCAGAACCATCGCCCGTTGCCCCTACAACGGTTGTTTGACGAAATGATGCGGGGCCCGCATGAATTCAAATGTTAAATGTTGGAGCCGTTGCCCATTTTTTTATTTTTTTATTCCATTTTTGTACCAATATAAAAATAACCCACACTCACTCATATTTTATCAAACTTAAACACACAAAAATTTCACTCTCATTTTTAATATATCACTCTCAATCTCATTTTTATATCACTCTCATCAATTCATCAAAATGGTTTTTACAAACATTGTTACCTTCAATGTTAATGTTGGTGAGTTTTATTCCGACGATATGAAGCAACACTCTGGTGGAATGTCCATACGTTGGACGTCGTTGTTAGCGGCGTTGATCTTTCTACTTTGTTTGACTATTTAAGGCGAAATGTTGATTTCGAGGCATCCAAGTTCGCGTATTGGGAGGAAAAAGAGGCGGAGTTCGAGTGGCTAGAGAGTAACGATCAATGGACCGAAATACTCGAAAAAGCTATAATAAGGTCGACAAATGTCGTGTTGTATACCAAGGGTATTTGGGACGAAATTCGCCACGAAACTGATCGTAGTGAGGATGGATATTATACCGATTGAGCGGTATTATATCATTAATCGTAGTTTTAGTTTAATTAATCGTAATTAATTCTTGTAATCGTATTTTTAGTTTTATGTTAACGTAGTTTAGTTTTATGTAATCGTAGTTTAATTAATGTAATCATATTTTTTAATTTTATGTAATCGGTTTTTTAAAAACGTAATGTTTATTTTTATTTTTTTAATTTACGTATTTATTTATATTTATATTTATATTTTGTATTTAAATAATAATTAAAAATGGGTAAAGTTTGATGGTGGACTTTATGATAGGGAGGGATTTGTGAAAGAAAATGTGAAAGAAATGTTAAAGGTGTTGTGATGATGTGGCGCTGATGTGGAGGAGAGAATGTCTGTTAAAGAATAGAACGATAGGGAGTGACCTTATACGAAGTAATATAACGGTAAAGAAGGAAAATGATATTTCCTCTTACCCTTTGTGCCTAACAATCCTCCTACCAAATAGGATGGTGACAAATGTATTCCTTTTTTAATTAGTTAACTAATCCTTTGTTTTATACCTTTTTTGCGCTTTACTATTACCTAGTTTTCAAACCCTCGCTTTGCGTCGGGGGTTCGGTTTTCAATATATTTTATTGCGTTTAGTTTGTAAAATTATTTCGTGGTTAATGATAATATCGTTGAAGCGCAACTCGAGTCGAACTAAAAGGTATAACTCGTGAAAGATTTAAATGTTATTTTAAATTAACAATATATGTGCATCTCCGAGTTTCGCTATGGAATTGTCGACTTTTAAAAATTTAACGCAAAATCAACGTGTATGAAAAGTACCCCAAATATTTAGCTTTTTTTTTTTAAAAAGAATCCGTTTTGCGTATAGTTAGTGACGTTGTGTTCGTAAAATTATTTCGAGTTTAACGATGATGCCGGAAAAATTTAACTCATTGCGAGCGAGAAGATGTGACCTGTTGAATATTTGGGTGGAGTTTATTTAAGATTTTTTTAGGAAAATGTTGATTTGGCACTTTACCCCTCTGTTTGGGGGTCGGTAATAATGTTTGAACAAAGTGTGTGTGTGTGTGGGGGGGGGGGGTTGGCAAGGTGGAAGGTTATAAAAAAAGGCGAAATGATGAAAATACCCCTGATACTATTCATCATTTATGTCTAATAGTTAATATGATAATTAGTGAATTCATAAATAAAAATACAAACTTAATACGAGTACTTTATAATTAACTAGTTTTATGAGCCCGTGTGTTGCGCGGTATTGTATAAAGTAGTTTCGATAATGTTAGTATTGATACCAATTAAATGTATAATACAATTACAATAAAAAAAAACCTCATTATTATTGATAACATGAGTATGAAACAATACAACAAACAATGGTTCTCATTCATTGTCGCAGTGTTTCTGATACGTTTATGAGCCCGTCCGTTAAAATACGTGTCCACAAATGTCCAAAAATTTTTATATACTCTAAGTTTATTAAATATCATATTTTGTAGCTAATATAGATATCTAATTGTTTATTTAAATTATGTTATATATCTAAAATTTAGTTAGAGTTTATATTCGTTTATAGTGTCGAACAATTTCTTAAACATATAATAACATGATTATGAACCCGTTTGTTAAGATACGTATCCGCAAATATCAAAAAATTTGTTATACTTAAAGTTTATTTATTAAATATCATATACTTTATTTAATATAGATATCTGATTGTTTATTTAAATGAAGTTATATACCTAAATTTCATTGAAAGTTTATTCGTTTATTTCTAGTATATTTCACACACGCATATGTGTTGTGGAGTAAAATTTATGCTTAACTATAATCTTCTCTAGTAGGATGTAGATCTTGCTTACAATTATTTTATATGTATACCTGATAATAGCTAATAATAATAATGTTACATTTAGTATTTAAGTAACTATATTGAATTTAGAATACGAATACTTTCCTTATTTGAGAAAATCAATTAATATATGGGAAGAAACAATAGAATGACATGTGGCATAATTAACCAGAAGGTGACACGTCAGCATAAATGAATAGAATGACATGTGGCATAATTAACCAGAAGGTGACACGTCAGCATAAATGCACGTGATTTATAATATGGATGGATGGATGGATACCTTTAAATTGTCGGAATATCTTGTTGCCATTCACAATTTCATTGCTATATTAAGCATGTGTGATTATATAAAGAGGGTTTTTTTTTTTTTTAACTAAAAAGCATGATATAAATATTTGTTGTTATAGTTAATTTGGATTTCGATTGGATATCTGGTTCTGCATATATGATTATGGGTGTGTTTGGCGTGTAGCTTATTGGAGCTTATGGAAGCTTGAGCTTATGATTTTAATAAGCTCCAAGTCATAAGCTTCGTTTGGTAGTCAAAAAAAGTAGAGCTTATGAAAATCATAAGCTCTAAAAAAAGAAGCTACTTGTAGTAGCTTATGAAAAAAAGTAGAGCTTATGAACTGAAAAATAAGCTACAGCTAGTTTATCAAACATTTATAAAAAATAATAAGCTCCAGCTACCAGCTTCAAAAACAAGCTCCAGCTCCAGCTCCAGCTCCTGCTCACAAGCTCAAACACACCCTATATAATTGTTGATTGTTACATGGCTTTAAAGAGATAACTAAGGAAGCTTGACTTGAGTGGTATAAGGGTGAGATCTAATTTGAGGTATTGCCAACTCATGTTCGATTCTCACTTCTAGCAGAGAGATTCTAATATTTGATGGTACTGTCAACATCAATGCGATTTGAGAAGGTCTCTGGGGAGGTTTACCAACCCTCGATGGTACTGCCAACATCTTCGCGAATTGGGTTTTCTCCTAACTCGTGTGTGAGTGACAAATAAGAGTATTCGATATCGATATCGCTATTCTAAAAAAATGGTTCTAACGAGGATGCTCATTAGTGAAGCTATAACATCACTCGTAATACTCCCTCCATCTCAAAATAATTGTCCTGTTTTGACTTTTTAAGTCTCTTTTCTTCAACTTTGACTTTAAATATCTTTTTGTGTGCTATATAATATCGAATGAAAGTTATACCAAATGAAAACACATTCGAAAATTTTGTTTATTGATATAAATTTCATCAAATATTCTATAGCATACACCAACGAATATTTAAAGTTAAAACTTAATAAATTAACTTTGAAAAGTCCAACAGGACAATTATTTTGGGACACTTCATCTCAGCCCCTTTTAGCCAGAGATGAAGACCTAATGGTATAAATTTTTTAATCATCCGATTGTATTGATTTTTTTGCCCTGATTTTCTCTTTTGATTCAACGATGGTGACGACGATGGCTATGATGAATACGAAGATGAGTTCGATTGTTACGGAGACTGAAGAAATCTAAGGTTTGTGGTGGTTGTAACAATTACGTTGGTGTTTTTCGATGGTTTAATATGATCGATAGTTTGCCCAGATTCGAGTTTCTGTCCTTCATCATTGGCGAACGATGGCAAACGATTAGCAGCAACCATTATCGGTATGTTTTTTATGTATCAGTTTTACATTATTTCATTTGTCGTCATCGTTACTAATCTATTTGCCATGTTGATTGTTGATTGCTTATAGGGGTTTTTGTTATGTTTTTCGGTTTAAATGATACATAAATTTGTTATGAGAATTAATGGAATCGGGTCTTGTCTTGATTATCAATTTTCAATTTTAAGCATTATTGTTCACAAAAGAGGAAACCTATGTTTTTCAGAATACAATTTAATAAAGAGATAAAGATGTGTTGGTCATGAACTTCATTGTTATAATATACTGTGTTTTATATGAAGTGCTCAACAAGTGTTTGATAAAATGCCTTAGTGAGTATGTTATTTTTTTTTCTTTTTTTTGCTTTGCGAATATAACATATCATTTGATTCATTTGATTTTCAATTTGTGTTACTTCATTATCACAAAATGAGACTACTTTTTTTTAGTGTAGGTTGTTTTTTTTGGACAATATGCATACTATGATCACATAATGAGACACTTTACATTATTAATTGTGGTGCTTGGAATTCTGAAGCCATGCATTTTCTTGACCTAACAAACTGTAATATGTGATTTTCTCTTTTACTCATGTGTATAACAGCACCAACTAAATGGGTATGCTTTGATTTCCTTTTATACATATTCTAAAGTGGCTATTATTAGATAATTAGATGGGTCGCACATATCAAGTTTCAAAGTCAACTGTTTATATTATCATAAAAAATAATATTGTTTTCGTAACAATATTTGAGACTATTGTTTTTGTGACTTTTTAAGATGTTATACAATATTCACAGGCTCACATGCCGTTATGTTTTACGTTATTTCTTCATATTATAGTTTCGGTTTTCTGAATATATTTTGATTTGTGCTACTCGCAGACGGTACCAAAAGGGTTTATCATAATATAATACAGTGACATATATGGAACTGAAGATGTACTTAGTCCATCAACTGAACCTATCATGATTAGAAGTATATAAAATGGAACTATATGGATGAAGATGCCAAGAAACATCTACTCATGATTGGAAAATTATGCAATATAAATAGTTGCAGGGAATGCTAAAGAAGCTGATAAATAACTACTTCCATGAAGGAAAGGTAATAGGCTCTTAATATCACTGCCTTTAATGATTTACACATGTTAATTTAGAAAAAAAAATGCACACATGTTTACATCTTTAGTCAACCATGATAAATATGGCAGTTTTATTTCTTATAGAAGTCATCTATGTGTGATTTAGTGTATTGATTATAGATTAAGAATCATGCATTCACTATTGCGAAAAAAATGTATGAAATTTGATTCTTTGAATATTGGCAACTCTTATATACAAATTGAATACATTTAGTTCTGATGGGGCATTATTTTTCAGCTAATGCGTTGATTTGTCAACCAGTTGAAGGGATGGTTGATATACCATTGGCACAACCTGGTGAACACATTGATGAATGTGAACTTCTCAAGTGGTTTGTTCATGAGGTATTTATTTTAGGTCCTAAAGTTTGTTAATTATCTGCAATATTGAAGTTAAAATGTGTCTGATGAGTAAAACCTTTAATTACATAAGTAGGCTTAATTTTTTTTTTTTTTTTTTTTTTTTTTTTTTTTTTGCAGGGAGATCAACTTGAAGAATATCAACCACCTTGTGAAGTGCAAAGTCATAAAGCTTCTATAGAGATTAAGAGTCGTTATAATGGGAAAGTTGCTAACGTTTTGCATATTCCCGGTGATATTTTCAAAGGTATTACTAATAATAGTTTCAAGGTTAATTTTGTTCTAATTAACTCAATATTGTATAATAAAATTGGATTGATAATATTATGCAGAGGTTTTCTTTCTTACAAATGGAGGTATGGAAACATATACGGATATAATAAAAAATTCATTAGAAGAAACAATGAAGTTGTAGGCATTTTATAGGTTAAGGATTATATCAACCCTTTATGAAAGTTTATAACCATTATGATCACCTGATTTGTATGTCTTCTTTCAGGTAATCGAATGTCTGTTAAGGATGGAGGAATAACCATAGTTTCTTAGAATAAAAAGCAGACTCATTGTACAGTAAAGCCACGTGGTTTTCCTTTCGAAATACTACACGGTATGTTATTAGCAGTTGAAGTTAAGATTTGGCTACTACTTGTGAAGGCCCGTCCTAATCCATCTGGACGAAGTCTTCAACATCTGGTTCCATTGCGAGGTACTGACCTCTATATGATAAGTTTTACAAACATTGCATTCTTTTAAAAGACAAACTCATTTCAAAATATAACCTTTTGATACAAATGATATATCATTCCCCTAATATAAATGACTAATCTGTCATTGACTTTATAACAATCTTTTTAAATTCAAACGACTTGAATGCAACGTCTTTGGAAATATGCTATAAATGACTCTAATTAATATCTTTAAATTGAGCAAATGCACAGCAGAAGATTTCTTTAATACCTGAGAATAAACATGCTTAAAAGTGTCAACCAAAATGTTGGTGAGTTCATAGGTTTATCATAATAATCATTTCAACATTTTAATAGACCACAAGATTTCAAATATTTAACCGCACACGTAACCAGTGTACAAAACATGATACACATAACCTGTGTATAAAAATCATTCATATGGTGAACACCTGGTAACCGACATTAACAAAATGCATCTAGAATATCCCCATCATTCCGGGACTCTCATCGGACATGATAAAATCGAAGTACTAAAGTATCCGTAACCCGGATGGGGTTTGTTAGGCTCAATAGATCTATCTTTAGAATTCGCGTCAATTAGGGTTTCTGTTCCCTAATTCTTAGATTTCCAGACTAAAAAGGGTAATATTCAGTTTAATAATCCAACCATAGAATGTAGTTTCAAGAACTTGTGTCTATTTCGTCAAACATTTATAAAAACATCGCATGTATTCTCAGTCCCAAAAATATATATTGCAAAAGCATTTAAAAGGGGAGCAAATAAAACTCACGATATGATATTTTTGTAGTAAAAATATGCATACGGTGGAACTGTACAATGCAGGGTTGGCCTCGGATTCACGAACCTATATAAATTTTATTTATATTAACACATATAATCATAACCGAACAAGTTATATATTAATATATATATATATATATATATATATATATATATATATATATTATTTCAATTGTTTATATATATATATATATATATATATATATATATATATATATATATATATATATATATATATACATATATGTTTTATGTAAGTATTTTAATAACAATTTTTATTGTAATAATAATAATAATATTATTAATAGTAATATTGTTAATAATAATAATATAGTTCTTATAATAATAATAATGATACTAGTAATAGTAAAAATGATAGTAATGATAATAATATTAAAAATAATAATATTAATGTTAAAAATAATAATAATAATAATAATAATAATAATAATAATAATAATAATAATAATAATGATAATATTCATAAAATTAATAATAATAATAATAATATTCATAAAAATAATAATGAAGATAATAATGATAAAAATAATGATAATTCTAATAATAATACTAATGATAGTTTTAAAATGATAATTTTAATAGTCATGATAATAATAATACTTATATTCATAATGATAATAATGTTAATGGTAATAATAATACTTATCTTAATAATAATAATAATGATATGATAATAATAATATTAATAATAATAATAATACTAATAATACTTATATAATAATAATAATAATAATAATAATAATAATAATAATAATAATAATAACGATTCTAATAATATCAATAATAATAATAATAATCATATTAATAATAATAATAATAATATTAATAATAATAATAATAATATTAATAAGAATAATATACACACACATCTATTTACAATTAATTGTTCGTGAATCGTCGGAAATGGTCGAAGTCAAATGAATGTACGAAAATAGTTCAAAAATTTTGAGACGCAACATAACGGACTTTACTTATCGTGTCAGAATTATGAAATCGTATCGTGAGTTTGGTTCAAAATTAGTCGAAAGATTCCGGGTCGTGACACTACTCATATGATTTATTCATGTTTGATTTGGTTAGTAATATACTGTAACATCCTCAATCGGGCTTAGCTGTAAGATTATTAAATTGCCCTTAAGTTAGTATTGTGTTATTATATGCTTTTATTTTTATTTAATATTTACTATTAAGTAATGATGTGGTTAGGACCAGTTTGTGACAAGGGTCACAGAACAGGTTTGTTTATTTAATTTGGACTTCATTTGGGTCACCAAATGATATACGAAAGATATCAGATAACTGATAAATACCCGTGTATTACACGGTGTGGGAATTTAACCCAATTAAGTGACTATAGTGCAGCTCATTCCTTGCATTTTCCAGATTCTTCCCTAAACAAACTCGTATCTTCATCTCCTCTAACTACCAAACCCTAATCTTGAATCCTTGTTCTTGAGCTCAAATCATTTACATTTTCTTGTTCCTTGTGATTTACTGATTCTATCAAGTTAAGAATCATAACATTTCATGCTTTAATCTTTGAGAAATTTGGGTTTTTGTGTAAAGTTTTACAAAGTGAGAAATTTGGGTCAAAATGGTTAGATTTGATGTTGTTTGAGTCCAAATCTTGTGGGTTTATGTTTTTACATGTTTAGTGTCTTTGATTTGGTCAGTTTTGAGGTCATAATCGAGCTCTAGAACAAGAATTGGATGAATTTGGGTGAAACTCGTCACTTTGTCTTCAGCTTCTGCAGATAAACACAGTTGGCCGAGTGTCTCCTGACACTCGACCGACCGACTCGACCATCGAATGAGTGTGTATGACCCACGGCCGAGTGTGTCTATGAAAGACCATCGACCGAGTGACTAGACACTCGACCGAGTGAGTGTAGACAGTAGGTCGACTGTCTATTGTGATGACCCGGGAATTTCCGACTAAATTTAAACTTAATTCTTATATGATCTCGATACGATAAGCAAAGTCTGTAATGGTGAGTCTCAAAAATTTTTGAAATTTCATTCATGTAATCAATTACCCTTCGACTGTTCTCGATGATTCACGAACATTATTTGTAAATAGATACATATATCTAAATATATATAAATATATATTAATTAATGTGAAATTAATAATTTAAAATAATATATAATTTAATTGTAAGAACTAGGTTATAAAATAATAATTGATATAATAATGTTGTTATTAAAATGAATATATATATATATATATATATATATATATATATATATATATATATATATGGTTTATATACATAATTATTATTATTAGTAATATTATTATTATTTTTATCATTTATTATTATTAGTATCTTTATCAATAATATTATTATTATTATTAATATAATTATTATTATTATTATTATTTGTTTTATTATAAATATATTAATTAAATATAAAATGTATTATACGGGTGATTACCAAATCAATTAACATCGCGATCAACTTTTTAAATCATGTTTTTTGTCTTTAAATTATTTCATTTTACCCTTACTTTCTGTTACCTGTCTATATCTAGTACTATCTATCTAACAAACCTCTATTATATATTCACGTACTCTTTCTCCTTATATATATATATATATATATATATATATATATATATATATATATATATATATATATATATATATATATATATATATATATATATATATATATATATATATATATATATATATATATATATATATATATATATATATTGTTACTATAATATTGGGTAGGGATACATATAGCTATCAATCTATCAAACTTGTCTCCAACTAATTTCCTTTATAATAATAAAATGGCTTAGTGGCAAGAGTAAGTTAAACATTCAAGTACTATCCCTTGACAATTAGCTCATTATAGTAATTAAAAATTTAATCAACATATTCTTTCTACTAAACTCCAACACATTGAGACAAAGTTTAGTTACACATAAGATTACATGTGAAACTCTAAAATTATATGAATATATCAAAATGTGCATGAAGAGAACCAGCAAATCCCTTATTACTACACACGTCTACACTTATCTCAATTTTTGTTTTCTGCCTTTATCAAACACCCACAAGACTTTCTTCCTTCTTTCTTTGTCAAGTATCAATCTCAGTTCGCATTTAAAACCTACCATATAAAGTTGCCGCCACCACTCAATCCCTCACCATCTTGTAACCAAGATCCACCATCACTTCACACATCTTCTTGATTTAACCCAGCACTACCCACCTTAACATCACCACCCCACACTTGCTCGATTGTTGTTCTGTTTTAATCACCATGGGAGAACAAGACCTCTCTGTTTCCATTTCGTTCATCATAACTGCCACCATCCAACAACCATCAAGAAACAATGTTATCGAGCTGCTGCTATGCTATACTTTCTGCTACTATTCTAAAACCTTCACAACCATTAAAACTCAGAATACTGTTGCTGCAATTGCTTGATTTATCCCGGTTCAATCACTATTACATCTGCTACGACCTCAACTCCACAGCTATCATCATCCTAGTTCCTGTTTGGAACCGGAAAACAAGTACATATATACATACACTTATATATATTAATCTTTTATGTAAATATCGAGTATTAAACTGCTTTCATTGTCATCTATTGTGCAATCATAACAAAACCTAAAACACACTTGTTATTATCAAACGACACCTGCAATTCCTGCGTACCATTTATGTTCTGTCCAGGAATAAGCTCGAACACCATCTGTTGTACTGCAACCCGAAACCCAGACCATCCAAAAACTCATCGAACAAAAACCACACCCACTGCAGCTGCTATACTATATTTTCCTGTGTTTCTAATCAGCTTGAAACCACTGTTTGAACTGCTACTGCTGCCGAAACAAATTTTGTATCTGTTTTCAATTCTTAATCAAACCCAACCCATTTAACTGCTACAATCTACTACTCTCTTCCTATATTCCTTCTGCTTCCCTATTACAACAAACAAATGACGATGATTAAATTCTTGTTGTTAACTGTCGCTGCTATTACACTTTTCTGTTTCTATCTAATACCACGAAACACCAACATCACAAATTTTGCTAACAGGTATTGTTACCACTCGAATTATAACTTCTGTTATCAAATAGCCATTTTTTTTTCATTCATTACTGTTCGTTTCCAATCAATAGAGGATATATATGTGTGTGTGTGTCTATATATATATATATATATATATATATATATATATATATATATATATATATATATATATATATATATATTCACATAATTAAATAAATAAAAAAACCCTAATTACCTACTTGATCGATTGTTCGACGATTTCATGATCAATTGATAATGATTTGATGCCATTCCTGTTGCTACACGCCGTAGTGTTTAATTTTACTTTCTAAATTGAACAGACACAAATCGAATACCAAACATCTGCTTCGATTTTCTGCCGATTCGATATTGATGACGATTAGGGCAGATGGTGACGATTTAATGATGATGATGATGAATAGATGATCAGTTATTGTTGATTGATCGATTTATCAATTGATCGATTGAAGGATCGAAGACCCAGGAACCAGGATTTGATCTTGTGATGTGCTCTGCCTTCTCGATCTGTTTATGGACGCCAACACCCATCAATTTCCCTTTTTATTTGGTATAAAATCTATATTATTATTTTTATTCTTATTATTATTGTTATTGTTATTATTATTATTATTATTGTTATTATTATTATTATAATGATAGAATTATCATAAATATTAAAATTAACTATAGTATTGATTTGATTATTAGATTTAGTATCATTAATATTATTATTATCATTGTTAGAAAAATTATCATTTTTATCATTTTTATTAAAATTATTATTAAGATTATTATTATCATTACTATATTATTATTATAATAAATAAATACCTTTTTATATGAATAACTATATTTATTACATATACTATATCAATAGTAATACTAAATACTAATTTTTTTTAGTTATTATTATTTAATATTAATTAAGTTATATATAAAAATATATATATAAGTACTAATACATTGTATGATATTTTGTGTATATGAATGTATAATAATTATCATAAATAACATACCTTATATTAAACACTTTAATATCAATCTAATATATATATATATATATATATATATATATATATATATATATATATATATATATATATATATATATATATATAATATTAGGTAGTTATTTAAAATATATATAAGAAATAAAATTAATTTATTTATTAATATTGCATATAAACTAATTGTTTAAACATTATTATACGTCTTAATATATACCAATGATATAGGTTCGTGAATCCGAGGCCAACCCTGCAATTGTTCAATATAGTCATATGTATTTTTACTATAAAATACATTAGGTGAGTTCATTTACTCCTTTTTTACTCATTACATTTTTGGGCTGAGAATACATGCAAAATGCTTTATTAACTGTTTTACAATATTTATATGTGTGAGTTTCATTTGCTCCCTTTTTAAATGCTTTTGCAATATATATTTTTGGGACTGAGAATACATGCGCTGCTTTTATAAATGCTTTACGAAATAGACACAAGTGATCGAAACTACATTCTATGGTTGAATTATCGAAATCGAATATGCCGCTTTTTATTAGTCTGGTAATCTAAGAATTAGGGAACAGACACCCTAATTGACGTGAACTCTAAAGATAGATCTATCGGGCCCAACAAGCCCCATCCAAAGTACCGGATGCTTTAGTACTTCGAAATTAATATCATGTCCGAAGGAGGATCCCAGAATGATGGGGATATTCTATTATGCATATTGTGAATGTCGGTTACCAGGTGTTCAATCCATATGAATGATATTTTTGTCTCTATGTATGGGACGTATGTTTATGAGAAATGAAAATCTTGTGGTCTATTAAAATGATGGAAATGATTATTTATGTTAAACTAATGAACTCACCAACCTTGTGGTTGACACTTTAAAGCATGTTTATTCTCAGGTATGAAAGAAATCTTCCGCTGTGCATTTGCTCACTTTAAAGATATTACTTGGAGTCATTCATGACATATTTCAAAAGACGTTGCATTCGAGTCATCGAGTTCATCAAGATTATTATTAAGATAATTATAATTAGATATATTATGAAATGGTATGCATATCGTCAATTTTCTATGTAAGGAAGTTTGTCTTTTTAAAACGAATGCAATGTTTGTAAAATGTATCATATAGAGGTCAAGTACCTCGCGATGTAACCAACTATTGTGAATCGTTTGTAATCGATGTGGACTTTGTCCGGATGGATTAGGACGGGTCCTTTCAGTTGGTATCAGAGCGGTGGTCTTAGCGAACCAGGTCTTGCATTAGTGTGTCTAACTGATAGTTGTTTAGATGCATTAGTGAGTCTGGACTTCGACCGTGTCTGCATGTCAAAAGTTTTGCTTATCATTTAGTGTCAAAAAATTATTTGCTTATTATCCTTAAAGTCTAGACACGTCTTACTGCCTCAATTGCATAGACAGTGTATAGATAAATTCATATCTTAGCGTATCTGTTATTGTTATCTTTGCCTGACAACTTTCGTAGATTCCTCCGTAACTTATGGGATTTTAGTATTATATATGCATATGTAAATTATGTATTGCAGGGTACTAATCTATATCCTATAATCTATTTCTTATCAAAAATCCTTCATCTAATCTTACGGGATGAATCCCTCAACCAGTTCGAGTCCCTCAGATTTCGATAGCTATTCCGATAGTTATTCTGACATCTATTCCGACATGGATGTTCACCTAAGCTCCGAAAGCAGCGTCACCAGAATGAATCAACCAATCATCCATCCCTAATTCATCTGATCAGTTCGTAGTTGACTTAATCAATGGAAACGCGAAGAAAGCAATCTTTTCCATCAACCGAATTCACCTCTTGACAATGAACCTGAAGCGTTTACCGGCGAACCTGTTCGAGACACCATTTTCAGTCTCATTTCCAGGGTAACTCGACAAGATTATACTCTATCCACAATTCTGAACCCTATTCATCCGCTCGTTCCGACCGACAATCATCCTGGAGTAATAAGTCAACGAACTTCGCGCTCGAATAATCAATTCGGAGAATATGGTGCAAAATGTACCAGCTTCAGCAACATCACCGGCACCAACAGTACAATCAATAACAGCACCGGTACCATCAACAATCCATGCTTCAATATCATCATATGTACTTTGAGTATGATCTTCGTTCTACGTATCATTCTACCTCATTTATCTTCGTTCGACATGGCGAATATGTAATCTCTAAAGTTTTAGAGATTATTTATTCTAGTTCCAACCGAAAAGCAAATGAGTTTAATATCATATTAACTCATTAAATCCATGAATACATCTGAAGAAAATATATATGTACATATGTTTTCATAAAGATTGTAATTAAAAATTCTCTTGTACAAACTGTTAATGGTGAAAATATTTTAACGGGTAGGTAATACCCGAGGACTATTTAAATTTCACATTAATAAGTTACATTGTACGTTCTTTGAATCTGTTTCAACAGTCATATACTATCCTTCTTACATCCACCAATATACAAATCCGTTCACCACAGAATAACCATATTCATCCAATTACATATTTGGATTTTGACCTATCAGAATCCAACAAGTGGCATAATGAAGAAATAATGGACACAATAAAAATTGATTAGAAACAGATTAATTAACAATATGGAAGTATATTAAGAATCCACGCTAACAAAATCCTAGCTAACTGATCCTAGCTAACTGTTAATTCCGTATTACCATTTAATTATCGCAATTTATTTAATGCAGTTTGTTTATCGCAATTTACATTCTCGCAATTTTATTTATAGTCATTTAATTTCTGTTATTTACTTTACGCACTTTAATTATTGTTATTTAATTTCTGTTATTTATTTTACGCACTTTAAATATCGGGACACGTATACAAAGTTTTGACATATCATATCGACGCATTTATATATATTATTTGGAATAACCATAGACACTCTATATGCAGTAATGAACGAGTTCTCTATACAGGGTTGAGGTTGATTCTACAATAATATATATAATTTGAGTTGTGATCGAGTCTGAGACGTATACGGGTCACGACACGTATTAATTAATCCGAAAATTATATATTGCTAACTGTGGACTATCAATTGAGGACCACCAACATTGGACAATTAAAATGAATTAAAATATTGATTATAACATATGAAACTAAACAATTCTTCAAGTTTGCCACTTGATTTCATCTTAAACCTCATTCGTATCTCGTCGATTACAATCTGCATTCAAACCTTTTATAATTCTTGAAAACACCTCAATCGATAGGATGAATCAACCGCACTTCATCTACGGAAGGAAAGATTTATGTATATAGTATTGCATCTGAGAAACTCTCGACAACTGAGTAAAAGTTTAACACGTAGCCGCGTCAGATCCTTTGGCATTTATTAGCAAAAATAACTTTGCGATCTCTTTTCAAAGTAGAAAATTTTGTCACAGCTTCAGCAAATTAACTACGACTTTTCGTTCGAAACAACCTTATTATCACCTTGATTTATATGTATGTTCTTTTATTGTTACCGAGGAACCTTTTATATTCCACCATATTACCGTCAGCGTTTAATCATCTAAAAACACAATTCTCTTAAAAATCATCTCGGATCGATAACCAATGATTCAGATATAGTAGCAGTAAATGTAGAGGAATCAGCAATCAATATTTCGAATCTCGTAGCAATTCTACATCAATAGTTATATGTATACATATAAAAATTATCTCCTAGAATTACGATCTTCAATTCTGAAATTTTGAAAAGGCACCCAGTTTACGAATCGATACTCTGAATATTGAAAAAGCTGAACGAAGCAGCAGAAACTGTAGGCAACCGTAAACGACCTTAATCATCGGAAGTTTGATGATAAAGAATAGTATGTTGGAAAAGTTCAGAAAAGTTGGAACTGGAAAACGGATTGAGCTAACCACGAAGGAGACCAAGGACAAATACAAGGACCATACCATATATTTAAAGAATCCAGGTAATTCTGGATCCGATGAAACCTTCAACGAGCGTCTTGCTCCACACTCATGTTAAAGTCTTGTGGAAAATCTTCTTCATCAACCATCGAAATTAGAAATTCCAAAATATCATCATCAATATCTTCGATATTTCTGAGGATATTTTCATAAATATTCTCGTCCGAAATTACATACCTCTTTGTGCTTCCTGTGTATCATTATAATGGAAACATTCAATAGAAAATTTAGTACCGAAAAACAGATTATGCAAAACTATGAAGAAAGCCGTGGACAAATCACAAAGAATAAGTTTGACTTCAAAGAATCCAAATGATTCAATGTCTGCTAAGGTCTTTAGTGAATATCTTGCTCATTACTCTAAACCCTTGCAGACAATAGTTTCTATCATCCTCTGATCTTAGATATTCTGAGATATTATCGTATCTTTCATTATAAATATCCTCCATATTTCTGAAGATATTTTTATAACTATTCTTATCTGAAATCATTAATCTCTTCGTACTATCAGTGTTACATCATATAGAAACTGTTAGTTTCTATATTCTGTAAACTTTCGAGCTTAACATATGAAAGCTATTGAAGTAATGTTGGGAACTGATGCATGAGTTAGTATAATATAATGACACTTGATCAACGTGATTATATTACAATAAGTCATGCTGAGTTTCTAATGGGACATGATGATTCACAGATCATAACGTCATCATGTGCCATGTTACATAACTCTTTCATTCTACTTAACTCCTGAACAAATCAATAAAATGTATTCTTGATGGTTCTATCTTCCGTGATGTTGATAAATTTAAAAATCAAATCGTGCTATCACGTTCCTTCCTGCTTGGAACATTATAATCATTCGAAACTCTATATCTACAAATTCTGGACCATTTTTTGCTTGACTTGAAGTCGGGAAGAGAAAACAAAAGCATAGAGCTTTGAAATATAAGGGAGAATATAAAGCCCGATAACAACACACAAATTACAAACCGTGTATATCAATGTTTATCGCAACATAAAGACACGGGAGAATTAAAAACATTATAATCCCGAGGGCAAAGTAGAAGAAAGCAGACTCCTCTGGTGGAAGTTGGAAAAGAAGAACGATCATTGCGATAGTTAGAATAAGAACAAGGATCAGAACAGGGTTAAGCATTTTCATAAATCTTTTGAATTTGGGAATTGAGTATAGAAGTGGTGAAAACAAATAGAACGGAAAAGGTAAATTTATAAAGGGAATATCAGACAGAGTAATCAAAGCAGATCACGTTATTAATTGTAGAGATCCTAATTTCCTTATTCGCCGAAGAAATCAAACCTTTTAGATTTCGAAGATTTTCTTCAAATCTCTTGAATTCCGAAATTCAACCCTCTACGTCAAAAGTGAAGACACGCCTTATTTTCTAAATTCAACCCTGACTCTGTCAAAAGTTAAGATGAATCTTTACTTTCCTATTCCACTCTTTGGTGATAACTACATTCGCACTCCTTGAATAATCGAATTATTTCATCCATATTACTCAATGATGATAAAACTCAATTTATCAACTCATATTCGTCATGAAAACATTTTTATAGTTAGCCATGACCACCTCACTCAAATTTCGGGACGAAATTTCTTTAACGGGTAGGTACTGTGATGACCCGGGAATTTCTGACTAAATTTAAACTTAATTCTTATATGATCTCGATACGATAAGCAAAGTCTGTAATGGTGAGTCTAAATTTTTTTTGAAATTTCATTCATGTAATCAATTACCCTTCGACTGTTCTCGATGATTCACGAACATTATTTGTAAATAGATACATATATATATATATATATATATATATATATATATATATATATATATATATTAATTAATGTGAAATTAATAATTTAAAATAATATATAATTTAATTGTAAGAACTAGGTTATAAAATAATAATCGATATAATAATGTTGTTATTAAAATGAATATATATATATGGTTTATATACATAATTATTATTATTAGTAATATTATTATTATTTTTATCATTTATTATTATTAGTATCTTTATCAATAATATTATTATTATTATTAATATAATAATAATTATTATTATTATTATTATTATTATTTGTTTAATTATAAATATATTAATTAAATATAAAATGTATTATACGGGTGATTACCAAATCAATTAACAACGCGATCAACTTTTTAAATCATGTTTTTTGTCTTTAAATTATTTCATTTTACCCTTACTTTCTGTTACCTGTCTATATCTAGTACTATCTATCTAACAAACCTCTATTATATATTCACGTACTCTTTCTCCTTATATATATATATATATATATATATATATATATATATATATATATATATATATTGTTACTATAATATTGGGTAGGGATACATATAGCTATCAATCTATCAAACTTGTCTCCAACTAATTTCCTTTATAATAATAAAATGGCTTAGTGGCAAGAGTAAGTTAAACATTCAAGTACTATCCCTTAACAATTAGCTCATTATAGTAATTAAAAATTTAATCAACATATTCTTTCTACTAAACTCCAACACATTGAGACAAAGTTTAGTTACACATAAGATTACATGTGAAACTCTAAAATTATATGAATATATCAAAATGTGCATGAAGAGAACCAGCAAATCCCTTATTACTACACACGTCTACACTTATCTCAATTTCTGTTTTCTGCCTTTATCAAACACCCACAAGACTTTCTTCCTTCTTTCTTTGTCAAGTATCAATCTTAGTTCGCGTTTAAAACCTACCATGTAAAGTTGCCGCCACCACTCAATCCCTCACCATCTTGTAACCAAAATCCACCATCACTTCACACATCTTCTTGATTTAACCCAGCACTACCCACCTTAACATCACCACCCCACACTTGCTCGATTGTTGTTCTGTTTTAATCACCATGGGAGAACAAGACCTCTCTATTTCCATTTGGTTCATCATAACGACCACCATCCAACAACCATCAAGAAACAATGTTATCGAGCTGCTGCTATGCTATACTTTCTGCTACTATTCTAAAACCTTCACAACCATTAAAACTCAGAATACTATTGCTGTAATTGCTTGATTTATCCCGGTTCAATCACTGTTACATCTGCTACGACCTCAACTCCACAGCTATCATCATCCTAGTTCCTGTTTGGAACCAAAAAACAAGTACATATATACATACACTTATATATATTAATCTTTTATGTAAATATCGAGTATTAAACTGCTTTCATTGTCATCTATTGTGCAATCATAACAAAACCTAAAACACACTTGTTATTATCAAACGACACCTGTAATTCCTGCGTACCGTTTATGTTCTGTCCAGGAATAAGCTCGAACACCATCTGTTGTACTGCAACCCGAAACCCAGACCATCCAAAAACTCATCGAACAAAAACCACACCCACTGCAGCTGCTATACTATATTTTCCCGTGTTTCTAATCAGCTTGAAACCACTGTTTGAACTGCTACTGCTGCCGCAACAAATTTTGTTTCTGTTTTCAATTCTTAATCAAACCCAACCCATTTAACTGCTACAATCTACTACTCTCTTCCTGTATTCCTTCTGCTTCCCTATTACAACAAACAAATGACGATGATTAAATTCTTGTTGTTAACTGTCGCTGCTATTACACTTTTCTGTTTCTATCTAATACCACGAAACACCAACATCACAAATTTTGCTAACAGGTATTGTTACCACTCGAATTATAACTTCTGTTATCAAATAGCCATTTTATTATTTTTCATTCATTACTGTTCGTTTCCAATCAATAGAGGATATATATGTATATATAGATATATATATATATATATATATATATATATATATATATATATATATATATATATATATATATATATATATATATATATATATATATATATATATATATATATATATATATATATGTTCACATAATTAAATAAATAAAAAGAACCCTAATTACCTACTTGATCGATTGTTTGACGATTTCATGATCAATTGATAATGATTTGATGCCATTCCTGTTGCTACACGCCGTCGTGTTTAATTTTGCTTTCTAAATTGAACAGACACAAATCGAATACCAAACATCTGCTTCAATTTTCTGCCGATTCGAAAATGATGACGATTAGGGCAGATGGTGACAATTTAATGATGATGAATAGATGATCTGTTATTGTTGATTGATCGATTTATCAATTGATCGATTGAAGGATCAAAGACCCAGGAACCAGGATTTGATCTTGTGATGTGCTCTGCCTTCTCGATCTGTTTATGGACACCAACACCCATCAATTTCCCTTTTTATTTGGTATAAAATCTATATTATTATTTTTATTCTTATTATTATTATTGTTATTATTGTTATTGTTATTATTATTTTTGTTATTATTATTATTAGAATGATAGAATTATCATAAATATTAAAATTAACTATAGTATTGATTTGATTATTAGATTTAGTATCATTAATATTATTATTATCATTGTTAAAAAAATTATCATTTTTATCATTTTTATTAAAATTATTATTAAGATTATTATTATCATTACTATATTATTATTATAACAAATAAATACCTTTTTATATGAATAATTATATTTATTACATATACTATATCAATAGTAATACTAAATACTAATTTTTTTTTGTTATTATTATTTAATATTAATTAAGTTATATATAAAAATATATATATAAGTACTAATACATTGTATGATATTTTGTGTATATGAATGTATAATAATTATCATAAATAACATACCTTATATTAAACACTTTAATATCAATCTAATATATATATATATATATATATATATATATATATATATATATATATATATATATATATATATATATATATATATAAATATTAGGTAGTTATTTAAAATATATATAAGAAATAAAATTAATTTATTTATTAATATTGCATGTAAACTAATTGTTTAAACATTATTATACGTCTTAATATATACCAATGATATAGGTTCGTGAATCCGAGGCCAACCCTGCAATTGTTCAATATAGTCATATGTATTTTTACTACAAAATACATTAGGTGAGTTCACTTACTCCTTTTTTACTCATTACATTTTTGGGCTGAGAATACATGCAAAATGCTTTATTAACTGTTTTACAATATTTATATGTGAGTTTCATTTGCTCCCCTTTTAAATGCTTTTGCAATATATTTTTTTTGGACTGAGAATACATGCGCTGCTTTTATAAATGCTTTACGAAATAGACACAAGTGATCGAAACTACATTCTATGGTTGAATTATCGAAATCGAATATGCCCCTTTTTATTAGTCTGGTAATCTAAGAATTAGGGAACAGACACCCTAATTGACGCGAACTCTAAAGATAGATCTATCGGGCCCAACAAGCCCCATCCAAAGTACCGGATACTTTAGTACTTCGAAATTAATATCATGTCCGAAGGAGGATCCCGAAATGATGGGGATATTCTATTATGCATATTGTGAATGTCGGTTACCAGGTGTTCAATCCATATGAATGATATTTTTGTCTCTATGTATGGGACGTATGTTTATGAGAAATGAAAATCTTGTGGTCTATTAAAATGATGGAAATGATTATTTATGTTAAACTAATGAACTCACCAACCTTGTGGTTGACACTTTAAGGTATGAAAGAAATCTTCCGCTGTGCATTTGCTCACTTTAAAGATATTACTTGGAGTCATTCATGACATATTTCAAAAGACGTTGCATTCGAGTCGTCGAGTTCATCAAGATTATTATTAAGATAATTATAATTAGATATATTATGAAATGGTATGCATATCGTCAATTTTCGATGTAAGGAAGTTTGTCTTTTCAAAACGAATGCAATGTTTGTAAAATGTATCATATAGAGGTCAAGTACCTCTTGATGTAACCAACTATTGTGAATCGTTTGTAATCGATGTGGACTTTGTCCGGATGGATTAGGACGGGTCCTTTCATCTATGACAGTCGACCGAGTGTCTTTGGCAGTGAAATATTTTACTAAGTGTTGATTTTTAGCCGTTATGCTGCCCGTTTGTATTTTGATGTTCAGGATGTAAATTTTAAAAGTGCATAAGTATTAAGCAAAAAATTTTAGCAGACGCTTTTTGATACAAAAATTTAGGTACTGTGTTATTTGGTGCTAACAGACAGTAACTAACTTGATTTGTCTTATGTTTAGGTGATAAAGATAAGGAAGCCGCTCAGTAGTAGATTATCTGAGCTGTTTGCTGGTAATTGGTGAGTGGTACTAACTGGAGTATATAGTATAGAGTAACATATTATATTATGATTGCCATACTTGTTAGATATACTTACTGTTGTGGTTAGTTAGTATGTTGTGATGACTGCTTGTTAGTTGATGCTTGTCTGCTGGAGCCCAGTGTATCCCTATTGTGTGGTAGCCTCGGTAGGAGAGATCAACTTGCGGGTTGGGTTCCTCATGTGGTAGCCTAGACAATCGAGGTGTATATATATGTGAATGACGCGTCCGTCGCGTATATATACACACGGTGATGGAGGAACTTCTGGTAAGCCCAGTCCGATCAGCTGGTGGTTAATGGTTTGGCCGAGCCGCCAGAGTCTCTGTAGACGGCACTTGGGTGATGTTTGTGTGTTAGCCTTTATGACATGATTAGTATGATGGTTCCTGTATACTATTGCTTGTTGTTAGTTTTACCCACTTAGCTTCGTGCTAATTCCCCTCCATCTCCTCCCTGCAGATTGTTAGCTTTTGTAGATTATGCATTTTGGGGAGAAGACGGACATGGTGTTGTTATGTTTGACTATGAAGAAACTCTGATGTGATTTTACTTAGTTAAAATGTGTTCTTACGTAGACATCATACATTTATGTCTCTTCCATTTAAAATATGTATTTTGTATGTTGTCACGTGACATTGGTAAGTGTAAATTGTAATTAATTAATAAATGCTTCCGCCACGTAGATGTTAAAAAAAAATAAAAAATTAGCGGTGTCACATATACCTATGTTATTCCCAACTGCAATACTATGTAGACGAGTCGTACAAGTTAAAAATTCATCCAAAGCGAAATCCTATTTATGGATATATGCGGTTCGTATCTGCTATTTTAAAACTTTTTGAATTTCTTTTTTCTATTTATTTGGTTCATTACTTTGATAAAGGCAAATTCAGCAAAAATGCTTTAATCCATCTTTTAATATGTTCCATCCAAATGGTTAGAAAGTAAAATGTTCATATTAAGTTTTTTGCTGGAGTATTAACTTTTGAAAACAACAAGTCATGTTTAAAATGAATATAAACATGTTTGAGGTTAAATGTGTTTTAGATAAGTCTGGTGTCGATTGGTGGGTATTTGGGAACTTTTTTCGTGGTAATAGGGTGTATTTGTTATAGCTTTGACTTTCTATAGTCAAACGGCAGGCTATTGGGCTTAAAATGGTTGTGCTTATTTGAAGACGAATTATGGTGATATCATGCCCTTTATATGAAGACATATGGTAGATCATGTGATAAAGGTTACATCAGAGGAGTTAGGGTCTACCCATCTTATTGTTACTACTCCTATGAAGTGTCCACAAGCCTCAATTTTTTAGTTTTGCTGAAATGTTGACTTTCAAAAGTCAACGAATTATGGATTTGAAAGATGCATATTCTGATATGGGTGAATACATTTCGTATATAGATGGAATTGGTGATACAAGGTATACAAGCAGTTGAAACATCAAGGTTGGTTTAAGATGGAAATAGAATAAGTTCTCTTATCAACCTCATTCGTTTCATTTATGTAAAACATATATGTTTATTTCTTTTGCCATGAGTCATCTTAAGTATGACAATTGGTTATTGGATGTGCATTAAAACATCCTTTAACTTTGGTTTTTCTGGTCATTCTTTTTATAAGTTTTTGGCTGTCATTTGTAAGTGTTTTTATCAATACTTTGAACAACTTAAATGCATTTGTTGAATTCGAAACATTGTTTGTTTACATGTCAACGCATAAGTTTTATATTGACAATGTTGTGTTTCTTTTGTAATTATTTCATTAACATTTTATACTTAGTTTTTAATAGGGCCCGTCGTGCAACGCATGAGCTTTTAAAGACTAGTTTTTGGTATAAAACAAAGGATTAGTTGACTAATTAAAAATGGAAATACACTTGTCACCATCATATTTGGTAGAAGGATTGTTAGGCACAAAGGGTAGGAGGAGGAAATATCATTTTCCGGTAAAGAATATAGATATTTTATTCAACAATTTGTAAAAAAGATTACTTACAAGTTAAAGTACTGACCAAATTTGTTGCGGATTATTTCTATCTGTAGAAAAGCTAAAATGCTACAAATATCACTCCCTTTGTTGCAATTTAATTATCCATTGTTTTTTTTTTTTTTTAACCTGGGTATTCAAACGGTCAACTTGACTAATCTCAGGGTGACTACTCGCTACGCTAGCAGCCCGGAGTCGTTGCAGGCGAACCTCCGAAACTGTGGGTGCCTGGATGCGACTGTGGCCATGAGTGGATAACTGTGGCGAACCTCCATTGTTTCTTTCCCAGTGTTTCAAATTTATTTATTTACGTTTATAAATAGACTAACACGAAGAGGTAAAGTTTTTGTTTTTTCTTTCTTTCTAAAATAACGATAACATAAACAAAGCGCCTAAGCTAACTCTATCACTAAACAAAGAGCCTAAGCTAACTAAGCCGAGCCTTGAATAACCGTATCACAATCGAATCAAAGTTTTTGTATATTCTTAAGACATGTTTATCCTTAATTAACATATACATATAATAATACAAGACAAGTAGATATAAAAAATGTTATAGTACGTAAAAGTATATAATTATAATAATATTTTTTTTTGAGTTAAAAGTTACCCCGACAAATATTAAAATTAACAAAGAATGTTACAATGAAGCACGACTGCTATAAACGACTCTTGTAGTCAAACATAAACACCCCACTTGCAATTATAAGAATATATTATAGCATAATAATTTTTTATCTAATGAAAACTAATTTGAGATGGATATAAGACATTTTTTATTTTTTTTTGAAAAGCAAGATAATTTTAGTTCATTTATAGGAAATAATTACAAATAAACGAGACAACAAAGCTATACAAGCAACATAGCACCACTTATACCACTCCCAATCATAACATATTTCTCAACATTTTTTCAGCACCACATCAGCTTTCTCTCTCCTCCTTCCTCACCACTTCCTCCCATAAGACATCATTGCCAACCATGACATATTTTCTCCCTCTCACATACCCAAAAAATTAATTAAATAAATTATAGTACAAGTATGTTAGCTATGAGTACTAACAGATAATGCAGAAAATAAATGAGGAAAGAGAAACACCCGACCTCCAATATGCTTAGTGAGGAAATTGGTCAGGGCGAACCATGTGAGGGGGTTGAGGGCAAATCGAGGACAAGGGAATGTCAACGGTGTCCTCGGAGGGCGGTATCGAGGACATGGTGGAGCATGGTGTGTTGGGAGTGGTCTTATATAAACATGGATACACTAAGACTAACATGAACAATTAGCGTGATGAAGTGGATGTCGATTGATGTTTACACTCGTGATGGATCCCATCAGACCCGATTCACGGTCAGAATACCATGGGGTGACTTTATCAATCTTGTGGAGTCAAACTATGGGTTGGTCTGTCTAGCGCTCTGCGGCTAAGTGTTAATGTCCTAGAGAGAGAAAGTACATTGTGAGAGATAAAGTGTGTTCTCTGTCGCAAGTTACTAACTTGTGTAAAATGATGACCCAAGGGGTCTATTTATGCGCACAAGTCCTCAGTGATGTTCGAAGAGACGTGTCATGCTATGATTGATAAATTTTATACGGAGATTGCATAACTAATTTTATGCTAAGTAGTGCATGTGTGCTGCTTACTTACGAGCTTAAGCATAGAAACCTGTCTTCAGGGTTTATAGAGCGTTGGGCGGCCTGATATGTAATTTACTACATTTTCATGTCGGATCTATATTAAAAAAAAAATGCTATTAATACTATTTTTATTTTTATGTGTTTCGAGCGTTTCTTCCGTATAGAAATGATGATTTAATGCGTGTAAACCTTATGATACACCATTAAGTCTCCCAGTTTGATGTCTTCGTTTTGCAAAAAAAAAAAACATTAAACTATAATAAAGATATAATATGCCTTTTTACCTTGGGAAGATATATCTGCTATCGTCACTTTTTACTGACTTGATTTGCTGCTTAATGATGACTTTTGGCGTTGATTAGACCATTTAAAACGTTTCTGATCATATACATAGGCATGTATATGCATATGTTTAGTGCAAAAGGCATTCCAATAACAAGTGCAAACAGAACCGCATAAATAAACATCAATTGCAAAATGTGTTATAACATTGCAGATGCCCGCATAAGATGGGATTGCGAAGATGTCCAGCATAAACATTGCGGATTTGCTAAGTGTGCGCGAACATTGGTTCCGCGAATATCCTAAACCTATAAATAGGGAGCTTGGCCTCTCATTTTAGGTTGTTGATTATGTGCAATAGCTCTGGTCTCTGTCATTCACTTGTGACTACGCCCAAGTATCAATCATAATCGAGGCAAGGTAATGCAATCAAGACCAGGACATGATGATTGATCATTTGAATCTAAGTGAAAGACGATCATAAGGTCTCAAAAATATTATCAACACCACCATTCACCCCTCATTGCACTCGATTCCTAAATTAGATCTAAATATCTAATTAGGATTGATTAGTTTCCTCTAAATAAATGATTAGAATTTTAAACTGCTTTTCATGAAACTTCCTTTATTGATCTTCCCCTTACACGTGTCTTCATCTGGAACGTTTGTGTATATTCACCGACCATATACATATCACATATTTTTGTTCTTCATAACCTTTTTACAACTTCGCTGCATTGTTTATTCACATACACTTGCAAAAAACTTTTTATGAAGCTTTCTGAGGTTCTTCCGTCACCATTTTAAGGTTAGTTTTCTGCATTTCCATTTTTTGTTTTTTATTTTGAAATACTATCAGGGTCGAATTATCTAGTACTACGAATGTGAAAAATTCAAAGGAAGTCGGTACGATTTGTAGTTCAATGACTCAGGAGAGATAAGATTCTTTACAAACGACTTTTAGGAATTTAATCAATTTTTACCCAACCTTTCCTTCTCCTTTCGATAGATCAAGCAATCCTCTAGAGAATAAGATTACTCTGTACGCCCTTCAACATACCATTGGAAACCTTCGAGTTCCTATTTCGCCCTTTCTTTTAAATCTTCTTGCACATTATAACGCCGGTTTAAGTCAAATACATCCTCATGGTCTTCAAAAAGTAATTATATTTCTAATGTATTTCAATAGCCATCTTCTTTTGATTGGTTGTTTTCTAGATTTAAGGTAGTCAAGATAGTTTGGAATGTTTGGCTTCAACCTCCTTTAAACTCTATGTAATTCTTTCTAGCTTCTTGCTATTTCAATTTTATTTTCTGGTCGTTTTAAAAAAAATAGCTATAAACCAATTCCAGAAATTAAAATTATGATGCCTTGTTTCGCATACATTGTATCAGCAAATTCTCATACACTTTTGACTGTAAAACGGGGAGAAGCTTCGTTGGAGAGAAGGAATCTTCCCTTCATGACTGGTAAGAACCCTTCTTCTTTGTCGATACGAATATTATTGATTCTCAATGGGTAAACGTTCGTAAGTGGTCAATCGTTGGTGTTGGTGCCAGCAAAGCAAAACGTCTTAGGAAGAGAGATCGCAGGCTTGTTGATGTTGTTAGTGATTCCACAAAGACCTTATCAGGAAGGTATTCTTGTTCTTGCTAGTGTGAGTAGTGAATGGCCATCATCCACTGTTCCAGTACTTCAATTGATAGGCGATGGCAGGAATTTTTTTTTTAATTTTAATGTTTGCATATGTATTTTTCCCCCTTGTGCATATGTATACCCTATGGTTGTGTTTTTTGTATTTGCAGAAGAAGAAAGATAAGATTCTTTACAAATGACTTTTAGGAATTTAATCAATTTTCACCCAACCTTTCCTTCTCCTTTCGATAGATCAAACAGTCCTCTAGAGAATAAGATTACTCTGTACGCCCTTCAACATACCATTGGAAACCTTCGAGTTCCTATTTCGCCCTTTCTTTTAATTCTTCTTGCACATTATAATGCCAGTTTAAGTCAAATACATCCTCATGGTCTTCAGAAAGTAATTATTTTTCTAATGTATTTCAATAGCCATCTTCTTTTGATTGGTTGTTTTCTAGATTTAAGGTAGTCAAGATAGTTTGGAATGTTTGGCTTCAACCTCCTTTAAACTCTATGTAATTGTTTCTAGCTTCTTGCTATTTTAATTTTATTTTCTGTCGTTTTAACAAAAATAGCCATAAACCAATTCCAGTAATTAAAATTATCATGCCTTGTTTCGCATACATTGTATCAGCAAATTCTGGTACACTTTTGACTGTAAAACGGGGAGAAGCTTCATTGGAGAGAAGGAATCTTCCCTTCATGACTGGAAAGAACCCTTCTTCTTTGTCGATAAGAATATTATTGATTCTCAATGGGTAAACGCCCGTAAGTGGTCAATCGTTGGTGTTGGTGCCAGCAAAGCAAAACGTCTTAGGAAGAGAGATCGCAGGCTTGTTGATGTTGTTAGTAAATTAAAAATTCCACAAAGACCTTATCCGGAAGGTATTCTTGTTCTTGCTGGTGTTAGTAGTGAATGGCCATCATCCACTGTTCCAGTACTTCAATTGATAGGCGATGGTAGAATTTTTGTTTTTAATTTTAATGTTTGCATATGCATTAAAATTTCCTTGTGCATATGTATATCCTATGGTTGTGTTTTTTGTATTTGCAGAAGAAGAAATGAGGTTTGATGATACTTTCAATGCTCATGCTATTGCAGACATAATTGTTACCGATCATCCATAAACTACTGAAGCAATTGAAGCAGAAAGGATAAGTGTCGCAGCTTTGGAGAATGTTGAGAAGACTCCATAACGTAATATGGAATCTTCATTTGGTCCTACTCTAGATGTTGATATCTTGGGTGATACTCCCACTCCTCCGTCCAAAAAGCTGTCTAGGAAGTCAAAAAGGGATGGCGAGCGTTCTAAAACTTCTCTAAAGAATCCAAAACCCAAGAAGCGTTCAAAAATATGTATTTCCTTTTTCCGTCTACTTCGTGTAATCACTCCTTGAGTGCGTTTGGTAAATATTATACCATTTTTATTTTTATGTTTAGTGATTGTTATTTCTGATGAAGATACTGAAAATGGAGAAAAGAATGATGATGATGATGATGATGATGATGATGATGATGAGATGATGATGATGACATATCTCCTTTTTCATGTTGGAAATTTAGTGTAATTGAGGTATTTAGTCTACACTTGTAAATGGGTTAGGAGGTACGGAGTGTACAGGCGTGCTTAGTCTTCTTAGTAAGCAGGAAATGTCGTGCTTAGTCTTCTTAGTAAGCACGAAATGTTTTCGTGCTAGGTATTCTTAGTCAGCACGAAATTTGACTAAGTGTTTTCGTGCTTAGTCTTCTTAGTAAGCACGAAAATGACTAAGTGTTTTCGTGCTTGGTCTTCTCAGTAATCACGAAATGTTGACTAAGTGTTTTCATGCTAAGTTTTCTTAGTAAGCACGAAATCTGACTAAAGGATTGTAGTTAAAAAGCAATAATGATCTAATCATGAGTTAGTATCATTATGATGAGACTTTTAACCTTCTTGAAGATCAAAGATCTTTGTGACTCTTGAGATGGATATACTTATGAAGGATTAGTTGACCATTAATTCACATAATGTCTTCCATGTTTTGGGTTCCTATATAAGGATGATAAATTATTCATGAGAAACCACAATAAAAAAAAAAAAAAATCACCTAATACTCTCTAGCACACGGGTTCTTACTTTGTGCCAAAAGTTAGAACATAATCGCTGTCTTATCCCAAAGTGATATTCCTGTAACTCGGGCAATAAGGGTTGAATAGTTACTTTCATAAAGTGATACCACGATTCAGTGATTTATCCGATCTTCGATTATTTTACCCTACCCGAAAACTCCAAAACCTCCAACAATCGAAAGTAACTATTTTGATATAATCGATGGCGGCTACAATGAAGCATATGAGTGCTAATTTCTCAAAACTTGATAAGTTTGAAGGAATGGATTTTCAGAGATGGTGGAAGAGGAAGATGCACTTATTTCTTACTAGCATGAGTGTGGTATGTGTACTTAGTACACCAATTCCCGATGATGGTGTGATGATGCTACTACTGAAGAGATGTAGAAAAGGAACAAATGGGAAAATGATGACTACAATTCTCGAGGTTTTATTCTCAATGGTATGGTTGAAACCTTTTTGTTTTTAATATTTGGCCAAATCATAACCTTTTAAATATTATGACGTGTGAATTTGTTAAGTTTGTTTTGTCAAAAAATGACATGTTTGTTAATAACTATGATAACAAACAAGATAATGAATCTGATGCTAAGGTTGTTTAGATAAAATATGACATGTTATTGAATAATTTTGATTACAATCAAGTGTTGATATTGCTTGTATGTCTACTACTAGCATAAATAATTATATTCTTGGCATGCTAGACTAGGATATGTACACTTTAAACGAATGATTGATATGTCTAAAGATAGTTTAATACCAGCGTTTGATATAAACAACGAATAGTGTAAAACTTGTATGCTGACAAAAATCACTAAGAAACCATTTCAAAATGTACATCGTGATACTGAAATTTTGGAATTAATACATAGTGATTTATGCTATTTGCATGTTACTCCTACTTTAGGGAACAATAAATATTTTTTGACGTTTATTGATGAGGCTTCTAGATTTTGCGATGTTTATTTATTACATACTAAGGATGAAGCATTAGATAAATTCAAAATATTTAAAAATGAAGTAGAATTGCAACAAAAGGCTTTGATTAAAAGACTTTTAATGGATAGGGGAAGTGAATACACTGACCAAACTTATTTCCAATCCATTGGTATTATTCATGAGACCACAACTCCTTATACACCACGACAAAATGGTATATTTGATAGGAAGAATAGGGTCCTCAAAGAGATGGTCAATTCCATGCTATCCTATTCGGGTTTAAGTGAGGGATTGGGGAGAAGCTATGTTAACAGCTTGTTATTTGCTTAATAGAGTTCCTAACAAAAGGAACAAGATTACACCTTATGAACTTTGGAACAAAATAAAACCTAACTTGAATTATCTTCGGGTATGGGCTTGTAGGGCTGTTGTAAGACTGCTTGATCCCATGAAGAAAAGTTTGGGTGAAAGAGGTATAGATTGCATATTTGTTGAATATTTTAAACACTCCAAGGTGTATAGGTTCTATGTTATAGAGCCTAATGAGTTTGTCTATATCAATTATGTGGTTGAATCAAGGGATGCAATCTTTGATGAAAATAGATTTTCATCTATACCTAGACCAAAGGATATGATTCCAAGTAACAATGGAATCAATGAGGATTGTAATGATGAAGTCTCTGAAAAGGCTGTTGATCAGCCACTTGAGATTCAAAAAAGCAAAAGAAAAGGGAATACTAAATCATTTGGACCAGATTTCCAGTTATACTTAATTGATGATTCCAGGGATGATGTTTCTACCCAATATTCATATTGCTTCAATGTTGAGGATGATCCTAAAACATTTGATGGAGCAATGAGGTCTCGAGATGTTGCGTTCTGGAAGGAGGCAATTAATGATGAGGTGGAATCCATCATGGACAATAACACTTGGGTGTTAGCTGATCTACCTCCTGGTTGCAAACCTTTGGGTTGAAAATGGATCTTCAAAAAGAAGATGAAGGTAGATGGAAATATTAAAAAGTTCAAAGCAAGGTTAGTCACTCAAGGCTTTAGACAAAAATCTGAAATTGACTATTTTGATACTTATGCTTCAGTGGCACGTATCACTACCATAAGACTGTTGATCGCATTATCTGTAATTCACAATTTGGTTGTTCACCAGATGGATGTGAAGACAACATTCTTGAATGGTGATTTGGATGAGGAAGTTTACATGAACCAATCTCAGGGCATTGTCATGCCAGGTAATGAAAGCAATGTGTGCAAACTTGTGAGGTCCTTATATGGA
This sequence comes from Rutidosis leptorrhynchoides, assembly GCF_046630445.1. Taxonomy (NCBI): domain Eukaryota; kingdom Viridiplantae; phylum Streptophyta; class Magnoliopsida; order Asterales; family Asteraceae; genus Rutidosis; species Rutidosis leptorrhynchoides. Next base: position 96,741,315 of record NC_092339.1, read on the forward strand.
TTGAAACAAGCACTTAAGCAACGGCATCAAAAAATTTAATGAAGCGGTTTTATCTAGTGGTCTTAAATTAAACCAAGGAGATAAATGTGTATATAGCAAATTTGATGATTTTGGTAAAGGAGTTAAAATTTGTTTATATGTTGATGACATGTTAATCTTTGGGACTGACAAAAGTCAAGTTGTTTTAATAAAAGAATTTTTGTCATCAAAGTTCTCCATGAAAGATATAGGGGAGGCTGACGTTATCCTTAGCATTAGGATAAAACGTGAAAGCAAATGAATTTCATTTTCTCAATCTCATTATATTGAGAAGGTGTTGAGAAAGTTCAATTGCTTTGATTGTACTCCTGTGAGTTGTAACATCCCAAAACTTTATCCCAGACACGAAGTTAATTAAGGTATATATATATTGATGTATATATATATATATATATATATATATATATATATATATATATATATATATATATATATATATATATATATATATATATATATATATATATGTGTGTGTGTGTGTGTGTGTGTGTGTATCGAGCATGTATATGTATTGTATGTACGTAAATAGAGTAAGAGAATATTTGAGGGGTTGTTGTACGTATTCTAAGTGTTCGTATGTTTCGTAAATGATGAGAATCAAGCGTGTAAGAGTGGAAGGGTGTTCGTACGCGAAAAATGGCCAAAACACGTTATTCGTCGCGGCCTGGAGCTGATTAGTCGCGACGCGACAATACACTAGTTTCAGAATCAGAAGGCTCGACAAACCGGTCCCAGACCGAGGCAAACCTCGCGGCGCGGAGGGGAAGGGTCGCGGTGCGACCATGCTACACAACTGGTACTGGATTTCAAAATTTTAAGGGTGTTTAGGGGCATTTTGGTCATTTTGCATGTCTTCCAGATTTGGGATCTTAAATCCCATCCACCCATTTCATTTCTTTTTCCTTTTCTCCTTCATTTTCTCTCAAAACTCAAACACCTCAAATCATTCAAAGGGATTTTTGGAAAGGAAGAAGCAGGATTCGATCGAAAGCGTAAGAGGCAACTTTGTTCTCCTCGTTCTTAGCTACAAGGTGATACTAGTGGTAAGCTCTAAAGCCGAATTTCGTTTTCGTGTTCATCATCTAAATTTGGGGCTTTTGATTGTATATTCATAAATGGAACCCCATTAGTTGTTAATTGAAGATTAACACCAAGATTCGGGTTATTTGTTGATGTTGGCGGATTTTGGCTTTGGTGAGAAAGTGTAAGCTTGTAAGACTTGCAAATGAGTGTAATCACTAGTATTTAGTGATTGTTGAAGCAATGGAAGCCATTTGTGTACATTTGGTTGGCTAATTTTGAATAGAGTCAAAATTAGGGTTTGTTGGTGATTTCGGTTCGATTGTTGATTGAGTAAGTTCATAAACTTAAAATGAGTTAAGTTAAAGTATAAACTTGAGTTAATGGCGTTTTAAAGTCAAAACTAGCAAATGGTGAGATGTTGACTTCTTAAGGGTCAAAATGGGTTTTGGGCGAATATGTGAGCTAGTTTGTGTTTTATGGCTAAATGTGGTGTCTTTGGGTATTTCGGGGATGCGGAAACTAGTCTCGTTAGTTTCAGACCTTCGTGTAGCGTTAAAGTGCAAAAGGGGGTGATTTGCACTTGTTGTTCATTTGGGCGGGTTGAGAGTCCAAATGAGTTGGTATTGTTGTTTATGTGATAAATGGAATAGGTGCGTTCCATTGGCGAGTTTCGGGATTGGATTGCACTTCATCGAGGTGTTTAAGGTGAGTGTAAATTTACTATGCACATGTGTATGTGTAAAATGGGTGCGTGTGTGTAGAGTGACCCTTGCTTGGGTTTACTCTATGTTGGTGTGGGTGAATGGACTCCTCTTGTGCTTCGGGTCCATGTGATACGCTTATGCGTTTTGGGTTTTACCCTTGGTGTGGTGATTTGGCTAGCGTTTTGAATAACCCTTTTGGCGATGGGTTGCTAGCACTTGTTGTTGAGAAAATAAATCTCGGTTAGCGTGGATTCATGATGACTCGGGTAGTTCGGTCATCTTGGTGATGAGGTGGTGAATTTCGGGTTGTGCGAATTCACTAAGGCTCGGGTAGTTCGGCCAACCTCGGTTGTTGAAGTGGTGAAGGAGGTGAATCTCAGGTATTGCGAATTCACTAAGGTCCGGGTAGTTCGGCCAACCTTCATGTGGTTTGGGGTAAGGGGTTAACCTTATTTGTGGTCGTTGATTATATTTATTGTATACGAGTATATACTTATCGTTGTGTTTTAGCGTCTTGTGGCGTTAGCTTGGTGATTGCGTAGCGTGTAGCTACTTTGTGTATGTGCTCTTTTGTAATTCGTTTACCATGCGGAGCCGGTATGTGTTTATCTTGATGCTTGGTGATGCATAGCCATTTTATGCATATGTATGTGTATAGTATCTTTACATTCACTAAGCATTAGTTTACCCTCTCGTTGTTGCTATTTTTATAGGTTCGCATAATTGGCGGCTCGGGTAAGCATGAGGATTAGAGATCTTGGCTAGGTTGCTCTAGAAGATCTTGTTCTTGGACTCGATTAGGATTGGGTAGCATAGTCCCAATCTCCATGCTCGGTTTTGTTTGAAATTAAAATAGTCGGGTCGTGTTCGCCCTTACGGATATTTAAACTATGTATTAAATGTATTAAAAGTTTATTGAACTTATTATTTGTGTTAAAGATGTTTCGAAAACATAATTGGGACCTAAATATTAATGTATCACAGAAAAATTTTACGGGCCGGTTTAAATACGGGTTGGGTTGTTACAAGTGGTATCAGAGCATGGTCTAAGAGATTTAGGCAACTTGAGATAGGTGCCTAGACTTAGACTTTTATGTGTGCTTAATTATTGCGGGACTTGTAGGTGAACGGGTCGGCCGGGAACTTGGTTAGTGCCTTGGCGTGTAGGTGAACTAACTAGGATTTTGGCTTGTGTTGTGATGAAATTCTTGCGTATGTTTTTAACGCGTAGAATTTTTGGTTGTGTTGGGTTATATCATCAAGCGAGGCGGTCGTTGTACTAACGAGTCGATACGGCGTGTGTGCGTAATAAGGACTTACAAACCTTATTACGGGTGCAAATCGTGTCTAACAAGTGATGTACGACGAATGTTTAGCAAGATGGGGCGGTGTTGTGTGTGTGGTTTATACGTCCGTGGACTAATCGTTTGCATTCTTTAGAATGACGACGCAAAACGAGATCGAGACGAATGACGATGAGTTTAACGCTAGAGTTGCGGCCACCGTTGCGGAGCAAATGGGAGCATTTCGAGAAGAAATGGATAGGAAGTATTCCAAATTTCAGAGTAGGGGTGAAATGGAGCGTTGTCATAAGAGCTTTATGAGGACTAAATCCCTGATGTATGATGGGAAACCGGATCCTTTGGTAAGTACAACATGGATCTCGGATGTCGAGGGTGTTTTCGTACTATTGATTGCCCTCCAGAGAAGATGACAAGACTCGCTACTAGCTTGTTGCGGGGTAGGGCGAAGGATTGGTTGGATGGTAAGATTGATCTTGTCGGTAGTGAGCCGTTTATGGCGTTATCGTGGGACGAATTTAAGGAGGAATTCTTTGAGGAGTTCTGGACTGGAGCCGACTTGATGGAATTGCGTGATGAGTTACGAAATTTGCGACAAGGATCTATGGACTTGAATACTCTCAAGACGACCTTTATGGCGAAGGCTCGTTTTTGCCCGGAGTATATGGGGAATGATCGTATGTTGATGGAAGATTTCTATCGAACCCTGAATGATGACTTGAAGAATAAAATTAGTAGGGGTCAAGCGAAGTCGTTTGCGGAGTTATTCGTGGTGGCTAGTGGTTTCGAATGGTATTCGCGATCAAATATGTGTGAGCCTTCAAGTAAGAGAAGGGTTGATTTGTACGGCGCCCCAAGTAAGAAAAATAAGGGTGCAAGTGCGAGTACGAGTAATGTGGGTAAAGGCACGATAGATTCTCGTGCACCTAGATGTCTCAATTGTGGTGTTAGGGGCCACAAGTTATGGGAGTGCACAATGCCAAGAAGTGATGACGGAATGTGCTACTATTGTCATAAGGAGGGACATCGCAAGCCGAATTGTCCTGAGTTGGCAGCGGCGAATGCCGTAAGGAGACGTTAAGGTAAGTTTCGATTTAATAAATATGTCCTTTGAATATTTATTTTTGTGCCGATGCATTCGGGTTTGTTGGATGCATTGTTTTTTGCATGTTATTGTTATGGGTGACGTTCCTAATGGAATTACCCTACGGTGGCGTTTGGATTGACGGGTGAAGGGCGTAAGACTTGGTGCAACCAAGCATTCCTCAGCATTTGGAAAATGTTTCTACCAAGCCATGGGAATGGGCTTTGGTGTTCAGATGTCAGAGCTTGTTCGCTCTCGTGTTGAAGTTGATGAACCGTGAGGTTCATCGGGTGGATAGAACCCTTGAGATCGAGTGTTTTGGATCTCGATGAATGTGGTAATGGAGTCTATGGAACACAAAGATAGGTGCCCCTTTCATACCTACGAGCATGGTGTTCGACTCTGACGGTGTTGCGGTTGAAATGTCCCGTTCATATTGATTATAAACGTTCCATATTAATTGATTTCGTTGTGAGGTTTTGACCTCTATATGAGACGTTTTTCAAAGACTGCATTCGTTTTTAAAACAAACCATAACCTTTATTTTATCGACAAGGTTAAAAAGACACCACCTAGATTATCCAGAAATGATAATCTAAAAATATCACACTTACACACTACCAATACATATTGGTTTACAATATTAATATGTTACAACAAAATAAATCTCGAATGCAATTTTAAACAATATTATACAAGCATGCTGACACCAAATCTTGTCCATATATTAGCATGCAACAGCGGAAGCTCTTAATAATCACCTGAGAATAAACATGCTTTAAACGTCAACAAAAATGTTGGTGAGTTATAAGTTTAACCTATATATTTATCAAATCGTAATAATAGACCACAAGATTTCATATTTCAATATACATCCCATACATAGAGATAAAAATCATTCATATGGTGAACACCTGGTAACCGACCTTAACAAGATGCATATAGAATATCCCCTATCATTCCAGGACTCCCTTCGGACATGATAAATTCGAAGTACTAAAGCATCCGGTACTTTGGATGGGCTTGTTGGGTCCGATAGATCTATTTTTTAGGATTCGCGTCAATTAGGGTGTCTGTTCCCTAATTCTTAGATTACCAGACTAAAAAGGGGCATATTCGGTTTAATAATTCAACCATAGAATATAGTTTCACTTACTTGTGTCTATTTTGTAAAACATTTATAAACTGCATGTATTCTCATCCCAAAAATATTAGATTTAAAAAGTGGGACTATAACTCACTTTCACAGATTTTTACTTCGTCGGAAAGTAAGACTTGGCCACGGGTTGATTCACGAACCTATAACAAATATGTACATATATATCAAAGTATGATCAAAATATAATTACAACATTTTTTTATTTTTTTTTAATGATTTGGGTGTGTTAAGTCAGCAGTCCTCGTTAGTAACCTACAACTAGTTGTCCACAGTTAGATGTACAGAAATAAAGTAATATATTTTATCTCGAATCAATCCACGACCTCGTGTATACAAGTGTCAGGCTAGATCACAACTCAAAGTATATATAATATTTTGGAATCAACCTCAACCCTGTATAGCTAACTCCAACATTACTGCATATAGAGTGTCTATGGTTGTTCCGAAATATATATATATATATATATATATATATATATATATATATATATATATATATATATATATATATATATATATATATATATATATATATATAGATGGGTCGATATGATATGTCAAAACATTGTATTCGTGTCTATGGTATCCCAAGATTACATAATATATGTTGAAATACATGTATAATACAATATAAGTTGATTAAGTTAGGATTTGTACATATTTTTTTTTTTACAAATTTCACGTAGCCACAACAAGCAAAATTATCCAATCTTGTTTTACCCATAACTTCTTTTTTTTAAATCCGTTTTGAGTGATTAAAGTTGCTATGGTTTCATATTGAAGAACGACGTCTAGATGACCATTTTGGAAAACATACTTCCACTTTGAGTTTAACCATGATTTTTGGATATAGTTTCATGTGCATAAGAAAAATCATTTTATCAGAATAATAGCTTTTAAATCAAAGTTTATCATAGTTTTTAATTAACTAACCCAAAACAGCCCGCGGTGTTACTACGACGGCGTATATTCGGTTTTACGGTGTTTTTCGTGTTTTCAGGTTTTAAATCATTAAGTTAGCATATCATATAGATATAGAACATGTGTTTAGTTGATTTTAAAAGTCAAGTTAGAAGGATTAACTTTTGTTTGCGAACAAGTTTAGAATTAACTAAACTATGTTCTAGTGATTACAAGTTTAAACCTTCGAATAAGATAGTTTTATATATATGAATCGAATGATGTTATGAACATCATTACTACAATAGGTTTTGTGGATAAACCTACTGGAAATGAAAAAAATAGATCTAGCTTCAAAGGATCCTTGGATGGCTTGAAAGTTCTTGAAGTAGAATCATGACACGAAAACAAGTTCAAGTAAGATTTCCACTCGAAATAAGATTGTTATAGTTATAGAAATTGAATCAAAGTTTGAATATGAGTATTACCTTGTATTATAAAGATATCTTACTGTAAATAAGAAGGATTTCTTGAGGTTGGATGATCACTCAAAATGGATTTGCAAGATTGGAAGTAAGCTAGCAAACTTGGAAATGTTGTTGGTGTGTTCTTGAGTAGTTGTTTTATAACTTGGTTTATGTATGGATTTATGAACTAGATTGAGCTAGATTTTGATGAAGATGATGAAGAACACTTAGAACAATAGAAGAACACATGAGAGAGATGAGTTTGATTCAAGAAAAATTGAAAATGAAAGTGTTTGTGTGTGTACTCCTTCACGTGAATATGGGGTGTTCATAAAGGCTCCATTAGTTTGTAATTTTGTGTAATCATTCATGCTAGTTGCCAAATGATGGTTCCCACATGGTTAGGTGACTCACATGGGCTGCTAAGAGCTGATCATTGGAGTGTATATACCAATAGTAAATACGTTTAGAAGCTGTGTATTGTACGAGTACAAATACGAGTGTATACGAGTAGAATTGTTGGTGAAAATGAATGAGGATGTAATTGTAAGCATTTTTGTTAAGTAGAAGTACTTCGATAAGTGTCTTGAAGTCTTTCAAAAGTGTATGAATACATATTAAAACACTACATGTATATACATTTTAACTGAGTCGTTAAGTCATCGTTAGTCGTTACATGTAAATGTTGTTTTGAAACCTTTAAGTTAACGATCTTGTTAAATGTTGTTAACCCATTGTTTATTATATCTAATGATATGTTAAATTATTATATTATCATAATAATATGATGAATTAATATATCTTAATATGATATATATACATTTAAATGTCGTTACAACGATAATCGTTACATATATGTCTCGTTTCGAAACCCTTAAGTTAGTAGTCTTGTTTTTACATATGTAGTTCATTGTTAATACACTTAATGATATGTTTACTTATCATTTATCATGATTAAACATAGTGTATCAATATCTTAATATGATTCATATGTATTTAGTAAGACGTTGTTATAATGATAATCGTTATATATATATATCGTTTTCGAGTTTCTTAATTCAATAGTCTCATTTTTGTGTATATAACTCATTGTTAAAATACCTAATGAGATACATACTTATCATAATATCATGTTAACAATATATATATATATATATATATATATATATATATATATATATATATATATATATATATATATATATATATATATATATATATATATATATATATATATATATATCCATATATATGTCATCATATAGTTTTTACAGGTCTTAACGTTCGTGAATCACCTGTCAACTTGGGTGGTCAATTGTCTATATGAAACCTATTTCAATTAATCAAGTCTTAACAAATTTGATTGCTTAACATGTTGGAAACAATTAATCATGTAAATAACAATTTCATTTAATATATATAAACATGGAAAAGTTCGGGTCACTACAGTACCTACCCGTTAAATAAATTTCGTCCCGAAATTTTAAGCAGTTGGAGGTGTTGACGTATCTTCTAGAAATAAGTGCGGGTATTTCTTCTTCATCTGATCTTCTTGTTCCCAGGTGAACTCGAGTCCTCTACGAGCATTTCATCGAACCTTAACAATTGCTATCTTGTTTTGCTTAAGTCTTTTAACCTCACGATCCATTATTTCGACGGGTTCTTCGATGAATTGAAGTTTTTTGTTGATTTGGATTTCGTCTAATGGAATAGTGAGATCTTCTTTAGCAAAACATTTCTTCAAATTCAAGACGTGGAAAGTGTTATGTACAACCTCGAGTTGTTGAGGTAACTCAAGTCGGTAAGCTAGTGGTCCGATACGATCAATAATCTTGAATGGTCCAATATACCTTGGATTTAATTTCCCTCGTTTACCAAATCGAACAACGCCTTTCCAAGGTGCAACTTTAAGCATGACCATCTCTCTAATTTCAAATTCTATATCTTTTTTTTAATGTCAGCATAGCTCTTTTGTCGACTTTGGGCGGTTTTTAACCGTTGTTAAATTTGGATGATCTTCTCGGTAGTTTCTTGTATTATCTCTGGACCCGTAATCTGTCTATCCCCCACTTCACTCCAACAAATCAGAGACCTGCACTTTCTACCATAAAGTGCTTCAAACGGTGCCATCTCAATGCTTGAATGGTAGCTGTTGTTGTAGGAAAATTCTGCTAACGGAAGGTGTCGATCCCAACTGTTTCCGAAATCAATAACACATGCTCGTAGCATGCCTTCAAGTATTTGTATTGTCCTTTCGCTCTGCCCATCAGTTTGTGGATGATAGGCAGTACTCATGTCTAGATGAGTTCCTAATGCTTGCTGTAATGTCTGCCAGAATCTTGAAATAAATCTGCCATCCCTATCAGAGATAATAGAGATTGGTATTCCATGTCTGGAGACGACTTCCTTCAAATACAGTTGTGCTAACTTCTCCATCATGTCATCTTCTCTTATTGGCAGAAAGTGTACTAATTTGGTGAGACGATCAACTATTACCCAAATAGTATCAAAACCACTTGCAGTCCTTGGCAATTTAGTGATGAAATCTATGGTAATGTTTTCCCATTTCCATTCCGAGATTTTGGGTTGTTGAAGTAGACCTGATGGTTTCTGATGCTCCACTTTGACCTTAGAACACGTCAAACATTCTCCTACGTATTTAGCAACATCGGCTTTCATACCCGGCCACCAAAAATGTTTCTTGAGATCCTTGTACATCTTCTCCGTTCCAGGATGTATTGAGTATCTGGTTTTATGAGCTTCTCTAAGTACCATTTCTCTCATATCTCTAAATTTTGGTACCCAAATCCTTTCAGCCCTATACCGGGTTCCGTCTTCCCGAATATTAAGATGCTTCTCCGATCCTTTGGGTATTTCATCCTTTAAATTTCCCTCTTTTAAAACTCCTTGTTGCGCCTCCTTTATTTGAGTAGTAAGGTTAGTGCGAATCATTATATTCATAGATTTTACTCGAGTTGGTTCTCTGTCCTTTCTGCTCAAGGCGTCGGCTACCACATTTGCCTTCCCCGGGTGGTAACGAATCTCAAAGTCATAATCATTCAACAATTCAATCCACCTGCGCTGCCTCATGTTCAGTTGTTTCTGATTAAATATGTGTTGAAGACTTTTATGGTCGGTATATATAATACTTTTGACGCCATATAAGTAGTGCCTCCAAGTCTTTAATGCAAAAACAACCACACCTAATTCCAAATCATGCGTCATATAATTCTGCTCGTGAATCTTCAATTGTCTAGACGCATAAGCAATTACTTTCGTTCGTTGCATTAATACACAACCGAGACCTTGCTTTGAGGCGTCAAAATATGTAAGACCCGTTTATTTGTAGTGTACATAAGTGTAGTTAATGTACTTGAAGTGGGGTTTTGGTTGTACATATTAAAAGAATGCAGAAAACTGGTATGGGCGTTTGGCGCGCTGCGTGGCCATCTGGCGCTCCGCGCCATTGTTCTGTGACAGATTCCTTTCTTTTTTATTAGATATTTTGAGGGCAAATTGGTAAATTCACTAAAGGGACGACTTTAAGGCTCTAGATTCAGTTTGGTGAGCCTCATAACACCATTTTCACCTACTTCACCACTTCCAAATTAATTTAGTGAGAGAAAGGGTTTTCTAGAGTGAGAGAACTCAAATCAAGGAAGAAGAAGCCGATTTCGGGTCTAAGTGCAAGCATTAAGGTTGTTCATCTATCCTCTAGCTATGTTTTGATTGTAGTGGTATGCTTTAATCTTGATTTCCTAATTTAATTTTGTGAAAGGGTTACTGTTAGGGTTAATGGTGAACTTAAAACCCACTTTGTTAGTAAATTGGGTGTTTTGGGTGATTTGGGTCATGAAGACCTAAAGATGATTAACTAGGGTTTTTCGAAGTATTAATTGATTTTTATGAGCTTAAATTAGTTAGTTAATTACTAGCACACCTAGAGATAAGTAAATGGGCATTGTGTGGTTTGGGGGATGACCCGAAATGGGTGTGCTGACCTTAATTTGGTCAAATGGGTCAAGATGGACCTAAGTTAGTTAATGTTGTTGTGTAATGCATAAACCTTGTGTTGAAATGCGTTTTAAACCTAACTTTGCTAACGATTAGGGTTTTGGGGATGTTAACCCAAATATTAGGGTTAAGGGTGTAAATGGGTCAAAATTGCACCATGGGTCAAGATAACACTAGAATGGAGTTTTAGTTGGTTGACCAACTTGAGTTTGTGATTGATATTATGTATAATGTAATAGGTACGTTACATTGAAGATTTTCGAGCTTGATTATCTTTCACAAGAGATTTTGAGGTGAGTAGAGTAATTATACGTATGTGTATATGACGCGTTTATTTGTGGGTGTTATGGTATGAACCATCGAGCCGATAGTGCCATAACATGTGTGCGATAAGATGTGAACCACGAGCCGGTAGCATTGAGTGTGAACCACGAGCCGGTAGCACTATAAACTAGATGTGAACCACGAGCCGGTAGCATCGAGTGTGAACCACGAGCCGGTAGTACTATAAAATAAGATGTGAACCACGAGCCGGTAGCATCGAGTGTGAACCACGAGCCGGTAGCACTATAAAAGAGTATGACTCAATTGTGTATGGTGTGAACCACGAGCCGGTAGCACCATAGCGTTTATGGTTAACCATATTGAGATTGTCGTTTATTTAGCATATTGTTTATATATATATATATATATATATATATATATATATATATATATATATATATATATATATATATATATATATATATATATATATATATATATATATATATATATATTGTGTTGAGTATATGCTAATGCGGTTTTGTGTTAATGTACTACTTGTTAAGTGTTTTGGGTACGATGACATGCTAATTGAGTTACAAGTTTGTATGAGGTATTTGGTGAATGTGATTGCAAATAGATGAGTTATATATATGTATGTGTAATTATTGCATTCACTAAGCTTTGCTTACCCTCTCGTTGTTTACCTTTTTATAGGTTCGGTTGTGGACAAGCGTAAGGGCATCATCTTGGATTAAAGATCCCGTCGTTGTTAGAGAACGCTTTTGAGATATTTAGCTTTTGGAGTTTGACCGAGACTTGGGTAGTTTAATCCCAAACACCATGCTCGTAGTGTAGTTTGGTACTTAAACTTTTTGATGGTCGAAACTCATATTTTGTATTAAACTCGTAAAACGGCCGATGTGGGCCCTGCTTCGTAAAACTTATTTTATTAATGGAATGTGTTAGTTTTACGTATTTGAATATGTTGTTAAAAGCGTTTTGTCTAATTATGTCGGGAAGTGGCCAATCTTTTTCGCATTTCAAGACTTTTGGGACAGACCAGAATGGCGCGCCGCGCCATTTGCTGATCAAACAAAATTTTTTTTTTGGTATTTTCCGCGGGTTCGTTTGTGTTTTGGTTTGGGTCGTTACACAATATATCACAAAATCATCATTCCCTTCAGGTAATGACAATATAGGTGCCGTAGCTAACTTTTTCTTCAACAATTGAAACGCTTTCTCTTGTTCATCTTTCCATTCAAATTTCTTCCCTTTATGCGTTAATGCAGTCAAGGGTTTTGCTATTTTAGAAAAATCTTGGATGAATCTTCTGTAGTAACCAGCTAGTCCTAAAAATTGGCATATATGTTTCGGAGTTTTCGAGGGTTCCCACTTTTTAACGGTTTCAATCTTTGCTGGATCCACCTGAATACCTTCTTTGTTCACTATATGACCGAGGAATTGAACTTCTTCCAACCAAAATGCACACTTTGAAAACTTAGCGTACAATTTTTCTTTCCTTAACAACTCTAGTACTTTTCTCAAATGTTCTTCGTGCTCTTGGTCATTCTTTGAGTAAATAAGTATGTCATCGATGAAAACAATGACAAACTCGTCAAGGTATGGTCCACACACCCGGTTCATGAGGTCCATGAACACTGCTGGTGCATTAGTCAAACCAAATGGCATAGCCATAAACTCGAAATGACCGTAACGCGTCCTAAAAGCTGTTTTCGGAATATCATCCTCATTTACCCGCATTTGATGATATTCAGAACGTAAATCAATCTTCGAATAAACCGACGAGCCTTGTAGTTGATCAAATAAGTCGTCGATTCTCGGTAGTGGGTAGCAGTTCTTGATGGTAAGTTTGTTCAACTCTCGGTAGTCGATACACAACCTAAATGTACCATCCTTCTTCTTGACAAACAAAACAGGAGCTCCCCACGGTGATGTGCTTGGTTGAATGAAACCACGCTCTAAAATTTCTTGTAACTGACTTTGTAATTCTTTCATTTCGCTGGGTGCGAGTCTGTATGGAGCACGAGCTATTGGTGCAGCTCCTGGTAAAAGGTCTATTTGAAATTCAACGGATCGGTGTGGAGGTAGTCCCGGTAATTCTTTCGGAAATACATCGGGAAATTCTCTTGCGACGGGAACATCATTGATGTTCTTTTCTTCGGTTTGTACTTTCTCGACATGTGCTAAAACAGCATAGCAACCTTTTCTTATTAGCTTTTGCGCCTTCAAATTACTAATACGATTTAGCTTCGCGTTGCTCTTTTCTCCGTACACCATTAAGGGTTTTTCTTTTTCCCGTACAATGCGAATTGCATTTTTGTAACATATGATCTCTGCTCTCTCCTTTTTCAACCAGTCCATGCCAATTATCACATCAAAACTTCCTAACACTACTGGTATCAAATCAATCTTAAATGTTTCACTACCCAGCTTAATTTCTCGATTTCGACATATATTATCTGTTGTAATTAATTTATCGTTTGCTAATTCGAGTAAAAATTTATTATCCGAAGGCGTCAGTGGACAACTTAATTTAGCACAAAAATCTCTACTCATATAGCTTCTATCCGCACCCGAATCAAATAAAACATAAGCAGATGTATTGTCAATAAGAAACGTACCCGTAACAAGCTCCGGGTCTTCCTGCGCTTCTGCCTCATTAATATAGAAAACTCTTCCGTGGCCTTGCCCATTAGTATTCCCTTGGTTTGGACAATTTCTAATAATGTGGCCCGGTTTTCCACATTTATAACAAACTACGTCGACATTATTTGTTCCGACATTATTTGTTTCTTTATTTTTGTTGTTCTTTGGTCCGTTAACCTCACATTTTGCCGCTCCATGACCACTTCTCTTACACTTGGTGCAAAATGTTGTGCAGAACACATTCGGATGATACTCTGCACATCTGAAGCATGGTTGTTTCTGTTGTTTGTTGTTACTGAAATGGTTATTGTTGCGATTGTTATTATTGTTGGGACGGTGGTTGTAATGGTTATTGTTGTTGAGATGGTTGTTATTGCGGTTGTTGTTGCGAAGTTTGGTGCGGTTGAAGTTGTGATTGCTGTGTTGATTGTTAAAATTGTGACCCTTGTCACTGGTTTCTTCCCACTTTCTCTTGATTTGTTTCGTATTGGCTTCTTCGGTCGCCTGCTCTTTAATTCTTCCTTCAATATGATTTATGAGTTTATGAGCCATTCGACTTGCCTTTTGTATGGAAGCGGGCTCGTGAGAACTCACATCTTCTTGAATCCTTACTGGTAACCCTTTTATAAACGCGTCGATCTTCTCTTCTTCATCTTCGAACGTTCCTGGACACAATAGGCACAACTCTGTGAATCGTCGTTCATATGTGGTAATGTCGAACTCTTGTGTTCGTTACTGTCTAAGCTCTACCTTGAGCTTATTGACTTCGATTCTAGGACGGTACTGCTCGTTCATCAATTGCTTGAATGCCGACCACGGTAGTGCGTAAGCAGCATTTTGTCCTACCTGTTCAAGATAGGTGTTCCACCACCTTAACGCAGTACCTGTGAAGGTATGCGTAGCGTACTTAACTTTGTCCTCTTCAGTACACTTACTTATGACAAACACCGATTCGACTTTCTCGGTCCACCGTTTCAATCCAATTGGTCCTTCGGTTCCATCAAATTCCAAAGGTTTGCTGGCAGTGAATTCTTTGTAGGAGCATCCTACACGATTTCTTGTGGAATTAGTTCCACTGCTAGATCTAGAGTTATTGTTATTTTGCATTGCAGCCTGTACTGCAGCTATGTTTGCTGCAAGGAAAACGCGGAAGTCTTCCTCACTCATGTTCAAGTTCTGACGAGTCGTCGGTGCCATTTCCTTCAAAATAGCCAAAAGAATTGAGTTAATCATATAGAATTTAAGAGTAGTCAATAGTATTTCGTAGCGTAATATGAACTTATTTATAAAAGCTTTTTCTTCATATTAGCATTTTATTGTTTTAATTCGGGTAGTACCTACCCGTTAAGTTCATACTTAGTATCTATTATACAATTCAACTACTACGATTCTATATGAAAAACTTATTACAATAATATTTCGCGTTAAACTTTTATACAATATTTTACAAACATATAATACCACTTATTATACATATAGGATGAAATATAACACATAATAACTTTGCTACTCTGCAGCTATAAAGGTAATTCTAATTAATACGCAAGTCGTTCCGCAAAGGCAATAAAGACACGTAATTCATAAGTCCAGAAACAAGTCATGCATTCTGGTTTTACTAAGACGACTTCCCATCCTTGATCTTGTGGAAAGTAACCGTTATGACCATTGGCTAGGCAGAATGTTGTAATGTCGTCAAAAGGACGAGGGTTTAGTAATGTCCAACAGCCCCGTAATAATCTAAAAACCTTGTTTCTCACCCCAACTACCGAATCCGTCACTTGTGGGAAGGTTTTATTTAAAAGTTGTAATCCGATGTTCTTTTTCTCACTTTGGTAAGAAGCGAACATCACTAACCCATAAGTATAACATGCTTCTTTATGTTGCATGTTAGAAGCTCTTTCTAACTCACGAAATCCTATGTTGGGATATGTTGAGTCAAAATAAGTTCTTAACCCGTATCGTAAAATTGCATTTGGGTTCCCCGCATTTAATGCTTTAAAGAAAACACGGCATAACTTACGGTCTCCCCAATGTGATATACCCCACCTATCAAAGGAAAGCCTTTTATAAACTAAGGCATTTATGGAAAGTCTTTCAAATGTTTGACAAGTTAATTTCGCCATAACTAATTGTGCTGATGAATTCTGACCGACTCTAGACAAGATTTCCTCAATCATATCCTCTGGTAGGTCTTCTAAAATATTCGGTGGTCTATCGTTAACGTCCATTTTGTGTTTTTATACTGTAAAATAGACAAGGATTAGATTTGTAAAAGATAATTAATAAACAATACAAGCAATTTTTACATAGAACATAAAAGTACAAGCACACTAGAATACATATAATACACAACATTATTACAACCCTCTAATCTGAATCACTGGTTTCTTCTTCTTCGGACTTGGTTCGTTTTCCTAATTTTCTAGGGATATATGGTGTTCCTCTAATACGAGCCATCGTTTTCCATAATGGTTTAGAAAAACCTGGTGGTTTAGAGGTTCCCGGGTTATTGTTACAATTTAGGAAATACGGATGTTGCCGATACATATAAAGCTCATCGGGGTTGGAATCAGATTTCTCTATTTTTATGCCTTTTCCCTTATTATTTTCTTTTGCTTTATTAAATTGGGTCGAGGTAATTTCTATAACATCATCGGAATCCTCATCGGGATCCGATTCATCGGAAAATTGGTAATCTTCCCAATATTTTGCTTCCTCTGCGAAAACACCATTGACCATTTTTAACTTTGGTCTGTTGGTTGAGGATTTTCTTTTATTTAATCGATTTACTGTAGGTATCAATATTTCTTCCTCTGGAACCTCTTCTTCTTCTTCTGGTTCTTCCTCTTCCGGTTCCTCCTCTTCCGGTTCCTCTTCTTCTGGTTCCTCCTCTTTCGGTTCCTCCTCTTTCGGTTCCTCCTCTTCCGGTTCTTCTTCGGGAATTTGTGAATCTTCCTAAAATATATTCGACTCTTCATTATTATTAGGTGAGTCGATGGGATATGTACTAGTGGTAGACATCTATCACACAATATCAAACACATTAAGAGGTTAATATATCACATAATATTTACAAGTTAATAATATATAGTTTCCAACAAAAGTGTTAAGCAATCGTTTTTAAAGAAAATACGGTCGAAGTCCAGACTCACTAATGTATCCTAACAAACTCGATAAGACATACTAATGCAAATTTCTGGTTCTCTAAGACCAACGCTCTGATACCAACTGAAATGTCACGTTCATATTGATTATAAACGTTCCACATTAATTGATTTCATTGCGAGGTTTTGACCTCTATATGAGACGTTTTTCAAAGACTGCATTCGTTTTTAAAACAAACCATAACCTTTATTTTATCGACAAGATTAAAAAGACACCACCTAGATTATCCAGAAATGATAATATAAAAATATCACACTTACACAATACCAATACATATTGGTTTACAATATTAATATGTTACAATAAAATAAATCTCGAATGCAGTTTTAAACAATATTATACAAGCATACTGACACCAAATCTTGTCCATATATTAGCATGGAACAGCAGAAGCTCTTAATAATCACCTGAGAATAAACATGCTTTAAACGTCAATAAAAATGTTGGTGAGTTATAGGTTTAATCTATTAATTTATCAAATCGTAATAATAGACCACAAGATTTCATATTTCAATATACATCCCATACATAGAGATAACAATCATTCATATGGTGAACACCTGGTAACCGACCTTAACAAGATGCATATAGAATATCCTCTATCATTCCGGGACTCCCTTCGGACATGATAAATTCGAAGTACTAAAGCATCTGGTACTTTGGATGGGGTTGTTGGGCCCGATAGATCTATCTTTAGGATTCGCGTTAATTAGGGTGTCTGTTCCATTATTCTTAGATTACCAGACTAAAAAGGGGCATATTCGGTTTAATAATTCAACCATAGAATGTAGTTTCACGTACTTGTGTCTGTTTTGTAAAACATTTATAAAACTGCATGTATTCTCATCCCAAAAATATTAGATTTAAAAAGTGGAACTGTAACTCACTTTCACAGATTTTACTTCGTCGGGAAGTAAGACTTGTCCACGGGTTGATTCACGAACCTATAACAAATATGTACATATATATCAAAGTATGATCAAAATATAATTACAACATTTTTTTATTATGCTTTAATGATTTGGGTGTGTTAAGTCAGCAGTCCTTGTTAGTAACCTACAACTAGTTGTCCACAGTTAGATGTACAGAAATAAAGTAATATATTTTATCTCGAATCAATCCACGACCTCGTGTATACAAGTCTCAGGCTAGATCACAACTCAAAGTATATATAATATTTTGGAATCAACCTCAACCCTGTATAGCTAACTCCAACATTACTGCATATAGAGTGTCTATGGTTGTTCTGAAATATATATATAGATGGGTCGATATGATATGTCAAAACATTGTATTCGTGTCTATGGTATCCCAAGATTACATAATATATGTTGGAATACATGTATAATACAATATAAGTTGATTAAGTTAGGATTTGTATAGATTTGTTGCAAATTTCACGTAGCTACAATAAGCAAAATTATCCAATCTTGTTTTACCCATAACTTCTTCGTATTAAATACGTTTTGAGTGATTCAAGTTGCTATGGTTTCATATTGAACTTAAGTTTATGAATCTAAACAGAAAAAGTATAAGTTTATAGTCAGAAATACAGGTTACAAGTCATTTTTGTAAAGGTAGTCATTAAAGTCGAAAGAACGACGTCTAGATGACCATTTTGGAAAACATACTTTCAATTTGAGTTTAACCATGATTTTTGGATATAGTTTCATGTTCATAAGAAAAATCATTTTCCCAGAAGAATAGCTTTTAAATCAAAGTTTATCATAGTTTTTAATTAACTAACCCAAAACAGCCCGCGGTGTTACTACGACGGCGTATATCCGGTTTTACGGTGTTTTTCGTGTTTTCAGATTTTAAATCATTAATTTAGCATATCATATAGATATAAAACATGTGTTTAGTTGATTTTAAAAGTCAAGTTAGAAGAATTAACTTTTGTTTGCGAACAAGTTTAGAATTAACTAAACTATGTTCTAGTGATTACAAGTTTAAACCTTCGAATAAGGTAGTTATATATATATGAATCGAATGATGTTATTAATATCATTACTACCTCAGGTTTTATGGAAAAACCTAATGGAAATGAAAAAAATAGATCTAGCTTCAAAGGATCCTTGGATGGCTTGAAAGTTCTTGAAGTAGAATCATGACACGAAAATAAGTTCAAGTAAGATTTCCACTCGAAATAAGATTGTTATAGTTATAGAAATTGAATCAATGTTTAAATATGATTATTACCTTGTATTAGAAAGATATCTTACTGTAAATAAGAAGGATTTCTTGAGGTTGGATGATCACTCAAAATGAATTTGCAAGATTGGAAGTAAGCTAGCAAACTTGGAAGTGTTGTTGGTGTGTTCTTGAGTAGTTGTTTTATAACTTGGTTTATGTATGGATTTATGAATTAGATTGAGCTAGATTTTAATGAAGATGATGAAGAACACTTAGAACAATGGAAGAACACTTGATAGAGATGAGTTTGATTCAAGAAAAATTGAAAATGAAAGTGTTTGTGTGTGTACTCCTTCACGTGAATATGGGGTGTTCATAAAGGCTCCATTAGTTTGTAATTTTGTGTAATCATTCATGATAGTTGCCAAATGATGGTTCACACATGGTTAGGTGACTCACATGGGTTGCTAAGAGCTGATCATTGGAGTGTATATACTAATAGTAAATATGTTTAGAAGCTGTGTACGAGTACAAATACGAGTGCATACGAGTAGAATTGTTGGTGAAAATGAATGAGGATGTAATTGTAAGCATTTTTGTTAAGTAGAAGTACTTTGATAAGTGTCTTGAAGTCTTTGAAAAGTGTATGAATACATATTAAAACACTACATGTATATACATTTTAACTGAGTCGTTAAGTCATCATTAGTCGTTACATGTAAATGTTGTTTTGAAACCTTTAAGTTAACGATCTTGTTAAATGTTGTTAACCCATTGTTTATTTTATCTAATGATATGTTAAATTATTATATTATCATAATAATATGATGAATTAATATATCTTAATATGATATATATACATTTAAATGCCGTTACAACGATAATCGTTACATATATGTCTCGTTTCGAAACCCTTAAGTTAGTAGTCTTGTTTTTACATATGTAGTTCATTGTTAATACACTTAACGATATGTTTACTTATCATTTATCATGATTAAACATAGTGTATCAATATCTTAATATGATTCATATGTATTTAGTAAGACGTTGTTATAATGATAATCTTTATATATATCGTTTTCGAGTTTCTTAATTCAATAGTCTCATTTTTGTGTATATAACTCATTGTTAAAATACCTAATGAGATACATACTTATCATACTATCATGTTAACTATATATATATCCATATATATATCATCATATAGTTTTTACAGGTTTTAACGTTCGTGAATCACCGGTCAACTTGGGTGGTCAATTGTCTATATGAAACCTATTTCAATTAATCAAGTCTTAACAAATTTGATTACTTAACATGTTGGAAACACTTAATCATGTAAATAAAAATTTCATTTAATATATATAAACATGGAAAAGTTCGGGTCACTACAGCGGTCACATTGTACTTAGGGTACCGGGGAGAAACCCTTCGGTACATGAGTGACTAGGTGGGAAATTTGACAAACTATAGCAATTGGATGATCGCGAGAGTAGAGTTTGTGTAATTGTGGTACACTTTTTGATCGAAGTGTTTAAGGATTGGTTAAAATCCTTCGTGTGCTTAAGATTGGAGCAAGATGTGGTGATGGGTCGTGTGAACCCAATTGTAGAAAGGTCTACCTTTCAGTAGCATTGTACGATTGTACAAGGTGCGTGTTGTGTTGGTTTTGTGTCGTTGTTTAAATAAAGCCAACGGGTGACGGTGTGCGTCAATTTCTAGTGTGCGAAATTAATTCATGAGAATTCGAGTGTTATGACCGATGGAGAGATTGGTCACGTATGTCGGAGAGTGGTAATTATCTTGGATGATGTTGCCACGGTGATGCGGTTATGGAACGTAGTTCCAAGTGGGGGAGTTACACTCCTGCACGTGGAGGTTTTAGTGTGAGATTTCGGATAATGCTCATAGTAGATCCGGAATTAGTGTCGAGACCTAGATTTTGTCGATTTGTGGTAGAGTACAATTTCGGTTAAATTGTACTTAAGGTTTCAGATTTGAATTATCACCGAGGTGGTAATATGGTGAATCTCATTGGGAGATAAATGGATGTGTTTGACGAGCAAGGTGGGATTCCCGGTTAAGGGATGTGTGTGTCGGATTCTCTTATAGAGAACTATTGTTTTGTGCCTATGTGCGATATAGGTGGTTCTTGCTCGATTGTGATAGCGATGTTGGCGTGTGCGTATGATTCATGTGCGGAAATTTCAGGCGGTGTGGAATGATTCTAAGTATGCGTATATACTTTTATTTGTGGTGGATGGTTAGTGTATTCCGTTAGGATTCACTATGGTGTAGCAATGTGCGATGTTACACTACTCGTTGATTGAGGCCAAAAGAGCGTATGTGATTGGTGGGTTATAAACGTTGACTCGGTCCGCTAACTTCACCTTGGGAGTAGTTGTAATGACCCGCACTTTTTCGATCATTCTATACTTGTAAGATTAATATTTACATAAATTAAACCTTACCAACATGATAAGCAATCCAAATTGTTGAGATTTATGTTTTTGAAAAGAGTTTTACACAACGTTTGACCGTCTAGTTTGACCGATGATATCACGAACTATATAACATATGATAATTATACGTTTGTGTATATATATGTATATATACATATTTAACATGATCTAAGAATGTTTTAATATCTCATTTTGTATTAATAACAATAAGTTATATGTATATTTTGAAACTACTAACTTAAGTTTTCAAAACGATAACCATACGCAACGTTATTTGACTTAAATACTTATGACCTATAATGTTTATACATATATCGTATAAGTAATGAATTTAATCACTTTTAAGAACTTAAATACATAAAACCATATAAGTGTATTCACAAAAGATAGCTATATTTGAATCCTCATTCCATTTTTCACAAAATTTCTATACGTATATCTAGAGTATATGTACTCGTATCATACGCAGCTTCTAGATGTATTTACTATTGGTATATACCAATAAAAATCTGCTCCTTAGCAGCCTTAAATGATTAAGAAACATGTGGAACCAACCATTTGTCAAGTAGCATGAATTATTTAGCAAGAAAACAAAGTTAGGTATCTTTTTTTTTCTTTATAACCTAAAAACGTTTTTATGCATGCACACCATTTCTTCACCCCATTTTCTCATACTTACACTTCCATTTCTCTCTCAAAATACTCTTAACTTCATACTTGATCATCTCCAAGCATTTTCTCCATCATTTAGCTTCAAAAACAACACTTAAATCTCATAAGAAAACCTTACAAAAACACTTCAAGAAATCCTTCCAAGAACACAAACTTACTTCCAATCTTTCATCCAATTCCATCACCCTTTTGGTTCTAGGTTCTTACTCCTCTTTTACAGAAACCTTGTCCAAGGAACTTGAGGTAGTATCTATGTTCATAACCTTATTCGATTCATATATATATAGCTATCATATTTTGTGGTATACAATTTTAACAACAAGAACATAGTTTGAATGTTTTCAAACTTGTTTGCAAACTAAATAGATCCTTCTAACTTAACTTTTAAAATACTTCAAGACCTGTAATATAACTTAAATATATGCTAATTTAACAAGGTATAACTTGGTTTTTCAAAGAACACCTTAAAAACTGTTTTTACGACGTCAGAGTGTAACCGGGGGCTGTTTTGGGTTGGATAATTAAAAACCATCTTAAACTTTGAATTGAAGGTTTATGTTCTGGAAAAATGATTTTTACTATGAATATGGTAACACATAAAAATTTCATGATTTAATTCAAAGTATAAGTATTTTTAGAAAAATAATCATTTAAGGTTGCCTACATAAAGGAAAAGGTTTAACTTCATAAGTTTCACTAAAGTTTCACCTATGCCGTGTGATTTTGAATACAAGCTAAGATATTTACAGTTCATAGTCTTAAAGAGGAACTCGATCCAAGGAGATGGCAAGTTGAATCAACGAAAACGGAGTTGTAACGAAGAAACTATGACCGAAACAAAATTGGCTATCCAAGACTAGTTTAACTTCGGGATTAATTGGAGAAAATTAAAATAAATCACATCTTTTTAAGATAACATGATATTTTATATATATGTACTCATAATTCAATTTTATATGGTTCAGGATCACCCGTAAACAACACGAGAAGATTAATCATAAGATCCCATGTTTGTACGCAACACGTCATTTGACAACACCGGTACTTTATGTACGCAACACGTCATTTGACAACACCGGTACCGTGGGTCAAGATTAATCTTGACCAATACATATACGTTGGGGGTTTTATTTATTTCGTTGGGGGTTTATTAAACATCTAAATATGAACCATTAAAATTGAATTACTAACAACGAACTGCTAACTACGGACTAAGGAATTATAAAAAGTATTAAAAGTATAACAAGAATATATATGTGACGTTGTTTAAAAAGAAAAGGTATTGATATATTATATATGGATAGGTTCGTGATATCAACCGGGAGACCAAGTCAAAATATATATATCTTCAAGACGAAAGTGAGTATATAGTCCCACTTTTAAACTTTAAATATTTCGGGATGAGAATACATGTATTTTATGTTTTACGTTATGGACACAAGTAACTGAAAAATATATTCTACGTTGAGTTGTACCACTGGCATACTTCCCTGTAGCTTGGTAACTAATATTTACAGCGGTATTGTAAACGCGAATCCTGTTGATAGATCTATCGGGCTTGACAACCCCAACCGGACTGGACGACCAGTATTCAACGGTTGCACAATACTTCGTTTCGTGACTACACTTGGTACAGTGTAGTAAGATTTCATATTAAAGGGAATATGCGACGTGATTAATTGTTAAGTATGGTTACCAAGTGCTCAACCACTTAGAATATTTTTATTAAACTGTTTATATACAAAATCTTGTGGTCTATATATATATTGCTGCCGGCACTAAACCTATATCTCACCAACTTTATGTTGACGTTTTAAACATGTTTATTCTCAGGTGATAATTAGAAGTTTCCGCTGCATTATGTTGAATTTGAGCAGGATCTTGCGTACGCATATTTGTGTCAAAAATAAGACTGCATATCCAAGAACTTGTGTTGTAAAATATGCTAGAAATCGTGTTGTTATCATCATTTGTAAAGTTTGTAAGTCGAAGATTATCGCTAAACGATAATCATATTTATTTCGTCCAAAGCTTGTATCAAAAATAAGAATCATGGTTTGTAATGTATAATATATGCAGTTTTTCTTTTAAAAATGTCGCATATAGAGGTCAATACCTCGCAATGAAATCATACGTTATCTAACACGTTCTTACGGTTAAGGACGGGTTATGACATGTGGTATCAGAGCGGTGGTCTTAGCGAACCAGGTTTGCATTAGTGTGTCTAACTGATAAGTCGTTAGGATACATTAGTAAGTCTGGACTTTGACCGGGTCTGATTTAAAAACCATTGCTTATCATTGTTGGTTAAAATTTATATGTAAATATTATGTAGTACTAACGGGTTAGTTGTTGTGTGATAGATGTCGGGCTCAAAACTTGTTATCACATTCAGCGACTCCGAACCAGAATCTTCAGATGGTGTTCCAGTCATTAACCTATCCGATGACGAAAATAATATCTTTGGGGAAGACTCACAAATTCCGGATGAACCGACTATAGAGAACCCGGAAAGTGAACCCGAGGAGGAAAGTGAACCCGAGGAGGAAAGTGAACCCGAGGAGGAAAGTGAACCCGAGGAGGAAAGTGAACCCGAGGAAGAAATACAGGAAATTACAAAAGAAGAGTTCGAACTAGGAAAGAAACGAAAGGCTAATGAATTAGAAAATTCAAATCCTGAGTTTAATAAGGATGATGTGGCACCAACTCCACTAGACACTACCACCCCTATTCCCGCTATTCCTATTCGTTCTATCCCGGCATCCAGTTCTTCAGTCCCACAGCCAAAATATAGGCAGACAGCCAGGATAAGCGTTAAGCGATTCTTTGAACCTAAACGTCCTAGAAAGTAGACCAAACGATGCGCTGCCGTATTAAACCATGGGATCATATAATGTTTTGTATAATATTATTAGTGTGGTTTGCTTAATGTTCGATGTAAGATAAGCATATGTAAAATAGTGAAGTGTGAAATGCAATAATTTTCCATGGTTAAGTATTATTTAGATGGTAGTAATTGATTCTGTACTAAGCTATTAAGTATGGACATTAACGGGTAGGTACTACCCTAGATATAATTATAAAACGCTAATAAGAAGAAAAGGATTTTATAATAATACCTGGTTCATATTATTAATAAGCTATAATGTACTGTAAATATACACTACATCTATAATATTCCATGTGAATAATTATTTTCTTTTCATTCTTATAGAAGAATATGGCGCGATTGAACCGAATGACGGAACAAGAAATCCAGGAACTCATCAATCAGCGAGTGAACGACAGAATGTTATGGGTCGAGGCTGCAAGAGGTGCTGCAGTTAACCCAAATCCTCGTGTGGGGTGCACTTACAAAACTTTTCAAGCTTGCAAGCCCTCATCATTCAGTGGAACAGAAGGACCGATCGGTTTAACCCGGTGGATAGAAAATATGGAAACTGTGTTCAAAATCAGTGGTTGTGTTGAAAAGGACATGACCAAATACGCATCGTGCACTTTACAAGATAGTGCACTCACGTGGTGGAAAAATTATGTGAAGGCTGTAGGAGGAGATGTAGCTTATGATACTCCGTGGGAAGAATTCAAAACAATGTTAATCAATGAATATTGTCCAAGGAACGAGGTTAGGAAGTTGGAAGATGAGTTACGAAGTCTGAAGGTTATTGGTACTGAAATCACCAACTACAATCAGCGATTCATGGAATTAGTTTTGCTATGTCCTGAATTGGTTCCAACCGAAGAACGGAAGATTGAAATGTACAAAGATGGTTTGCCCAAAAAGGTCAAGGCAAATGTTACAGCATCGAAACCTAAGACAATTCATGAAGCTATAACCATGGCAAACGAGCTAATGGATCAGGTCATCATGGATAAGAAAGTATCCAATACTGATGTGAAGGTATCAGGTAACAAAAGAAAGTGGAATGGAAATTATGATCGAGGTAACCAACAACAATCTTTTAAGAAACAAGAAAACACGCAAGGTACGGGTAGTGGTTTAAGCTTTGGTTATAAAGGACAAAATCCTTTATGCAACCGATGCCACAAACATCACTCTGGTTACTGTAATGTGGTACGCAACAAATGTAATCGAAAGGGTCATCTTGCTGAAGATTGTAGGGCTCTCGTTACAAATACAAATGGTACCAAGACTCCTGCCACCAATGCAAATAGAACTGCTTTGGCTACCATTACTTGTTTTGGGTGTGGAAAACAAGGTCACTATAAGAGCCAGTGCCCGAATCCAGAGAAGAATATCGGACCTGCACGTGGAAGAGCATTTGTTATTAATGCTAAAGAGGCATGTGAAGACCCGGAGCTTGTTATGGGTACGTTTACCATTAATAACTTATCCGCATCTATTATATTTGATACTGGTGCTGATAGAAGTTACGTGTGTAGAGACTTTCACGCTAAATTGAATTGTTCATCATTACCTCTCGATGCTAAGTACATGATTGAGTTAGCTAATGGTAAACTAATTAAAGCCGATAAAATTTGCCGTGATTGTAAAATAAATTTAGCCGGAGAAACGTTTAAAATTGACTTGATACCCGTAGAATTAGGAAGTTTTGATGTAATAGTCGGCATGGACTGGATGTCCAAAATAGGAGCTGAAGTTGTGTGCGCCAAGAAGGCAATTCGCATTCCTCGTAAGGATAAAACTCCAGTAATGATTTATGGAGAGAAGGGTAACTCAAAGCTAAAACTCATTAGTTATTTGAAAGCTCAAAAGTGCTTGAAGAAAGGGTTCTATGCTATCTTAGCACATGTTAATAAAGTCGAAACAAAGGAAAAAGTGAAGAGCATCAATGACGTGCCTGTGGCAAGAGATTTTCCTGAAGTCTTTCCGGAAAAGTTGCCGGGATTACCTCCATTTAGATCTGTAGAATTTCAAATAGATTTAATACCAGGAGCTGCACCAGTGGCTCGTGCTCCATATAGACTTGCACCGTCCGAGTTAAAAGAACTTCAGAGTCAGTTAAAAGAATTACTGGATCATGGATTCATACGACCAAGTACTTCACCGTGGGGAGCTCCGATTCTATTTGTTAAAAAGAAAGATGGATCTTTTAGGATGTGTATAGATTATCGTGAATTAAATAAGTTAACTATCAAGAATCGGTATCCACTACCGAGAATTGACGACTTATTTGATCAACTCCAAGGATCATGTGTGTACTCAAAAATTGACTTAAGGTCGGGCTATCATCAATTACGTGTCAAAGAAGAGGACATTCCGAAAACTGCTTTTCGGACACGTTATGGTCATTACGAATTTTTGGTCATGCCGTTTGGGTTGACAAATGCGCCAGCTGTATTCATGGACCTCATGAATCGAGTTTGTAGTCCATATTTAGATAAGTTTGTTATCGTTTTCATTGATGATATTTTTATCTATTCCAAGAGTGAGCAAGAGCATGAGCAGCATTTAAGGTTGATATTAGAGTTGTTGAGAAAAGAACAGCTATATGCTAAATTTTCTAAATGTGCTTTCTGGTTGAAAGAAGTGCAATTTCTTGGCCACGTTGTTAGTAGCAAAGGAATTCAGGTTGATCCAGCAAAAATTGAAGCCATTGAAAAATGGGAGACTCCTAAGACACCAACGCAGATACGCCAATTTTTGGGTTTAGCCGGTTATTATAGAAGGTTTATTCAAGATTTTTCCCGAATAGCTAAGCCGTTGATAGCGTTAACGCAAAAAGGGAAGAAATATGAATGGACTTCTGAGCAGGAGAGTGCATTTCAATTACTAAAGAAGAAGTTAACTAC
This sequence comes from Rutidosis leptorrhynchoides, assembly GCF_046630445.1. Classification (NCBI taxonomy): domain Eukaryota; kingdom Viridiplantae; phylum Streptophyta; class Magnoliopsida; order Asterales; family Asteraceae; genus Rutidosis; species Rutidosis leptorrhynchoides. The sequence goes on from NC_092339.1 coordinate 96,769,147, forward strand.
GGCGCCTATTTTATCGTTACCAGAAGGGAACGATGATTTTGAAATATATTGTGACGCTTCGCGACAAGGTTTTGGTTGCGTTCTTATGCAACGAAAGAAAGTTATTGCATACGCATCCCGACAATTGAAGATTCACGAGCGGAATTATACGACGCATGATCTAGAACTGGGAGCAGTCGTGTTTGCATTGAAGATATGGAGACACTACTTGTATGGGGTTAAATGCACTGTGTTTACTGATCATAAAAGCCTTCAACATATTTTTGATCAGAAACAGCTGAACATGAGATAACGTAGGTGGGTCGAGTTAATAAACGACTATGATTGTGAAATTCGTTATCATCCCGGGAAGGCGAACGTGGTGGCCGATGCTTTAAGCAGAAAGGAACGAGAACCAATTCGAGTACGAGCGATGAACATAAAAATTCGCATGAATCTCAACTCACAAATCAAAGAAGTTCAACGAGAAGCACTTACTAAAGAAAATATAGGAAATGAAATAATGAAGAAGTATGAGAAGCAACTCGTTATGCGGGAAGATGGAATTCGATATTTTGCAAATCGTATTTGGGTACCGAAGTTGGGTGGATTAAGGAAGTTGATATTAAATGAGGCACATAAGACAAGATACTCGATACATCCTGGAGTTGGAAAGATGTACCAAGATCTTAAGACACATTATTGGTGGCCTAATTTAAAGACAGACGTTGCAACATATGTTGGGGAATGTTTAACTTGTTCCAAAGTCAAAGCTGAACACCAGAAGCCGTCAGGGTTACTTCAACAACCAGAAATCCCAGAATGGAAATGGGATGGTATTACCATGGATTTCATCACGAAGTTACCAAAGACTGCCTGGGGATACGACACCATTTGGGTGATTGTTGATCGTCTCACCAAGTCTGCACACTTCTTGCCTATAAAGGAAACGGATAGAATGGAGAAACTATTACGATTGTATATAAAGGAAGTTGTTTCAAGGCATGGAATACCTATTTCCATTATATCCGATCGTGATAGTAGATTTACATCAAAGTTCTGGCAATCACTACAGGAGGCCCTAGGAACTCGTTTGGATATGAGTACCGCGTATCATCCGCAAACCGACGGGCAGAGTGAAAGAACGATTCAGACTCTTGAAGACATGCTCAGGGCATGTGTGATCGATTTTGGAAACGGATGGGATAAATATCTACCATTAGCAGAATTCTCGTATAATAATAGTTATCATGCGAGCATTAAAGCTGCGCCATTCGAAGCATTGTACGGAAGGAAGTGTAGATCTCCTATTTGTTGGAATGAAGTAGGAGATCGACAATTAACTGGTCCCGAGATCATACACGAAACGACTGAGAAGATAGTACAAATCAAGGAGAGATTGAAAACAGCCCGTAGTCGCCAAAAGAGCTACGCCGATGTTCGAAGGAAACCATTAGAGTTTCAGATCGGTGACATGGTTATGTTAAAGGTGTCACCTTGGAAAGGTGTAATACGTTTTGGAAAAAGGGGTAAACTAAACCCAAGGTATGTAGGCCCGTTCAAGATCATCGAACGCATTGGACCGGTAGCTTATCGACTCGAGTTACCGCAACAACTCGCCGGAGTACATAATACCTTTCACGTCTCAAACCTTAAGAAGTGTCTTGCAAAGGAAGACCTCACCATTCCTCTTGAAGAAATCCATGTCGACGAGAAACTACAATTCATCGAAGAACCAATCGAAATCATGGATCGTGAAGTTAAACGGCTCAAGCAGAGCAACATACCGATCGTTAAGGTTCGTTGGAATGCTCGAAGGGGTCCCGAGTTTACTTGGGAACGAGAGGATCAAATGAAACAAAAGTATCCACACTTGTTTCCCGATGACGCAAAATAGGTACAATTTTAAAATTTCGGGACGAAATTTATTTAACGGGTAGGTGCTGTAATGACCCGCACTTTTTCGATCATTCTATACTTGTAAGATTAATATTTACATAAATTAAACCTTACCAACATGATAAGCAATCCAAATTGTTGAGATTTATGTTTTTTAAAAGAGTTTTACACAACGTTTGACCGTCTAGTTTGACCGATGATATCACGAACTATATAACATATGATAATTATACGTTTGTGTATATATATGTATATATACATATTTAACATGATCTAAGAATGTTTTAATATCTCATTTTGTATTAATAACAATAAGTTATATGTATATTTTGAAACTACTAACTTAAGTTTTCAAAACGATAACCATACGCAACGTTATTTGACTTAAATACTTATGACCTATAATGTTTATACATATATCGTATAAGTAATGAATTTAATCACTTTTAAGAACTTAAATACATAAAACCATATAAGTGTATTCACAAAAGATAGCTATATTTGAATCCTCATTCCATTTTTCACAAAATTTCTATACGTATATCTAGAGTATATGTACTCGTATCATACGCAGCTTCTAGATGTATTTACTATTGGTATATACCAATAAAAATCTGCTCCTTAGCAGCCTTAAATGATTAAGAAACATGTGGAACCAACCATTTGTCAAGTAGCATGAATTATTTAGCAAGAAAACAAAGTTAGGTATCTTTTTTTTCCTTTATAACCTAAAAACGTTTTTATGCATGCACACCATTTCTTCACCCCATTTTCTCATACTTACACTTCCATTTCTCTCTCAAAATACTCTTAACTTCATACTTGATCATCTCCAAGCATTTTCTCCATCATTTAGCTTCAAAAACAACACTTAAATCTCATAAGAAAACCTTACAAAAACACTTCAAGAAATCCTTCCAAGAACACAAACTTACTTCCAATCTTTCATCCAATTCCATCACCCTTTTGGTTCTAGGTTCTTACTCCTCTTTTACAGAAACCTTGTCCAAGGAACTTGAGGTAGTATCTATGTTCATAACCTTATTCGATTCATATATATATAGCTATCATATTTTGTGGTATACAATTTTAACAACAAGAACATAGTTTGAATGTTTTCAAACTTGTTTGCAAACTAAATAGATCCTTCTAACTTAACTTTTAAAATACTTCAAGACCTGTAATATAACTTAAATATATGCTAATTTAACAAGGTATAACTTGGTTTTTCAAAGAACACCTTAAAAACTGTTTTTACGACGTCAGAGTGTAACCGGGGGCTGTTTTGGGTTGGATAATTAAAAACCATCTTAAACTTTGAATTGAAGGTTTATGTTCTGGAAAAATGATTTTTACTATGAATATGGTAACACATAAAAATTTCATGATTTAATTCAAAGTATAAGTATTTTTAGAAAAATAATCATTTAAGGTTGCCTACATAAAGGAAAAGGTTTAACTTCATAAGTTTCACTAAAGTTTCACCTATGCCGTGTGATTTTGAATACAAACTAAGATATTTACAGTTCATAGTCTTAAATAGGAACTCGATCCAAGGAGATGGCAAGTTGAATCAACGAAAACGGAGTTGTAACGAAGAAACTATGACCGAAACAAAATTGGCTATCCAAGACTAGTTTAACTTCGGGATTAATTGGAGAAAATTAAAATAAATCACATCTTTTTAAGATAACATGATATTTTATATATATGTACTCATAATTCAATTTTATATGGTTCAGGATCACCCGTAAACAACACGAGAAGATTAATCATAAGATCCCATGTTTGTACGCAACACGTCATTTGACAACACCGGTACTTTATGTACGCAACACGTCATTTGACAACACCGGTACCGTGGGTCAAGATTAATCTCGACCAATACATATACGTTGGGGGTTTTATTTATTTCGTTGGGGGTTTATTAAACATCTAAATATGAACCATTAAAATTGAATTACTAACAACGAACTGCTAACTACGGACTAAGGAATTATAAAAAGTATTAAAAGTATAACAAGAATATATATGTGACGTTGTTTAAAAAGAAAAGGTATTGATATATTATATATGGATAGGTTCGTGATATCAACCGGGAGACCAAGTCAAAATATATATATCTTCAAGACGAAAGTGAGTATATAGTCCCACTTTTAAACTTTAAATATTTCGGGATGAGAATACATGTATTTTATGTTTTACGTTATGGACACAAGTAACTGAAAAATATATTCTACGTTGAGTTGTACCACTGGCATACTTCCCTGTAGCTTGGTAACTAATATTTACAGCGGTATTGTAAACGCGAATCCTGTTGATAGATCTATCGGGCTTGACAACCCCAACCGGACTGGACGACCAGTATTCAACGGTTGCACAGTACTTCGTTTCGTGACTACACTTGGTACAGTGTAGTAAGATTTCATATTAAAGGGAATATGCGACGTGATTAATTGTTAAGTATGGTTACCAAGTGCTCAACCACTTAGAATATTTTTATTAAACTGTTTATATACGAAATCTTGTGGTCTATATATATATTGCTGCCGACACTAAACCTATATCTCACCAACTTTATGTTGACGTTTTAAACATGTTTATTCTCAGGTGATAATTAGAAGTTTCCGCTGCATTATGTTGAATTTGAGCAGGATCTTGCGTACGCATATTTGTGTCAAAAATAAGACTGCATATCCAAGAACTTGTGTTGTAAAATATGCTAGAAATCGTGTTGTTATCATCATTTGTAAAGTTTGTAAGTCGAAGATTATCGCTAAACGATAATCATCTTTATTTCGTCCAAAGCTTGTATCAAAAATAAGAATCATGGTTTGTAATGTATAATATATGCAGTTTTTCTTTTAAAAATGTCGCATATAGAGGTCAATACCTCGCAATGAAATCATACGTTATCTAACACGTTCTTACGGTTAAGGACGGGTTATGACAGTAGTGTTGTACCGGCATGGTATAACGTTATCGGAATGAGAGTACCATTCATGTGTTGTGTTGTGGGACGTGAATATCGGGTTCTTCGTATTCACAATATTTCGGGTAGTACGATTGTCCCTATTGGTTGGACTCATAGTTTGAGATAGTGAATGTCGGGTAGTTCGAATTCACTAAGACTCGGGTTGCACAGCCATCCTCGGTTATACTATGTGGTAGAGGTAGTAAATATCAGTTTGCGCGTATTCACGATGACTCGGGTTGTGCGGTCATTTCGTTGTGGGAAATATGGATTGGGTTGGTGAATTTTGGGTTGTTGCGAATTCACTAAGGTTCGGGTTGTTTCGACCATCCTCCATATGTGTTTAGGCTCGGGTTGTTTTGGCCATGTTGGTGTTGTTAGTATTGTGAACTATTGGTTGTTTTATACACCAATGGTGGGGTCATGAGGACCATGTTGTGTGATTAGTGATGCGATAGCCGTGTTTCGCTCACATGTTGTTACGGGTGTGACAATAGTCGATTTTGTACACCTTGGGATCTGCGTTGCTATAGTCATTTTGGGCACTATCGGTTTGGCCGTTTGCTTATGATGTTACGGTAGTTGCGTAATAGACGTGTTTGCTCACTACAAGGGGTGTTAAGTGGTAAGTGTTATCTGTTAGGGTTCGCTTTCATTTCGGTCTTCATCGGTTTGGGTGTTGGCTTTATTGTGATATGTGGTTGTTACTAGCGACATACTTGGTATGGTATGCTAGGAGTTGATATCACGGTACGAGATTGGTTAAGTTTTCCCGATGTGAGGGATTGAGCAAGTTTTAGTGCTTGGAATTTGTGGACATTAATAAATCGCGGGTGACGATTTAGTTGTTAAGGGTGACTCTTTGAGAAGAATTGCCTATAGGAGTTGGAAGAATACGTGGCAATTTTGCGTATTCTAAGTGATCGTTATAGACTTCGAATGTTATGTATATTGCGCGTCTAGGAATGCGTGTAAGTGTATATTTAGTTAATGGATTAATCTTCGGGTTAATGAGTAACGTGGTAGAAGTTGGATTGGGACCATTGTTTGAGAACCATAGCGTGTAGGTTCGGACTGGTTAATTGATTAGGATCACGAGGACGTGATCGAATTTAAGTGGGGGAGAGTTGTAACATCCCAAAACTTTGTCCCAGACACAAAGTTAATTAAGGTATATATATTGATGTATACATATGTAGCGACCCGAACATAGTCGTCATTGACGGCGCCGTCTACTTAGGTCCCGTTACGTGGTCATAAGTCTTTAAAACAACGTTTAACCAAAAGTATGTCGCATTCATTTCAAAAGTAAAGATGTTTCAAGGTTTACAAGGTAGTTCGACAACTAGTTACATTACAAAGTTTAAAGTACAATTTAAACATATGCGACACAATTTAAAAGTAGCCAAAAGATGCTCCACGTATGCATGTATACTCGACATCCAAGCAAGTATCAAGGTAATGAGTGGAAGCATGTATCACAAAACGTTCAAGGACCTGAGAAAAACATAGAAATCTGTCAACGAAAACGTTGGTGAAATCATAGGTTTAAGTAAGTAAGTACAAGTGAACCACAAGATTTGCAACAATGATGTAATAGTAATACATTCCAAAAGTTTGTTTCACGAGTACCCAATTATCAATGCTTAACATTCCTTCCATAGAACCCCATCACAATAGTGTTAGAATATACACTGTTTCTCGAAAATATATTTCATTCGTAAACGGTAGCGAACCGTTTGAATGAGGGTTTGTCAAACCCATATGGCCATATAACATAAGTTCTCCCTTACACCCGGCAAGTGTAACTAATGATAATCGAATTGAGGATTTTTGTTCAAACTCGTATGTACAATGTTTGTTTTCCTGTACTTGTGTTCACTTAGTAAAAAGAAACGTTTATGTTTTCTCATCCCAAATGTAAGTGCAAAAGAGTAAAAGTGGGACTATGATCTCACCTTGTGTGCACGAGTAATAAGTACTTCAACAAGTAATGTGTGCAAAGAACAATGCTAGTCTTGACCTAAACAAATAGGTTTATATCAATATCGGTAAACACGATAGGTCAAAGTGTTCAATTAGTCCTATGGCTCGTTAAGACTCGATCATAATAGCATGTGAATCAAATTGTCATGTTTCATGCAAGGTACAAGTATAAAAGCATGTTAGAACGATTGCACAAACATTTGGTTAAGTTTGATTAAAAGTCAACTTAGGTCGGGTCAAAGTCAACGAAAAAGTCAACACGTTCGGGTCGGGTCCCGAACTATTTTTCTGAGGTTTTTAATCATATATGAGCATGTTAGAATAAGTTACATGTGAATCGGAGGTCCATAGCATAGCAAACATTTTCCGTAAAATGACCAACGAAGACAGAAGCCTGCCAGTGTATCTGGACGGCGTCCAGATTGTCTGGATGGCGTCCAGCTTTGAAGGCTGGGACGGCGTCCAAATATCTGGACGGCGTCCAGCTTTGAAATCTAGGACGGCGTCCAAGGATCTGGACGGCGTCCAGATTGGTATTCAAGTCTGATGCAGAAAACTTCTAAGTGCACGAACCAAAAACCAAACTAACACATTTTATGATCCGCAAATAACCAAAACGTGTATCTTATATCATCGGAAAGGTATTTTGACGAGGAAAACATCTAAACACATTTCATCAATCACATTTACCTTTACAACAACCAAAATCACATTGAATGCTCAATCATTTAATGCATTCAAGTTCATAAATGCAAATCAATGATTCGGCAACCAATTTACATGAATGATATGCCGTCTCGAAGGTAATCAAGCATACAATACAACCTAATACTTACTAATAACATTTCATGTCATTCTAAGCATCAAAAGTCCATTTCACATTCATCAAACCCTAACCCAATTTCACCAAAATCACTAATCAAGTTCATGAAGTTTTCTAAAGCAACCTACACATCAAATTGAAGCTAGTGATACTAGGAACGTAAATATTGTATCATCCCAAGGTAAGGTATGTACTCGGAATTGCTGAAGGTGAGGTTGAAGTCTAGCTTCTTAATAGTTCATTGAAAAAGTGCAAGAGCAGGTGCATGACTGAAGTGAACTACCTAAGTGAATGTGAAGTTTTACAGCTTCAAGAAAGCTTTGGACTTTTAGCTTTGGATACATTCATGAAAGGATATGGACACATAGCTTGTAAAGTGCCAGGATAGCTTTAGAGTATTTGAAAACTTATGTGTATGTTATTTTTAGGTATTCAAATGCGTTGAAGGGTTCAATTCTTAGAACACCCTGATTCTCGAATATTTGGAATGTGTAATGTACTAAGGTGAAAATTCAAACTTCGAGATATTTTCATTTATGCATGAGTTTTGTTTTATTTGTTTATTTTGCATGAAACGAGTTGCAATAAATTGGGGAGGATTGTTGGAAATGTAGTGTAATTGAGGGATTTAGTCTACACCTGTAAATGAGTTATGAGGTACGGAGTGTACACCCATTAAGTGATAGATTACCCGAACCCAAGTGGTTTTCCTTTAGTCACTATAATGACTTAGTCAGCTCGAAATTTGACCAAGTGTTTTCGTGCTTAGTCTTCTTAGTAAGCATGGAATGTTTTCGTTCTAGGTATTCTTAGTCAGCACAAAATTTGACTAAGTGTTTTCGTGCTTGGTCTTCTTAGTAAGCACGAAAATGACTAAGTATTTTCGTGTTTGGTCTTCTTAGTAAGCACGAAATGTTGACTAAGTGTTTTCATGCTAAGTTTTTTTAGTAAGCACGAAATCTGACTAAAGGATTGTAATTAAAAAGCAATAATGATCTAATCATGAGTTAGTATCATTATGATGAGACTTTTAACCTTCTTGAAGATCAAAGGCCTTTGTGACTTTTGAGATGGATATACTTATGAAGGATTAATTGGCCATTAATTCACATAATGTCTTCCATGTTTTGGGTGTCTATATAAGGATGAGAAATTATTCATGAGAAACAAAAAAATAAAAATAAATCACCTAATACTCTCTAGCACACGGGTTCTTACTTTGTGCCAAAAGTTAGAACATAATCGTTGTCTTATCCCAAAGTGATATTCGTGTAACCCGGGCAATAAGGATCAAATAGTTACTTTCAGAAAGTGATACCACGATTTAGTGATTTATCCGGTCATCGATTATTTTACCCTACCCGAAAACTCCAAATCCTCCAACACTCCGTTCAACATGCCTTATGATCCTATAAACACAACTTCCTCCACTCTCTCACTTCCACCACCATATATTCCCATGGTCGCAATGCGTGCATTTATTAAAAATCTTTTCAATAAGTATAATTTTTTTTTGGACTTTCTGAAGGCATAACGTTATTATATATATTTTAAGTTATATACTGCTTGTCTATTTATAAAGATTTTATTATTAATACTTGTCTTTAAATGCTTGCAGTTGAGTTCTGTTGCTGAACTTAATGCATCTTTGACCAGTTTATCTTTCACGAACTGCCTTCAATGTTGGTGGTTTTAGCATGATCTAACGTCATTTTAGTTGATTGGATTACTAAGTTGAAAGTGCTCGAACCATTGAAAGGCTACACGAATTTGGCGAGTGTGGATTACACGTTCGTAAAGTGTAAAATGGTTTGAGGATATGTTAGTGAGCTTGGAAATAACATTTGGAACTTAAGGAATGCGAAACGCGACTTGAAAGAATGCGCAACGCGACTTGAAAGGCTAAACACACTTGAAAATAAGCTTAAACTTGATTTTGGTGTGCAGTAGCTTTAAGCCGCGGCGCGGCTCATGGGCCCGCGACGTGGCTTAAAGGGTGATTTTGAGTTCGAGAGTTTTTGTATTTTTGGAAGTATTGTGCTTTGTTAGCCCGCGGTGCGGCTCCTGGACCCGCGACATGGCTTAACACTGAACTCACTGAAAAAGTGCCTTTTCAACCCAAAAGGCACATTTGAACCCCAAACGTTATGGGGTTGTTCCAGGACATTTAAGAGCAGTTTTTACATGTATTTGGACTTGTTTAAGCACAAATACATGGGTATAAACTTCCAAGCTATGTATGGGGTATCATGAAAGGTTGTGACTTTTGGTAAACACCTTTTGACCCATTATAAATATATGGATTCATTTCCATATGAATGGTTAGACACTTTACACAATGTTCCAGATTTTGAACATGTCTAACATACTTTCAACACAAAACTTCTATATTTATGCAATCTACAATTGCAAGGAACAATTATCTTTTGGTCAAGACGATTGTTCATACTAGTCTTATCCTAATAGTGATTTCGTGTAACCCGTGATCAAGTGGGTCGAAATACTCTATTAAGAAAATGTTCACACGATTCTAGTATCAATCCGGTTGTTGATTCTTTACCCACTAATCCATATATTCTCCAACAATTTAATAGAGTAGTTTTAGGAATCAAGACCGAGGTGAATCAATGAAGGAAAAGACTTTTAAATTGGTGTAAAGTTTGAAGGAATGAATTTATGTTGATGTCAGAATTTTCATGGACTTATGTGCTTCATATTGGATGTACATAGTGGATGAGATCATCAAATTAATGGATTGAAGGTTCCGGTGATTCTCTACACTTTGGTTCAATCTTAATGAAAAGTACACAATTTCTTATTCTCTATCTTTATCATGATACGTGTGATTGTATGCATGGCTTTATTATATGAAGTTAATATGATATAATGGAAATGAAAAGGAATCACTGATTTAATGCATAATTATTAAATTATTGCATGTGAGTACTTATGATCCTAATTATGAATATGGATAATCCCAGTAAAGGGATTTATGTTTCCCATGAGACATAAATTTGGAAATATGATATTGTCGGTTACAGACATGGAAATCATATCAAATTTGTAACAATTCTTGAAGAAAAGTTACTCTCTTGGTCAATGTTGGTTGCAATGATTGACTAATATCATGACAAAATTATGGCAGTTAATAGGAATGGTCATATTCTATGAAAAGTCACAATGTTTAAATTTGTATCCAATAACTAAAATACATGTACATACGTGTATGTATGTGGGTGGTTTGACAAGATTATGATTATGGAAAGTTAAGTTCATATATTACTATGAATTAATACATGTGGTATAACATGTAGAGATAACACATAGTGGATTGATTTATGTGGCTGTAAGTTCATAATATTTTAATTTGCTTAACGTGTTTGTCTTGAATACATGTTTGCATGAATGTGAGGATGTGTTATTATTATTATAAGTAAACTGATCATTTCGGGGTTTTGGACAATGATCCATTGAATTGAATGTTGTTGTTACGGGAAAATTATATATTATAAATGGATGGAAGTGTCAATAAAAGAATGTTGTTAATATATTCTTTGGATATTGACATAAAGACCCCCTATTATTAACAACTGTGATTGTTCGTAAGACAATGGATTAATTGATGACAATTGTTATGCTATTTAACGGATGGTAATAATCCGTTGGAAAAGTTACAAGACAACTTTGTATGGTTGCAAAGTGATTGTTTTTTACTAAATAAAATTACCATGAAGTTTTATTCATAGATGAGATATGTCCATAACCATTTGATGACTTATTGAAATGGTATAAGTTAATGAAACAAGTATATTTTAATATGGAATAAGGATAAGGATTATATGTTGCTTAATTGTTTTTAAGTACTGGTATGCTATGGAAATTGGTGGTATGGTGTATGTGACTACATCAAGTGACTAATATAGCATGATGATAGAAAGATTAAACATGGTATATTGGTATTCGTTGTGATGGGACTTGAGTATTTTAATACTTGTAAAAGTCAACCATGGACTACGGTTTAATTCACAATGTGAGTCCTTAAGGCATATTAAATCATTTTTGAGTTTACTATTGATAAAGAGGACTATACAACTACAAGTTGTTGGATTTAACACTTGGTATAGATGGGGTATCTTGGATCAAAAAGGTTGATGTTGAGATTATGGATATCATAAAGTTGTTGTCATTACTTCTTAGTTTTAGAAGTGGATTGACTAGGGTATGTTTATAACAATAATCTCACTACCTAATGTAATGGTAATAATTGTATACACAAGGATAATGGGGATACATAATCAAGAGTGTATGAATTATAAGGATTACATTGATGACTTGTGAAAAGTGGACATGTGCAAGGACCAATTAATCAATTGATTTGAGTACTCACAAGTTACTTACGGTAAAATAAGGACTTGGTAAATCCTTGGTTTAAAGGATTGCATAAGAATGGAAATTGATTGAGGTCATAATGAATAAGATTAAAGTTCATGGTGATCCCTAGTGATGGGATGACTTGTGACTAAGGCATGTACTTATACAAGTAAAAGTCTAGCTAGACGCTTATGCCTTACACAATTTATGTTTCGTGGGGTTTATCACGAATGAAGTGATATATGTGGATTTTGTTGGGTCATAACAAAATTTGACTAAATCACTTGAGAAAATCATTCGCCGGTAGTGCGCACAAGTTGGCTAATGTTGTGGGATTGAAGTCCATTTAGATCTTCCATAGTGGGATACCCAATTCCCTTCTAGTACAACGCTAAGAGCTGAATTCAATGAGGAAAGGCTACTATCTGAAGATTGGAACACATTTAATATATGATCCTAAAGTATGTGTTCGGACCCGTGAGATAAAGAAGGTTGAAGTTAAATACTTCTTAATAGTTGTCTTGAAAAATTGCATCGTGGGAGCAAGATTGAAAGAAACTACCTATGTGAACATGAGGTTAAGCCGCCTCAAGAAAGCTTGGGACTTAGCTTTTGATATGTTCATGAGAGGATTAGGACACATGGCTTATAATAGTGTCGGGTTAATTGTAGAAAGTATGGAGCTAGTGTGTATATTATCGACAGGTTTTCAAATGAATTGATGGGTTCAAACTATTAGAGCACCCTAATTTTCGAATTATTACACGTGTAATATACTATGTGTAAATTCAATCCATGTGACATTTACACTTATGCACTAGTTATCTGTTTGTTGGTATTTTAGTAATCAAGGATCATACTAAAATGGGGGGAAATTGTTGGTGATTTTAGCATGATCCAACGTCATTTTAGTTGATTGGATTACTAAGTTGAAAGTGCTCGAACCATTGAAACGCTACACGAATTTGGGGAGTGTGGAGTACACGTTCATAAAGTGTAAAATGGTTTGAGGATATGTTAGTGAGCTTGGAAATAACATTTGGAACTTAAGGAATGCGAAACGCGACTTGAAAGAATGCGAAACACCACTTGAAAGGCTAAACATACTTGAAAATAAGCTTAAACTTGATTTTGGTGTGCAGTAGCTTTAAGCCGCGGTGCGGCTCATGGGCCCGCGGCGCGGCTTAAAGGGTGATTTTGATTTCGAGAGTTTTTGCTTTTCTGGAAGTGTTGTGCTTTGTTAGCCCGCGGCGCGGCTCCTGGACCCGCGGCGCGGCTTAACACTGAACTCACTGAAAGATGCCTTTTCAACCCAAAAGGCACATTTGAACCCCAAACGTTATGGGGTTGTTCCAGGACATTTAAGAGCGGTTTTTACATGTATTTGGACTTGTTTAAGCACAAATACATGGATATAAACTTCCAAGCTATGTATGGGGTATCATGAAAGGTTGTGACTTTTGGTAAACACCTTTTGACCCATTATAAATATATGGATTCATTTTCATATGAATGGTTAGACACTTTACACAATGTTCCAGATTTTGAACATGTCTAACATACTTTCAACACAAAACTTCCAGATTTATGCAATCTACAATTGCAAGGAACAATTATCTTTTGGTCAAGACGATTGTTCATACTAGTCTTATTCTAATAGTGATTTCGTGTAACCCGTGATCAAGTGGGTCGAAATACTCTATTAAGAAAGTGTTCACACGATTCTAGTATCAATCCGGTTGTTGATTCTTTATAATAATGCTAAAAACGAACATATATTTCATAGCATTATCCCTCAAGAAAGATAAGCTTTTAGTTGCAATTGTTCTATTTACAAGTGATATTCGTTTAAAAAATAAAAGGTGAAGACAAAAGACAGATTCGACGAATTGAAGACGCAAACGACCAAAAAGCTCAAAAGTACAAAATACAATCAAAGTGGTTCCAATTATTGATGAGAAACGTCTCAAAATTAAAAGAGTACAAGATACGAAACGCAAAGTACAAGATATTAAATTGTACGCAAGGACGTTCGAAAAACCGGAACCAGGACCAGAGTCAACTCTCAACGCTCGACGCAACGGACTAAAAATTACAAGTCAACTATGCACATGAATATAATATAATATATAATTAATTCTTAAAATTAATATATATATTATATTATATATTATAAACGTCGGCAAACAAGAAAACAAACTCATGTGAGCTGATACCTACCTCCATGCGATCGCATGGCCTGTAGGCTTATTTTCCATGCGATCGCTGAAATGTCCCGTTCTTATTGATTAAAAACGTTCCATATTAATTGATTTCATTGCGAGGTTTTGACCTCTATATGAGACGTTTTTCAAAGACTGCATTCATTTTGAAAACAAACCATAACCTTTATTTCATAAATAAAGGTTTAAAAAGCTTTACGTAGATTATCAAATAATGATAATCTAAAATATCCTGTTTACACACGACCATTACATAATGGTTTACAATACAAATATGTTACAACAAAATAAGTTTCTTGAATGCAGTTTTTACACAATATCATACAAGCATGGACTCCAAATCTCGTCCTTATTTAAGTATGCGACAACGGAAGCTCTTAATAATCACCTGAGAATAAACATGCTTAAAACGTCAACAAAATTGTTGGTGAGTTATAGGTTTAACCTATATATATATATCAAATCATAATAATATACCACAAGATTTCATATTTCAATACACATCCCATACATAGAGATAAAAATCATTCATATGGTGAACACCTGGTAACCGACATTAACAAGATGCATATATAAGAATATCCCCATCATTCCGGGACACCCTTCGGATATGATATAAATTTCGAAGTACTAAAGCATCCGGTACTTTGGATGGGGTTTGTTAGGCCCAATAGATCTATCTTTAGGATTCGCGTCAATTAGGGTGTCTGTTCCCTAATTCTTAGATTACCAGACTTAATAAAAAGGGGCATATTCGATTTCGATAATTCAACCATAGAATGTAGTTTCACGTACTTGTGTCTATTTTGTAAATCATTTATAAAACCTGCATGTATTCTAATCCCAAAAAAATTAGATTTTAAAAGTGGGACTATAACTCACTTTCACAGATTTTTACTTCGTCGGGAAGTAAGACTTGGCCACTGGTTGATTCACGAACCTATAACAATATATACATATATATCAAAGTATGTTCAAAATATATTTACAACACTTTTAATATATTTTGATGTTTTAAGTTTATTAAGTCAGCTGTCCTCGTTAGTAACCTACAACTAGTTGTCCACAGTTAGATGTACTGAAATAAATCGATAAATATTATCTTGAATCAATCCACGACCCAGTGTATACGTATCTCAGTATTGATCACAACTCAAACTATATATATTTTGGAATCAACCTCAACCCTGTATAGCTAACTCCAACATTCACATATAGAGTGTCTATGGTTGTTCCGAAATATATATAGATGTGTCGACATGATAGGTCGAAACATTGTATACGTGTCTATGGTATCTCAAGATTACATAATATACAATACAAGTTGATTAAGTTATGGTTGGAATAGATTTGTTACCAATTTTCACGTAGCTAAAATGAGAAAAATTATCCAATCTTGTTTTACCCATAACTTCTTCATTTTAAATCCGTTTTGAGTGAATCAAATTGCTATGGTTTCATATTGAACTATATTTTATGAATCTAAACAGAAAAAGTATAGGTTTATAGTCAAAAAATAAGTTACAAGTCGTTTTTGTAAAGGTAGTCATTTCAGTCGAAAGAACGACGTCTAGATGACCATTTTAGAAAACATACTTCCACTTTGAGTTTAACCATAATTTTTGGATATAGTTTCATGTTCATAATAAAAATCATTTTCTCAGAATAACAACTTTTAAATCAAAGTTTATCATAGTTTTTAATTAACTAACCCAAAACAGCCCGCGGTGTTACTACGACGGCGTAAATCCGGTTTTACGGTGTTTTTCGCGTTTCCAGGTTTTAAATCATTAAGTTAGCATATCATATAGATATAGAACATGTGTTTAGTTGATTTTAAAAGTCAAGTTAGAAGGATTAACTTTTGTTTGCGAACAAGTTTAGAATTAACTAAACTATGTTCTAGTGATTACAAGTTTAAACCTTCGAATAAGATAGCTTTATATGTATGAATTGAATGATGTTATGAACATCATTACTACCTTAAGTTCCTTGGATAAACCTACTGGAAAAGAGAAAAATGGATCTAGCTTCAACGGATCCTTGGATGGCTCGAAGTTCTTGAAGCAGAATCATGACACGAAAACAAGTTCAAGTAAGATCATCACTTGAAATAAGATTGTTATAGTTATAGAAATTGAACCAAAGTTTGAATATGATTATTACCTTGTATTAGAATGATAACCTACTGTAAGAAACAAAGATTTCTTGAGGTTGGATGATCAAGTTACAAGATTGGAAGTGAGCTAGCAAACTTGAAAGTATTCTTGATTTTATGTAACTAGAACTTGTAGAATATATGAAGAACACTTAGAACTTGAAGATAGAACTTGAGAGAGATCAATTAGATGAAGAAAATTGAAGAATGAAAGTGTTTGTAGGTGTTTTTGGTCGTTGGTGTATGGATTAGATATAAAGGATATGTAATTTTGTTTTCATGTAAATAAGTCATGAATGATTACTCATATTTTTGTAATTTTATGAGATATTTCATGCTAGTTGCCAAATGATGGTTTTCACATGTGTTAGATGACTCACATGGGCTGCTAAGAGCTGATCATTGGAGTGTATATACCAATAGTACATACATCTAAAAGTTGTGTATTGTACGAGTACGAATACGGGTGCATACGAGTAGAATTGTTAATGAAACTGAACGAGGATGTAATTGTAAGCATTTTTGTTAAGTAGAAGTATTTTGATAAGGGTATTTAAGTCTTTCAAAAGTGTATAAATACATATTAAAACACTACATGTATATACATTTTAACTGAGTCGTTAAGTCATCGTTAGTCGTTACATGTAAGTGTTGTTTTGAAACCTTTAGGTTAACGATCTTGTTAAATGTTGTTAACCCAATGTTTATAATATCAAATGAGATTTTAAATTATTATATTATCATGATATTATCATGTATGAATATCTCTTAATATGATATATATACATTAAATGTCTTTACAACGATAATCGTTACATATATGTCTCGTTTAAAAATCATTAAGTTAGTAGTCTTGTTTTTACATATGTAGTTCATTGTTAATATACTTAATGATATGTTTACTTTTCATAATCTCATGTTAACCATATGTATATCCATATATATATCGTCATGTCGTTTTTACAAGTTTTAACGTTCGTGAATCGTCGGTCAACTTGGGTGGTCAATTGTCTATATGAAACATATTTCAATTAATCAAGTCTTAACAAGTTTGATTGCTTAACATGTTGGAAACATTTAATCATGTAAATATCAATCTCAATTAATATATATAAACATGGAAAAGTTCGGGTCACTACAGTACCTACCCGTTAAATAAATTTCGTCCCGAAATTTTAAGCTGTTGAAGGTGTTGACGAATCTTCTGGAAATAGATGCGGGTATTTCTTCTTCATCTGATCTTCACGCTCCCAGGTGAACTCGGGTCCTCTATGAGCATTCCATCGAAAATTAACAATTGGTATCTTGTTTTGCTTAAGTCTTTTAACCTCACGATCCATTATTTCGACGGGTTCTTCGATGAATTGAAGTTTTTCGTTGATTTGGATTTCATCTAACGGAATAGTGAGATCTTCTTTAGCAAAACATTTCTTCAAATTCGAGACGTGGAAAGTGTTATGTACAGCCGTGAGTTGTTGAGGTAACTCAAGTCGGTAAGCTACTGGTCCGACACGATCAATAATCTTGAATGGTCCAATATACCTTGGATTTAATTTTCCTCGTTTACCAAATCGAACAACGCCTTTCCAAGGTGCAACTTTAAGCATGACCATCTCTCCAATTTCAAATTCTATATCTTTTTTTTTAATGTCAGCGTAGCTCTTTTGTCGACTTTGGGCGGTTTTCAACCGTTGTTGAATTTGGATGATCTTCTCGGTAGTTTCTTGTATAATCTCCGGATCCGTAATCTGTCTATCCCCCACTTCACTCCAACAAATTGGAGACCTGCACTTTCTACCATAAAGTGCTTCAAACGGCGCCATCTCAATGCTTGAATGGTAGCTGTTGTTGTAGGAAAATTCTGCTAACGGTAGATGTCGATCCCAACTGTTTCCAAAATCAATAACACATGCTCGTAGCATGTCTTCAAGCGTTTGTATCATCCTTTCGCTCTGCCCATCAGTTTGTGGATGATAGGCAGTACTCATGTCTAGACGAGTTCCTAATGCTTGCTGTAATGTCTGCCAGAATCTTGAAATAAATCTGCCATCCCTATCAGAGATAATAGAGATTGGTATTCCATGTCTGGAGACGACTTCCTTCAAATACAGTCGTGCTAACTTCTCCATCTTGTCATCTTCTCTTATTGGCAGGAAGTGTGCTGATTTGGTGAGACGATCAACTATTACCCAAATAGTATCAAAACCACTTGCAGTCCTTGGCAATTTAGTGATGAAATCCATGGTAATGTTTTCCCATTTCCATTCTGGGATTTCGGGTTGTTGAAGTAGACCTGATGGTTTCTGATGCTCAGCTTTGACCTTAGAACACGTCAAACATTCTCCTACGTATTTAGCAACATCGGCTTTCATACCCGGCCACCAAAAATGTTTCTTGAGATCCTTGTACATCTTCCCCGTTCCAGGATGTATTGAGTATCTGGTTTTATGAGCTTCTCTAAGTACCATTTCTCTCATATCTCCAAATTTTGGTACCCAAATCCTTTCAGCCCTATACCGGGTTCCGTCTTCCCGAATATTAAGATGCTGCTCTGATCCTTTGGGTATTTCATCCTTTAAATTTCCTTCTTTTAAAACTCCTTGTTGCGCCTCCTTTATTTGAGTAGTAAGGTTATTATGAATCATTATATTCATAGATTTTACTCGAATGGGTTCTCTGTCCTTCCTGCTCAAGGCATCGGCTACCACATTTGCCTTCCCCGGGTGGTAACGAATCTCAAATTCGTAATCATTCAACAATTCAATCCACCTACGCTGCCTCATATTCAGTTGTTTCTAATTAAATATGTGTTGAAGACTTTTGTGGTCGGTATATATAATACTTTTGACCCCATATAAGTAGTGCCTCCAAGTCTTTAATGCAAAAACAACCGCGCCTAATTCCAAATCATGCGTCGTATAATTTTGTTCGTGAATCTTCAATTGTCTAGACGCATAAGCAATCACCTTCGTTCGTTGCATTAATACACAACCGAGACCTTGCTTTGATGCATCACAATAAATCACAAAATCATCATTCCCTTCAGGCAATGACAATATAGGTGCCGTAGTTAGCTTTTTCTTCAATAACTGAAACGCTTTCTCTTGTTCATCATTCCATTCAAATTTCTTCCCTTTATGCGTTAATGCAGTCAAGGGTTTTGCTATTCTGGAAAAGTCTTGGATGAACCTTCTGTAGTAACCAGCTAGTCCTAAAAACTGGCGTATGTGTTTTGGAGTTTTCGGGGTTTCCCACTTTTCAACAGTTTCTATCTTTGCCGGATCCACCTTAATACCTTCTTTGTTCACTATGTGACCGAGGAATTGAACTTCTTCCAACCAAAATGCACACTTTGAAAACTTAGCGTACAATTCTTCCTTCCTCAATACTTCTAACACCTTTCTCAAATGTTCACCGTGTTCTTGGTCATTCTTTGAGTAAATAAGTATGTCATCAATAAAAACAATGACAAACTTGTCAAGGTATGGTCCACACACTCGGTTCATAAGGTCCATGAACACAGCTGGTGCATTAGTTAAACCAAACGGCATGACCATAAACTCGTAATGACCATAACGTGTTCTGAAAGCAGTCTTTGGAATATCATCTTCTTTCACCCGCATTTGATGATACCTGGAACGTAAGTCAATCTTTGAATAAACAGACGAGCCTTGTAGTTGATCAAATAAGTCGTCGATTCTCGGTAGTGGGTAGCGGTTCTTGATGGTAAGTTTGTTCAACTCTCGGTAGTCGATACACAACCTGAATGTACCATCTTTCTTCTTGACAAACAAAACAGGAGCTCCCCACGGTGATGTGCTTGGTCGAATGAAACCATGCTCTAAAAGTTCTTGTAATTGGCTTTGCAGTTCTTTCATCTCACTGGGTGCGAGTCTGTAAGGAGCACGAGCTATTGGTGCAGCTCCTGGTACAAGATCTATTTGAAATTCAACGGATCGATGTGGGGGTAATCCCGGTAATTCTTTCGAAAATACATCGGGAAATTCTTTTGCAATGGGAACATCATTGATGCTCTTTTCTTCAGTTTGTACTTTCTCGACGTGTGCTAGAACAGCATAGCAACCTTTTCTTATTAGTTTTTGTGCCTTCAAATTACTAATAAGATGTAGCTTCGTGTTGCCCTTTTCTCCGTACACCATTAAGGGTTTTCCTTTTTCTCGTATAATGCGAATTGCATTTTTGTAACAAACGATCTCTGCTTTCACTTCTTTCAACCAGTCCATACCGATTATCACATCAAAACTCCCTAACTCTACTGGTATCAAATCAATCTTAAATGTTTCGCTAACCAGTTTAATTTCTCGATTCCGACATATATTATCTGCTGAAATTAATTTACCATTTGCTAATTCGAGTAAAAATTTACTATCCAAAGGCGTCAATGGACAACTTAATTTAGCACAAAAATCTCTACTCATATAGCTTCTATCCGCACCCGAATCAAATAAAACGTAAGCAGATTTATTGTCAATAAGAAATGTACCCGTAACAAGCTCCGGGTCTTCCTGTGCCTCTGCCGCATTAATATTGAAAACTCTTCCGCGGCCTTGTCCATTCGTGTTCTCCTGGTTCGGGCAATTTCTAATAATGTGTCCCGATTTTCCACATTTATAACAAACTACATTGGCATAACTTGCTCTGACACTACTTGCTCCTCCATTACTCGTTCCGACACCATTTGTTCCTTTCGTTCTATTAACCCCTGGTCCGTAGACCTCACACTTCGCTGCGCTATGACCATTTCTTTTACACTTGTTGCAAAATTTGGTGCAGAACCCCGAGTGATACTTTTCACACCTTTGGCATAGCTGCTTCTGATTGTTGTTGTTATTGCGGTTATTATTGTTGTTGGGATGATTGTTGTAGTTGATGTTGTTGTTGTTGTTGTTGTTGTTGGGCCATTTGTTGTAGTTGCGATTGATGTTGCGATTGTTGGGATAATTGTTGCGATTATTGTTGTAATTGCTGTTGTTGTTGTATTGGTGATTCTTATCACCGTTTTCCTCCCACTTTCTTTTGACTTGCTTCACATTGGCCTCTTCAGCAGTCTGTTCTTTAATTCTTTCTTCAATCTGGTTCACTAGTTTGTGAGCCATTCTACATGCCTGTTGTATGGAGGCGGGCTCGTGTGAACTTATATCTTCTTGGATTCTTTCCGGTAATCCTTTCACAAATGCGTCGATCTTCTCTTCCTCATCTTCGAATGCTCCCGGACACAATAGGCACAATTCTGTGAATCGTCTTTCGTACGTGGTAATATCAAATCCTTGGGTTCGTAACCCTCTAAGTTCTGTCTTGAGCTTATTGACCTCGGTTCTGGGACGGTATTTCTCGTTTATCAAGTGCTTGAATGCTGACCACGGTAGTGCGTACGCATCGTCTTGTCCCACTTGCTCTAGATATGTATTCCACCATGTTAACGCAGAACCTGTGAAGGTATGCGTAGCGTACTTCACTTTGTCCTCTTCAGTACACTTACTTATGGCAAACACCGATTCGACCTTCTCGGTCCACCGTTTCAATCCGATCGGTCCTTCGGTTCCATCAAATTCCAAAGGTTTGCAGGCAGTGAATTCTTTGTAGGTGCATCCTACACGATTTCCTGTACTGCTAGATCCAAGGTTATTGTTGGTATGTAGCACAGCCTGTACTGCGGCTATGTTTGAAGCTAGAAAAGTACGAAATTCCTCATCATTCATATTCACGGTGTGTCGAGTAGTCGGTGCCATTTCCTTCAAAATAGTCAAATGGAACAAGTTAATCATACAGAATATTAAGAGTAGTTAATAGTATTTCGTAGCATAATATGAACTCATTTATAAAAGCTTTTTCTTCATATTAGCGTTTTATAAGTTTAAATTCAGGTAGTACCTACCCGTTAAGTTCATAGTTAGTAGCTAATATACAATTCAACTACTACAATTCTATAAGAAAAACTGATTATAATAATATTTCGCGTTCAAACTTTTACACAATATTTTACAAACTTACAATACCGCTTATTTTACATATAGCATGAAATATAGCACACAATAAATTTGATACAAGATGGTTGTGAAGATAATTCTGGCTAGTACACAAGTCGTTCAGCAAAGGCAATAAAGACACGTAATTCATACGTCCAGAAACAAGTCATGCATTCTGGTTTTACTAGGATTACTTCCCATCCTTGGTCTTGTGGAACATAACCGTTATGGCCATTGATAAGACAGCGTGTTGTAACGTCGTCAAAGGGACGAGGGTTACGTAATGTCCAACAGTCCCGTAACAATCTAAAAACCTCATTTCTTACCCCAATTACCGACTCCGTCACTTGTGGGAATGTTTTGTTTAATAGTTGTAGCCCGATGTTCTTGTTCTCACTTTGGTGAGAAGCGAACATTACTAATTCGTAAGCATAACATGCTTCTTTATGTTGCATGTTAGCCGCTTTTTCTAAATCACGAAGTCCAATATTCGGATATATTGAGTCAAAATAATTTCTTAACCCATTGCGTAAAATAGCATTTGGGTTCCCCGCAATATATGCGTCAAAGTAAACACATCGTAACTTATGGATTTCCCAATGTGATATCCCCCATCTTTTGAACGAAAGCCTTTTATAAACCAAGGCATTCTTGGAACGTTCTTCGAATGTCTTTCAAACTGATCTCGCCTTAAATAGTTGTGCCGAAGAATTCTGACCGACTCTAGACAAGATTTCATCAATCATGGCTCCGGGTAGGTCTCTTAAAATATTGGGTTGTCTATCCATTTTGTGTTTTTTATACTGTAAAATAGACAAGAGTTAGATTCATAAAAAAAATACTTATTAATACAAGCAATTTTTACATATATCATAAAGCATAAGCACACTATATTACATCTATTACACCACACGAATATAACTATCTTATTCCGACTCGCTTGTTTCTTCTTCTTCGGTTTTGGTTCGTTTTGCCAAGTTTCTAGGGATATATGATGTTCCCCTAATACGAGCCGTCGTTTTCCACATTGGTTTAGAAAAACCTGGTGGCTTAGAGGTTCCCGGGTCATTGTTACAACTTAAGGACTTCGGGGGTTGACGATACATATAAAGTTCATCGGGGTTGGAATTAGATTTCTCTATTTTTATGCCCTTTCCCTTATTATTTTCTTTTGCCTTTTTAAATTCAGTTGGGGTAATTTCTATAACATCATCGGAATTCTCGTCGGAATCCGATTCATCGGAGAATTGGTAATCCTCCCAATATTTTGCTTCCTTGGCGGAAACACCATTGACCATAATTAACCTTGGTCGGTTGGTTGAAGATTTTCTTTTACTTAACCGTTTTATTATTTCCCCCACCGGTTCTATTTCTTCATCCGGTTCTGATTCTTCTTCCGGTTCCGACTCTTCTTCCGGTTCCTCTTCGGGAACTTGTGAATCAGTCCACGAATCATTCCAATTTACATTTGACTCTTCATTATTATTAGGTGAGTCAATGGGACTTGTTCTAGAGGTAGACATCTATCACATAATATCAAACGCGTTAAGAGATTAATATATCACATAATATTCACATGTTAAAAATATATAGTTTCCAACAAAATTTGTTAAGCAATCATTTTTCAAGTAAACACGGTCGAAGTCCAGACTCACTAATGCATCCTAACAAACTCGATAAGACACACTAATGCAAAATTCTGGTTCTCTAAGACCAACGCTCTGATACCAACTGAAATGTCCCGTTCTTATTGATTAAAAACGTTCCATATTAATTGATTTCATTGCGAGGTTTTGACCTCTATATGAGACGTTTTTCAAAGACTGCATTCATTTTTAAAACAAACCATAACCTTTATTTCATAAATAAAGGTTTAAAAAGCTTTACGTAGATTATCAAATAATGATAATCTAAAATATCCTGTTTACACACGACCATTACATAATGGTTTACAATACAAATATGTTACAACAAAATAAGTTTCTTGAATGCAGTTTTTACACAATATCATACAAGCATGGACTCCAAATCTCGTCCTTATTTAAGTATGCGACAGCGGAAGCTCTTAATAATCACCTGAGAATAAACATGCTTAAAACGTCAACAAAATTGTTGGTGAGTTATAGGTTTAACCTATATATATCAAATCATAATAATAGACCACAAGATTTCATATTTCAATACACATCCCATACATAGAGATAAAAATCATTCATATGGTGAACACCTGGTAACCGACATTAACAAGATGCATATATAAGAATATCCCCATCATTCCGGGACACCCTTCGGATATGATATAAATTTCGAAGTACTAAAGCATCCGGTACTTTGGATGGGGTTTGTTAGGCCCAATAGATCTATCTTTAGGATTCGCGTCAATTAGGGTGTCTGTTCCCTAATTCTTAGATTACCAGACTTAATAAAAAGGGGCATATTCGATTTCGATAATTCAACCATAGAATGTAGTTTCACGTACTTGTGTCTATTTTGTAAATCATTTATAAAACCTGCATGTATTCTCATCCCAAAAATATTAGATTTTAAAAGTGGGACTATAACTCACTTTCACAGATTTTTACTTCGTCGGGAAGTAAGACTTGGCCACTGGTTGATTCTCGAACCTATAACAATATATACATATATATCAAAGTATGTTCAAAATATATTTACAACACTTTTAATATATTTTGATGTTTTAAGTTTATTAAGTCAGCTGTCCTCGTTAGTAACCTACAACTAGTTGTCCACAGTTAGATGTACTGAAATAAATCGATAAATATTATCTTGAATCAATCCACGACCCAGTGTATACGTATCTCAGTATTGATCATAACTCAAACTATATATATTTTGGAATCAACCTCAACCCTGTATAGCTAACTCCAACATTCACATATAGAGTGTCTATGGTTGTTCCGAAATATATATAGATGTGTCGACATGATAGGTCGAAACATTGTATACGTGTCTATGGTATCTCAAGATTACATAATATACAATACAAGTTGATTAAGTTATGGTTGGAATAGATTTGTTACCAATTTTCACGTAGCTAAAATGAGAAAAATTATCCAATCTTGTTTTACCCATAACTTCTTCTTTTTAAATCCGTTTTGAGTGAATCAAATTGCTATGGTTTCATATTGAACTATATTTTATGAATCTAAACAGAAAAAGTATAGGTTTATAGTCAGAAAAATAAGTTACAAGTCGTTTTTGTAAAGGTAGTCATTTTAGTCGAAAGAACGACGTCTAGATGACCATTTTAGAAAACATACTTCCACTTTGAGTTTAACCATAATTTTTGGATATAGTTTCATGTTCATAATAAAAATAATTTTCTCAGAATAACAACTTTTAAATCAAAGTTTATCATAGTTTTTAATTAACTAACCCAAAACAGCCCGCGGTGTTACTACGACGGCGTAAATCCGGTTTTACGGTGTTTTTCGTGTTTCCAGGTTTTAAATCATTAAGTTAGCATATCATATAGATATAGAACATGTGTTTAGTTGATTTTAAAAGTCAAGTTAGAAGGATTAACTTTTGTTTGCGAACAAGTTTAGAATTAACTAAACTATGTTCTAGTGATTACAAGTTTAAACCTTCGAATAAGATAGCTTTATATGTATGAATTGAATGATGTTATGAACATCATTACTACCTTAAGTTCCTTGGATAAACCTACTAGAAAAGAGAAAAATGGATCTAGCTTCAACGGATCCTTGGATGGCTCGAAGTTCTTGAAGCAGAATCATGACACGAAAACAAGTTCAAGTAAGATCATCACTTGAAATAAGATTGTTATAGTTATAGAAATTGAACCAAAGTTTGAATATGATTATTAACTTGTATTAGAATGATAACCTACTGTAAGAAACAAAGATTTTTTGAGGTTGGATGATCAAGTTACAAGATTGGAAGTGAGCTAGCAAACTTGAAAGTATTCTTGATTTTATGTAACTAGAACTTGTAGAATATATGAAGAACACTTAGAACTTGAAGATAGAACTTGAGAGAGATCAATTAGATGAAGAAAATTGAAGAATGAAAGTGTTTGTAGGTGTTTTTGGTCGTTGGTGTATGGATTAGATATAAAGGATATGTAATTTTGTTTTCATGTAAATAAGTCATGAATGATTACTCATATTTTTGTAATTTTATGAGATATTTCATGCTAGTTGCCAAATGATGGTTTCCACATGTGTTATGTGACTCAAATGGGCTGCTAAGAACTGATCATTGGAGTGTATATACCAATAGTACATACATCTAAAAGCTGTGTATTGTACGAGTACGAATACGGGTGCATACGAGTAGAATTGTTGATGAAACTGAACGAGGATGTAATTGTAAGAATTTTTGTTAAGTAGAAGTATTTTGATAAGTGTATTTAAGTCTTTCAAAAGTGTATAAATACATATTAAAACACTACATGTATATACATTTTAACTGAGTCGTTAAGTCATCGTTAGTCGTTACATGTAAGTGTTGTTTTGAAACCTTTAGGTTAACGATCTTGTTAAATGTTGTTAACCCAATGTTTATAATATCAAATGAGATTTTAAATTATTATATTATCATGATATTATCATGTATGAATATCTCTTAATATGATATATATACATTAAATGTCTTTACAACGATAATCGTTACATATATGTCTCGTTTAAAAATCATTAAGTTAGTAGTCTTGTTTTTACATATGTAGTTCATTGTTAATATACTTAATGATATGTTTACTTTTCATAATCTCATGTTAACCATATGTATATCCATATATATATCGTCATGTCGTTTTTACAAGTTTTAACGTTCGTGAATCGTCGGTCAACTTGGGTGGTCAATTGTCTATATGAAACATATTTCAATTAATCAAGTCTTAACAAGTTTGATTGCTTAACATGTTGGAAACATTTAATCATGTAAATATCAATCTCAATTAATATATATAAACATGGAAAAGTTCGGGTCACTACAATCGCATGGCCTTGAAATCCAGGCGACACCCCTATAAATTCGCAGTTTGGTTGATCAAATATATATCCATCTCTCTATCTATCAAACGTGTATATATATATATATATATATATATATATATATATATATTATTTTAATTTTAATTTTAATTTTAAATTCTAATAATAAGGGTATGTTAGCGAATGTTGTAAGGGTGTAAGTCGAAATTCTGTCAGTGTAATGCTACGCTATTTTTAATCATTGTAAGTTATGTTCAACCTTTTTAATTTAATGTCTCGTAGCTAAGTTATTATTATGCTTATTTAATGCCGAAGTAATCGTGATGTTGGGCTAAATATTAAAATTGGGTAATTGGGCTTTGTACCATAATTGGGGTTTGGACAAAAGAACGACACTTGTGGAAATTAGACTATGGGCTATTAATGGGCTTTATATTAACTAAACGACACCTCGTTAATTTAATATATAGACTTATAATTTGACGTATTTATATATAACCACATACGCTTGACTGGGTACGGTGGGCGGGATATCTATAAATACCAATAATTGTTCATTTTACCGGACACGGAACTGGATTAATAGTTAATAGAATTGTTGAAACAGGGGTGGATTACATTCAAGGGTAATTGGTGTAATTGTTAACAAAGTAGTAAAACCTTGGTTTACACGCAGTCGATAACCTGGTGTATTCATTAAACAAAGTATTAAGACCTTGTTACAATTCGAATCCCCAATTAGTTGGAATATTTGAGTTCAGGAATAAGAATAATTTGACGAAGACTTCCGCATTTTATGATTATGACTGATGGACTATTATGGACAAATCCGTATGGACATATCGAATAATCCAGGACAAAGAACAATTAACCCATGGGAATAAACTAAAATCAACACGCCAAACATCATGATTACGGAAGTTTAAATAAGCATAATTTATATATTTCATATTTAATTGCACTTTTAATTATCGCACTTTTATTTATTGTCATTTTATTTAATTGCATTTTTAATTATCGTACTCTTTAATTATCGCAATTTTATTTTATCGCATTTTTATTTATCGCAATTTTATTATCGTTATTTACTTTACGCTTTAAGTTAAGTCTTTTACATATTTAATATTTTACATTAGGTTTTAACTGCAACTAAAGTTTTAAAATCGACAAACCGGTCATTAAACGGTAAAAACCCCCTTTATAATAATAATACTACTTATATATATTTTTGTATTTTTACAATTATAAGTTAAAACTAATATAGCGTTAAACTTGGCTAGAGTTCCCTGTGGACGAACCGGACTTACTAAAAACTACACTACTGTACGATTAGGTACACTGTCTATAAGTGTTGTAGCAAGGTTTAGGTATATCCACTCTATAAATAAATAAATCACTTGTGTAAAATTGTATCATATTTAATAGTATTTCCTTGTAAAAATATAAATATTTATACACCACCTCGCACACATTAAGTATTTTTGGCGCCGCTGCCGGGGACAGTCAAACGCCGGAAGCGAAACGCTATATATATATAATAAAAAAAGATTTTTAGTTTACTTTTGTAAAAATACGTTTTAAATTTTATTAAAAATTCAAAAATATAAAAAGAAAAGAAAAACAAAAATTATATATTTTTA
Organism: Rutidosis leptorrhynchoides; assembly: GCF_046630445.1. Classification (NCBI taxonomy): domain Eukaryota; kingdom Viridiplantae; phylum Streptophyta; class Magnoliopsida; order Asterales; family Asteraceae; genus Rutidosis; species Rutidosis leptorrhynchoides. Next base: position 96,798,168 of record NC_092339.1, read on the forward strand.
ATAGTTTGTTAAATATATATACAATTATAAAATTTTTATTTTTATTTAAAAATTAAGTTTTTATTTAAATTATATATATATTTTATATAAATATTTTAAAACAGAAAAAAAATTAAATATAAAATTACTCGGTCCAGTACTGTAGCAGCCCAGCATTTGGCCCGAAACCCTAGCTCATGCGACCGCATGAGCCCGAAGGCAAAAATTCATGCGATCGCATGAACGTACCTGACACGCCAGGTTTGACCTAATTCAGCATTAATTACGGAGTTTATTATTATTATTATAATTAAAACCCTAATTAGGTTTGTTTATTTAATTAATTAAGTTTAGTTTTTAGTATTTAATTTATATATTTAGTTTATTTAGTTTTAATAAATTATAAAATTAATACTTTTATAAAATAAATAATATAAAAATAATATTTTTATAAAAATTGTACTTTTTACAACTTTAAGTTTATTTTTATTTTTTGTATCTTTTTATTCGTTTTTAGCGTAATATTTATATTTTTCGCTCGTATTTAGTTTTAAGAAATAGTTTTTGCCATAGTTATTTTTAATTCTAGATTTTTAGGCTTTGCCGTAAAATCCCTTAAGTGCTTTTTCTTTAGACTAAGATTTAGGTGCTTTAGAATTTTGCGACGCCGTTTTTATAAATTTTAGTACTTTTTAAGTTATTATCGTTTTGGATATAGTATTTCTTTTAAGCTTTAATATTTTTAGACGTAACTTTTAATTTTTAGTTTTTAGTTCCTTTTTAAGTATCGACGCGCTACTTTCTTATTTTTATTTTTCGACGCCTATTATTTTTTTCGACCTTTTATTTTTCGACGTTTTTCGACGCGCTCTTTTTCCTTCTTATTTTTCGCCGCTCTAGTTTTTAGGACTTAGATTTTTCTTCTATTTCTTCTCTAAAATTTCTTTAAATTTCAACGAAAAATTATTTTAAGCGGTTGAATTAATAGACATCCAAATTTTCTGCTTCGTAGTAATAGTTGGATTTGATAGTGGCTGAGTTGTGAGCTTCCAATTTAAAGGGTTCTGGCTCCCTGCTACATCTATTGGCTATTCGAAACGTGGGAAAAAGCAGAAAAGTCTATTAATTTGATAACTTATATATTTTTTATCTTTTATAACTAATAGGATATTCAGTGAATGCTCCGAGCAAAACGTTCACCACCTTTTGTACGTTCACCACCTGTAACTCGATCAAGACATCTAGAAAATATTGTCGCCGTTGATTTTTCTTTAGAATCATCAACCAGTCGACCAAGTACTCCAATTCAAATTTTCGATAATCCATTTTTTGAACCCGACCTCACAATTGAGAACCCGGAGGATATTCAGGGACAATTCAGAGATCCTGAACCACTAATCTTTCCTCCGGAACCACCAAACATTCAAACAGAGATTGTTGAGGAACCAACCATTAAATTAGAATCCTCTAGTGATTCAGATTCAACAAATTCAATCATGGAAAATCTGGAACCTCTAAGTATGGAAGACCGAATGAGAGCTAAACGCACTGGCCAAGGTCACGCAATTACTCAACCAGACATTAATGCGCCAGATTATGAAATCAAAGGACAAATTCTACACATGGTGACTAATCAATGCCAATTTAGTGGTGCGCCGAAGGAAGATCCAAACGAACATCTTCGTACCTTTAATAGGATCTGTACTCTATTTAAAATTCGAGAAGTGGAGGATGAACAGATATATCTCATGTTATTTCCCTGGACTTTAAAGGGAGAAGCCAAAGATTGGTTAGAATCGTTACCTGAAAGGGCGATTGAAACATGGGACGTTTTAGTTGAAAATTTTCTTAAACAATTCTTTTCGGCATCTAAAGCCGTGAGACTTCAAGGAGAAATAGTTACATTCACACAAAAGCCAAATGAAACTTTATATGAAGTGTGGACCAGATTTGGAAAGTTATTGAGAGGATGTCCGCAACATGGTTTAGACACTTGTCAAATAGTACAAATATTCTACCAAGGATGCGACAGCACTACACGAAAAGACATAGATATAGCAGCTGGTGGTTCCATTATGAAGAAAACCGCAACTGACGCTTACAAAATTATTGATAACACTGCTTCCCACTCACAAGAGTGGCACCAAGAAAAAGATATCGTTAGATCATCTAAAGCAGCTAGAGCCGATTCTAGCCATGACTTAGATTTCATTTCTGCAAAGATAGATGCTGTCGAGAGATGAATGGAAAAGATGACTAAAGATATCCACTCAATACGAATTAGTTGTGAGCAGTGTGGAGGACCACATTTGACAAAAGATTGTCTCAGTATTGAACTAACAATAGAACAAAGAGAGAATGTTTCATACATAAACCAAAGGCCTGGAAATAATTATCAGAATAATTATCAACCGCCAAGGCCAATCTACAATCAAAATCAGAATTATAACCGAAATGTTCCATACAATAACCAACAAGGTCCTAGTAATCAACAAGTATCCAATAATACTTACAATCAGCAAAGACCTATTTTTTCCAAATAAACCACCACAAACCGATGATAAAAAGCCAAATTTTGAAGATATGATGTCAAAGCTAGTTGAATCTCAAACTCAGTTTTTCACATCTTAGAAACAAACCAATGAACAAAATGCTCAAGCATTTAGAAATCAACAAGCTTCTATTCAAAATCTGGAAAAAGAAGTAAGCAACCTAACAAGGTTAATAGGTGAAAGAAAACCGGGAAGTTTACCTAGTGATACAAATGCTAACCCCCGGAATGAAACAGCTAAAGCCATTACCACAAGAAGTGGTATTACACTTAAACCACCTGAAATGCCTGTAATTTCTGATGAAGCTATTCCTACTCTACAAGAACCACAATCTGAACAAGATAAGGAAAAAGAACTGGTAGTTGAAAAGGTTAATGAAGATAACACAGTTAAGGCTAAACCTTATGTTAAACCATACCAACCACCACTTCCTTACCCGAGTAAAATGAGAAAAGAACTTGAAGCCGAGCAATCTAAATTCTTGGATATGTCTAAACAAATAAATGTCAATCTTCCTTTCATTGATGTGATTTCAAGAATGCCTAGATATGCTAAATTCTTGAAAGATCTAATCACAAATAGAAAGAAAATGGAAGAACTCTCGGCTGTTACTATGAATGCTAATTGTTCTGCAGTGCTGTTGAATAAGATACCAGAAAAATTATCTGATCCAGGAAGTTTCACGATTCCATGTTTTCTGGGTAGTCTTAGTTCAATAGAAGCATTGGCAGACTTAGGTGCTAGTATAAATTTAATGCCGTATTCACTATACGTTAAACTAGACCTTGGAGAATTGAAACCAACACGAATAAGCATATAACTAGCCGATCGATCAGTAAAATATCCTAGAGGGATAATGGAAAACATGCTAGTTAAAGTTGGTACTTTAGTATTTCCAGTAGATTTTGTTATTCTGGACATGGAAGAAGATTCTCGAGTTCCTCTCATATTAGGAAGACCATTCTTAAACACGGCTAAAGCAATAATAGACGTGTTTGGTAAGAAACTGACCCTAAGTATAGAGGACGAGAGTGTTACCTTTTCTGTTGATACAGCAATGCAACAACCGCAATCTGCAGATGATACATGCTATTATATTCAAACTATAGATTCACATGCAGAATTATTAGAAGAATTTCCAGAATTACAAGGAACAGGAGAATGTTCTTTAGGAGAAGGAACTGAACAAATTGATGAAACTGAAATGTTAGCTACACTCATGGCTAATGGATACGAACCAACAACAGAAGAAATTCAAATGCTAAAAGAAGAAGACAGAAATCGATACAAATCATCGATAGAAGAACCACCGATATTAGAGTTAAAGCCACTTCCAAACCATTTGGAATACGCTTATTTACATGGTGAATCTAAATTACCTGTAATAATATCGTCTTCTCTTACTGAAAATGAAAAATCTAAACTCATTTCTGTGCTAAAAGCTCATAAACCAGCTATTGCATGGAAAATTCATGACATTAAAGGAATAAGTCCTTCGTATTGCACACATAAAATCCTTATGGAGGAAGGTCATAAAACGTAAGTGCAACACCAAAGAAGACTAAATCCAAATATGCAAGAAGTTGTTAAGAAAGAAATTATTAAACTGCTAGATGCAGTTTTAATTTATCCAATCTCTGATAGTCCATGGGTAAGCCCAGTTCAATGCGTACCTAAGAAGGGTGGCATGACTGTCATCACAAATGAGAAAAATGAGCTTATTCCTACTAGGACTGTAACAGGATGGCGTGTTTGTATTGATTATAGAAAATTAAATAACGCCACCAGAAAAGATAACTTTCCCTTACCTTTCATTGATCAAATATTGGAAAGATTAGCCGAAAATAGTTACTATTGTTTTCTTGATGGTTTTTCCGGATATTTTCAAATTCCACTAGCACCCGTAGATCAAGAGAAAACCACATTCACGTACCCTTATGGTACTTTTGCTTACAAACGCATGTCATTTGGACTTTGCAACGCCCCTGCAACCTTTCAAAGGTGCATGATGGCGATTTTTCACGACATGATAGAAGAATGCATGGAAGTTTTCATGGATGACTTTTCAGTCTTCGGTGATACTTTTGAAACATGTCTAGTTAATCTTGAACGAATGCTTATTAGATGCGAACAATCAAATCTAGTACTTAATTGGGAGAAATGCCATTTCATGGTTAAAGAAGGCATCGTTCTTGGTCATAAAATTTCAAAGGAAGGAATTGAAGTGGATAGAGCTAAAGTATATGTAATTGCTAAACTTCCACATCCCACCAATGTTAGAGGAGTTAGGAGTTGGCATGCCGGTTTTTACCGACGTTTCATAAATGATTTTTCTAAAATTGCCACTCCTATGAACAAACTCCTAGAAAAAGATGCTCCATTCATCTTTTCAGATGAATGCATCAAATCTTTTAATATTCTTAAAGAAAAACTCACTAATGCGCCGATCATGATAACTCCAAATTGGAATCTACCGTTTGAACTTATGTGCGATGCAAGTGATTTTGCAATGGGATCCGTTTTAGGACAAAGGATTGAAAATCAATTTCAACCTATTTATTATGCTAGTAAGACGTTACAAGGAGCACAAACAAATTACACAACTACTAAAAAAGAACTCCTTGCTATTGTTTTTGCTTTTGACAAATTTCGTTCATATCTCGTTCTAGCTAAAACGGTGGTCTATACCGACCATTCTTCTCTTAGATACCTCTTTTCGAAACAAGATGCCAAACCAAGATTAATCCGTTGGATCTTACTCTTACAAGAGTTCGATATTAAGATCCGAGATAAAAAGGGAGCAGAAAATCTCGCAGCTGATCATCTTTCTCGTCTTGAAAATCCCAAATTAGAAGTTCTAAATGAATCGGCCATACAAGACAACTTTCCTGATGAATATCTATTGAAGATAGATTATAATGAAATTCAATGGTTTGCAGACTATGCAAACTATTTAGTATGTGGATTCCTAGAAAAAGGATTATCGTACCAAAAACGAAAGAAATTCTTTAGTGATATAAAACACTATTTCTGGGAAGATCCACATTTGTTTAAAAGTTATCTCGATGGAATAATATGCCGATGTGTATTCGAAGATGAAGCTAGTCAAATATTAAACCAATGTCACATAGGACCAACAGGAGGGCATTATAGGCCTCAACTAACAGCAAGAAAAGTTTACGATGCTGGATTCTATTGGCCTACAATTTTCAAAGATGCACACCTTCTTTGCAAATCATGTGATGCTTGTCAAAGGGTCAGAAAAATAAGTCAACATGATGAAATGCCACAAAATGTCATTCAAGTATGTGAAGTATTTGACATTTGGGGTATTGACTTTATGTGTCCATTTCCAAAATCTCATAATAATCTCTACATTCTCGTTGCCATTGATTATGTATCTAAATGGGCGGAAGCTCCCAACTAACGATGCACGAGTTGTAGTTAACTTTTTAAAACGTCTTTTTGCTAGGTTCGGAACACCGAAAGCTTTAATAAGTGATCGGGGTACTCATTTTTGTAACAATCAACTTGCGAAAATTCTCAAAAGATATGGAGTAACTCATAAAATCTCCACTGCTTATCATCCACAAACAAGTGGACAAGTTGAAAATACCAACCGAGCATTAAAACGTATTCTAGAGAAAACCGTAGGATCAAATCCGAAGGAATGGTCCATGAAATTGGAGGATGCACTCTGGGCTTTTAGAACAGCCTACAAAACTCCAATTGGAACCACACCTTTCAAACTAGTTTACGGAAAAGCATGTCATCTTCCAGTAGAAATTGAACACAAAGCATTTTGGGCTTTGAAGACATGTAATCTTGATTTACATGAAGCCGGACGTCTACGATTAAGTCAACTAAATGAATTAGAAGAATTAAGACATGAAGCATACGAAAATTCGTTAATGTATAAAGAAAGAACGAAGAAATGGCATGATAAAAGAATCAGAAGTTCAAAAGAATTTAAAGAAAGAGACAGAGTTCTTCTTTTCAATTCACGATTCAAGCTATTTCCTGGAAAATTGAAATCAAGATGGTCTGGACCATTCATAGTCAAAAGAGTTTTCCCATACGGAACAGTAGAATTAATAAATTCAAAAGGGATTGAATTTAAGGTTAATGGTCACAGAGTTAAACATTACATACATGGTCCGATGGAAGTTGACAATGAAGTCAATCATAATTTCACCACCCAAGAAAACCCTCAAAACGAAAACATAAATATGTTATCAACAACAAATGAAAAATCAAAATTGAAAAATAAGGAGGATTCAAATTGGAGTGATGAAGAAGAATTCTTATACAAACCTCCCATTCCAAGAAACGAAAAAAAATGTGAACAAGAAGTTCAAATAGAAGTGAAAGAACCAAGAAAAGAACAACCGAAAAAGGTTTACAAACCAACTCGACTTACTAAAGCAGGAGACCCGGGTGAATTTATCATTTCTTGCTTGCTTAATGATGGTGCTGTATATAATGGACTCGCAGATTTAGGAGCAAGTGCAAATATTATGCCTCTTTCCTTATACAAAAGATTAGGTATGGGTAAATTAAAACCAACCAAAATAGGTGTTCAATCATTTGACCTAACCATTAAACACCCGGTTGGAATAGAAAATAATTTACTGGTTAACGTGGGAAGTTTGACCTTTGTTGCAAACTTCATAGTGATTAATATGGAGGAAAACCTTGATATTCCTTTAATTTTAGGTCGCCCATTTTTAGCAACCACCGAGGCGTTCATTGAAGTAAGAGAAGGTAGAATGACACTTAGGGATGGTGATAAATCGATCACCTTTGTGAACCGAAAGTTTAGATCTCCACCAATCAAAACTGTTAGACCAATAAAAACGCATAAGTGTGGGGAAGATGAAGAAACACTTAATGATGATCCGATCACAAAGAACCCCGTTGATGATACGAAATTAGATGAACCCGTTTTTAATAGTTCAACGAAGAAACTTTATAAACGGATTCACGATGCTAAGATTAAGGGAAACTTTAAGTTATGTAACCGATTACTATCCAATTTATCGCCAAAAGAAAAGGCAATGTTAGTTGAATTTGTGAAAGTTACGGAGGAAATCAACAAATGGATTGAAGCAAAAGTCAGAGATATACAAGTTGTTGATGATCCAATTGAAAATAACGTTAATCACAATCTCAGCACCACATCTAACTAAGTGTGGGGAGGTTCGAATCTTTTTAGGGTAATATGTATTTCTGTTAGAGTTAGATTTTCTGTTTTCGTGTAGTTCTCGAGAATGGAATCCGAATGATTTTTCCCTAGCAGACCCTAAAAAACTAGTCTTCTCCCCCCATTCTGAATTTTTATTTTTTTAGGTTTTACGAGATGAAGACTTCCTGTGAATTAAACCATGGTCTAATGCTACACGCTTTGATCAGTAAACATAATAATGACACCCTTCCAAGTGAATTGGTATCATTAATCAGAGGCAAATTGGACGGAGTAAGAAAAGAATCCAGGAACGAAAATAATAAGCTACATTTTGGTAAAGGAAAATCAAAATCCGCAGCGGAAAGAAGAGCACGACACCTTGAAAGATGTCACAAATGCGGAAAATAGTCACACGAAGGTAAATGTTCAAATAATCAAACATATTCAAATACCGAATTTGTTACTTTATGTAGAGATGGACCGTTCATATGTTTAGAAGAAAAATCGTTGAATGCTCGAGGTTATGCCTATGTAGCTATGGAAAACCAATTAGTCCGACTATCTTATGAGTGGGCTAAAGCAGGTCACTGAGAATTCTATCTCACAGGTAAGTATGTACAGTTTTAATTTTTATTTTATTGCTTTTAACCTTTTGATAATAAACGCTAAATTGTTAGCTATAAAGTATTAAATTGGTATTCAATAAAATTAGGTTTTGCGACAGAAATTATTGATATCATACAAAAATTTATTACATCACTGCGAAATTTACCGTTTATTCTTAAGGTATAAATATCTTTAATCAATCAACCCAAAATATTTCAGAAATTCATCAGGATTAAAACTAGGTAATATAGCCGAAATTACTTTACCGAAAAGAGGGGCGTATATTTTAGATAATATTTGATTGATTAAAATGGGATAAAAGACCAAAAGGATTTTTAATTTTATTTTTACTTTGTTTTTAAAATTAATATTAAAATAATATTGTAAACTTTTTAAAATCAATATATTTAAGTTTGTAAATATTTAAAAAAATTAATATTTTTAATATAAGTTTGCATGTATAAAAACAAAAATATAATAAAAATTTGGTGTGAATTTTTCATTTTAATAATTTGAATTTTTAATTTTATGCATTGTAAATTTAAGTTTAGTGTGAATTTAAAAACAAAAATTTACTTTATTTCACTAAGTTAAAAATTGATTTTTAAAATTCGTCGTGAGTTGAAAACTAGGTCGTTGAACTGAAATTGCTCTACCCAAGGGAGGGACGAGAACTTTTATTATCATTATTTTTAATCTTATTGAATTAAAGTATGCCAAAAACACTTAAAAAAAAGCAAAAAAGTACTGTACCCGGACTCCATGCGATCGCATGGAGTTTGGCCTATGAATCCATGCGATCGCATGGAGCTAGAAAACTGGCCAGAAACAAAAAGGTCAGTCGTGTTCTGCTCTCTCCACTCCAACACACACATACACGAACCACACTCCAAAAACCTCTCAAATTTCATCACTTTTCCACCAAAATTCACCAAATTTCTTGCTACAATCCGCTCTAAACATGAATTTGATAAGGAGTTTATCAAAAAGGGTAACAATTTCAACCCTAAACCTCTTTAAATTTAATTTTAAGTGTTCTTGAGCTATATTTTTCTTAATTTGATTTTGTTAATTTCTAGTGTAATTAGAGTTAAATTGTTAGTATTTTATGCATGTATAACTTAGATTGATGCTATTTAACATAATTTGAAGCCAAAAACTTCAAAATTTTTAGGAATCTAGGGTTTGTGTTCTTGAGCAATTTGGGGTTTTTTGATATAAACAGATTATGAGCCGGCTGTCACCTCAGGATCACTACGTCCCAACCCGACCCGCTTACTATCCTCCACACCAGCCCGAGATGAGACCACCATATACTCTCTACGATCCTAACCAGGCCTACCAGTACACCTATCACCAACCATGGAACCCGGACGATGACATGAACTGGAACCCCTATCCAGATTGATATAGTTCCGTTGGTGATTTCTATGATTTTTATTTATTTATGTTTAAACATATGATATTGTGATACATTAATGTATTGTTTAATATTTTTATTATTTGGTACTAATATTTCATATTTGATTTGAAAGTGGGATTTTAAGTTCCATTTCAAATTACCATGCATGTTTATATTTGTATGTATGTATATTGTCAATTGTACACAACAGGGTAAAACAGCGCATTTTCAAAGACTGGCATTAAGTTCAGCAAAAGCTACTAATTTTGACGACAAAATGAAAAATAAATGTGATGTAACAACAAGACGGAATGAACAAATGATGTGCACCATTTATCATTCAGCAAACAAACGCTAATATGTTTGGAAACTTTGGTAAAATTTAATCATTTTTCTACGCTAAACACCCTCAATAATTTAAATTATTACTGATTTCTTGAAAATGAGGGCATTGCAAGATCTTAAGTGTGGAAAGGGGTTAAATTCTTTCGAATTTTTAAAATTTTAAATTTAAATACTTTGTTACCATTAGAAATACTAGTAACGCAGTAGTTGTATTAGAATCTAGTGCTCTCTGATAATAAAGAACAGCCCTAGTCTTATATACTGACTCAATTCTAGTAAAAATTTTCAAATTAAATGAACTCAAAATCATGTTTATATATATTTATGAACGATAAAACTAGGTGTTAACACCGAAATTATTGTTACCTCGGAAAGGACATAAATTGAGAAACAACCTAAAATGTTAGAATTCATTTAAAATGAAATAGAGGACAATAAAAAGGCAAAGAAAGGAAAATAAAAGCCAAGTGTGGGAAAAATTACCAAGCTTTTTAAAATATATATCACATATTTTGTACAAAGATACATTTGTTTTGGACAAAATTAACCATTTTACCTGATTTATTGTAATACTTTTGAAAGAAAGATGGATCTACACGATGAATCAATTCCATCATTAAAAGGAAGTAAAGTCTTTCGAAAAAGACACGCGCTTCTTGATTTAGGTCAGGAAGTTGTCGTCCAGACCAGTTGTAGAGTCTACGAAAAGCCTTGAAAAGTTTTCTCAAAAATCAGCTGGAAATCCACGGACCTCAGCATCAAACAGGGTCACCAAGTGGTCAGACTTATCCTAACCATGAGAGGATCTGTCTCGTAAAATGGGGAGGACACCGTGCAAATTAGCTTGATAAGACTAATGAATCAGATCTCCAGAAAAGGATAATCTCCTTAAAGATTAAAATCAGCTTTTAAGCCTGATATTACTCAATCCTAGAGATTGACCTTAAAGATTGAGAATTACAAACTCATGGAATTCGATGATATCTAAACTCGAGCTTGAACGAGAAAATATTTTGATCAAAATTACAAACCGATTTGTTTTCTGAAAACCCATTTTTAATGCGTTCATTACCATTGAACGTAAAATCCTAGGAATTCACCTTGAATTCATTAGGTCACCTGAACCAAATCGGGTGTCAACCGTAAGAACGGTGGTTGCATAGCATGGTCAAAGACAGGACCTTGTGCCAGACCGAAAAACTAAAGGGTGAGCTTTACTATTGATCCTACAAAGGATAGTAATTGCATCCGACACGTTATAGACCATAATTAAAAGCATGTCAGGGGACATTGCCTTAACAGTTGCTTGTTCAACGCTTTCCTTTACAACCGGATGGTAGTTTACCGAAAGGTAATATACGGAGCAAGTATACTGGACGTGTTGCTTTCCCAATACAAGGTTAGCAAGTGGGTGACACAAAACCGCAAGTTTTGAGCTAAAATTTTCAAATCTGAAACCCACTAAACCCACAAAAACAATTTGCAAACACCGGTGATGGGTTATTCCGGAAAACTTATCTAGGGTAAAAGTTAGATTGAATTTTCAAAAGATCAAATGTTTTCATAAAGATCCAATTTCCTTAAGGATCTAAATTTTCATAGTCATGTGGGACTGTAAACCACATCGTTACTAACATTGTTCATACCGCCGTATAGAAATCACTGATGTACAAAGTGTGAAGAGTAAAGAAGTGATTCTAGTATATTTTTATTTCAAGACTATATTTCTTGAGGACAAGCAACGCTCAAGTGTGGGAATATTTGATAATGCTAAAAACGAACATATATTTCATAGCATTATCCCTCAAGAAAGACAAGCTTTTAGTTGCAATTGTTCTATTTACAAGTGATATTCGTTTAAATAATAAAAGGTGAAGACAAAAGACAGATTCGACGAATTGAAGACGCAAACGACCAAAAAGTTCAAAAGTACAAAATACAATCAAAGTGGTTCCAATTATTGATGAGAAACATCTCAAAATTACAAGAGTACAAGATACGAAACGCAAAGTACAAGATATTAAATTGTACGCAAGGACGTTCGAAAAACCGGAACTGGGACCAGAGTCAACTCTCAACGCTCGACGCAACGGACTAAAAATTACAAGTCAGCTATGCACATGAATATAATATAATATATAATTAATTCTTAAAATTAATATATATATATATATATATATATATATATATATATATATATATATATATATATATATATATATATATATATATATATTATATTATAAACGTCGGCAAACAAGAAAACAAACTCATGTGAGCTGATACCTACCTCCATGCGATCGCATGGCCTATAGGCTTATTTTCCATGCGATCGCATGGCCCTGAAATCCAGGCGACACCCCTATAAATTCACAGTTTGGTTGATCAAATATATATCCATCTCTCTATCTATCAAACGTATATATATATATATATATATATATATATATATATATATATATATATATATATTATTTTAATTTTAATTTTAAATTCTAATAATAAGGGTATGTTAGCGAATGTTGTAAGGGTGTAAGTCGAAATTCTGTCCGTGTAACGCTACGCTATTTTTAATCATTGTAAGTTATGTTCAACCTTTTTAATTTAATGTCTCGTAGCTAAGTTATTATTATGCTTATTTAATGCCGAAGTAATCGTGATGTTGGGATAAATATTAAAATTGGGTAATTGGGCTTTGTACCATAATTGGGGTTTGGACAAAAGAACGAAACTTGTGGAAATTAGACTATGGGCTATTAATGGGCTTTATATTAACTAAACGACACCTCGTTAATTTAATATATAGACTTATAATTTGACCTATTTATATATAACCACATACGCTTGACTGGGTACGGTGGGCGGGATATCTATAAATACCAATAATTGTTCATTTTACCGGACACGGAACTGGATTAATAGTTAATAGAATTGTTGAAACAGGGGTGGATTACATTCAAGGGTAATTGGTGTAATTGTTAACAAAGTAGTAAAACCTTGGTTTACACGCAGTCGATAACCTGGTGTATTCATTAAACAAAGTATTAAGACCTTGTTACAATTCGAATCCCCAATTAGTTGGAATATTTGACTTCGGGAATAAGAATAATTTGACGAAGACTTTCGCATTTTATGATTATGACTGATGGACTATTATGGACAAATCTGTATGGACATATCGAATAATCCATGACAAAGAACAATTAACCTATGGGAATAAACTAAAATCAACACGTCAAACATCATGATTACGGAAGTTTAAATAAGCATAATTTATATATTTCATATTTAATTGCACTTTTAATTATCGCACTTTTATTTATTGTCATTTTATTTAATTGCATTTTTAACTATCGTACTCTTTAATTATCGCAATTTTATTTTATCGCACTTTTATTTATCGCAATTTCATTATCGTTATTTACTTTACGCTTTAAGTTAAGTCTTTTACATATTTAATATTTTACATTAGGTTTTAACTGCAACTAAAGTTTTAAAATCGACAAACCGGTCATTAAACGGTAAAAACCCCCTTTATAATAATAATACTACTTATATATATTTTTGTATTTTTACAATTATAAGTTAAAACTAATATAGCGTTAAACTTGGCTAGAGTTCCCTGTGGACGAACCGAACTTACTAAAAACTACACTACTATACGATTAGGTACACTGCTTATAAGTGTTGTAGCAAGGTTTAGGTATATCCACTCTATAAATAAATAAATCACTTGTGTAAAATTGTATCGTATTTAATAGTATTTCCTTGTAAAAATATAACTATTTTATACACCACGTCGCACACATCACTTTACCCACTAATCCATATATTCTCCAACATTCAATCCACTGCAGCTCCTTTAATTCTGCACACTCAACACGTGTTGCACAATTTGAAGATGAATCAAGCGCATGGCTATGTGTTGGTCCAGGCTCAAAAAAACAAAAAATATTCACTGAGTCTAAACGAAAGGTGAAGGAGTTGGAAGATAAAGCATTGAAGATGAGAGAGGCTTGGTGAAACGACCTCGACTCATAACCAAAAAACGACAAACTTTTATTTATTTATTTTTTTTAGATCCCACTATGGGATCCCATCATCCCACTATGGGATCAGGTTCTGATCAAATTTCTTAAAAATCACCTTTGATCCCATTCCGGGATCTTTTAATCTCATTCCGGGATCAGGCCCTGACATGGTAGTTTTCAACTAAGTTAACACTTGTGACCCGTTTGACTATCAACGCATAACAACTGCTTTCCAACCTGTTTTAATCGTCATGCTCCTATAAATTTACAAGCAAAACAAGTTTCAGTACACACTGTAGAGACCCGTCCTAATCCATCCGGACAACGTCCATATCGATTATAAACGATTCACAACAGTTGATTACATCACGAGGTACTTGACCTATATATGATACATTTTACAGACATTGCATTCGTTTTAAAAGTCAGTCTTTCTTTACATCAAAAGTTGACGGCATGCAAACCATTTCATAATATATCTAAACTATAAATGACTTGATATTATTCTTGACGAACTCAATGACTCAAATGCAACGTCTTTTGAAATATGTCATGAATGACTCCAAGTAATATCTCTAAGATGAGCAAATCCACAGCGGAAAATTTGTGTCATACCTGAGAATAAACATGCTTTAAAGTGTCAACCAAAAGGTTGGTGAGTTCATTAGTTTAACATAAATAATCATTTCATAATTTTAATAGACCACAATATTTCATATTTCCATTTCTCATAAACATACGTCCCATGCATAGAGACAAAAATATCATTCATATGGATTGAACACCTGGTAATCGACATTCACAATATACATATAAGAATATCCCCATCATTCCGGGATCCTCCTTCGGACATGATATAATTTTCGAAGTACTAAAGCATCCGGTACTTTGGATGAGGCTTGTTGGGCCCGATAGATCTATCTTTAGGATTCGCGTCAATTAGAGTGTCTGTTCCCTAATTCTTAGATTACCAGACTATAAAGGGGCATATTCGGTTTAATAATCCAGCCATAGAATGTAATTTCGATACTTGTGTCTATTTCGTAAAACATTTATAAAATCAACGCATGTATTCTCAGCCCAAAAACATAAAGGGTAAAAAGGCAAATGAAACTCACTTAATGTATTTTGTAGTAAAAATACATATGACCATATTGAACAAGTGCAGGGTTGGCCTCGGATTCACGAACCTATAACATTTGTATATATATTAAAACGTATAATCGTAATCGAACAAATATATATATCATTATTAGTGATATAATTTTTATATTAGTAACTTTTATATTTTATTATTAATATATATTAATTTTATATAAAAATATAAATTTTGTTATGTCATATGTTAAATATTATATATATATATATATATATATATATATATATATATATATATATATATATATATATATATATATATATATATATATATATATATATATATATATATATATATATATATATATCATTTGTTTGTTAAAAATAGTAATTATAACAATACTAGAATAATATTAGCAGTGTTTATAATGATAATACTGATAATAATGATAATACTAATATTAATAAAAAATAATGATAACGTTACTAAGCATAATCATAATAATAACAATAATAATACCTAAATGATAAGATTAATAATAACATTATTAATACTTAAAAAAATATACTAATGATAATGACGTCTTTAATACTTATAAATATAACTATGACATTAGTAATAATAATTATAATTATAATCATAATATTAATTAAAAACACGCATAATAATAATAATAATAATAATAATAATAATAATAATAATTATTATTATTATTATTATTATTATTATTATTATTATTATTATTATTATTATTATTATTATTATTATTATTATTATATTGGTGATACTAATAATTGTAATGATAATACTAGTACTATTAGTAATACCTTTAATAATAATAACACTAGTATAATAACAATTTATATTCAATATTATAACTTTAATAACTAATAATAATAATCATAACAATAATGATAATAATGATAATAATAATATTAGAGATAATAAACCACATAATAATAATAAAAAATAATGAAAATAGATAAACTACCTCATTAAGCTCTTAAAAAAAATGTGGCTGTACAGGATTCGAACCCAGGTCCCTCATTTACACAAACCACGACACAACCAACCGTTCCAACTTACTTTTCTGAAATATTGTATCTCGTTTTTAAATATAACCCTTTCTGTTTATCTATCATCATCATCCTCATAATCAAACAATCAGAGAACCAAAAGAAAATCAAATCGTGAATTATAATATGGATTAAGGCTTGAAATTAAGATATAAATAACCTGAGTTAGTAAATTAAATCAAATAGAAATGAAAAAAAATATAAAATAAAAAAAACTCAGCTGTCGCTGAAAAGAAAAAAAAATGAAGAACAATAAATCGATTTTTGAGATTGAGATGTTTTGGAACTTCGATACCTTCATGAAATATTTTCTAATTCGCCATTACAACAATCTGGAACTAACAATTTAACTGGAAACAACGTATAACTCACGAATTCGAAGGAAGAACAAACGGTTGACTTTTTCAATCATAAACTTTGACTCACAAATTTGGATTAGACATGACGAATTGGAATTTCAAAATTTACAGAAAGTTTGTTCGAAAGGTTCCTAACAAAACAGTATTATCACATTTTGTGATTGATTTTGAAACCGAGATTTAAAAAAAAAAAGTACACGAACAGAGTGATATATCTGTTCTTCTTTTATTTCTGAATAAATTTTGATAATTTAGGGATGATTAAATTGATAATTGATAGGTGATGAAAGAAGTGATTTAGTTTTCTAAAATCACGGATCAATGTTACTGGTTTAATATCCAATTCAGTCGACATAATATTCGATCAGTACAAGAATTATATAAAAAAAATAAAGAGAGAAACCCATAACTAACTGATTTTGTTTGTTTGCAATGATCTTATTCGATTTTTTTAGATAGAAAACAAAAACTAGTACACAATGAATTTGACAAAAGCAGATTCCAACATGTATATATCTGATTCTATATAATTCGCATAAAATAACTAATATTAATAAATAATTAAGTATATTAATAATAATAATCCTAATAATAATAATAATGATAAATATTAATGATAATAATAATAAATTTATTAGTGATAATAATATTATTAGTAATAATAATAATAATATGATGTTATTAATAACAATAATAATAATCTTTAATAAGTTTAATATTAATTAATGATAATGATAGTAATAATAAAATGTTAATAATAATAAAAGGTATTAGTTCCTAATAATAATATCAGTTAATAATTCTTAATAATAATAATAATAATATCTAATAAAAAAAATATAACAAGTTACGTGTATTCTATTTCATATTAGAATAATGATATAGATATTAATGTTAATATCAATAAAGGTAATCATAACTTTTTAATACAGATATTGATATTAATATTAATAGTAAAAATGAAAGTAATATTAATATTACCATAATAACTATAATTTAATTATAATTAAACTTATTTATTATTACATATTATTGATTATGTAGTATATATATATTTACACTAAATATTTAATACACAACATGGATTTTACATACATACATACATATATATATATATATATATATATATATATATATATATATATATATATATACTTTGATAACAACTTAATAATTCTAAATTTTAATTTGCATTTTCAAATTCTTAATTAGTTAAGGTGTAGTTTATTATTTCAAATTATTATATACATTTACATTTACATTTATATACATATTTATTACAAACAATTGTTCGTGAATCGTCGAGCATAGTCAAAGGTCAAATGATTACATGAACACAGTTCAAAATTTTTTGAGACTTCAATATTATAGACTTTGCTTATTGTGTCGAAATCATATGAAATTAAGTTTAAATTTGGTCGGAAATTCCCGGGTCATCACAGTACCTACCCGTTAAAGAAATTTCGTCCCGAAATTTGAGTGAGGTGGTCATTGCTAACAATAAAAATGTTTTCATGACAAATGTGAGTTGATAAATTGATTTTTATCATCATTGAGTAATATGGATAAAAATAATTCGATTATTCGAAAAGTACAAATGAAGTTATCACAAAAGAGTGAGATGAACAAATGAAGTTTCGTTTTAACTTTTGACGTTGTCTTGGTTGAATTTCGGAATTCAAGGGATTTAAAGAAAATCTTAGAAATCTAAAAGATTTAATTCTTCGGCGAGTAAGGAAATTAAGATCTCTATAATTAAATGCGACCATCTGCCTAGATTACTCTCTCTGATATTTCCATTATAAATTAAACTCTTCCATTCCATTATTCTCACCATTCCTATATTTTCTTTCTTAGTTCATACATCCAAAAGATTGTGAAAATGCTTAATCCAGTTCTAACCCTTGATATTTTCTAATTATCATTTCTGTCATCCTTCTTTTTAATCTTCCACCAGAAGAATCTGTCTACTTTTACTATTACCTTGGGTTGATACTATTCTTAATTCTACCGTGTCTCTATATTGCCATTCGTATTAATATTCATGGTTTGTAACCTCCGTGTTGTTATTGGGCTTTATATATTCTCTTATATTTCAGAGTCCATGCTTCCATCTTCTATAATCATCGTCATTCACAGTTAATGCTCTCTTTTATTTGTTACGATTTATACCCCCTTTCTCTTTCGGAGCTTCATGCTTTTGTTTTCTTGTCGCAAGTAATGGTCCAGAATTCATAGATATGGAGTTTCGAATAATTATAGTATTCTAAGTATGAAGGAATGTATTAGCACGATTTGATTTATCAAATTACCAGAGTCACTGAGAATTGAACTATCAATAATATACTTTCTTGATATGTTCAGAAATTAAGCAGAATGAATGAGTTATATAACATGGCACATGATGACGTTATGATCCGTGAATCATCATGTCCCATTAGAAACTCGGCATGACTTACTGTAATATAATCACGTTGATCAAGTGTCATTATATTATACTAACTCATGCATCAGTTCCCAACACTACTTCAAAAACATTCATATTTTAAGCTTGAAAGTTTACAGAATATAGAAACTAACAATTTCTATATGATGTAACACTTATAGTACGAAGAGATTATTGATTTCAGATAAGAATAGTTATAAAAATATCTTCAGAAATATGGAGGATATTTATAATGAAAGATACGATAATATCTCGGAATATCTAAGATCAGAGGATGATAGAAACTATTATCTGCAAGGGTTTAGAGTAAGGAGCAAGATATTTACTAAAGACTTTAGCAGAAATTGAATCATTTGGATTCTTTAAAGTCAAACTTATTCTTTGTGATTTGTCCACGGCTTTCTTCCTAGTTTCGCATAATCTGCTTTTCGGTACTAAATTTTCTATTGAATGTTTCCAATATAATGATACATAGGAAGCACGAGGAGGTATATAATTTCGGACGAGAATATTTATGACAATATCCTCAGAAATATCGAAGATATTGATGATGATATTTTGGAATTTCTAAGTTCGATGGTTGATGGAGAAAGATTTTTCGCAAGATTTTAACATGACTTCGGAGCAAGATATTCTATAAAGATTTCAACGGATCCAGAATTACCTGAATCCTTTGAATATAGGGTTTGGTCCTTGTATTTGTCCTTGGTCTCCTTCATGGTTAGCTCAATCTGTTTTTCAATACCCAATTTTCTATCGAGCGTTCCTAACACTCCTTTCTTTATCATCAAACTTTTGGTCGTTTAGACCATCTACCATTTTTTTTCTGTTTCCTCTGCATTTAATGCTATGATATCTGAATCATCGGTTATTAATCCGAGGTGGTTTCAGGAAAATTGTATTTTTAGATGATTAAACGCTGATGGTAATATGGTGGAATATGAAAGGTTCCCTGGTAACAATAAAAGAGCACGCATATATATCAACATTATAATAAGGTTGTTTCGTACGAAAAGTCGAAGTTGTCTAGCTGGAGCTGTGACAAAACTGGCTATCTCGAACAGCAGATGCAAAGTTATTTTCGGTAATAATAACGCTAAAGGAATTAGCACAGCTACGTGTTAAACGTTTACTTAGTTGCCGAGAGTTTCTCAGGTGAAAAGTTATATGCATCAATCTTTTTTTCCGTAGATGAAATGCGGTTGGTTCATTCTCTCGATTGAGGTATTTTCAAGAATTACGAAAGGTTTGTACACAGATTGTAATCGTCAAGATACAAATGAGGTTTTAGGGTAAAATCAAGTGGCAAACTTGAAGATTTGTTTAGTTTCATATGTTATAATCAATATTTTAATTCATTTTAATTGTCCAATGTTGGTAGTCCTCGATTGATAGTCCACAGTTAGCAATTCAACAATTCATATATAATTTAATATATAATATTCGAATTAATTAATACGTATCGTGACCCGTATTCATCTCAGACTCGATCACAACTCAAACTATATAAATTATTGTAGAACCAACCTCAACCCTGTATAGAGAACTCGATCATTACTGCATATAGAGTGTCTATGGTGATTCCAAATAATATATATAGATGCGTCGATATGATATGTCAAAACCTTGTATACGTGTCCTGATATTTAAAGTGCGTAAAATAAATAACAGAAAATAAATGACGATAAATAAAATTGCAAGAATTTAAATTGCGATAAATAAATTGCGATAAATAAAGTGTAATCAATTAGCTGGGAACAATTAGCTAGGAACAGTTAGCGTGGATTCTTAACAAAATTTCTCATAGTTAATTTGTTTGTTTCTAACAAATTTTATTTTGTCAAATGTTTCCTTCATTATGCCACTTGATTTTTGATAAATCAAAATCCAAATATGAAATTGGATGAATATGGTTATTCTGGGGTAAACGGATTTGTATATCGGTGCACATGAGTAGGATAGTAAACGATTGTTGACTTAGCTTCGAAGAATGTACAGTGTAACTTATTAATGTGAAATCTGAATATTCCTCGGGTATTACCTACCCGTTAAAATATTTTCACCATTAACAGTTTGTACGAAAGAATTTTTAATTACAATCTTTATGAAACAATATGTATACATATATATTTCCTTCAGACGTAATCATGGATTTAATGAGTCAATGTGATATTAAACTCATTAGATTTATAGCTAGGACTAGAGTACATAATCTCTAAAACATTAGAGATTACATAATCGCCATGATGGACGAAGATAGTTTATGTAGAACGATTCGGAGAACGATGATTATGCTTGAGGTATAAATTGCGAGGTTGAGACGTGTGATGATGTTGTTGTTGTTGGTACTGGTTATGCTGCTGGTGCTGCTGATGGTAGTACTGTTGCTGTCGGTGCTACAAGTGTTGTTGGTGCTGAGGTTGGTGATGATGTTGGTGTAGTAAGTATAGCTTGTAAATCACGCACCATTCTTGTCAGGGTTTCTATCCTACCCTCTATCATTTCTATCCATCCACTCATCTGATTCGATAGATCTTGATTATTAATTCGAAGTTCCCTAACTTCTTCTAATATTCCCCTTCGATTGGTATTTGGAAGTAGAGGTTGAATATTTTCTGAAATTGCAGTAAAGCGACCTTCGAGGTGGAAAACTTTAGCAAGAAGGGTGAATACAGTGTTGCGTATAGGTTCACCAGTGAGTACATCGTTTTCCCCGATGTTAGGAGGTAAGTTTGGTTCGCAGTAGGGCTCGCCTTCTTCATTTCTCCATCGAGTGAGTAAGTCTCGGACCCACCCCCATCTCCTCCAGAAAGAAAAATAACTAAATGGTTGAGGAACTTCTGGTTCATTGACTTCGGAGTCTGCTTCAATATACATCTCGAAATCGCTTCCGAAACTAATGGAATCTAAGCTAGGTGTAGGATCCATCTCTCACGATCAGTTAAAGGGTTTTGATATGAAATGATTTTCGAATATCGAATGATATTCTAATTATATATAGAATATCTATACATACTTCCAAAGATCCCGTGAATTACGGAGAAAATTAAAGAAATGTGTCAGATAAAGTCTACAGTGACAGATACGCTAAGATATGGATTAGTAATTATGCTAAGATATGAATTTTGTCTATACACTATTCATGCAATCATTGCAGTAAGATGTGTCTAGACTAAGAATGATAAGCAGGTAATATCATAAGGATGATAAATTGATTATTTCCGACAAAAAAAGATAAGCAAAATTTTTGACATGCAGACACGGTCGAAGTCCAGACTCACTAATGCATCCTAACGAATTATCAGCTAAACACACTAATGCAGACCCAGTTTGCTAATACCACCGCTCTGATACCAACTGTAGAGACCCGTCCTAATCCATCCGGACAACGTCCATATCGATTATAAATGATTCATAACAGTTGATTACATCACGAGGTACTTGACCTCTATATGATACATTTTACAAACATTGCATTCTTTTTAAAAGACAGTCTTTCTTTACATCGAAAGTTGACGGCATGCAAACCATTTCATAATATATCTAAACTATAAATGACTTAATATTATTCTTGACGAACTCAATGACTCGAATGCAACGTCTTTTGAAATATGTCATGAATGACTCCAAGTAATATCTCTAAGATGAGCAAATGCACAGCGGAAAATTTCTGTCATACCTGAGAATAAACATGCTTTAAAGTGTTAACCAAAAGGTTGGTGAGTTCATTAGTTTAACATAAATAATCATTTCATAATTTTAATAGACCACAATATTTCATATTTCCATTTCTCATAAACATACGTCCCATGCATAGAGACAAAAATATCATTCATATGGATTGAACACCTGAAAATCGACATTCACAATATACATATAAGAATATCCCCATCATTCTGGGATCCTCCTTCGGACATGATATAATTTTCTAAGTACTAAAGCATCCGGTACTTTGGATGGGGCTTGTTGGGCTCGATAGATCTATCTTTAGGATTCGCGTCAATTAGGGTGTCTGTTCTCTAATTCTTAGATTACCAGACTATAAAGGGGCATATTCGGTTTAATAATCCAGCCATAGAATGTAATTTTGATACTTGTGTCTATTTCGTAAAACATTTATAAAATCAACGCATGTATTCTCAGCCCACAAATATAAAGGGTAAAAAGGCAAATGAAACTCACTTAATGTATTTTGTAGTAAAAATACATATGACCATATTGAACAAGTGCAGGGTTGGCCTCGGATTCACGAACCTATAACATTTGTATATATATTAAAACGTATAATCGTAATCGAACAAATATATATATCATTATTAGTGATATAATTTTTATATTAGTAATTTTTATTATTAATATATATTAATTTTATATAAAAATATAAATTTTGTTATGTCATATGTTAAATATTATATATATATATATATATATATATATATATATATATATATATATATTTCATTAGTTTGTTAAAAATAGTAATTATAACAATACTAGAATAATATTAGCAGTGTTTATAATGATAATACTGATAATAATGATAATACTAATATTAATAAAAATAATGATAACGTTACTAAGCATAATCATAATAATAACAATAATAATACCTAAATGATAAGATTAATAATAACATTATTAATACTTAAAAAAATATACTAATGATAATGACGTCTTTAATACTTATAAATATAACTATGACATTAGTAATAATAATTATAATTATAATCATAATATTAATTAAAAATACACATAATAATAATAATAATAATAATAATAATAATAATAATAATAATAATAATAATAATAATAATTATATTGGTGATACTAATAATTGTAATGATAATACTAGTACTATTAGTAATACCTTTAATAATAATAACACTAGTATAATAACAATTTATATTCAATATTATAACTTTAATAACTAATAATAATAATCATAACAATAATGATAATAATCATAATAATAATAATATTAGAGATAATAAACCACATAATAATAATAAAATAATGAAAATAGATAAACTACCTCATTAAGCTCTTAAAAAAAATGTGGATGTACAGGATTCGAACCCAGGTCCCTCATTTACACAAACCACGACACAACCAACCGTTCCAACTTACTTTTCTGAAATATTGTATCTTGTTTTTAAATATAACCCTTTCTGTTTATCTATCATCATCATCCTCATAATCAAACAATCAGAGAACCAAAAGAAAATCAAACCGTGAATTATAATATGGATTAAGGCTTGAAATTAAGTTATAAATAACCTGAGTTAGTAAATTAAATCAAATAAAAACGAAAAAAATATAAAATAAAAAACTCAGCTGTCGCTGAAAAGAAAAAAAAATGAAGAACAATAAATCGATTTTTGAGATTGAGATGTTTTGGAACTTCGATACCTTCATGAAATATTTTCTAAATCGCCATTACAACAATCTGGAACTAACAATTTAGCTAGAAACAACGTATAACTCACGAATTCGAAGGGAGAACAAATGGTTGACTTTTTCAATCATAAACTTTGACTCACAAATTTGAATTAGACATGACGAATTGGAATTTCAAAATTTACAGAAAGTTTGTTCGAAAGGTTCCTAACAAAACTGTATTATCACATTTTGTGATTGATTTTGAAACCGAGATTTAAAAAAAAAAAAAGAACACGAACAGAGTGATATGTATTTTCTTCTTTTATTTCTGAATAAATTTTGATAATTTAGGGATGATTAAATTGATAATTGATAGGTGATGAAAGAAGTGATTTAGTTTTCTAAAATCACGGATCAATGTTACTGGTTTAATATCCAATTCAGTCGACACAATATTCGATCAGTACTAGAATTATATATAAAAAAAATAAATAAAGAGAGAAACCCATAACTAACTGATTTTGTTTGTTTGCAATGATCTTATTCGATTTTTTTAGATAGAAAACAAAAACTAGTACACAGTGAATTTGACAAAAGCAGATTCCAACATGTATATATCTGATTCTATATAATTCGCATAATATAACTAATATCAATAAATAATTAAGTATATTAATAATAATAATCCTAATAACAATAATGATAAATATTAATGATAATAATAATAAATTTATTAGTGATAATAATATTATTAGTAATAATAATAATAATAATATGATGTTATTAATAACAATAATAATAATCTTTAATAAGTTTAATATTAATTAATGATAATGATAGTAATAATAAAATGTTAATAATAATAAAAGGTATTAGTTCCTAATAATAATATCAGTTAATAATTCTTAATAATAATAATAATAATATCTAATTAAAAAAATATAACAAGTTACGTGTATTCTATTTCATATTAGAATAATGATATAGATAATACTGATATAGATATTAATGTTAATATCAATAAAGGTAATCATAACTTTTTAATACAGATATTGATATTAATATTAATAGTAAAAATGATAGTAATATTAATATTACCATAATAACTATAATTTAATTATAATTAAACTTATTTATTATTACATATTATTGATTATGTAGTATATATATATTTACACTAAATATTTAATACACAACATGGATTTTACATATATATATATATATATATATATATATATATATATATATATATATATATATATATATATATATATATATATATATATATATATATATATATATATATATATATATATATATATATATATATATATATATATATATATATATATATATATATATATATATATATACTTTTATAACAACTTAATAATTCTAAATATTAATTTGCATTTTCAAATTCTTAATTAGTTAAGGTGTAGTTTATTATTTCAAATTATTATATACATTTACATTTACATTTATATACATATTTATTTACAAATAATTGTTCGTGAATCGTCGAGCATAGTCAAAGGTCAAATGATTACATGAACACAGTTCAAAATTTTTGAGACTTCAATATTATAGACTTTGCTTATCGTGTCGAAATCATATGAAATTAAGTTTAAATTTGGTCGGAAATTCCCGGGTCATCACACACACCAAAGTGCATTTTTACTTATAGAATGACCCATTACAAAAGAGAGTGATTATCTTGACCCAAAAGATTAAAACGACTATTGACATAAGTACTAGAGTGTGTTCTTGGGGATATCTTCCCAACATTCATCATGTACACAAAATAAGCGCAAAAGCTTCAAATCTATCCAAAAGCACAAACAAGGCATCTCTAATGATCATTCAAACGATTCCACTTGCTTACCTTTGTCTTGCCCAATTCCTACAAAATGTTAAATTACAACAGAGTAAGCGAAACGCTTAGTGAATACAATATGTGCATACATGTTAACAACATTTATATAGATAAACAATTATTCGCATACCACCATCATTTAAATCATACAACACACATATGGTTCCCGATGCATTCCCAACGTGAACCGAGAACCCTACCATCAAACCAACCATCACAATGGGCATGTGTCTACCATGGATCCCGATGCGTTCCCAACGTGAACCAAGATCCTGCCCGATGCATTCCCAACGTGAACCGAGCCCTCATACCAATCATATTACAAACAACCGCATACCAATACAAATCTTATTAACATGTAAACACACATTGTACTCACCTTAGATTCCAAGCAAGCAAAATCAACAAACACTTCTAAAAAGTCTCTAACAATCTTCTAAGCACAAGTTACCTAGTAACAAGCATATACATACACATATATCACAATATATTCAAATTACAATTAACTAGTACCAATCAAGTCTGGGGTTTTCTTTAAAGACCCACAAGACCCATTTTGACACCTTCTTAAACAAGAACACAAAACTTACAAATTGTAAGCTTTAAATCTTACTACTACACATACAAGTCTTTGACTTGTATAAAACTTCTTACTTAATCAACCATTTCTTACACAAATGAATACTTAGATTTTGACCCAAAACAATCTTATAACTTACTAGCTTAATTTTGACTAGTTCATCTTCTTCACAACCCCATTTTTTCTCAAACCTTAGCCCTAATTTGAATTAGGGTTTTTAAGAAATCAAAACCTTGATTTCTAACAACAACAACACCATTTAAGTCATAAATTTCAAAATTAAAGAGTTAATTGTTCATACCTCAGGTTAGGGTTAGAAAACCCCCAAATTTCATGAAGAAGATGAGGAATCAAGAGTTCTAGTAGTGTTAGAAGGTATTAAGGATGCTAGTGATCAACAAAAACCAAGTTGCATGGAAGAAAATCAAAGGATTTGATGCCCTCATCCCAAATTCGCCATCACCTCTTCTCTCTAAACTCTTCCTCTAAATTTTCTGCATTTTTGGTGAGAATGAGATGCAGCTCACTTTTTATCTAAGTGGGTTTTAATGCAATTTTACCCTTTTGCCCTCCTCCACTTAAAGTCTTGCAAGTTAGGCCCCTTTCTTGCAACTAAAGTCCTTTTCTTAACATTGTTACATAATTAAATAATAAATAATAATAGATTAATACCTTAAATAATTTGAGGTCTTACAACTCTCCCCCACTTAAATCGGATCGCGTCCTCGTGATCCAAGCTTGGTGGCTAGATGGGAAGTATTTAATCATAAATTCCTCCGTCTCCCAAGTATGCTCCAAATCTTTTCCATATCTCCATTTAACCTTGTAGGACTTAATCGGCTTGTTCTTAACCATTCACATTTGCTCATCTACTATATCTACCAAATCTTCCACAAATCCCAATTTATCATTTACCTCAACTTCTTCTAATGGCATAATTGTGGATTGTGCGGTTAAGCATTTTCTCAAGTGAGATACATGAAAAGTATTATGAATCCCCGAATGCTTCTCGGGCAATTCCAAACGGTAAGCTACTTCACCCACTCTTTCTAGGATTTTGAAGGGTCCGATATAACGAGGACTTAGTTTACCCCTCTTTCGAAATCGAATAATTCCTTTCCAAGGCGATACTTTAAGCATTACCATGTCACCTTCCTTAAACTCTATTGACCGTCTCTTTGTATCCGCGTTGGATTTTTGTCTATCTTGAGCCATTTTTAAGCGTTCTCGGATAGTCTCAATCTTCTCGTTAGTTTTCATAACAAGTTCAGTCCCACCAATCTCTTGTTCACCAATTTCACCCCAACAAATCGGGGTGCGACATTTTCTCCCATATAACATCTCATACGGAGGCATACCAATACTAGTGTGATAACTATTATTATATGAGAACTCCGCTAGAGGAAGATACATATCCCAACTTCCACCAAAGTCTATTGATCACGCTCGCAACATATCTTTCAATGTTTGGATGGTTATCTCACTTTGGCCATCGGTTTGCGGGTGGAAAGCGGTACTTAATTTCAATTTCGTACCCATTTCTTCTTGAAACTTCCTCCAAAATCGAGAAGTAAACCGTGTGTCTCTATCCGACACTATAGAAACGGGAACACCATGTCGAGCTATCACTTCTTTAAGGAAAAGCGTAGCTAAGGTTTCGGACGACGAAGTTTCTCGAATCGGGAGAAATAATGCACTCTTTGTCAACCAATCTACAATCACCCAAATGGTATCATATTGTGTTCTAGCCGTTTTGGGTAACTTTGTAATGAAATCCATAGTAATATGCTCCCACTTCCATTTAGGAATTTCAAGTGGTTGCAATTTCCCGTATGGTTTTTGGTGTTCGGCCTTTACTTGTAAACAAGTAATACATTGCTCAACATATTTAACTATGTCACGTTTCATCCCCGGCCACCAATAATCTTCTTTCAAGTCATGGTACATTTTGGTGGCACCCGGATGAATTGAATACTTTGATTTATGAGCTTCTTCAAGTAGCATTTATCGGTATTCGCCCATCTTTGGCACCCACACTCTTCCATTAAAAGACAACAACCCATGTGGACCTAATTTAATGGATTCTATTTGTCCCTTAATTTGTTCTTCATGTTTGTTATGAACGAAAGCTTCAACTTGAATTTCACCAAGCTTTTTAAGGAATTCATTTGTTATGACCATACGTAAAGATTCTACTCGTATCCCCGGGTATTGATTCTTTCGACTCAAGGCGTCTGCTACAACATTAGCTTTACCCGGATGATAAAGTATCTCACAATCATAATCCTTTAAGAGATCCAACCACCTCCGTTGTCGGTTATTCAAATCTCTTTGGTAGAAAAGGTACTTCAAACTCTTGTGGTCCGTATAAATTGTACATTTAATGCCATACAAGTAATGACGCCAAATTTTAAAAGCATGAACCACCGCCGCTAGCTCAAGATCATGTATAGGATAGTTCTTTTCATGCTCCTTTAATTGCCTTGAAGCATATGCAATAACACTTCCTTTTTGCATCAAGACACAACCAAGACCGTTAATCGATGTATCACAATAAACGGTCATATCTTCGGTTCCTTCCAGTAATACCAACACCGGAGCATGACTTAGCTTATGCTTTAACAATTAAAAGGCTACTTCTTGGTCATTACCCCAATCGAACTTTACATTCTTTCATGTCAACTTTGTCAACGGAGAAGCAATTTTAGAGAAATCTTGAATAAACCATCGATAATAACAGGCTAATCCAAGAAAACTGCGAATCTCCGTAGGTGTAGTCGGTCGATCCCATTTTTCGATCGCTTCGGTTTTCTCTGGATCAACTTGTATACCCTTCTCGTTCACGATATGGCCAAGGAATTGCACTTCCCTTAACCAAAACTCGCACTTTAAAAATTTAGCATATAACTTCTCTCTACGCAACGTCTCTAAAACTTCCTTCAAGTGTTGCCCGTGTTCTTTCATACCCTTTAAATAGACAAGGATATCATCAATAAACACAATCACCGATTTGTCTAACATGGGACGACATATTCGATTCATAAGGTCCATGAATGCCGCGGGCGCATTCGTAAGACCAAAAGGCATCACAACGAACTCAAAATGCCCATACCGAGTTCTAAACGCCGTCTTCGAAATATCATCTTTATGGATTCTTAATTGATGGTACCCCGACCTCAAATCAATCTTCGAAAAATATTTAGCACCTTGAAGTTGATCAAATAGGTCGTCAATTCTTGGTAAAGCATAACGGTTCTTTATTGTAACTTTGTTCAATTCTCTATAATCAATGCACATTCTCATGCTACCATCATTCTTCTTTATAAATAGTACCGGTGCTCCCCACGGTGAATTACTTAGACGAATGAACCCTTTATCCAATAATTCTTGAAGTTGACTCATTAGTTCTTGCATTTCAGTTGGCGCTAAGCGATAGGGAGTCTTAGCAATAGGTGCAGCACCCGAAATCAACTCTATGCGAAATTCTACTTGTCTTTCAGGAGGAACACCCGGAAGATCATCCGGAAACACATCTTTATAGTCCCTAACTACCGGGAGATCTTCGATAAACTTTGATTCTTTTCGAGAGTCAACAACATGAGCAAAAAAAGCTGCACAACCACTAGACACAAGACGACGTGCACGAGCATAAGTGCATATAGAAGCGGGCCGTCGCTGTCCTTCTCCTTGAATAATTACTTCTTCCCCACTTGGGGTTTTCACCCGGATAATCTTTTCATCACACACGATATTAGCTCCATATCGACTGAGCCAATCCATTCCTATGATCACATCAAACTCACCCATAGTCATGGGGATTAGGTCAACTGTAACCAACTTAGAATAAATATCAATATTACAATTTTTGTATACGCCTACTACTAACTTACGTTTATCATCCGCTATTTCTACTTCTAGTGGAGATTTAAGGCTTAGCAATGACTTATTTAAACAAGGAGCAAACCTAATAGCAACAAATGAGTGGTCTGCTCCAGAATCAAATAACACTTTAGCAGGTTTGGAATTTACAAGAAAGGTACCTGCTACTACTTCTGATGACCTTCGAGCTTCATCCACAGTCATTTGAAAAGACCTACTCTTTGGCGTACCCGCCGACTTTTCTAACCTTCTTATCACCTCCTTCCGTTGCTCTTCCTTTCTCTCGGACTCGGATAACTTAGGACAATAGGCCTTTCGATGCCCTTCATCATGACAATTGAAACAAATAGTAGCTTTAGGAATAGTAGACTTACAATCCCTTGAAATGTGGCCCGGTTTACCACGTGTGAAACACACTTGACCTAGGTTACCACCTCCGCCTTTCCTCCCTTCATTACCTTTTGTCTTTTTATTAGACGAACCACTTTGTTCAAACTTCCTCTTCGAGTTGAAATTTTCCTTCTTATACGTTATCGCACCCTTCTTAACAAGTTCATTTTCAACATCCCTCGCGGCATCAAACAAATCAGGGAAAGAACGAAATTGAGATATAATTAGCCTCTCTCTAATCTCTTCACGCAATAAACCATGAAACAATCTACATTTCCCCATTTCATCATTAATATACTCATAATTGAATTGAAGTCGATCTATAAAGTGAACTCGAAATGTATTCAAGTCCATGCTCCCTTGATGAGTATTTTGGAGTTCAGACTTCAATCGTCCCACTTCGGCCTCTGATCGGAAATTTTTGAAAAATTCACGCTTGAATTCTCCCCAAGTCAACCTCTCCGCGTAGTCATTCCCTTGTATCACAAGAAGATCATCCCACCATCTTTGAGCAACACCCCTTAACATACACACTCTAAACGTAGTTTTCAAGTCCTCAGGACATCGTGTTATCCTAAAGCAACCCTCAATATCAGAAATCCATCGAGTGTTCTTGATGGGATTGAGGTCTCCCTCATAAGTGGGTGGATTGCTAAGTTTGAAGTCTTTTAAGCCATAAGGCCTTGAAGTAACAATCTCATGATTCACAGTTTGCCTCCCTTCTGCCCTTAAATTACCTGCTTCATTTAAAAGTTGGGGCATTCACTTATCGAATTCCTCTTTAATCATCGAGGCGATAGAAGAGTGGATAGCCTCTTCTATAGTTCCCTTAATTTGCTTGTGATGAACGGGGAGAAATTATGGAGAGCCAACCCTATTTGGGTCTTTAAGTCATTATCGTCATCGGAATAAACCGTCTCATAGCTAGGGCTATGTACACGTTCCGTATCTTGAAGGGTTTGGCTTCCCTCATCATTATGGGTCGAGCCACGATTCTCTTCATTCGTTGCCATACTGAAAATTGAAAACTAATTAGTTGTCGGTAATTCTCATAACCTCTACACATATGCAATCCTCCTAGTTATGCCATGTCCCTTCGTTCGGTACCCGACATATCATGTTTGTGTGACAAGTGCAGGATTGTAATAGTGGTGATCAGGCACTATTACAAGCACACACTTTATCACCTTCGCACAATATATAAAGTACTTTACATGAAGTTGGATGATATTCACGTAATTAAACAAATTTACACACACAAGCTCATATAAACAAGTATCACAAGGCATGTCATCACTTTGCATTCGGTCCCACATATATTGCACATAACAGTTAAATTGCCTACGGTTTAAGTCTAGGAAACCTATTCTACCATAAGCTCCTAGATCCCTTAAACAACGCTCCGATACCACATGAAACGACCTCGACTCATAACCAAAAAACGACAAACTTTTTTTTTTTTAGATCCCACTATGGGATCCCATCATCCCACTATGGGATCAGGTTCTGATCAAATTTCTTAAAAATCACCTTTGATCCCATTCCAGGATCTTTTAATCCCATTCCGGGATCATGAAAGGACCCGTTCATATACATTATAAACGATTCACAATAGTTGATTACATTGCGAGGTATTTGACCTCTATATGATACATTTTACAAACATTGCATTCATTTTTAAAAGACAAACTTTCTTTACAGCGAAAATTGACAGACATGCATACCATTTCATAATATCCACTATGCAATTATAAATTGATTTAATAATAATCTTTGATGAACTCAATGACTCGAATGCAACGTTCTTCGAAATATGCTATGAAAGACTCCAAGTAATATCTTTAAAATGAGCAAATGCACAGCGGAAGATTTCTTTAACACCTGAGAATAAACATGCTTTAAAGTGTCAACCAAAAGGTTGGTGAGTTCATTAGTTTATCATAATCATTTATTTCCATCATTTTAATAGACCACAAGAATTTCATTTCCATTTCTCATAAATATACGTCCCATGCATAGAGACAAAAATAATCATTCATATGGTGAACACCTGGTAACCGACATTAACTAGATACATATAAGAATATCCCCTATCATTCCGGGATCCTCCTTCGGACATGATATAAATTTCGAAGTACCAAAGCATCCGGTACTTTGGATGGGGTTTGTTAGGCCCAATAGATCTATCTTTAGGATTCGCGTCAATTAGGGTGTCTGTTCCCTAATTCTTAGATTACCAGACTTTAATAAAAAGGAGCATATTCGATTTCGATAATTCAACCATAGAATGTAGTTTCAATTACTTGTGTCTATATCGTCAAACATTTATAAAGCAGCGCATGTATTCTCAGTCTCAAAAATATATATTGCAAAAGAATTTAAAAAGGGAGCAAATGAAACTCACCATACTGTATTTCGTAGTAAAAATACATATAACATCATTGAATAAGTGCAAGGTTGGCCTCGGATTCACGAACCTAAATTAATTATATATATTTATGTGTTGGTCAATATTTGTCTAACAAATTAGGTCAAGTCATAGTGTACCACAATTCTAATGCTCGAGACTAATATGCAAAAGTCAACAAAAGTAAATTTGACTCAAAATAATTTCCAAAAATCTATACATGATTAATATATAGTTAAATATCATCGTTTTATATTTTTAAATATTTTTAAAAGATTTATTAGAGTAAATAATATAATTTATTTATTAATAAATAAAATTTTATATTAAATTTATATAATAAAATATACTTTTATATATATTAATTAATAAAATTTATAGGGTTCATTTAATATCATAAAGATAATATGATAGGTATTATTAAAGTAAGTTATTACACGTAGTAAAATATGTTTGTATTACATATTTATTTGATAAAATAATATCTATAATGATAGTAAGTAAAAGTTGTATTATTTTGTAATAATAATTATTATTATAAAAATATCAATATTTATAATTATTAAGATGACATTATGATAAAACGATAATTCTAATTATGATAACTTTAATATTTACGATAATTTTTAATATTATCTTTAAAATAATAATTCTATTTAAAATAATAATAATAATAATAATAATAATGATATTTTATAGTAACAATGACATTTCTATTAAAATGATAATTTTTGTTAAAATGATAGTTCTACTACTAACGATACTTTTAATAATAATAGTAATGATAAAAATAATAAGAACGATAATTTTATCTAAATCAATATCTTATAATATTTTAATTTCATCATGATACTCTTACTCATTATTTCCTAATCGTTTCGTTTAATAGCTTTTAATCGTCTTTTATATCGTGTTCATAATAATGATAATAATAGTAATCAAAATAATTAGGTGTTACAAATATTTGTTTTAATTACACTAATATTAATAATGATAGTTACTATAACATTATTAACGATAATACTAATAATTATCTTAATGATAATATAGTAATAGTAATAATAATAATAACAATAACAATAACCATTTTTAAATAATGATATATATATTAATAATGATAATAATAATAATAATAATAATAATAATAATAATAATAATAATAATAATAATAATAATAATAATAATAATAATAATAATTATAACTTTAACGATAGTAATAATAAAAAAAATAACAATTTTTAATGATAAATCCCTTTTATTGATAAAGATAATAATAATGATAATAATAAGATAAAACTAGAACGACAATAAAAATGACGATAATAATAATCATTTTTAATAAAAATATCGAAAATTCAATTGATTATAACTTCTAATCCGTTCATCGAAACCATTCGATATCTAAAGGAAAAGTTCTTTTTTTTCGCTAGCTTTCCAAGGACATGCATATCTTATACCTTATCTCAACCGCAAGTGTAACTAATTCAAGATTCAACCTAACCTGTCTAAGGGCAATATCAAAAGTACAAGCATGCATAATCCTAAATACTCGAGCACTAGTCAGGGATACACTATTAGTATGTAAAAGTTAAATTATGAGTACTCATGTATCAATATTGAGATTCAATATTGCAGGAAAGGTACGTAGATGCAACGGAAATGATAAACACTATATTGACCTCACGAGCATACCCATGAACCATACTCAATCACCTCCATAGCTATAACCCATAATTTCCTTAATCCTATCCTACTCGAAAAACAATTTCGAAATCACTTGGACAACACTCCGTCGTAATATTTTATGTATACTAATAATATCTTGAAATAATACGGAGTAAATATATATATGTAAATCGATTGAGAGAGTTTAGAGAAAAATATTTTCAAGTTTCTATGAAATAATGAAACCTATTGAATTCTATTTATAATAGATTTTTGAATTATTAAAGTGAATTATTAAAGTATGAATTATTAAAGTGAATTATTAAAGTATGAATTATTAAAGTAAATTATTAAAGTATGAATTATTAAAGTGAATTATTAAAGTATGAATTATTAAAGTGAATTATTAAAGTATGAATTATTAAAGTGAATTATTAAAGTTAAAGTAAAGTAAAAATAAAGTGAAGGTAAAGTTTAAGTATAGTAAAAGTATAAAACTATGTACGTATAATACGCGTATAAATATATATAATATTAATTTAAATCGTTATATATATTTAATAAAATAAAATATAAATATCGTTATCTTTATCATACTAGTTAAGTAATGAGTTGTCAAAAGTGGTTCTAGATATTTATAAAAGTTATATACGTTTTAATAATAAAGTTCTTTTTAAACTGAAAACGATTTTGTACGTTTGAAACTAAATAGATCAATCGAATCTTTATGAGATTCAATCTTCCACTATCCTTTGTCTAGTTCTCAATGATTGACAATTTGTTCTTATTTATAAATCACTTTACCAATTTCCGAATTTTGTTAAAATGGAAATATTTCTCAAATCAACGTGGGCCTTTCAACAGAGACTTGTAATCATAATTCAATATATCTGATAATTCAATTATTTGATCTTATCTTCTAATTCCATTGATAAACATTTTGAAACAGATACAATCATATAAAGTATTTAATCTAATATTTTGTTTACGTTTCAAGTTATAATATATATACACATATACATATATAATCATATTCGTTTAATGATTCGTGAATCGTTGGAACTTGGTTGAAGTTGAATGAATGTATGAACATAGTTTAAAATTCTTGAAATTTAACTTAACAAATATTGTTTATCGTGTCGGAAACATATAAAGATTAAAGTTTAAATTTGGTTGGAAATTTTCGGGTTGTCACAGTACCTACCCGTTAAAGAAATTTCGTCCCGAAATTTGA
Source organism: Rutidosis leptorrhynchoides (assembly GCF_046630445.1). NCBI lineage: Eukaryota > Viridiplantae > Streptophyta > Magnoliopsida > Asterales > Asteraceae > Rutidosis > Rutidosis leptorrhynchoides. The sequence continues at coordinate 96,834,658 of NC_092339.1, forward strand.
GTGGAAAGGTTGTGAATGATAATAAGTATGTTTTCATGATGCATACGGGCTGAAAATTAGAGTTTATCCTTAGCGAATAATTTGGATAAACAATCCATTTATATGAAGAGTACGAATGAAGCTAACATAGAAGAGTGAAATGAGTAAGTGTAGATTCATCTTATCATTTGACGTAGATATGATTGATTACCAGATTTCAAGGGATTTGAAGAAAATCTTCTTAATAAGATTTGACTCTCCGGTAATCAAGGGAATTAGGATCCGCTTTAAATGCGATCGTCCATTTTAATTGTTCTGTCAGAAATTTTCTTATAAATTCACCTCCTTCGTTTCCTTACAACTCATACCTTCTGTTGATGCATTTTATGCAAGTCCCTAGACATCTACCCATGTCCATTGCAGGTACAACAGTTTACAGGCCACCATGATTGCTCGTTATTATCATATTCGTGTTTGTATGTGGTTACAGGAACTGCAGGAACGAGATTTAGATGTTTTACTATGTTAGACTTAGTCAGATGTACGAGTGAAGCCTCACTAGTACGGCTGACAGGCTCATACGCACGGTTGATGTTGAGCTAAGTCACAATTACAACCTAAATGAGAAGACACAAGTGAGTGATCACCCGTACGGCTGATGAAGCTAACTCGTACGTGTGATGAATGAATTGTATGGGTGAGTCAACAGCAGGGGTATATAAAGTCTTATGTTCTTCATTTTAGGTTAAGCCTCTCATTTGTTACACACACTCAGATCTAGTGAGCTTCTCCGATTCTCTCTCAGTCCAAATCACCCAGGTGGTGAATAATAGCTCTAGGTATTGATCTAATCAAACTTGATTTAGTTATGGTTTGACTAAATTAATCAAAAAAAACTTAACCTATTCACTAGAGGGTTTGATTCACTTATTCCGCCATTGTGTGAGTTAAATCTATTGATTTCTAAGTTCCTAGTCATGTTTCATCACCTTCTATTCTTTCCCCCTCAACTCATATTTTAAAGTATTCATCAATATGCTCCATCCAGTTCTGATTCTCGATATACTTCTAACTTTCATATCGGTCATTCTTCTTTTTCATCTAACACCGGAAGAATCTATTTACTTCTACTATACTCTTGGGTTTATAGTGTTTCTAGTTCTCCCGTGTCTTTATATTGCTATATGCATCGATATATATGGTTTATAATTTCTGGTTTGTCGTTGGACTTTATATGTTCCCTTATATTTCAAAGTCTCTGCTTCTGTCTTCTATAATCATTATCATTCACAGTTAATGCTCTCTTTTATTTGCTGCAATTTATACCCCAATTTCTATTTCGGAGTTTTGTCCTTTCGTTTCTTCTTCTTGCGATTAAGCACCGCTTGTAATGGTCCAGAATTCACAGATATGAATTTCGGAATGAACATTGTTAATGTTCTGGGAAGGAAATTGTGATGCCATGATCTTGACTTGTCAAATTACTAGAATACCTTGGAAAAGACCGAATCATCAAGAAATATTTTCTTGATATTTTAGAGGTTAAATAGAATACAAGAGTCGTATAACATGGCACATGATGATGTTATGATCTGTGAATCATCACATTCCATTTAGAAACTCAGCATGACTTACTGTAATATAATCACATTGATCAAGTGTCATTATATTATACTAATTCATGCTTCAGTTCCCAACACTACTTCAAAATATTCCTATTTTAAACTTGAATGTTTCAGAATTTAGAAACTAAAATAGTTTCTTTTATGATGTAATACAGATAGCGCGAAGAGGTAAATGATTTCAAATAAGAAAAATCAAGAAAATATCTTCAGAAATATGGAGGATATTTATAATGAAAGATATGATGATATTTTAGAATTTCTAATATCAGAGGATGATGAAGAATATTGTCCGCAGGGGTTTAGAGTCAGGAGCAAGGTATTCGTTAATGACTTCAGTAGGTACTGAATCATTTGGATCCTTTGAAGTCAGGTTCAGTCTTTGTAATTTGTCCATAGCCTCCTTCCTACTTTGCTCAATCCGTTTTCCAGTTCCAAAACTTCTCTTTTTCTGCGCTTTGCCAGCACACTTCATCATTATCATCAAGCTTTTATCGTTTAAAGTCGTTTATAGTTTTTACTGCTTCATCAACATTTTTTCCATTTTCGGAGAACCAATTCGTAGTTCGGAGTATTTTTCAGAAACTTCACATTCAAATTAAGTCCAGAAGATAGACGTTATATATACACATATAACTGTTGGCGTAGACATGCTGCGAGATTTCAAAATACTGATTGCTAATTCCCATTGATTCGTATGGCAATTCTCATTACAAGATGCGAATGAGTAAATGATGGGGTTTCAATGAATAATTATAATGACTTTTTGGAGAGGCTAAAGTCAAAGGGTAATGAAGTCAAAGGGAGCAAATGAAACTCACCATACTGTATTTCGTAGTAACAATACATATAACGTCATTGAACAAGTGCAAGATTGGCCTTGGATTCACGAACCTAAATTAATTATATATATTTATGTGTTGGTCAATATTTGTCTAACAAATTAGGTCAAGTCATAGTGTACCACAATTCTAATGCTCGAGACTAATATGCAAAAGTCAACAAAAGTAAATTTGACTCAAAATAATTTCCAAAAATCTATACATGATTAATATATAGTTTAAATATCGTCGTTTTATATTTTTAAATATTTTTAAAAGATTTATTAGAGTAAATAATATAATTTATTTATTAATAAATAAAATTTTATATTAAATTTATATAATAAAATATACTTTTATATATATTAAGTAATAAAATTTATAGGGTTCATTTAATATCATAAAGATAATATGATAGGTATTATTAAAGTAAGTTATTACACGTAGGAAAATATGTTTGTATTACATATTTATAGGAATATCGAGTTTAGGGAAAACATATTCATGATGATTTTGTTCTACCACCATCAATAAGGTCTTCCGAGGAAGACCGAACCTTAGCATCATCCTTATACACGCTTCTTTTATCAACATAATCGGAATCTTTATATGTCATATAATCAGGACTAATCAGATCATGAGTACCTTCCGATTCTACACGTTCACCATGATCAACATGTTCATCCTTGTCAATTGATTCAACCGGAGCACCATGATCAATATTATCACCCTTCTTACTAACTGATTCAACAGGCATACCATGATCAATATGTATGCCCTAAGCTTGTACTTGAACCCCTTGTATATCTTGACGTTGAACATCCGAGATAGATTCTTCACCATCGCTGCCAATTATACGATTACATAGTACCCTGGATGCTGTTTGCGAAACTTTATTCTTAGTATTCCCACCAGAACTTTTGCCCATGACTTGGATTCAAGACAGCCATAACCAAGGTTGAAAAAGACGCGAGACGGGGCCGAAACGGTAGCGACCTCAAAACGTCGCAACGAAAAAAAGGGGTCGAGACGGGGTCGAAACGGAATATCTTCTATTATTTATTAGTAAGGTAAATATTATTATCATCATAACTAACATTTATATTTATGTTATTTAAGTTATATATGGTCAGTTATACCGCCTGAATTATATTTCTGTAATCTAACTTTTATTAACTTCACTAACATTTATATTTATGTTATTTAAGTTATATATGGTCGGTTATACCACCTAAATTATATTTCTGTAATCTAACTTTTATTAACTTCACTAACATTTATATTTATGTTATTTAAGTTATACATGGTCAGTTATACCGCCTAAATTATATTTCTGTAATCTAACTCTTATTAACTTCACTAACATTTATATTTATGTTATCTAACATTTATATACAATTAATCATTATTTATTTCATGCATACTAATGTTTATTCTTAATTTTATTATTTATGCATAATATGTTTATTCTCTTAATCTTCGTATTTATACTAAACGTATTTATACTAAATGTATTTTATAGTAATCATATTTATACTAATAAAATTCTTTTATTAAAATTATTATTAATATAACGAGTACATAACAGTCGTTAACGTCAACTAACGACGTTACAACGGTCATGTATACATAACGGTTGTTAATGTCAACTGACGACGTTACAACGACTATATTTTTCAAATATGAAATAAACATCTCCGTTTTTCACATTTTCAAAAATCAATCTTCATTTTCTCAGATTACCACTCTCAAAAAGTTTTTGTAAAGATGATTCACACAAGGATGATTTTTCCTATTGTATTGGTCATATTAACTATCATCATTGTTGCTAATATACCACCGGGTGAACCCATATTCTATCCTGCCCTTGTGGTTTTATTATTTGTAATCATACCATTATTTTGTTGTTTGCTACTTATGAATTTAAAATGATTCTAATTTCATGTTGTTAGAAATTGATTATGATCTATGTTGTTCATCTTTCAGAAAATAGAAAATGACAAACTTATCAAAGCTTGAGTTTGATGCCCTAGACGTATCGGGAACAAACTACACATCATGGGTCATGGACGTAGAAATAAATCTTGGATCATTGGGTATTCTAGAAACTTTAAAAGAAAACAATACTTGTTCTAATCAAGATAAATTAAAATCAATTGCTTTTATTCGTAAACATATTGATATCACCTTAAAACATATGTATCTCACTATCAAAGATCCACATGTTTTATGGGAAAGTATCAAGAGTAGATTTGATAATCAAAAGGAAATATTACTCCCAGCTGCGAGGGAAGAATGGAGAAATCTAAGGTTTCAAGACTTTAAAAAGGTAAGTGAATACAGCTCGGCCATGTTCAAGATCTGTTCAAAGCTTCAATTCTGTGGTCAAGAAATAAGTGATGCTGATATGATGGAGAAAAATTTCTCCACAATGCATTCTGCAAACATAACTATACAAGAAAATTTCAGATTGCAGAATTACAAAAATTTTTCAAAACTTCAAACTTATCTCTTAGTTGCAGAAGTGAATAAAGAATTACTGATGAAGAATCAAGAATCTCGTCCTACGGGTACGCTAGCATTTCCTGAAGCTAATGCTATTAACAATAATAATAATAAAAAAGAAATGCACCTGGACGAGGACGTGGGCGAGGTCGTGATCATATTGGCCAAAACCATCATCATGGAAATTACCATAACAATAATAAAAATCATGACTATGTTCGAAATCACCCTTATGGTAATGGTTGTGGTGGTGGTCGTGGTCGTAATGGTTACGGTGGTCGTGGTCGTGGACAAAGAAATAATAATCCACAAAATTATAAATTTCAACCACCATACAATCCCATAAATCATAATGTCGAAGGAATCTCTTCAAAGAATATTGAAGATTCTTGTTATCGATGTGGTAAAATTGGACATTGGTCTAAAAACTATCGAACAAATCAATATTCTGTTAATCAATATCAAGAATCCCTAAAGGAAAAAGGAAAAGAGGCAAACCTTGTGGATGACCTTGATACAAAAATCACTGAGCCAACAAGTGACTACTTTAATGAATAAATTTCCTATTATATGTCCATATCAAATAAATGGATGTAGATTTACGATCTATACCATATCTACTTTACTATATGTTTCCTTATTATGTACTTTCGTTTATAACATATTTTGAATGTAATATATTGATGAATTATGTACTCATTATTTGTTTCTCATATTTTGAAGTTCATGATGTACACTACTGGAGTGCAAAATCAGTCAAATGGTGGGGATCTTTGTATTGCAGAGAGTGGTACCATACACACTATACTCAAATCTAAAAAATATTTCACTGATTTTAAAGCAACAGAAGGAACGGTACATACTATATCGGGTCCTGCGAATTTAATAAAAGGAATGGGAAAGGCAAAATTCATGTTACCAAATGGTACAAATTTTCTGATAAAAAATGCCTTATTTTCTCCCATGTCAAAGAGAAATTTGTTAAGCTTCTCTGACATATACCAAAATGGATATGATTATCAGTCAGTGACTATAGAAAATGATAAATATTTAAGTATCACTGACAAGAAGCATGTGATTGAAAAACTATCAAGACTTAGTTCTGGTTTACATTATATATATATAAATGTACCAGAAGCACACATGGTAGTTAATGAAAAGGCATGTGATCCAGTAATGATCAATTTGTGGCATGAAAGATTAGGCCACCCAGAATCAACAATGATGAAAAAAATAATTCAAAATACACATAGACATCCATTGATGGATCAAAATATCCCTCATGATGCACTTATTCCATGTACATCATGCTCACTTGGAAAATTGATAATAAGACCATCACCTCTTAAGGTTGAAAAAGAATCACCAATGTTTCTTGAAAGAATTCAAGGTGATATATGTGGACCAATTCATTCACCATGTGGACCATTTAGATATTTCATGGTCCTAATAGACGCATCTAGTAGATGGTCTCATGTTTGTCTATTATCAAGTCGAAATGTTGCATTTGCAAAATTTCTTGCTCAAATTATTAAATTAAGAGCACATTTTCCTGATTATACTATTAAAAGGGTGAGATTGGATAATGCTGGTGAGTTTACATCTCAAGCATTTAATGATTTTTACATGTCTATTGGAATTGTTGTTGAACATCCTGTTGCCCATGTGCATACACAAAATGGTTTAGCCGAATCACTAATCAAACGATTGCAGTTAATAGCTAGACCATTGATAATGAGAACAAAACTCCCAGTATCTGTATGGGGTCATGCAATTTTACATGCTGCATCATTAATTCGCATTAGACCAAGTGCAAGTCATACATATTCTCCCTTGCAACTTGCTTTTGGCCATCAGCCAAATATTTTCCACCTTAGAACATTTAGTTGTGCAGTTTATGTTCCTATCGCACCACCACAACGCACTAAAATGGGTCCTCAAAGAAGGATGGGAATATATTGTAGTGACCCGAACTTTTCCATGTTTATATTTATATATTAAATGAAATTGTTATTTACATGATTAAGTGTTTCCAACATGTTAAGCAATCAAACTTGTTAAGACTTGATTAATTGAAATAGGTTTCATATAGACAATTGACCACCCAAGTTGACCGGTGATTCACGAACGTTAAAACTTGTAAAAACTATATGATGACATATATATGGTTATATATATATTTAACATTATATTATGATAAGTAAAAATATCATTAAGTATATTAACAATGAACTTCATTTGTAAAAACAAGACTACTAACTTAATGATTTTGAAACGAGACATATATGTAACGATTATCGTTGTAACGACATTTAATGTGTATATATATATCATATTAAGAGATATTCGTACATCATAATATCATGATAATATAATAATTTAAAATCTCATTTGATATTATAAATATTGGGTTAACAACATTTAACAAAATCGTTAACCTAAGGGTTTCAAAACAACACTTACATGTAACGACTAACGATGACTTAACGACTCAGTTAAAATGTATATACATGTAGTGTTTTAATATGTATTCATACACTTTTGAAAGACTTCAAGACACTTATCAAAATACTTCTACTTAACAAAAATTCTTACAATTACATCCTCGTTCAGTTTCATCAACAATTCTACTCGTATGCACCCGTATTCGTACTCGTACAATACACAGCTTTTAGATGTATGTACTATTGGTATATACACTCTAATGATCAGCTCTTAGAAGCCCATGTGAGTCACCTAACACATGTGGGAACCATCATTTGGCAACTAGCATGAAATATCTCATAAAATTACAAAAATATGAGTAATCATTCATGACTTATTTACATGAAAACAAAATTACATATCCTTTATATCTAATCCATACACCAACGACCAAAAACACCTAAAAACACTTTCATTCTTCAATTTTATTCATCTAATTGATCTCTCTCAAGTTTTATCTTCAAGTTCTAAGTGTTCTTCATAAATTCTACAAGTTCTAGTTTCATAAAATCAAGAATACTTCCAAGTTTGCTAGCTTACTTCCAATCTTGTAGAGTGATCATCCAACCTCAAGAAATCTTTCTTATTTATGGTAAGATATCTTTCTAATATAAGGTAATACTAATATTCAAACTTTGATTCAATTTCTATAACTATAACAATCTTATTTCGAGTGGAAATCATACTTGAACTTGTTTTTGTGTCATGATTTTACTTCAAGAACTTTCAAGCCATCCAAGATCCTTTGAAGCTAGATCCATTTGTTTCTTTTCCAGTAGGTTTATCCACAAAACTTGAGGTAGTAACGATGTTCATAACATCATTCAATTCATACATATAAAGCTATCTTATTCGACGGTTTAAACTTGAAATCACTAGAACATAGTTTAGTTAATTCTAAACTTGTTCGCAAACAAAAGTTAATCCTTCTAACTTGACTTTTAAAATCAACTAAACACATGTTCTATATCTATATGATATGCTTACTTAATGATTTAAAACCTGGAAACACGAAAAACACCGTAAAACTGGACATACGCCGTCGTAGTAACACCGCGGGCTGTTTTGGGTTTGATAATTAAAAACTATGATAAACTTTGATTTAAAAGTTATTCTTCTCGAAAAATGATTTTTCTTATGAACATGAAACTATATCCAAAAATCATGGTTAAACTCAAAGTGGAAGTATGTTTTTCAAAATGGTCATCAAGACGTAGTTCTTTCGACTGAAATGACAACCTCTTACAAAAACGACTTGTAACTTATATTTACGACTATAAACCTATAATTTTTCTATTTAGATTCATAAAATATAGTTCAATATGAAACCATAGCAATTTGATTCACTCAAAACGGATTTAAAATGAAGAAGTTATGGGTAAAACAAGATCGGATATTTTTTATTTTTGTAGCTACGGAAAATATTAACAATTCTATACAAATCATATCCTAGCTAACTTATATTGTATTATACATGTATTCTAATATATTATGTAATCTTGGGATACCATAGACACGTATGCAAATGTTTTGACATATCATATCGACCCATGTATATATATTATTTGGAACAACCATAGACACTCTATATGCAGTAATGTTGGAGTTAGCTATACAGGGTTGAGGTTGATTCCAAAAATATATATACTTTGAGTTGTGATCTAGCCTGAGACGTGTATACACTAAATCGTGGATTGATTCAAGATAATATATATCGATTTATTTCTGTACATCTAACTGTGGACAACTAGTTGTAGGTTACTAACGAGGACATCTGACTTAATAAACTTAAAACATCAAAATGTATTAAAAGTGTCGTAAATATATTTTGAACATACTTTGATATATATGTACATATTTGTTATAGGTTCGTGAATCGACCAGTGGCCAAGTCTTACTTCCCGACGAAGTAAAAATCTGTGAAAGTGAGTTATAGTCCCACTTTTAAAATCTAATATTTTTGGGATGAGAATACATGCAGGTTTTATAAATGATTTACAAAATAGACACAAGTACGTGAAACTACATTCTATGGTTGAATTATCGAAATCGAATATGCCCCTTTTTATTAAGTCTGGTAATCTAAGAATTAGGGAACATGCACCCTAATTGACGCGAATCCTAAAGATAGATCTATTGGGCCTAACAAACCCCATCCAAAGTACCAGATGCTTTAGTACTTCGAAATTTATATCATATCCGAAGGGTGTCCAGGAATGATGGGGATATTCTTATATATGCATCTTGTTAATGTCGATTACCAGGTGTTTACCATATGAATGATTTTTATCTCTATGTATGGGATGTATATTAAAATATGAAATCTTGTGGTCTATTGTTACGATTTGATATATATAGGTTAAACCTATAACTCACCAATATTTTTGTTGACGTTTTAAGCATGTTTATTCTCAGGTGATTATTAAGAGCTTCCGCTATCGCATACTTAAATAAGGACAAGATTTGGAGTCCATGCTTGTATGATATTGTGTAAAAACTGCATTCAAGAAACTTATTTCGTTGTAACATATTTGTATTGTAAACCATTATGTAATAGTCGTGTGTAAACATGATATTTTAGATTATCATTATTTGATAATCTACGTAAAGCTTTTTAAACCTTTATTGATGAAATAAAGGTTATGGTTTGTTTTAAAATGAATGCAGTCTTTGAAAAACGTCTCATATAGAGGTCAAAACCTCGCAATGAAATCAATTAATATGGAACGTTTTTAATCAATAAGAACGGGACATTTCAGTTGGTATCCAAGCGTTGGTCTTAGAGAACCAGAATTTTGCATTAGTGTGTCTTATCGAGTTTGTTAGGATGTATTAGTGAGTCTGGACTTCGACCGTGTTTACTTGAAAAATGATTGCTTAACAAATTTTGTTGGAAACTATATATTTTTAACATGTGAATATTATGTGATATATTAATCTCTTAACGTGTTTGATATTATGTGATAGATGTATACCTCTAGAACAAGTCCCATTGACTCACCTAATAATAATGAAGAGTCAAATATAAATTGGAATGATTCGTGGACTGATTCACAAGTTCCCGAAGAGGAACCGGAAGAAGAGTCGGAACCGGAAGAAGAATCGGAACCGGAAGAAGAATCGGAACCGGAAGAAGAAATAGAACCAGTGGGGGAAATAATAAAACGGTTAAGTAGAAGAAAATCCTCAACCAACCGACCAAAGTTAATTATGGTCAATGGTGTTTCCGCCAAGGAAGCAAAGTATTGGGAGGATTACCAATTCTCCGATGAATCGGATCCTGACAAGGATTCCGATGATGTTATAGAAATTACCCCAACACAATTTAATAAGGTAAAAGAGAACAATAAGGGAAAGGGCATAAAAATAGAGAAACTTGATTCCAAACCCGATGAACTTTATATGTATCGTCAACACCCGTATTTCTTAAGTTGTGACAATAACCCGGGAACCTCTAAACCACCAGGTTTTTCTAAACCAATGTGGAAAACGACGGCTCGTATTAGGGGAACATCATATATCCCTAGAAACTTGGCAAAACGAACCAAAACCGAAGAAGAAGAAACGAGCGAGTCGGAATAAGATAGTTGTATTCGTGTGGTGTAATATATGTAATATAGTGTGCTTATGCTTTATGATATATGTAAAAATTGCTTGTATTAATAAGTATTTTTTTATGAATCTAACTCTTGTCTATTTTACAGTATAAAAACACAAAATGGATAGACAACCCAATATTTTAAGAGACCTACCCGGAGACATGATTGATGAAATCTTGTTTAGAGTCGGTCAGAATTCCTCGGCACAACTATTTAAGGCGAGATCAGTTTGTAAGACATTCGAAGAACATTCCAAGAATGCCTTAGTTTATAAAAGGCTTTCGTTCGAAAGATGGGGGATATCACATTGAGAAATCCATAAGTTACGATGTGTTTACTTTGACGCATATATTGCGGGGAACCCAAATGCTATTTTACGCAACGGGTTAAGAAATTATTTTGACTCAATATATCCGAATATAGGACTTCGTGATTTAGAAAAAGCGGCTAACATGCAACATAAAAAAGCATGTTATGCTTACGGGTTAGTAATGTTTGCTTCTCACTAAAGTGAGAACAAGAACATCGGGCTACAACTATTAAACAAAACATTCCCACAAGTGACGGAGTCGGTAATTGGGGTAAGAAATGAGGTTTTTAGATTGTTACGGGACTGTTGGATATTACGTAACCCTCGTCCCTTTGACGATGTTACAACACGCTGTCTTATCAACGGCCATAACGGTTATGTTCCACAAGACCAAGGATGGGAAGTAGTCCTAGTAAAACCAGAATGCATGACTTGTTTCTGGACGTATGAATTACGTGTCTTTATTGCCTTTACTGAACGACTTGTGTACTAGCTAGAATTATCTTCACAACTATCTTGTATCAAAGTTATTGTGTGCTATATTTCATGCTATATGTAAAATAAGCGGTATTGTAAGTTTGTAAAATATTGTGTAAAAGTTTGAACGCGAAATATTATTATAATCAGTTTTTCATATAGAATTGTAGTAGTTGAATTGTATATTAGCTACTAAGTATGAACTTAACGGGTAGGTACTACCCGAATTTAAACTTATAAAACGCTAATATGAAGAAAAAGTTTTTATAAATGAGTTCATATTATGCTACGAGATACTATTGACTACTCTTAATATTCTGTATGATTAACTTGTTTCATTTGACTATTTGAAGGAAATGGCATCGACTACTCGAAAAACCATGAATATGAGCGAAGAGGAATTTCGTACCTTTCTTGCTGCAAACATAGCCGCAGTACAGGCTGCGCTACATACCAACAATAACTCCGAATCTAGCAATGCAGCTAACAGCGCAAGAAATCGTGTAGGATGCACCTACAAAGAATTCACTGCCTGCAAACCTTTGGAATTTGATGGAACCGAAGGACCGATCGGATTGAAATGGTGGACCGAGAAGGTCGAATCGGTGTTTGCCATAAGTAAGTGTACTGAAGAGGACAAAGTGAAGTACGCTACGCATACCTTCACAGGTACTGCGTTAACATGGTGGAATACCTATCTAGAGCAAGTGGGACAAGATGATACTTACGCACTACCGTGGTCAGCATTCAAGCACTTGATGAACGAGAAGACCGTCCCGGAACCGAGGTCAATAAGCTCAAGACAGAACTTAGAGGATTACGAACCCAAGGATTTTATATTACCACGTATGAAAGACAATTCACAGAATTGTGCCTATTGTGTCCGGGAGCGTTCGAAGATGAGGAAGAGAAGATCGACGCGTTTGTGAAAGGATTACCGGAAAGAATCCAAGAAGATATAAGTTCACAGGAGCCCGCCTCCATACAACAGGCATGTAGAATGGCTCATAAACTAGTGAACCAGATTGAGGAAAGAATTAAAGAACAGGCGGCTGAAGAGGCCAATGTGAAGCAAGTCAAAAGAAAGTGGGAGGAAAATGGTGATAAGAATCACCAATACAACAACAACAGCAATTACAACAATAATCGCAACAACTATCCCAACAATCGCAACATCAATCGCAACTACAACAAACGGCCCAATAACAACAACAACAACAACAACAGCAACTATAACAATCATCCCAACAACAATAAGAACCGCAACAACAACAATAATCAGAAGAAGCTATGCCAAAGGTGTGAAAAGTATCACTCGGGGTTCTTCACCAAATTTTGCAACAAGTGTAAAAGAAATGGTCATAGCGCGGCGAAGTGTGAGGTCTACGGACCAGGGGTTAACAGAACGAAAGGAACAAATGGTGTCGGAACGAGTAATGGTGGAGCAAGTAGTGTCGGAGCAAGTTATGCCAATGTAGTTTGTTATAAATGTGGAAAACCGGGCCACATTATTAGAAATTGCCCGAACCAGGAGAATACGAATGGACAAGGCCGCGGAAGAGTTTTCAATATTAATGCGGCAGAGGCACAGGAAGACCCGGAGCTTGTTACGGGTACGTTTCTTATTGACGATAAATCTGCTTATGTTTTATTTGATTCGGGTGCAAATAGAAGCTATATGAGTAGAGAATTTTGTGCTAAATTAAGTTTCCCATTGGCGCCTTTGGATAGTAAATTTTTACTCGAATTAGCAAATGGTAAATTAATTGCAGCAGATAATATATGTCGGAATCGAGAAATTAAACTGGTTACGAAACATTTAAGATTGACTTGATACCAGTAGAGTTAGGGAGTTTTGGTGTGATAATCGGTATGGACTGGTTGAGAGAAGTGAAAGCAGAGATCGTTTGTTACAAAAATGCAATTCGCATTATACGAGAAAAAGGAAAACCCTTAATGGTGTACGGAGAAAAGAGCAACGCGAAGTTAAATCTTATTAGTAACCTGAAGGCACAAAAACTAATAAGAAAAGGTTGCTATGCTGTACTAGCACACGTCGAGAAAGTGAATTCCGAAGAAAAGAACATCAATGATATTCCCGTCGCAAAAGAATTTCTCGATGTATTTCCGAAAGAATTACCGGGACTACCTCCACACCGATCCGTTGAATTTCAAATAGACCTTATACCGGGAGCTGCACCAATAGCTCGTGCTCCATACAGACTCGCACCTAGCGAAATGAAGGAATTTCAGAGCCAATTACAAGAACTTTTAGAGCGTGGTTTCATTCGACCAAGCACATCACCGTGGGGAGCTCCTATTTTGTTTGTCAAGAAGAAAGATGGTACATTCAGGTTGTGTATCGACTACCGAGAGTTGAATAAACTTACCATCAAGAACCGCTACCCACTACCGAGAATCGATGACTTATTTGATCAACTACAAGGCTCGTCTGTTTATTCGAAGATCGATTTACGTTCTGGATATCATCAAATGCGGGTGAAGGAGGATGATATTCCAAAGACTGCTTTTAGGACGCGTTACGGTCATTACGAGTTTATGGTTATGCCGTTTGGATTGACTAATGCACCAGCTGTGTTCATGGACCTCATGAACCGAGTGTGTGGGCCATATCTTGACAAGTTTGTCATTGTTTTCATCGATGACATACTTATTTACTCGAAGAATGATCAAGAGCACGAAGAACATTTGAGAAAGGTGTTAGAAGTATTGAGGAAGGAAGAATTGTACGCTAAGTTTTCAAAGTGTGCATTTTGGTTGGAAGAAGTTCAATTCCTCGGTCACATAGTGAACAAAGAAGGTATTAAGGTGGATCCAGCAAAGATAGAAACTGTTGAAAAGTGGGAAACCCCGAAAACTCCGAAACACATACGCCAGTTTTTATGACTAGCTGGTTACTACAGAAGTTTCATCCAAGACTTTTCCAGAATAGCAAAACCCTTGACTGCATTAACGCATAAAGGGAAGAAATTTGAATGGGAGGATGAACAAGAGAAAGCGTTTCAGTTATTGAAGAAAAAGCTAACTACGGCACCTATATTATCATTGCCTAAAGGGAATGATGATTTTGTGATTTATTGTGACGCATCAAAGCAAGGTTTCGGTTGTGTATTAATGCAACGAACGAAGGTGATTGCTTATGCGTCTAGACAATTAAAGATTCACGAACAAAATTATACAATGCATGATTTGGAATTAGGCGCGGTTGTTTTTGCATTAAAGACTTGGAGGCACTACTTATATGGGGTCAAAAGTATTATATATACCGACCACAAAAGTCTTCAACACATATTTAATTAGAAACAACTGAATATGAGGCAGCGTAGGTGGATTGAATTGTTGAATGATTACGACTTTGAGATTCGTTACCACCCGGGGAAGGCAAATGTGGTAGCCGACGCCTTGAGCAGGAAGGACAGAGAACCCATTCGAGTAAAATCTATGAATATAATGATTCACAATAACCTTACTACTCAAATAAAGGAGGCGCAACAAGGAGTTTTAAAAGAGGGAAATTTAAAGGATGAAATACCCAAAGGATCGGAGAAGCATCTTAATATTCGGGAAGACGGAACTCGGTATAGGGCTGAAAGGATTTGGGTACCAAAATTTGGAGATATGAGAGAAATGGTACTTAGAGAAGCTCATAAAACCAGATACTCAATACATCCTGGAACGGGGAAGATGTACAAGGATCTCAAGAAACATTTTTGGTGGCCGGGTATGAAAGCCGATGTTGCTAAATACGTAGGAGAATGTTTCACGTGTTCTAAGATCAAAGCTGAGCATCAGAAACCATCAGGTCTACTTCAACAACCCAAATCCCGGAATGGAAATGGGAAAACATTACCATGGATTTCATCACTAAATTGCCAAGGACTGCAAGTGGTTTTGATACTATTTGGGTAATAGTTGATCGTCTCACCAAATCAGCACACTTCCTGCCAATAAGAGAAGATGACAAGATGGAGAAGTTAGCACGACTGTATTTGAAGAAAGTCATCTCCAGACATGGAATACCAATCTCTATTATCTCTGATAGGGATGGCAGATTTATTTCAAGATTCTGGCAGACATTACAGCAAGCATTAGGAACTCGTCTAGACATGAGTACTGCCTATTATCCACAAACTGATGGGCAGAGTGAAAGGATGATACAAACGCTTGAAGACATGCTACGAGCATGTGTTATTGATTTCGGAAACAGTTGAGATCAACATCTACCGTTAGCGGAATTTTCCTACAACAACAGCTACCATTCAAGCATTGAGATGGCGCTGATTGAAGCACTTTATGGTAGAAATTGCAGGTCTCCGATTTGTTGGAGTGAAGTGGGGGATAGACAGATTATGGGTCTGGAGATAATACAAGAAACTAACGAGAAGATCATCCAAATTCAACAACGGTTGAAAACCGCCCAAAGTCGACAAAAGAGCTACGCTGACATTAAAAGAAAAGATATAGAATTTGAAATTGGAGAGATGGCCATGCTTAAAGTTGCACATTGGAAAGGCGTTGTTCGATTTGGTAAACGAGGGAAATTAAATCCAAGGTATATCGGACCATTCAAGATTATTGATCGTGTCGGACCAGTAGCTTACCGACTTGAGTTACCTCAACAACTCGCGGCTGTACATAACACTTTCCACGTCTCGAATTTGAAGAAATGTTTTTCTAAAGAAGATCTCACTATTCCGTTAGATGAAATCCAAATCAACGAAAAACTTCAATTCATCGAAGAACCTGTCGAAATAATGGATCGTGAGGTTAAAAGACTTAAGCAAAACAAGATACCAATTGTTAAGGTTCGATGGAATGCTCGTAGAGGACCCGAGTTCACCTGAGAACGAGAAGATCAGATGCAGAAGAAATACCCGCATTTATTTCCAGAAGATACGTCAACACCTCCAACTGCTTAAAATTTCGGGACGAAATTTATTTAACGGGTAGGTACTATAGTGACCCGAACTTTTCCATGTTTATATATATATATATATATTAAATGAAATTGTTATTTACATGATTAAGTGTTTCCAACATGTTAAGCAATCAAACTTGTTAAGACTTGATTAATTGAAATAGGTTTCATATAGACAATTGACCACCCAAGTTGACGGGTGATTCACGAACGTTAAAACTTGTAAAAACTATATGATGACATATATATGGTTATATATATAGTTAACATTATATTATGATAAGTAAAAATATCATTAAGTATATTAACAATGAACTTCATTTGTAAAAACAAGACTACTAACTTAATGATTTTGAAACGAGACATATATGTAACGATTATCGTTGTAACGACATTTAATGTATATATATATATATATATATATATATATATATATATCATATTAAGATATATTCGTACATCATAATATCATGATAATATAATAATTTAAAATCTCATTTGATATTATAAATATTGGGTTAACAACATTTAACAAGATCGTTAACCTAAAGGTTTCAAAACAACACTTACATGTAACGACTAACGATGACTTAACGACTCAGTTAAAATGTATATACATGTAGTGTTTTAATATGTATTCATACACTTTTGAAAGAATTCAAGACACTTATCAAAATACTTCTACTTAACAAAAATTCTTACAATTACATCCTCGTTCAGTTTCATCAACAATTCTACTCGTATGCACCCGTATTCGTACTCGTACAATACACAGCTTTTAGATGTATGTACTATTGGTATATACACTCTAATGATCAGCTCTTAGCAGCCCATGTGAGTCACCTAACACATGTGGGAACCATTATTTGGAAACTAGCATGAAATATCTCATAAAATTACAAAAATATGAGTAATCATTCATGACTTATTTACATGAAAACAAAATTACATATCCTTTATATCTAATCCATACACCAACGACCAAAAACACCTACAAACACTTTCATTCTTCAATTTTCTTCATCTAATTGATCTCTCTCAAATTCTATCTTCAAGTTCTAAGTGTTATTCATAAATTCTACAAGTTCTAGTTTCATAAAATCAAGAATACTTCCAAGTTTGCTAGCTTACTTCCAATCTTGTAGAGTGATCATCCA
The DNA here is from genome assembly GCF_046630445.1 of Rutidosis leptorrhynchoides. Taxonomy (NCBI): domain Eukaryota; kingdom Viridiplantae; phylum Streptophyta; class Magnoliopsida; order Asterales; family Asteraceae; genus Rutidosis; species Rutidosis leptorrhynchoides. The sequence continues at coordinate 96,852,551 of NC_092339.1, forward strand.
ACCTCAAGAAATCTTTCTTATTTACAGTAAGATATCTTTCTAATATAAGGTAATATTCATATTCAAACTTTGATTCAATTTCTATAACTATAACAATCTTATTTCGAGTGGAAATCTTACTTGAACTTGTTTTCGTGTCATGATTCTACTTCAAGAACTTTCAAGCCATTCAAGATCCTTTGAAGCTAGATCCATTTGTCTCTTTTCCAGTAGGTTTATCCACAAAACTTGAGGTAGTAATGATATTCATAACATCATTCGATTCATACATATAAAGCTATCTTATTCGACGGTTTAAACTTGAAATCACTAGAACATAGTTTAGTTAATTCTAAACTTGTTCGCAAACAAAAGTTAATCCTTCTAACTTGACTTTTAAAATCAACTAAACACATGTTCTATATCTATATTATATGCTAACTTAATGATTTAAAACCTGGAAACACGAAAAACACCGTAAAATTGGACATACGCCGTCGTAGTAACACCGCTGGCTGTTTTGGGTTTGATAATTAAAAACTATGATAAACTTTGATTTAAAAGTTGTTCTTCTGAGAAAATGATTTTTATTATGAACATGAAACTATATCTAAAAATCATGGTTAAACTCAAAGTGGAAGTATGTTTTTCAAAATGGTCATCAAGACGTCGTTCTTTCGACTGAAATGACTACCTCTTACAAAAACGACTTGTAACTTATATTTCCGACTATAAACCTATAATTTTTATGTTTATATTCATAAAATACAGTTCAATATGAAACCATAGCAATTTGATTCACTCAAAACGGATTTAAAATGAAGAAGTTATGGGTAAAACAAGATTGGATATTTTTTATTTTTGTAGCTACTGTAACGACCCAACCCGTTAACCAACCAAAACTGCGAAATAAAAAATTTCGAAGCAAGCCTGCCCAGGCTGGGTGTGCAGCGCGCACCCCTACCTGTGCGCGGCGCGCACAGGGCCTGGCAGCCCGCTGTCCAAAATGTTCCATTTTCGTAAAAAGTTCTAACACTTCCCATCATTTTTAGGCGAAATGCTTTTCACATCATATTAGTATAAGTAAAACAAGCACGAATCAATGATAAAACGAGTTTTCCATTGCGGGGCCCACATATGCCCAAAATGCCATTAAGTACAAAATACGAGTTTCGACCACAAAAAAAAAGCTTAATTGCCAAACGTCACTAGAGCATGGTGTTTGGGGTTAAACTACCCAAATCTTGGTCGAACTTCCAAAAAGCTAAAACCCCCGAGGCGCCACTAGTCCAAGCGAATACCTTTTCCTTTAACCAAGTCGGATCCTAAAAAGGTAAACAACGAGAGGGTAAGCTAACGCTTAGTGAATGTAATAATTATACATATACATATATAATACACCTACTTGCAAGCACTTACACAATTACCTCATACACGCTAACAATTTACATAGCATACCATCGCAAGTATAACTCTAAACCCTTCAAGATCACAAGCTAGCACCACAATAGCATATATATAACCCGAATGATATAATATACTACAATACAGCGCGTAATTAAGGTTAACCAACACACAAGGGAATGGTACTTCGAATTTCCCGTCGGTGTTCATAACAACCGTTAGTGTACAACAAAATATATCACTAACCCCGAGGTGACACGGACAACGAAATATCCGTTCAAGCAATCGTTAGTGTACAACAAAATATATCACCAACTCTTGGGCAATTTGGACAACGAAATATCCATCGTTAGTGTACAACGAAATATATCACTAACTCTTGGTGGTATAAACAACATATACCCCGGCCCCTTCCCCGCCCTACAAATAGATACATTATATACACACATGTATAATCATTCCACTCACCTTGTCGACTTGGCGAGATTTCCAATAACACTTGTAACTTCAAAGCAAGTCACCTAACACAATTAATTCTCAATTAATTCACATAATAAGTTGGACTTTCCACCAACTAGACCCACTAGTGTATTTATGACCCATTTGCACTATAAACACTCATTAGAGGTCAATACTCCCAACTAATCACTAAAAGCTAGCGATTAAGGTTCTAAGACTTCCATCAACACATAAATAGGGTGTTTTCATACATAATTTAACCCACTAGGTCAAACCTACCCATTTGACCCATTTCAAGTCCACCATGAACCCTAGAACCAATTTTATTAACAACACAAGTAAGCTAGTGAATAACTAACCATTATAGACTCAATAACACCAATTATTACCTTGAAACCCTAGGTTAGTCATCCTTGAGTCCTGATGACAATCTTACCCAAAACCCCCAAAATCACCATTAATGGGTTTTGTGTTCATCACTAACCCAAGTTCTAACCTTTAAACAAATTAAATCAAGGAAATCAAAATTAGAACTTACCAACACAACCAAATTGTAGCTAGCGAGGAGATGAACAACTTTATAACCCGAGCTAAGACCCGAAACTAGCTCCTTCTTCCTTTACTTGAGCTTTCTCTCTCTAAATTTTGGGTTTCTCTTACTAGAATTAAAGTAGGATGAAAATGGTTGTTGAAAGTGGAGTTATGACTCACCCAAACCACTGATCTGTGACCTTAACTCGTCCCCAAGTGAAATTACCTCAATACCCTTCCAAAATATCTGATTAAAAGAAAAAGAACCCGGCTACAGTAGTGGTGCGGGGCGCGCTCCTTTAAGGGTGCGCGGCGCGCACTATGGTCTGAACAGATTCTGATCACAGTTTAATTACACACAGTTCCCCTCGCTTTATGTACACTATATACACTTCTGTACGATAATAACTAGGGTGTTACAACTCTCCCCCACTTGAATCGGAGCGCGTCCTCGCGATCCAAGCTGCATGACAAGCAGGAAGATAAACCAACACAAATTCTTCGGGTTCCCATGTAAATTCGAAACCTTTACTACGACGCCATTGGACCTAGAAGGTCCTCACCTCTTTGTTACGCAACATTTTCACCTTCTCATCAAGTATAGCTATCGGATCCTCAACATACTCTAACTTGTTGTTTAATTCGATCTCTTCTAATGGCATCCATGATGAATCATCCGCAAGACACTTACGGAGATGGGAAACATGAAATGTATTATGGATCCCCGCAAGCTCTTCGGGTAATTCCAAACGATACGCGATTTCACCAACACGAGCTAAAACCTTAAACGGTCCAATAAACCGAGGATCTAAATTTCCCCGTTTTCGAAACTGAATAATACCTTTCCACGGTGAAACCTTAAGCATCACCATGTCACCCTCTTGAAACTCAATCGGTCGCCTACGTTTATCGATGTAAGACTTTTGTCTATCTTGCGCCGCCTTTAAACGAGCCCGAATCATATCAATTTTGCTATTTGTCTCCAATACCAAGTCGGTGCTCCCGACTTCCCTTTGACCCACTTCGCCCCAACAAATCGGGGTTCGACACCTCCTACCGTATAACATCTCATATGGTGGCATTCCAATACTAGAGTGAAAACTATTATTGTACGAGAATTCCACCAATGGTAAATGTTCGTCCCAACTACCGCCAAAATCAATAATACACGCACGTAACATATCCTCCAATGTTTGATTCGTACGTTCGGTTTGACCATCCGTTTGAGGATGATACGCCGTACTCATATTCACCCTCATACCCATGTCTTCATGAAACTTCTTCCAAAATCGAGAAGTAAAACGCGTGTCCCGATCTGAAACAATAGACGCGGGAATGCCATGTCTCGATATCACCTCTTTAATGAACATCTTCGCGAGTGCCTCCGACGATATTGCTTCTTTAATAGGAAGAAACAACGCACTCTTCGTCAATCTATCGACAATCACCCAAATAGTGTCAAATTGGGTTCTTGCCGTTTTCGGAAACTTGGTAATAAAATCCATGGTATTATGCTCCCACTTCCACATTGGAATTTCTAGCGGTTGCAACTTACCATACGGCTTTTGGTGTTCGGCTTTAACTTGCAAACACGTGACGCATTGCTCAACATACTTAACAACATCGCGTTTCATGCCCGGCCACCAATAATCTTTCTTCAAATCAAGATACATTTTCGTCGCACCCGGATGAATAGAATATTTAGACTTATGCGCTTCATCAAGAAGCACCTTTCGGAAGTCACCCATCTTTGGCACCCATACTCTTTCTTGAAAAGACAACAACCCGCGCGAACCCATAGTAATGGATTCCAATTGCCCCACGATTCATTCCGCATGCTTGTTGTGAACGTAAGCCTCTATTTAACTTCACCAAGCTTTTTGAGAAAATCGTTAGTAATAACCATACGTAACAATCCCAATCGTAACCGGGTGGTGACTCTTTCGGCTTAACGCATCCGCGACCACATTCGCTTTGCCCGGATGATAGAGTATCTCACAATCATAGTCCTTCACCACATCCATCCATCTACGTTGACGATAATTCAAATCCCGTTGATCAAAAAGATGTTTCAAACTCTTGTGATCTGAATAAATTGTACACTTGACACCATACAAGTAATGGAGCCAAATTTTCAAAGCATGGACCACCGCCGCTAATTCGAGATCATGAGTCGGGTATCTCTTTTCATGTTCCTTTAATTGGCGAGAGGCGTAAGCGATGACTTTACCTCGTTGCATTAGAACACACCCGAACCCATTCAAAGAAGCATCACAATAGACCGTCATATCATCTACACCTTCCGGCAATACTAAGACAGGAGCTTTACACAATTTCTCTTTTAATAATTGAAAAGCGATTTCTTGCTCGTTTTCCCAATTAAAACTCGCGTTCTTCCTCGTCAATCTCGTCAATGGAGAAGCAATTTTAGAAAAGTCTTGGATAAACCGATGATAGTAACCGGCCAATCCGAGAAAACTTCGGATTTCCGTAGGCGTAGTCGGTCGTCCCCAATCCTTTACCGTCTTTATCTTCCCCGGATCCACTTGAATACCATTCTTGTTCACAATATGGCCAAGGAATTGAACCTCCCTTAGCCAAAATTCACATTTTGAGAATTTAGCATACAACTTCTCTCTTCTCAACGTCTTCAATACTTCACGCAAGTGGTGTTCATGCTCCATCATGCTCTTAGAATAGACAAGAATATCGTCAATGAACACAATTACCGACTTGTCCAACATAGGTTGGCACACTCGGTTCATAAGATCCATGAACGCCGCCGGTGCATTCGTAAGACCGAAAGGCATAACCACAAATTCGAAATGCCCATAACGAGTACGAAAGGCCGTTTTCTCGATATCTTCCTCACGGACTCGCATTTGATGATAGCCGGACCGTAGTTCAATTTTTGAGAAGTACGTAGCGCCTTGAAGTTGGTCGAATAAATCGTCAATCCTAGGCAACGGATAACGATTTTTGATCGTCACTTTATTTAACTCCCGATAGTCGATGCACATACGCATACTACCATATTTCTTCTTCACGAACAAGACCGGAGCACCCCATGGCGAAGAACTCGGTCGAATAAAACCCTTCTCAAGTAACTCTTGAATTTGCTTCAACAATTCTTGCATTTCCGTTGGTGCTAAACGATAAGGAGTTTTAGCAATGGGAGTAGCTCCCGGAACCAACTCAATGCGAAATTCGACTTGTCTTTCCGCCGGAACACCCGGTAATTCGTCCGGAAAAACATCTTCAAATTCACTTACCACCGGAATTTCACGAATGGGTGGTGGCTCATCACGAGTATCGACAACATGGGCAAGAAAAGCCATGCCACCATTAACAAGGAAACGACGTGCCCGTGCAAAAGTGCATATCGGCACAAGTCTTCTACGCTTATCGCCATGAATAATTAACTCTCCCCCGCTTGGGGTCTTCACACGAATAGATTTTTCATGGCACGAAATATCGGCTCTATTATGATCGAGCCAATCCATACCAACCACGATATCAAAATCACTCAAAGTCATCGGAATGAGATCAATATTAAAGTTCTCGGAGCCAAATACAACATTACAATTCTTACATACATCAACCACTAGCACCGTCTTGCCATCCGCTATTTCGACTTCTACTGGACGACTTAACTTAGCTAACGGTTTATTAAGTTTAGGCACAAATTTTGGAGACACAAACGATAAATTTGCACCGCTATCAAATAGAATCCTTGCCGGATTAGAGTTAACCATGAAAGTACCTTAAACGACTTCATTGGATTGCTTGGCTTTGCCATTGGTCATCAAATAATTACGTCCCCTAGCCGACCCCGCCGCCTTCTCCATTCTTTTAACTTGATCATTTCGGAGTTCGGGACACTCCGACTTTCAGTGCCCTTCTTGTTGACAATTAAAACATGTGATCACATTAGTACGCGGTTTTGGGCAATCACGAGAGTAGTGAACTTTTTGCCCACAATTGTAACATGTGGTCATGTGAACACTAGGAGCACCCTTCTTCACACTACCAACACTTTCGGATACTCCTTTACTCTTCTTGTTCGAAAAACTAGAAGCTTCAAACTTTCTTTTACTTGGCGCATAACTAACCGGACTCGGAGCTTGCGCTTCAAACCCCTTCGCCACCGCCAAAAGCTTAGCAAAAGTCTCAACTTGACCAATACTAATTTTACCCTTCAAATCGTCCCTAAGGGTCGCATGAAAGTCTTCAATTAACAATTGATCATTCCCCACATACTCGGGGCAAAAATGCGCCTTAGCGAGACAGTTGGTTTTGAGAGTGTTTAGGTCCAAAGACCCTTAACGCATGTTCCTTAACTCGTTGCGCAATTTGGAAAGATCCGCTTGCGTACGATATTCAAGGAAAAACTCTTTCTTGAAATCCGCCCAAGATAACCCTACAAAAGCCGCATCACCCACCATATCAATTTTACCATCGAGCCAATCTTTAGCATGACCCCTCAACAACCTAGTAGCAAGTCTAGTCTTCTTCTCGGGTGGGCACTCGGTCGTGCAAAAACAACCTTCAACATCGGAGATCCAAGCCGCACTTTTCATGGGGTCGGGATCCCCGTGAAAGTGAGGAGGCTTAGTCGCCAAGAAGTTCTTATAGCTAAACTCCAACTCGCCCACATTTTGAGGTCTAGGAAACCTCTTTTCAACTTCTTCTTTAACGGCATTAGTCATCCGTTCTTGAATCATATCAACAATTTGTTCCGAAACCGACTCTTCGAATATTTGTTTAACCCTTCGTGAGAAAACCGAAACATAGTTTTCTAAAGCGGTCTCGATCTTGGTAGTCATCTCATCTTCCTCTACATGAGAGGGACCACCATTGCCATTCGTATTCGTTCCTTTTCTCGTCTTCATTCTAAAGATTAAAAACTGATTAGACATCACCAACAATTTAATACACATATATACCTATACATATGACCGCACACACACCACATCTAGCTAGATACTTGTCGCACATCCTTGCTTGACTTGACTTGCAACCGTAATAGTGGTCGCGACTCACTATTACGCTCACATGTCGTGCCATGCTCAAACGTATCACAATCATCTTGCTCGATGTTCAAAACGATATCACACGATTAGTAACATCATAACATAGCATAGTTGTCCACTTATGCATCAAAGAACTAACCAAACCCCGCACTGACCCGTAGTCCTACAAGTCCCGCATATAATTCCACAACACAAAAGTCTAAGTCTAGGCGCCTATCTCAAGTCACCTAAATCCCTTAGACCATGCTCTGATACCACTTGTAACGACCCAACCCGTTAACCAACCAAAACTGCGAAATAAAAAATTTCGAAGCATGCCTGCCCAGGCTGGGTGCGCGGCGCGCACCCCTACTTGTGCACGGCGCGCACAGGGCCTGGCAGCCCGCTGTCCAAAATGTTCCGTTTTCGTAAAAAGATCTAACACTTCCCATCATTTTTAGGCGAAATGCTTTTCACATCATATTAGTATAAGTAAAACAAGCACGAATCAATGATAAAACGAGTTTTACATTGCGGGGCCTACATATGCCCAAAATGCCATTAAGTACGAAATACGAGTTTCGACCACAAAAAAAAAGTTTAATTGCCAAACATCACTAGAGCATGGTGTTTGGGGTTAAACTACCCAAATCTTGGTCGAACTTCCAAAAAGCTAAAACCCCCGAGGCGCCACTAGTCCAAGCGAATACCTTTTCCTTTAACCAAGCCGGATCCTAAAAAGGTAAACAACGAGAGGGTAAGCTAACGCTTAGTGAATGCAATAATTATACATATACATATATAATACACCTACTTGCAAGCACTTACACAATTACCTCATACACGCTAGCAATTTACATAACATACCATTGCAAGTATAACTCTAAACCCTTCAAGATCACAAGCTAGCACCACAATAGCATATATATAACCCGAATGATATAATATACTACAATACAACGCGTAATTAAGGTTAACCAACACACAAGGGAATGGTACTTCGAATTTCTCATCGGTGTTCATAACAACCGTTAGTGTACAACGAAATATATCACTAACCCCGAGGTGACACGGACAACGAAATATCCGTTCAAGCAATCGTTAGTGTACAACGAAATATATCACCAACTCTTGGGCAATTTGGACAACGAAATATCCATCGTTAGTGTACAACGAAATATATCACTAACTCTTGGTGGTATAAACAACATATACCACGGCCCCTTCCCCGCCCTACAAATAGATACATTATATACACACATGTATAATCATTCCACTCACCTTGTTGACTTGGCGAGATTTCCAATAACACTTGTAACTTCAAAGCGAGTCACCTAACACAATTAATTCTCAATTAATTCACATAATAAGTTGGACTTTCCACCAACTAGACCCACTAGTGTATTTATGACCCATTTGCACTATAAACACTCATTAGATGTCAATACTCCCAACTAATCACTAAAAGCTAGCGATTAAGGTTCTAAGACTTCCATCAACAAATAAATAGGGTGTTTTCATACATAATTTAACCCACTAGGTCAAACCTACCCATTTGACCCATTTCAAGTCCACCATGAACCCTAGAACCAATTTTATTAACAACACAAGTAAGCTAGTGAATAACTAACCATTATAGACTCAATAACACCAATTATTACCTTGAAACCCTAGGTTAGTCATCCTTGAGTCCTAATGACTCAATCTTACCCAAAACCCCCAAAATCACCATTAATGGGTTTTGTGTTCATCACTAACCCAAGTTCTAACCTTTAAACAAATTAAATCAAGGAAATCAAAATTAGAACTTACTAACACAACCAAATTGTAGCTAGCGAGGAGATGAACAACTTTATAACCCGAGCTAAGACCCGAAACTACCTCCTTCTTCCTTTACTTGAGCTTTCTCTCTCTAAATTTTGAGTTTCTCTTACTAGAATTAAAGTAGGATGAAAATGGTTGTTGAAAGTGGAGTTATGACTCACCCAAACCACTGATCTGTGACCTTAACTCGTCCCCAAGTGAAATTACCTCAATACCCTTCTAAAATATCTGATTAAAAGAAAAAGAACCCGGCTACAGTAGTGGTGCGCGGCGCGCTCCTTTAAGGGTGCGCGGCGCGCACTATGGTCTGAACAGATTCTGATCACAGTTTAATTACACACAGTTCCCCTCGCTTTATGTACACTATATACACTTCTGTACGATAATAACTAGGATGTTACAGCTACGGGAAATATTAACAATTCTATACAAATCATATCCTAGCTAACTTATATTGTATTATACATGTATTCTAATATATTATGTAATCTTGGGATACCATAGACACGTATGCAAATGTTTTGACATATCATATCGACCCATGTATATATATTATTTGGAACAACCATAGACACTCTATATGCAGTAATGTTGGAGTTAGCTATACATGGTTGAGGTTGATTCCAAAAATATATATACTTTGAGTTGTGATCTAGCCTGAGAAGTGTATACACTGGGTCGTGGATTGATTCAAGATAATATATATCGATTTATTTTTGTACATCTAACTGTGGAAAACTAGTTGTAGGTTACTAACGAGGACAGCTGACTTAATAAACTTAAAACATCAAAATGTATTAAAAGTGTCGTAAATATATTTTGAACATACTTTGATATATATGTACATATTTGTTATAGGTTCGTGAATCGACCAGTGGCCAAGTCTTACTTCCCAACGAAGTAAAAATCTGTGAAAGTGAGTTATAGTCTCACTTTTAAAATCTAATATTTTTGGGATGAGAATACATGCAGGTTTTATAAATGATTTACAAAATAGACACAAGTACGTGAAACTACATTCTATGGTTGAATTATCGAAATCGAATATGCCCCTTTTTATTAAGTCTGGTAATCTAAGAATTAGGGAACATGCACCCTAATTGACGCGAATCCTAAAGATAGATCTATTGGGCCTAACAAACCCCATCCAAAGTACCAGATGCTTTAGTACTTCAAAATTTATATCATATCCGAAGGGTGTCCCGGAATGATGGGGATATTCTTATATATGCATCTTGTTAATGTCGGTTACCAGGTGTTCACCATATGAATGATTTTTATCTCTATGTATGGAATGTATATTAAAATATGAAATCTTGTGGTCTATTGTTACGATTTGATATATATAGGTTAAACCTATAACTCACCAACATTTTTGTTGATGTTTTAAGCATGTTTATTCTCAGGTGATTATTAAGAGCTTCCGCTATCGCATACTTAAATAAGGACAAGATTTAGAGTCCATGCTTGTATGATATTGTGTAAAAACTGCATTCAAGAAACTTATTTCGTTGTAACATATTTGTATTGTAAACCATTATGTAATAGTCGTGTGTACACAGGATATTTTAGATTATCATTATTTGATAATCTACGTAAAGCTTTTTAAACCTTTATTGATGAAATAAAGGTTATGGTTTGCTTTAAAATTAATGCAGTCTTTGAAAAACGTCTCATATAGAGGTCAAAACCTCGCAACGAAATAAATTAATATGGAACGTTTTTAATCAATAAGAACGGGACATTTCATATATGTTGGATATGAAACATCTTCAATCATAAGATATATTGAACCCATGACGGGCGATGTTTTTACAGCACGTTTTGCTGATTGTCACTTTAATGAAACATTGTTCCCTAGATTAGGGGGAGAAATAAAAAATAAAGAAAATGATGTTTCATGGTGTGAAACTCAATTAATGTATCTTGATCCTCGTACAAAAGAATGCGAGATCGAAGTTCAAAAAATAATGCATATGCAAGAACTTGCGAATAAATTGTCTGATGCATTTACAGATACAAAAAGAGTGACTAAATCATATATACCAGCAGCAAATGTTCCAGCTCGAATTGAAATTTTAAAAGCTGGCAATAATGTCACTCTTGAGTCTTTGCCACGCCAGAAACGTGGGAGACCAATTGGTTCCAAAGATAAAAATCCTCGAAAAAGAAAATCAGCTGATAATGAGGTAAAAGAAAGTGTTCAAGAAGAACCACAAAACAATACTCCTTCTGCAGAAGAGATTGATGATGTCAATACAGAATTTTCAATAAATTATGCACATTCAATAATATTATGGAACCGAAATGAAATGAAAAATCTTGATGAGATATTTTCATATAATGTTGCATATGACATCATGAATGATGATGATGATCCAGAACCAAAATCTGTCATGGAATGTCAAAATAGACATGATTGGGATCATTGGAAAGGAGCAATACGAGCTGAATTTGAATCGCTCAATAAAAGAAAAGTTTTCGGATCTATCATTCTCACACCTAAAGATGTGAAACCTGTGGGATATAGATGAGTTTTTGTGCGAAAAAGAAATGAGAAAAATGAAGTTACAAGGTATAAAGCAAGACTTGTAGCTCAAGGTTTTTCTCAAAGACTAGGAATTGATTATGAGGAAACTTATTCTCCTGTTATGGATGCAATTACTTTTAGATACTTAATTAGCCTGGCAGTTTCTAAAAATTTAGAAATGCATCTCATGGATGTTGTGACTGCTTATCTATATGGATCACTTGATAGTGATATATATATATATATATATATATATATATATATATATATATATATATATATATATATATATATATATATATATATATATATATATATATATATATATATATATATATATATATATATATATATATATATATATGAAGATACCTGAAGGATTTAAGGTATCAGAAGCAACCAATGCAAAATCCAAAGAAATGTACTCAATCAAGTTACAAAGGTCTTTATATGGGTTGAAACAATCGGGTCGCATGTGGTATAAACGATTAAGTGAAGAGTATACCAATAATCTTATTTGCCCATGTGTATTCATTAAGAAAACAACATCCGGATATGTGATCATAGCCGTTTATGTTGATGATCTTAACATCATAGGTACAAATAAAGAGATCCATGAAGCCATTCAACTTCTAAAGAAAGAATTTGAAATAAAAGATCTCGGAAAAACCAAGTATTGCCTTGGTTTGCAGATTGAGCATATGCCTAATGGTTTACTTGTACATCAAACAACTTATACGGAAAAGATTTTAAAACGTTTCAATATGGCCAAGGTAAAACCATTAAGTACTCCTATGGTTGTTAGATCACTTAATGTTGACACTGATACATTTCGACCCTGTGAAGATCATGAAGATATCCTGGGACCAGAAGTACCATATCTTAGTGCAATTGGAGCTCTTATGTATCTTACAAATTGTACAAGACCTGACATTTCTTTTGCAGTTAATTTGTTGGCAAGGTTCAGCTCAGCTCCTACAAAAGACACTGGAATGGGATCAAACACATATTTCGATACCTTCGAGGAACTACTGATTTAGGATTATTTTATTCTAACAAATCAAAACAAGATTTGGTTGGTTATGCAGATGCAGGTTATTTATCTGATCCACATAAAGCTAAATCTCAAAATGAATATGTATTCCTAAATGGAGGTACTGCAATATCATGGCGTTCTCAAAAACAAACACTTGTTGCAACATCATCAAATCATGCCGAAGTGATTGCATTATATGAAGCTACTCGAGAATGTTTTTGGTTGAGATCAATGACACAACTCATTACTGATTCTTGTGGACTAGAACGCGATAAAAGTCCAACAACTATCTATGAAGATAATGCAGCTTGCATAGCACAGATGAAAGAAGGGTATATCAAAAGTGACCGAACAAAACGCATACCTCCTAGATTCTTCTCATACACTCAAAATCTCATTAAGGACAACCAGATTGAAATAAAATATGTTCAATCCAGCAAAAATTCTGCTGATCTTTTCACCAAAGCACTTCCAACTGCTATTTTTAGAACACACGTTCATAACATTGGCATGAGACATGTTCAAAAGATGTAACAGCTTAGCAATGTCTACTTGAGGGGGAGCCAACTCTATGCTGCACTCTTTTTCCCTTAGCTAAAGCTTTTTCCCACTGGATTTTTCTTTAGCAAGGTTTTTAACGAGGCAGTAATTTATAGTCAATATCCGAGCTAATAAAATTGTCATCCAAAGGGGAGTGTTGTGATAAAGATGGATGACAAACTTTTCTATAATGCTCTGCCACCTACTCCTAATTGCAATCATGTACAGTAAATCATGTATTATAAATACCCCATCAAATGTAATCGTGTAACACACATAGAATATATTTCATATATCACCATTCTTTTACTCTCTCTAATTTTAAGTTTACTAGTAGCCTATAGTTAAGAACAAACCCACTAAAGGTAGTTATAAGTCTACTGAATTATAACACGAACCAAACCACTAAAGGTAGTTATAAGCCTACTGAATTATAACACGAACCAAACCACTAAATGTAGTTATAAGCCTACTGAATTATAACAAGTTGTAGTTTTTGTTCTTTTATTATCACCATATTCAAACATTTATTTGTTCCTTTTATCTCAATATTTAGAGAATGTAAACCTTATTCATAGATATAGCAGTGCCTTTCGTATTTTTAGGTTTAGAGTATTTATAATCGTACCTCATGATTCGTTTATATGTTTTTTTTTTTTTTTTTAATTTCCTCAGACTCACTACTCATGATGAAATTCTTGAGGGTTTTTTTTGTAATCCAATCTACATGAACATCAAGCTTACGTCTAAAAATGAAAATTAGCGAAAGTGGCGCGAAAGTTTTTGTAGGCTTTTTAATGAGTCTTGGCCAAATATTAGTCGTATTAAGTTACAAGAAATGTTGTTTTGTGTTTAACGATGTCGTTTGCCAACAATTACTTCAAACCCACATAATCAAATTTATAGGTATACTAACTACAACAAAATGGTAGGTTATACACACTTATTAAGAAGTATACTAACATTCAAAAGTGTGAAGAACATCGAAGTTCACACTTGGCCAAAGGTGTGAGCTATTTGGGCGTTACAAAATTTTCAACATATTTAAGCGTGATTATACTTAAATAATGTTCACCCTTTCAAGTGTGAGGACATGTAAAAATAGTTCACACTTTTACATGTGACACTCTTGATCAAATTGTTCACATTTGTAAATGCGAGAATAACGTTTCACACCGCCAAGTATGAGAATAACGTTTCACACCGCCAAGTATGAAGTTTTTGACATCTCTCATCTGAGTTACTCACACTTCTAGGTGTGAAGTTTTTTACTTATTCCCAGTTATGATATATATATATATATATATATATATATAGAATAGTTATTAAATAAATAGTAATGGAATGTTTAAGAAAAAACGAATATTATTAATATCCATTAAATATACACAATCTAACATATGTACAGGTTTATAATAACCCAATTCAACATCTTTCATGCACATCAATGGGCCAACATACAATTGCTAGACAACATGTTACACTTTCACACTTAATAAATCCTATCACTCAAACTTGCCATGTACCCATGAAGACGATTAACGTCTTCAATCTGCAGCTACAACAGAGCTTCAATCAAAGGCTTCAGCAGAATAGCAGAATCTCAGAACGAATCATCATACCTAAATCACATGTATACAAAACTGAAAAGAACTGAAAATATAAAGAGCAAACGAGAAATGAGAAGTAAAATTTTACTAACTCATTTTCAAGGATAATAACAGGTCTCTCCAATTGTAGCTTTTAGAAGTCCACATCTTTAGAAGAGTAAGGGACAAGAACTTTCAAACTAGGTACTCCACCAAACTATGCTGAATGGAGATCTTTTATGCAATCGGTTTATACGTCTGATAAGTAGGATTTCATAATCAACACTAAAATTTTGTAAGAAGAAAAATTAAGATTGAATCAGTGATGAACGCTACGTATCTACTATATTCATTGGTTATGACCTTAAACTTCACATGGCGTACAGAATTAGAGGTCAATTAACTAAAACTGATATTATACTAAATATACCTGGCAATTGTGTTGGGTTGGCTGGGTTTGGGTCCAAGCAGGTAAGCTTTTTCTAAACGGGTCCCTTCAACAATACACATGGGAACTGTGTCCCTTAGTTCTTCGTGGTATTGAACTTAATCCACAGTCATTGGCAACCACCCAACTATACATGCTCAAAACCAGCTGCAAAGGTGTTGCCATGATTAATACATAAGAAATTAGTAAAAACAGATATAACAATATAACAAAGATAATTTAAAGTTTATACTGTTGACATTATAATTTAAAGTTTATACTGTTGACATCAATACCTGAAATGTAAATGGACGATTTCAACTATCATTAGATTCCTAAGCTTCTACAAGCACATCCTTATCGTGCCTATAATCTTCCAAATTTCCATTGTTTTTATTTCCTTGTCGTGTTCAATAAAATCAATCAGACATTCTAGAGAAATATGCCAACAATTGAGTTCCTCAGATTCCTTAGCTTCTTAAAGCACATCCTAATCACTAAACCATTAAACTTATGTCAAATGTTCAATTTAGAGATATACCAAAACATGCTCTTGACATATATTACTCCAAAGCATGTATATATAATTGCAAAAAGAAATTGAATACCATAGATAACCGAAAATGTGCAAATTATACTACTAAAGTGTCAAAGAAACACCATTTCACCGTGAAGTCTTCCCATTTACAACTCTTGGAAGAAGGGGCTTGTGGATCCATCACCAAATGAGTGTAAAACTACTAGTTTCACTGCAGCTCTGCATAAAAGGGCATGTTCATTCTCTTTCAGACCTGAAAAGAAAAAGCTGTTCTAAAACATCAAAATCTAATCAAGTCACTAATATCATTTTAAGTACAGGTAGTGCATATTATACTACTACGTAATACTAATGTTGTATATATGTTAACACGAGTATTATACTACAATGATAAACTAAATTCAGTGACTATTAGCAACAATGTAAGCATATTAAGTTGAGTATAACAACTGCATTATACTGTCACTTATCCCCAATAAACAAATTACATATGAGAACAAGATTCATTGAAGCCTCTTGTGGACAAATCTATAACTAATTGACACCAGATGCCACTCACTTGTGTTGACTATCTAGAAACTACTAATTGATACACTATGATCATTGCAATTACGATTACAATTTAAATTTGCAATTATAATAAAATTAAATTGCCTTTCTTATAAACAAATTATATAAATATAATATAATAATGAATATGCACAACATCTAAAGAACTGTAAATTGAGATTATCACATAACAAAACTTGATCAAACGCATCCTCAATTTGTGAAATCAGAGAAGAATGATAATTAGGTTTTACAATAAACATACCTTTAAATCATGATAACTTGATCAACCTGGAGAGATCCAATAATCATTGAAACTTGATCGGATTCCTAATACATATACGATACTATTGACAATTAGGTTGATGTTTAACGATACAATTATAAAACCATTAAATAAATCGACTGTTTTTACCTGTGAGATGAGACGAAGATTATAGAAGTATTAGAGTGTGATGCGAGAGAATTGAAAAAAGACTTGCGATTCTTATCGATAAGCTCGCTCTGATGTTTGGAAAAAATAAACCCTAGAATTTGGAACTTCAATTACTCCGTAAATAAAAGTTAGGAGTAATAACGAAAATATAATATAATTATCAGTAACTGTTTATGTTTATATTTGTACATTTCTTATATGTTCACGCTTCATCTATTTTTATTGCTTTATTCGTCACAACTAAAAACGTGAGTTTTTTCGTTACAACTAAAAGCGTGAGTTTTTGTTGCTTGTTTCCTAACAGCTAAAAGCGTGAGCATTTGCTTCTAGATTTTTATTCTTAACTTATCATTTACAATTCTTCACAGCTAAAAACATGAATAATTAGGTAGAATTTTTCACATTCTAAAATGTGACTAATACTTATTCATACTCAAAAGCGTTTCGTAACGTGAATTTTATTAAAGAATATAAGTTCTTCACACCATCAAATGTGTAAATAAACGTAAACACTTATATTTGTGAGTATCTTATAATTAATTTTCACACCTTCACCAAATGTGAAGAAAAAAGCGTGGAAAATTGACTAATTTGTTGTAGTGTAATTATATTATACTAAAAGCCATGAGACCCGCTAATGTTCACAGTGGCAGGTCCGTAATTATTCACCCCTTCGAGTGTAAATCGATAATTAAGCTTTTAAAAACTTTTTCTCCTACCTTTTTTTTACAATTTTTCCCTCTTTTTTCTACATCCCTTTTCATCCATTTCATTATCTATGTTTAATTAACCGAACAAGTTAATCGTCCAAAACCGCCCCCCTTCAATTAACCGATCAAAACAACCCCGCAGCGAAGCGCGGATTTTTTTACTGGTTTAAACTCAAACAACACTAGCATTTCACATAAATTTCAGTACATCTTATTTCTTTGTTAACAGTAATACTAATGCTAATAAAGAAAATTAATAGCTGTCACAATTCACATCAACCAATTCTATGATGGTACTACGTATTTTTTAACACATTTGAATTTTCACAATAAGATATTTTAAGCTAATTAAACTATACAATCATTTTAAATCGCGCCTAATACACAACTATAACAAATATAAACCCCCAAGTCATGGTAAAAAAAAAAATTCCCCAAATACTATACTGTTAAAAGGCACGATTTTTAACTTTATAGAATTTATTTCTACTGAAATGCAATAAAGTTAGTTAAGAAATACAAAATAAGAAGGGAGATGATCCGTACACCACCTCTTTTTTGCCATACACCACCAACTAGATTTGTTTGACAATTTTACCCTTTTCCTTATATTTATCATATCACACCCTCCACTTTCACCTTAAATTAAATAAAATTATAAGATCAAAAAACTAAGACAACCGTAATATGAAGACTTAACTCTTCCTCTCATCTCTCTCTCTTTGTTTTAACAATAATTCGTATTCGTATTCGTATTCTAATGAATCAAAAAAATTGGGCTTAATTTATTTAGATCGTGTATAAATTCTTTACAAGGTTTTTTTTCTTTTTTGTATTGTTCACAACCCCACAACCCATGGTGAATCCCACAATCTTCGTAATCGCAGCCGTCATCGTCACCGTCATATTTGAAAACAAGATATTGTTTATTCGGTATTTATATCATTGATTAGTAAACAAGATATTATTCTTAAACAAAGTCTTGTTAAAGAAGATCGCCACCATCATATTTGAAACAAGATCTTGTTCATTCAGTGTTTATATCACCATCATATCATCGCCTTCATCACCATAATATCATCGCCTTCATCACCATCGTCACCGTCGTAATCGCCCCCGTCCCACTTCGTTTGCCTCGAGTTATCATTTGCTAAATAGTTCTTTTGGTTGGTTTGTATGAATTTTTATTTTATTATTGAATATTGAATTTATATACATGATTATTTGTATTTGATTTTGCAGCCGAACGTCTGGATAATAGAAGTGGTTATTTTATTCTTAGACTGATTTAATTTAATGTAAAAAAAGTAGAATGGTTTGATGTGATAAAAAGTAGAATTTATATACAATATAATTTAATGCAAACCACTGGAACAGAGTACTCCATTATAAGATAGCTATAATCCACATTCTATGTGTTTGATGAAGTAAAAACATTAACAATAGAGAGAAAATAAAAGATACTATAAATAGAAAGAATATAAGGATCTTGTTCTTTGTTACCTGTGTAACATTGATAATTTGATTATATTGTTCATCCCAAACCTACATGAATATAGGCCTATCTTATGCAAGCTGAAGGTTTTATTACAGTTGAAATATTATAAGATTTATTTATCAAACAAATTCTATATTCTATATTCTATATGGTTATAAAATGAACCCAATAAAAGAACACAAAACATCAAAAAAAAAAAAAAAAAAAAAAAAAAAAAAACAGCGATACAAATCCGAATATCAAAAACCAATATGTCCACAATACCTGAATAGCTATTACTGAAATCAACACTCCTAACAGAAGCAGCGCCAAGTGTAAAGTGGGGAAGACATTACCATTGGCTACCACATTATTAACAAAATAAACAGCCGAAATGACATCTTCCAACGCATGCGACACTGAAACAGTAGGGAAGACAACACCCACACCAGCAACAGCGAATGGGTCACCAGGAACAACAACACTACAACTACACCATTTACGTTTTCTACTACTCGACATTATATAAATGAAGACTAAAATGCAACAACATAATACACATATACACAACATCGTAATTAAAAAAATAATGTAAAACAAAACATCAACATTCAATAAAAAAAGCAGTTTGTCAGCAACAACAGTTATAGTAGCAGCAAAAAAAAAAAAGGAAAAAAAACTTAAACTAACATAGACAAACAAAGTAAATAAAAAAAATTACCAACTACCTTCGCCGAGTGAGAAAATATTGGAATGCAACAATAATAGTACTTGAGAAAGAACCTTGGAACCTGCAACAACACAAGGAAAAATTCAGTAAACCTAAACCACCATATTGAGCTAGAAAATTAAACAACTTTGAAGCGTATGGTATATACACATAAGTAAATAAGTAAATAACTATAAAATGAAGTCTCTTTTATTCTGTATCTATCGAAACACAAAGTAGAAAATAATGAATTTTGATAGAGAAATATATCTGCAATATGAATTATGCATATACAAACATCTAAATTAATGGTTAATCATATTTACGATTGATTCAGTAAAAGTATACTTATATATGCATACTAACTTCACATACATGAAAAATGGTACAATTAACACAAATAAGGGTAAATTTCAGAAAAATTTAATCAAAACATCTAAATGGCAGAAATACCTTGTATGGCATGACAGAATATTGATAATCGGTATACCGATGTCGATTTATAGCCAACAGTTGATAATCAAACCCGTATTGTAGAATATTGATAACCGACGAAATCAATTAAACATACACAAATGACTATCTGACTCGATTTATTCACAAAGGATGTTGATTTTAACATTCACAGATGAAATTCGAAACCCTCGATTGATTCACCATGTGTTCATCTCCCCATCTAAGATTATCGATCTGATTCACCATGGCCAGCATACCGATTAACACTATCTGGATTTTTCAATTTTTGATGACGAATTTGGTAACCCTAATTTGGCGAACTGATTAACACGATCTGGATTTTTCAATTTTGAAGAGCGAGAGATAGGTTTCGTAGTCGACGGAATCACCGGTGGAAGAGTGGTAGTCGGATTGCGACGGAGGTGATGATCGGTGGTTTTTGTGGAGAAGGAGAGTTTTTTTCTTTTTTGAAAAAGTATATCGAATGAGAATGTGAGGTTTGAGAAGAGGGCTGGATGGTGCCACGTGGCAATTTTTTGGGCGGTTGATGTGTCATTTTCTGGCCAATAGTATTTTGACAAGTGTAGGTGTAGTGAGTAGGGGAATGGATGGGTGCCATGTGGCAGTAAGCCACACGGTTTGTAAGGGGTAGAGATATATATGTATATATGTCAAATTAAAATGAATCTTTTAAATTTAAACATGATGAATATTCAAATGAAACCAACTTTTAGGTTGAGATTCAAGGGATCAATCAGAGTTGTAACATTCCGTTTTCTCCTTACATGTCTTAAGGTACGTATTTGATCGTTAGAACGTCTATAGTTCGTTTGCTTATGTGACTAAACGATTTATAGTGTTAGTTGATATATATATATATATATATATATATATATATATATATATATATATATATATATATATATATATATATATATACGCGTATGGATGTATACGTGTAGTTTAAGTGCTTATGTGAAGCTAAAATGGGGTGTACGTGTCGGGTTATGACATTTGGGTTTGTAAACCAAAAGCTGGTCAAAAGTGGGCGTTGGGCCGCGCCGCGGCGGGCACCTCCGCGCCGCGACATATAACGCGAATCAAGAACCAGGAACCAGATTAAACAGCTCGAATTTTATGTTAAATGCCGCGCCGCGGCAAATGGGGTCGCGCCGCGACCCTACTGGTGTGCTGATCCGTTTTTCTGATTTTAAAAGGGGTGTTCCAAGGGTATTTTCATCTTTTCACGTTTGGATCAGATTGTAGCTCAAATATCAACCACTTATCTCAATCCTTCATTTTCTTTTCTCTTTTCTTTCCATTTTCTTTTCCAAAACACAAAACCCACTTAGATCTAAATTGAGATTTGAAGGTGAAGAATTGTGATTCGGTCTTTGGAGCAAGAAATAAATTTGTTCTCCTCGTTCTTAGCTACGAATTGATAGTGTTGGTAAGTCTTAACTCTGTGTTTTGAGTTTTAGTTAATTTATGGCTAGGGTTTGGTCATTTGAGACTTGTAAGACCCATTTGGGGATTTAATGGGTGAATGTGGGTTAATTTGATGTAAGGAAACTCAAATGGAGTTAATCTAGGGTTTGGTCATGTAAATTGGGATTATGTAAGTGTTAATTGTGTTGTTATTCACTAATACACTTGTAAAATGATGGGAGAATTGTTAATGGGTCATGTTTGGCTAAAATCGTAAGTCTAAGTAGTTAAAATAGGTCAAATGGGTGATTGTTGACCTAGTTGGGTGAGATGGGTATGAAATACCCATAAATTGTGTTAGTTGGTGATAGTAGACTCTAATCACTAGCTTTTAGTGATTTATGACGAGTCATGGCCATGAATGGGCGGTTTTGGTGGATGTAAGTCATTTAATGCATTTAGGTCATTAAATGCTAAAGAGTTAAGAGTTGGTGGTTAGTCCACTAGATTGTATGTTAATTAAATGCATAATGTGATAGGTGCATTACATTGAAGGTTGCGAGCTTGATTCCTAGTTCACCAAAGGCGATAAGGTGAGTTGAGTAATTATATGCGTGCATATATAATGTATTTATTTGTGTAGCACGAGTTGTGAAGTGTCGACGTGTTAAGACACCACATCTCACGTGGCGAGTGAAGTGTCGACGTGTTAAGACACCACTCGGGGGTGAAGCATCGACGTGTTAAGGTGCCACTCCAAGGGATGTAACGGGTGAAGTGTCGACGTGTTAAGACACCGCCAGGGGTGAAGTATCGACGTGTTAAGATGCCACCTGTGGAGTTAGTGTACGACGTGTTAAGTACTCTAACGGTTGTTGTGAACGCCGATGGGAAATTCGAGTACCATTCCTTGTATTATTGGTTAACCAAGTTTGTGTGTTGTGATGTAGCATATTATATTGATTCGAGTTATATGCTAATGCTATGCTCGCTTATGTGGTCGGAGGTTTAGTATTATACTTGTGATGGTATGATTATTTATATTGCTAGCATGTATGTGGTAAATGTGGAAGTGATTGCAAGTAAGTAGGTTGTATATGTAACCGTATAACTATTGCACTCACTAAGCGTTAGCTTACCCCTCTCGTTGTTTATCTTTTAGATGCAGGTGCGGAGAAAGGGAAAGGGGTTGTTGGGCATTAGATTTCCCATGTTGGTTGCTAGGTGGAGCTTTTGGAAGTCGGCCAATTGTTTTGGGTAGTTTAACCCCAAACCATGCTCGTGTGTCGTTTGGTCTAAAACTATCATATTAAGGTCGAACTTGTATTACATTTGCTTAAGGGCCTCAGTGCCGTTTGTAAACATTAACCTTGTGATATCCTTTAAATGGATTGTATGTAACCGTTTAATTTGGGCGTTAATGGTTTATTAATTTAAAAAAAAATTATCCGGTTGAATACGGGTTGGGTTGTTTCAAGAGTACGTGGCGCGATAATCACATGTGATTGAAAAAAATAATTAAAATTTTTTTTTTCAATTTTTTTTCGAAAAAAAATTTTTCGATTTTTTTTTCAATTACATGTTATTGAATTTGACATGCAGTAAATCACATGTGATTGTAAAACTTAATCAAATGTGATTCTACATGTCAAATCCAATCACATGTGATTGAAATTTTTTTTTTTAATAAAATGACAAATTTCAGTAAGTTTGTGCTAAAACTTTTAAATACCAAGTTTTTGATCAAAACTTGATCAAATCACCAAATTAAAGTCTGAAATTTTGAAGATATGATCAGGAAACGCTAACAAACTTGATCAAATCACAGAATTAAAATCTGTTTTCGGTTGAAATTTTTTTTTGAAAAAAAAAATGAATCTTTTTTCCAATCACATGTGATTGGGTTTGACATGCAGAATCACATGTGATTGAATTTGACATGCTAAATTTTTTAAAACAAATTAAAAAAAAATTTCGGAAAAAAATTTTAAAAAATAAAAATTTCAAAAAAAAAATTTAATTTTTTTTTTTTTTGAATTTTTCTTTTCAATCACATGTCGCACTCTGATTGGTCCGTTGGATTTCAAGCAAATTATTGGATTCAAGGGATTACAACTCATTTAAACATATTAATTAGATTCGTAAAATTATATATACCTTCCTTGTACTGAATCTTGGCCTTAACATCGTCGATAGTATCGCTGCTTTCAACCTCTAGGGTTATGGTTTTACCGGTTAGGGTTTTCACGAAGATCTGCATCTTTCTTTAAGGCTGGCGAAAATTTGAGAGGATCTATTTTCAGGAAGGTTTGCATCTTTCTCTTTTATACGAGCATACGATTATTAGGGTTGTAAGTTGGGCCAAGCCCAACTCTTTTTTCCATGCACAAAATCGAATCTTGGAAATTCAAATGACACTAAAACACGTTTTGTAAAGTTGTTAATGTAAAGTTTTTTTTTTTTTTTTTTGGGTGCATATGTATGTTTTTTTCAGTTAAAGAAGAAAAAAATAATAAAAATTGAGAGAGTGAAAAACCACAAAGAGTAAAGTGTAAATCAATAAATGAATGAGATTTTTCTTTATTAGGCTATGCAAGAAAAAGAAGTATAGTAGAACCTCTATAAATTAATATTGTACTCGATAAATTAATAATCTCAATAAAATTAATAATTTATCTGGTTCTAACTTTTTGAAATCTCAATGTAAATATACTGGTCATAGCAAAACTATAAGTTAATAATTACTAAAATATTTCAAAACTATAGAATTTTCTAGTAAAAATGAATATATAGTCACTTTTTTGTGAACTTCAAATCTATATTTATTGAGTTTATATTTAAATCTCCTCATTGCACTTAAGAGTTGTGACACTGTATTCTCGTATTGGATTAACCGAACGAATTTCATCTCTCGAATTTACATCGTCTAAATCATTTGAGTCGGTTGGATTAGCTGAACGAATTTTACAGTGTCGAAAGCAATATGCTATGGACTCTACTTTCACATTTTATAGTGATCAATCTAGATCTATGTACATTGAACTTGGCAAGTTCAATAATGTGTTAATGTACGTACATGGGAATTAAGAATAACTATTTGCAAAAATCAATTAATATTGCATAGTTATTTTACCTACAGTGTGCGACGCACAATTTTTAAAATTTGTCAACATCACAGACTGTTAAATAATTCTTATACTTTTCCAATTTTCTATTATCGCCATTACATACCAATATGAACTACAAATTATATTTTTTGCACGAATTTTTACACACTCGTTGCAAATTACTTTTTCTATTTTTTTGTTGGTACGTACACATCCCGAACTGCGCCATAGGGTTTGAAAGCTTCCATAGATCTACCACCTTCCAATCCCCCGGAAAGTTGAAGAACATGAACGATGTAAGATCATTTCTGCTTGACAATTTGAATCGTTGTTGGAAGTCGCCGTTGCATTCTCCTCATTCTAATTCCATGCCTGCATGCGCTCTCTCTCTCTCTCTCTCTCTCTCTCTATATATATATATATATATATATATATATATATATATATATATATATATATATATATATATATATATATATATATATATATATATTCTCTTTCAAAGATTTTCTCTATCGTCTGATTATATAGAAATATTATTTTCTATGGTCTCTACTAAACTAACATAACACCAATCTATAGTCTAATAATTTCTGGTGATAAGTTTACTAATTAGGTTTCTTTTTTCAACTTTACTTCTTCTTGTAATAATGTTTTAATTTGAATATTTATCGTAATTTATCCTAATGTTGCTAAATGTTAATTCGTTGAAGAGATGAACATGTCCAAAGATTAGGGCATGTTTACTTTTTTTTTCCGTTAAGTCCTATATGGATATAGATGGCAAAATAGATATAGATGACTATATCCAGTAATCAGTAAATGATTAATATTATTTACTTTTTCTGCTGAATAAATGTGCTGAATGATTCAATTGACTATTTTACCCCAAATAATAAATACAATAATAATAAAATAGTAACTAATAAAAATAGCAAAAAATAATACGGAGTAATAAAAATAAATATGTTATAATTTTCAACTTATAACTACCAAATACAATTATATTTGTTTATGAAATATTAGTAAAGAGAGAATAAGTGTGTATTTCATATAATTCTATGAAATGGTGCAAGTTTACAAGCATACCATCATGGCGTATTTATACTACTAAAAAATACTATGCAAGTGGTACAAAATTGACTAAAAGTTTGTACAAATTTGACTATCCATATATGCATTATTATTTTAATTATCATAAAACTCCCCCTTGGATAGAAATTTTGCTTTGGAGATTAACTATAAGTTACTGCCTCGTTAAAAACCTTTGCTAAAGAAAACCCAGTGGGAAAAAACTTTAACTAAGGGAAAAAGAGTGAAGTATAGAGTTGTCTCCCCCTAAAATAGACATCGTTGATCTTTTACATCTTTTGAACATGTCTCATTCCAATATTGTGAACATGTGTTCTGAAAATAGCAGTTGAGAGTGCTTTGGTGAAAAGATCATCAGAGTTTTTGATGGATTGAACATATCTCATTTCAATCTGGTTATTCTTAATGAGATATTGAGTGTATGAGAAGAATCTAGGAGGTATGTATTTTGTTCGATCACTTTTGATATACCATTCTTTCATCTGTGCTATGCAAGCTGCATTATCTTCATAGATAGTTGTTGCTTTTATCGCATTCTAGTCCACAAGAATAAGTAATGAATTGTGTCATTGATCTCAACTAAAAACATTCCCGAGTAGCTTCATGTAATGCAATCACTTCGGCATGATTTGATGATGTTGCAACAAGTGTTTGTTTTTGAGAGCGCCATGATATTGCGGTACCTCCATTTAGGAATACATATCCATTTTGAGATTTAGCTTTATGTGGATCAGATAAATAACCTGCATCTGCATAACCAACTAAATCTTATTTTGATTCGTTAGAATAAAATAATCCTAAATCAGTAGTTCCTCGAAGGTATCGAAATATGCGTTTGATCCCATTCTAGTGTCTTTTGGTAGGAGCTGAGCTGAACCTTGCCAACAAATTAACTGCAAAAGAAATATCAGGTCTTGTACAATTTGTAAGATACATAAGAGCTCCAATTTCACTAAGATATGGTACTTCTGGTCCCAGGATATCTTCATGATCTTCACAGGGATGAAATGGATCAGTGTCAACATTAAGTGATCTAACAACCATAGGAGTACTTAATGGTTTTGCCTTGTCCATATTGAAACGTTTTAAAATCTTTTCCGTATAAGTTGTTTGATGTACAAGTAAACCATTAGTCATATGCTCAATCTGCAAACCAAGGCAATACTTGGTTTTTCCGAGATCTTTCATTTCAAATTTTTTCTTTAGAAGTTGAATGGTTTCATGGATCTCTTTATTTGTACTTATGATGTTAAGATCATCGACATAAACGGCTATGATCACATATCTGGATGTTGTTTTCTTAATGAATACACATGGGCAAATAAGATTATTGGTACACCCTTTGCTTATCAAGTAATCACTTAATCGTTTATATCACATGCGACCCGATTGTTTCAACCCATATAAAGATCTTTGTAACTTGATTGAGTACATTTCTTTGAGTTTTGCATTGGTTGCTTCTGATACCTTAAATCCTTCAGGTATCTTCATACATATATCACTATCAAGTGATCCATATAGATAAGCAGTCACAACATCCATGAGATGCATTTCTAAATTTTTAGAAACTGCTAGGCTGATTAAGTATCTAAAAGTAATTGCATCCATAACAGGAGAATAAGTTTCCTCATAATCAATTCCTGGTCTTTGAGAAAAACCTTGAGCTACAAGTCTAGCTTTATACCTTGTAACTTCATTTTTCTCATTTCTTTTTCGCACAAAAACCCATCTATATCTCACAGGTTTCACATCTTTAGGTGTGAAAATGATAGATCCGAAAACTTTTCTTTTATTGAGCGATTCAAATTCGGCTCGTATTGCTTCTTTTCAATGATCCCAATCATGTATATTTTGACATTTCATGACAGATTTTGGTTCTGGATCATTATCATCATTCATGATGTCATATGCAACATTATATGAAAATATCTCATCAAGATTTTTTATTTCATTTCGGTTCCATAATATTTTTGAATGTGCATAATTAATTGAAATTTCCGTGTTGACATCATCAATCTCCTCTGCAGAAGGAGTATTGATTTGTGGTTCTTCTTGAACACTTTCTTTTACCTCATTATTAGCTGATTTTTATTTTCGAGGATTTTTATCTTTGGAACCGATTGGTCTCCCACGTTTCTGGCGTGGCAAAGACTCAAAAGTTACTTTATTGCCAGCTTTTGGAATTTCAATTCGAGCTAGAGCATTTGCTGCTGGTATATATGATTTAGTCACTCTTTTTGTATCTGTAAATGCATCAGACAATTTATTCGCAAGTTCTTGCATATGCATTATTTTTTGAACTTCGATCTCGCATTCTTTTGTGCGAGGATCAAGATACATTAATTGAGGTTCGCACCATGAAACATCATTTTCTTTATTTTTTATTTCTCCCCCTAATCTAGGGAACAATGTTTCATTAAAGTGACAATCAGCAAAACGTGCTGTAAAAACATCACCCGTCATGGGTTCAATATATCTTATGATTGAAGATGTTTTATATCCAACATATATTTCCATCCTTCTTTGAGGACCCATTTTAGTGCGTTGTGGTGGTGCGGTAGGAACATAAACCGCACAACCAAATGTTCTAAGGTGGAAAATATTTGGCTGATGGCCAAAAGCAAATTACAAGGGAGAATATGTATGACTTGCACTTGGTCTAATGCGAATTAATGATGCAGCATGTAAAATTGCATGACCCCATACAGATACTGGGAGTTTTGTTCTCATTATCAATGGTCTAGCTATTAACTGCAATTGTTTAATTAGTGATTCAGCTAAACCATTTTGTGTATGCACATGAGCAACAGGATGTTCAACAACAATCCCAATAGACATGCAAAAATCATTAAATGCTTGAGATGTAAACTCACCAGCATTATCCAATCTCACCCTTTTAATAGTATAATCAGGGAAATGTGCTCTCAATTTAATAATTGAGCAAGAAATTTTGCAAATGCCATGTTTTGACTTGATAATAGACAAACATGAGACCATCTACTAGATACGTCAATTAGGATCATGAAATATCTAAATGGTCCACATGGTGGATGAATTGGTCCACATATATCACCTTGAATTCTTTTAAGAAACATTGGTGATTCTTTTTCAACCTTAAGAGGTGATGGTCTTATTATTAATTGTTCAAGTGAGCATGATGTACATGGGATAATTGCATCATGAGGGATCTTTTGATCCGTCAATGGATGTCCATATGTATTTTGAATTATTCTTTTCATCATTGTTGATCCTGGGTGGCCTAATCTTTCATGCCACAGATTGATCATTACAGGATCACATGCCTTTTCATTAACTACCATGTGTGTTTCTAGTACATTTATATATGTATAATGTAAACCAGAACTAAATCTTGGTAGTTTTTCAATCATATGCTTCTTGTCAGTGATACTTAAATATTTATCATTTTCTGTAGTCACTGACTGATAATCATATCCATTTTGGTATATGTCAGAGAAGCTTAACAAATTTCTCTTTGACATGGGAGAAAATAAGGCATTTTTTATCAGAAAATTTGTACCATTTAGTAACATGAATTTTTCCTTTCCCATTCCTTTTATTAAATCCGCAGGACCTGATATAGTATGTACCGTTCCTTCTGTTGCTTTAAAATCAGTGAAATATTTTTTAGATTTGAGTATAGTGTGTGTGGTACCACTGTCTGCAATACAAAGATCCCCACCATTTGACTGATTTTGCACTCCAGTAGTGTACATCATGAACTTCAAAATATGAGAAACAAATAATGAGTACATAATTCATTAATATATTACATTCAAAAATATGTTACAAACGAAAGTACATAATAAGGAAACATATAGTAAAGTAGATATGGTATAGATCGTAAATCTACATCCATTTATTTGATATGGACATATAATAGGAAATTTATACATTAAAGTAGTCACTTGTTGGCTCAGTGATTTTTGTATAAAGGTCATCCACAAAATTTGCCTCTTTTCCTTTTCCATTTAGGGATTCCTGATATTGATTAACAGAATATTGATTTGTTCGACAGTTTTTAGACCAATGTTCAATTTTACCACATCGATAACAAGAATTTTCAATATTCTTTGAAGAGCTTCCTTCAACATTATGATTTGTGGGATTGTATGGTGGTTGAAATTTATAATTTTGTGGATTATTATTTCTTTGTCCACGACCACGACCACCGTAACCATTACGACCACGACCACCACCACGACCATTACCATAAGGGTGATTTCGAACATAGTTATGATTTTTATTATTGTTATGGTAATTTCCATGATGATGGTTTTGGCCAATATGACCACGACCTCGCCCACGTCCTCATCCAGGTGCATTTCTTTTTTTATTATTATTGTTAACAACATTAGCTTCAGGGAATGCTAGCTCACTCGTAGGACGAGACTCTTGATTCTTCATCAGTAATTCTTTATTCACTTCTGCAACTAAGAGATAAGTTTGAAGTTTGGAAAAAGTTTTGTAATTCTGCAATCTTAAATTTTATTGTATAGTAATGTTTGCAGAATGCATTGTGGAGAAAATTTTCTCCATCATATCAGCATCACTTATTTCTTGACCACATAATTGAAGCTTTGAACGGATCTTGAACATGGCCGAGCTGTATTCACTTACCTTTTTAAAGTCTTGGAACCTTAGATTTCTCCATTCTTCCCTCGCAGCTGGGAGTAATATTTCCTTTTGATTATCGAATATACTCTTGATACTTTTCCATAAAACATGTGGATCTTTGATAGTGAGATACATATGTTTTAAGGTGATATCAATATGTTTGCGAATAAAAGCAATTGATTTTAATTTATCTTGATCAGAACAAGTATTGTTTTTCTTTTAAAGTTTCTAGAATACCCAATGATCCAAGATTTATTTCTACATCCATGACCCATGATGTGTAGTTTGTTCCCGATACGTCTAGGGCATCAAACTCAAGCTTTGATAAGTTTGACATTTTCTATTTTCAGAAAGATGAACAACATAAATTATAATCATAATCAATTTCTAATCATAGACAAATAATAAAATGAAATTAGAATCATTTTAAATTCATAAGTAGCAAACAACAGAATAATGGCATGATTACAAATGATAAAACCACAAGAGCAGGATAGAATATAGGTTCACCCGGTGGTATATTAGCAACAATGATGATAGTTAGTATGACCAATACAATAGGAAAAATCATCCTTGTGTGAATCATCTTTACAAAAAACTTTTTGAGGGTGGTAATCTGAGAAAATGAAGATTGTTGTGAAAATGTGAAAACGGAGATGTTTATTTTATATTTGAAAAATATAGTCGTTGTAACGTCGTCAGTTGACGTTAACAACCGTTATGTATATATGACCGTTGTAACATCGTTAGTTGACGTTAACGACTGTTATGTACTCGTTGTATTAATAATAATTTTAATAAAAGAATTTTATTAGTACAAATACGATTACTATAAATACATTTAGTATAAATACATTTAGTATAAATACGAAGATTAAGAGAATAAACATATTATGCATAAATAATAAATTTTAAGAATAAATATTAGTATGCATGAAATAAATAATGATTAATTGCATAAGTAATCATAAATGTTAGATAACATAAATATAAATGTTAATGAAGTTAATAAGAGTTAGATTACAGAAATATAATTCAGGCGGTATAACCGACCATATATAACTTAAATAACATAAATATAAATGTTAGTGAAGTTAATAAAAGTTAGATTACATAAATATAATTCAGGCGGTATAACCGACCATATATAACTTAAATAACATAAATATAAATGTTAGTGAAGTTAATAAAAGTTAGATTACATAAATATAATTTAGGCGGTATAACCGACCATATATAACTTAAATAACATAAATATAAATGTTAGTGAAGTTAATAAAAGTTAAAGAATTTCTTACCTTGATTAGTGACGTGTGCATGCTTAGATAAACCTTGATTATACGGAGCACTTCGTGCTGATAACGTGTTATAATTTTCAACTTATAACTACCAAATACAATTATATTTGTTTATGAAATATTAGTAAAGAGAGAATAAGTGTGTATTTCATATAATTCTATGAAATGGTGCAAGTTTACAAGCATATCATCATGGTGTATTTATACTACTAAGAAATACTATGCAAGTGGTACAAAATTGACTGAAAGTTTTTACAGATTTGACTATCCATATATGCATTATTATTTTAATTATCGTAACAAAATATCCAATCTATAAGTAACAATAATCAATCTTGAATTTTCCACAAGATACTCAATTATCATTTTTATTTAAAAGTAACAAAAATAACATAACAATAAACCATAAGATTCGAACATATTTTCAATCTACAATATCCTCTCATTATTTTGTCAAAAGTTCTACATATTGTTCTGATCTGGGTAATCAAAGATTCTCGATTTTTAGCAACCCATATTCTTCAATTAGCTAGAAATAAATTTTGGTCAAAGGGGTTTCATTTTCAGATTGTGGGTTATTTTTCAAATCCATTTAAATTACTGAAGCCTTTGAATAATTCTGCTCCAACCACAGTACCACCACTACACACGGTGGCCGAAAGAATAGACTTTTCGAGAAGAAAATGTCGGGCAAATTGTTGTCGTAGCTTCTTTTATTTTTTTGAAGGAAGATAATGAAAGAAGAAAGTATTTTGTCTTGATGATGAAAGAAGAAGATGAAAAAAATGAAGAAGATGAAGAAAGAAGGAAAAGATGTGAAGGGTAATAATAGAATAAATATGGATGTATGTGGAGTACATGGGTTTTAGTGGTGACCCATACATCCCTTTTTTAGTTTATATTAATCAATAATGCAAAAGTAAACAAACATGAAAACTGACCGAATAATTCATTTATTTCATTCAGTCCAATAAGTCAAAAGAAAACACCCCCTAAAAATGTGAATAACATTTAATGAAATTAGTCTAAAGTACGATTCATATAGAAGAAAATACAATTACAAAACGTCATATTCTTTTGTAAAACCCTAGAATCAACTAAATCGCACAAGTATATGATAAGATTAGACCATTTTCAACCATGACATCTTTCGTCACTGCCACATCAACATCACCTCAGCTTTCTCTCTCAATTTTCTCACAACTTCCTCCCATGACATCCCCATAACACAGCACTACCAACCATGATATCTTTCTTCACATTTTATTATTTTCTATTATTATTTTTATTATTAATATTATTATTAATATTATTATCATTAACCAACAAATAAATAATGTTAATTATACAAGTAATAAATTTTAATGAACAACACCTTTATTAAAAAAACAAAGATACGGTTACATTTTTCTAAAAAAGGACATAAGTAAAAAATAAAAGTACTTTACATAACTATACAATTAAAACTATTTTCCGTCGGATAAGTCAAACGCATTTTGGTATTCCCTTTGAATTTTTGTTCGGGCTTTCATTACCAAATCACGTTGTTCGGGAGTCGAGTCGGGTTCACATGGTTGGGTGAGAAACGATAAATTATCCAACATTGTACGCACCTCGTTCGCGTCGTATATCTTCTCCATAGTCCACCTTGTAGCATTAGCATTTTCGATCAATGATTGACGGGATTCCTCAGATGACACACGCGAGGCTTCATGGAATGACCCCGAACTCCTTTAACTCTTGGAACTTGCACGACCCGGTGTGCGACGTAGTGGTTTCTCTCGAAATAAACTCTCAAACTGACGCGGATCCGCACCTTGACCTTGGTTCGCGGTTTCACCCGGTCCACTCGAAACTGACGGGAGTACTTCGATCGGGTTCTTTCTTTTGTTCACGACCCCCTTGAATGTTAAAAAGTTCGAACAATCTTTGGGAATTTTCCATGCATCCTCGTAAATGAAATTATGATCCGTTTGTTCCTTAAATGTGTGTCACGTATGTGAATGATATCCGCTTCGTTTTGCCCACTTTGCCAATATTTTTCAAGCTTGTGTAATGTCCGATAAAATCTTGACATCTTTCTCCATCTTGCTCCATTTTCCCATGATATGATCGGCTTAACGTTTTTCTTGAACTTGAGAATTGTACCTTTGTCGGATAGTACCTCAAAATGATTCTTTTGTTTAACCAGTTCCATATTTTCGGACACTTGGATCCATATTGTAGCTAAGATTCGAATTTCCTCATCCGGCCACATGATTTTTTTTGCATCTCACTTTTTTTTGCCTTTAGGGTCACTTTCAACAACTTCTTCCAAATCTTCAAGTTCAGTTTCTTGAACGGCCTCAACTTCTTCATCTTCGGATTCACTATTAGTTGGAATTTGTGTAGGAATTTGATTTGGTCTTTGTTGAAAAAATAGGTTGTCGAATTATTGATTGTTGGAAGTGAGTGTATTGTTGTTGAGGATGAACAAATTGTTGTTGGGGAGGGTAATTAGAGTATTGTTGAGGAGAAGTAAAATCAAATGATTGTGATGCGTATGAGGCAAACCCCATGGATTGATTCGGGTTAGAAGATGACCCGGAATGTGAGTTGTACATTTGTACTTCAAGTAGTGATTGAAAAAAATCATTGCTCCCTTGTGTATTGAGTTGATTCGTTGACTTGTTTTGATTTTTCTTTAAGGATGATTTTTTAGGCATTTTGAAAATGAGATGAGTGTTAAGAGTGTTGAGATTGTTGAGAGTTTTGGAAGTTATTTGATTTCTGTTAGGTTTGTATCGTTAAATTTTAGTGTTAAAGTGGGTTGAAAAAAAAAATTAAAGTTACCATTTGCAAGCAGAAGGTTATGTTGCCATTGGAATTTATTGTTTTTTGACCAAATATCGCGTACTCAATTATGTTATGTGAAGTAAGAGAGCAACGGTCTAAAATTCATATCTGAAAATACAACGGTTCGATCGTCCTCAAATTTTTACCACATGTATAGCCATGTGTCTGCTACATACAGCCAATGTTAAAATCGATCCAATGGTTAACGAATCCTCTATGAAATATCTCTTAAATTTGCGCATGAACATCCGAATTAAACTCTATCGTTCCTTCGCACGAAATAATGAGGAACGATAACTCAAAACCGTAACCTGGATCCCCTAAAAAATCTCTCTGCAACGAAATCATCGACTCGACCTCTAACTCCGTAACCCTTCACGATAAAGAATCACCATCATCGTCAAACGACACATTCGTTTGCATAATAACTTTTCACTGTTACCCAAATCTTGATGTGATCAACTCTCCCGGCTACATCGACATACCCCATGAGTTCTTCGCGACCAACTAAGTCCACCTAGTCTCGATACATGTTGTAAGACAAATCCCTAGATCTCATCGTTTAAACACCTGATGATAACTGAATTATCAACTATAGCGAAAACTCTTGCTTTTAATTCGACATCATGCCCGATCTTGTAGCCTAACCTCCGATACCACATGTTAGGATTTGTAGGACCCAACAATACAAGTGATTTATGTCAATCACTCACGAATGAACGATAAACGAACTAGCTAAAGCATATAAACGATAAATAAATGGATAAACAACACGAGAATTTAATGTGGTTATATCCCAACTTCAAAATGTGGAGATGTATCTACTCCACGGGCGCAAACCAGAGACGTTTTACTATAAATTCCTTGCACACACATTACAGGTACATATGGATGTAGTTATAGTGCTACATTACAACGAATTAGGCACAACGAGGACTCCTAATCGCGTTACAATTCTGGGCGCCGAGACCCATTCTCGAGATCGCGAGCATCGTGAGCAGTAGGCTTCACGACCGTGAGCATTCATCAGCCAGGAATCTAACTTGACTTTTGATTGCATCTTCGTTTCCTTGTTTAATTCGAACTCCGCACTCAACATTTATCTCACTAGAATCCAAACAACCTAATCACGAATTGAAGCTTGAAACCAAGGAATAACAATAATAATACATTAGGTTCTTATGTTATTCAGATACATAATATATTATTATGATGGATTTATCAAATCCTATTATCTCGACTCTTTGAAATATTCGCCGCCTTCATAACAGCTACGTCTCCAAAGATTCAAAGTTCAAGAAGTCGCATCACGTGTTTGATAACATAGTTGTTTCGGCCTTTAACTGGTTGTACTCTCGTTTTTATAATAGTATTAGTTAGGCGGTATGGTTGCAAAACCCCATGAACGCTTAGTAATTTTTTGTTTTGTTTTAGCTTCTCGCTAATTTTATTCTTTTTATAAATTTTTCCTTTTGCCCATTAAAAAAAACATCCCTCAATTATTGGCTAACAATTAAAACCTCTTTTTTTGTTTGTTAATAAGCATAAGAAACATAGACAGGCAAATAATGACAAGGTTTCAAAATAACGAATTTGATGTGTAATTATAATATTGACCGCACCTATAAATCAATTATGTAATTGATAATCTTCGTCTCCAAGTATAAAATAACATAACAGGTGAACCTTTCAACTTTTTTAAATATTTAACCAATTAACCGATTAACGATTAATAAAGTTGAATGCTTAATTTTGATGGTGATCCATTTCCTTGACATGTGATAACAAAATTAATGATAATAATTGACGGATTAATAAAGTGAATGCTTAATTTTGATGGTGATTGATGTGGTGAAACTATACCTTTATTTATGAACGGATTTGAGTTGTTTTGTTACACGAATTGATTTATTGTATATATGGTATTTTAATGAATTCAGGTTGATTTCACACATATATAGGCAACTGGTCCTATCCGCGTAGTTTAGTTTTATAGGTAAATTCGATTCGTTCCACAGGGAGATGGAGTGTTTAATGGTTTTTAATAGTCTTTGAAGTTAAACTTATTTAAAGGGAGTTTTGGATTTGGAATTTATAATATAACAATAATGAAAAATTAATTAAACTATTTACCTTTATAAATAAAGTTACAAGGTTACATGATTTGTAATTATTAATTTAAAAGTGAGCTAAATGAAATTATGCTAATTTGTGATAAAACAATTTTATTACTAAATGGTAATAAGTAAAACAATAATTTTTAATAAAACTAATTGATTAGGAATTTGTTTTAAACAATAAAATAAAAGTACAAATTATTAACTAAATAATAAATTCTAATTAAATTAAAGATGAATTAAAGAGAATTATAATAATTATACTAATTATAAATTAAATACTTAAAAGTAATAATAAAATATTTAATTAAAACTTGGAATTAACTAAATTCGTAACAGTGTTATTTTTATACGTACGCGTTTCACGTATTTATATACGCGTTCCGCGTATAATTTGAATATACGCGTTTCGTGTGAAAATGTACACGATCCGCGTAGGTTATATTTAATGTGACAAACCAGTACTTTTAAACTGAAGTATATTTGAGTTATAATTTTAATTTTAGCTTAATATTAATACGTAAAAATAATAATAATAAATATTTGCAGTATATAAATGGGAGTGTTCACTTAAATGTTTCACCTCTAGATCCATGGATTGTTTTAAAATTAAGTTCTATTAAAATGTTTTAGTCTAAAACTTTATATTTTTCTTTCAAATATATAAAGTTTCAACTAGCTAAATTAAATCTAATTTTCATTTGATCTTATTTAGATAGTTACTATTCCCAAGTATTTAAATTGAGACCTAACCTAGTTTTGACTTTCGCCAAAACCCAAATCATAACGGTTTCCC
This sequence comes from Rutidosis leptorrhynchoides, assembly GCF_046630445.1. Lineage (NCBI taxonomy): Eukaryota > Viridiplantae > Streptophyta > Magnoliopsida > Asterales > Asteraceae > Rutidosis > Rutidosis leptorrhynchoides. The sequence continues at coordinate 96,890,065 of NC_092339.1, forward strand.
TTTTTACAATTTCACTATTATATACCTAATGATATTACCCAAACCACCGAACTTTATTTCTAATTTAGTGTTAATAAATTATTCATAAGTTCGTCTAAATCACTATTAATGTTAAAGCTTAATTTATATAAATAAAATAACTTTCGTTATTTGAATCTAATAAATTAAGTGACAAGGGTTAAATATCTAAATACATAATAATGGTTCTTTTAATTAGGCTCAATGTTAAAAATACTTAAGTTACATTTTAATTTTTACAAATGATAACAATCCATTTCACTAGGGGCTCTACATCTAAGCAAACACTATGAAAATTTAGCTACTCATTATACTAGGGTAAACATAAAAATATAAATATACAAACATAATAATAATGATAAAAATTGATAACGATAATTTTAATGGAATAAACTTATGAAAATCTTCACTTTCATTAACTTCAAATGGTAGAAAATTATAATAACAACACTCTTGCACTTGCACAATAATACCCTTAATCACGAACAGTACATCCTTACTATTGAAACTATCCTAAATATTGAACTTGAAAATTAATTGGAACTGTACTTAAATTATATGAAGTACAAAGATACTAGTAAAATTAAATTTTGTGATATCCCTCTGCTCTCTATCTCCTCAAATCGTATCTATGTGTGTGTAACAGTACTCCGTATGTATAGAATTGAGAAGTGGTAGGTGGCCAATCGTTGAACTGTAATATTCCTCTGTCTCTGTAATGGTCTGTTAAAGAATACATATTATACTTAAGTGTGCTTGCATTGGTGGGTTTATGTGATCTGTTTTTTTCATATTAAATTTGAGAGTGTATCTCAAATGCTGTAAAGTAGCATCCTTTAGTCATTGATTATTCCGTTTGTTCTTATTTAAATGAAAGGCGTGCTACTGTGAGAATGCAAAGTAGAGATTCTCCATAAAACAAATATTATTATAGTGAAAAGTTGATCTGTCTTGGCCATAACATTACGCGTTTCGCGTAGCATTGCACACGTTACGCGTATGAGTAATCTGAGATCTGGAATTTTCACAACATTACGCGTTTCGCGTAAGGTATTACACGTTCCGCGTATGAGTAACCAGTAATTTTTTTATTTTTAATTTTATGTTTGTTCTTTGTTCACCCCGTGTTGACGTATATTGACTTGGAACTTTCATTTGAAATCTTTTTCTTCGATCATCTTGGACTTTCATTCGGATAAACGTTATCTCGATATATATTTGGTTAAAACCCGTCGTTTATTATCATTTCTTCAAACTTCAAGCTCGCGTTTACTTTTGCCCTTTTTCTCGTGAATTATGCATTTGAATGTCTTCGTTTCGGTAAAAGCCGATGAAATATAAATGATATTGCGTCGAAATATATGTATGTTTAAAGCAATGTTAAAATACCCCACACTTGAACGTTGCTTGTCCTCAAGCAATTACATCTTTTAAATAGAATCGAAACATTACATATTTTTTTCCATGTCGAACATTAAATCACACAACACAATCCGCACGAAATGAAACACACGCTATATGGAATAAGATGGAAACACGACACAATTTTTTATTGGATCACACGCACACCACACGAAATGAAATTCTGACAACAGAAACAAAGTTGAAACTCGTGATTAAGGTTTAAAAATTTGGATCCTTAGGAAAAATTGGACCTTGTGAAAACGTTTTATGATTTTATAAAATGTCATGCTAGTTTTTACACTAGACACGTTTTTCGGTTTTAACCTCAAATTTCAGTTGAGGGTAACTGAAAACCGTAGTCTCAGTCGGCGATTAGCAAGCTACTCGCCCCCATGATTGAAGTATCATGGAACTTGAAACCGAATGTCCAAAAAAATGGTTTTACACAATATAGTTCATAAAATAGCATAAGTTTTTGAAGAAACTTATATCGTGTCCAAATATCATCGGTGAACCATGAGTTTACACACCTCAATTTGTTATGGCATATGTATGTTGACCGCGGTCAAACATAGATGCGGTTGATCTTTACGGAGATCATCCATCTGGGGATTAGATTCATTAGTCTTAAAAGCTAATTTGCAATGTGCCCCCCATTGTACGAGACAAATCCATCTCATGGTTAGGATAAGTCTGACCACCAAAATCCTGTTTGATGCTGAGGTGAGGTGAATTTCCAGCCGAGGATAGAGATGACTTTTCAAGATTTTTCGTCAACCTACAGCTGCTCTGGACTACATCTTCTAACATAAGTTAGCAAGTGTGTCATTTTGTAAGACTTTACTTCCTTAAAGGATGGACTTGATTCATCCTTTATTACTCGCATTAATGGGATATTCAGGTTTATACATTCCAAAGCAATGATATCTGCAATAAACTTCATAGAAACATGTGATAAATGGTTCTAAACATATGGGTTTATAAATTCTGTTATACTTGGTTTTCTTTTATAGGTTTTAATCAAATAATCTTATGTATTTTTAATGTATGGAGACAATAATTAAGGTTTTTGACACCTAATCTTTAATTGCTCGTAATTACCTTAAAAATTGACTAGATATATTTGTTTAAAAATTTTCAAAATTTTTCGTAAAAACCACCAAGTTATAAGTTCTCGAGAATTTATATATTCTCACCCCACACTTAAGATTATGTAATGTCCTCATTACATAAAATCAGATTAAATGTATAAATTTGAGAGGACAAAAAGTGTAAAGTATATGGAACTTCCTTTGTTAAGTAATTGGACATTGTAAAATGCTTATCGTATGAACATATCCAATCCTTTTTATCACAATAATACTTTCGTGTTTCGTTATGTCGAATCTCATCATCGTAAGTACCTGTCAACAAATATGTTAATCATACACGAGATGGGGTTGTACTTTAGTAGTACAAAAATTTTACCCCACACTAAATTTTTTTGTATATATAAAATAAAAATAAAAGTTAAAGTAAATACTTAAAACACATCATAAAAATCATTTTTTTACAAACAAGAAAAAAAAAAAAAAACTAAAAACTAGAAAAATGGCCATACAGGGCCTCCTTGATCTTCCTGTTCCTGTTGCTGTTGCTGCCGCTGTTCATTTTGGCGTTGTTCCTCGTAAAAATGCCGATAGGCATCCTGACTTGCAGCTAGAGCAGCGTTGGGGTCATAAGGTGGAGGTAGAGGATCACCCGGTGCTTGCCATGGGGTGTATGAAGGAAAGGCTGAGGGTGCATAAGTATGTGGGTTAGCTGCGTATAGATATACCTGATGATGTACCCCCTCAAGTTGTGCTCCCTGTCCCCTTTGATCATATCGGATGTTTTCCAAAATATTACCCTGAGCTAGTTGGGTACCCCTAATGTCCCCTAATTGCCGAGACAAACTAGTGTACTGGTTTTCTGATCTCTGTCCCCAATTTTTATACGAGTTCCTTACATCTAAACTCAATGAATTAAACGAATTTTGTAACATATCGAAATCAAAAGTACCTACATTAGACGAACTAGCCTGATCTGGCTGTCTCCGTCTTCTCCTAGTATATCGCTCAGGTTCATCATCTTCCTCCATAGGAGCGGGAGCAACAACTTCTTGTCGTCTTAAACTAATTACCCCACCCCTCACTTATATAGCTTTTGCAGTTTTATATACATCCAATCCTAAAGTTCTAACAGCTTGATCTACCGGTATGATTGGAGGTTCTGATTCACTCGGGTCGAGTCCGAACCAGTTTCCTAAACTAGTGATATAGTGACCCCCCGACATGTCACTTGACCCTCTAGCACCTTTACCTACATGAGCCAAGAAGTAGGCAACTCCATAGGGTATACTAACAAAAGTATCCCTATCTCTGATCACATCTAAATACCAAAGGTCAATATAATTAATTTTATCTGTATTACCAAATGACCTTTGGTTTATTGTGTTCGCTATAAATTTATGAATTATTCTAAACCGAACATCAGTGATCTTTAGGTATGATTCTTGGCCGGCCTCATATCTATTTCTACGAGTAAAAGATTGCCAAACTCTCCTAGAATCATAATTACCTGTATACCTAGCCCCAGTAAAAATATACTCCCTAAAACCGGGAGTCAACATCTCCTCGACGGTGTAAATTCCCAACGCGTTAGTTACGTTGCTTAGGGACATTCTTCTATCTACCCCACCCAGCCTAAATTGTAGAAAATTAGTATCATCGATAGTTTCTGGGTGTATGCTCATTCTAACAGTAGAATAGAATTCTAAGCACCATTCTCTATATACAGGACTATTTAAACTAAACAACCTCTCAAAATCATTAAAAACCAAATTCACCCCAAATTCGTTTGTGAAACTTTGGTTTAAAATTTCCCTTATTTGTGTATCTAAGTTGACTGGGTGTCCTAAGGGAGCCCAGTCCACAACATATACCGGAGAGGTGTTTCTGTGGATCAGAGAAAGTCCTTAACCTTTTGCACCCATTGAGGTAAATCATTAGGGAATCTCAGGTTCGGGTGTAAGGTTTGGAGTTGTTGTTCCATTTGTGGTGTTACTTGTTCCTCTTCTTGCTGTTGGTTTACAGCTCTCATTCTAAATAATCCCTGCATAACATTTTAAAACAAGAAAGTCGTCCCAATTGGGTGTGTTAATATTAGCAAGGAATCCATATTCAACATACAAGCTTGTTTTCAACACCACAGGAACCAATATTTCAACAACAGTTATAGTTTTACTTCTAAAAATTAAAACAAACAAAAATAAACCAAAAAAAAAATCATAATAATCAATCAAGTTTCATAAACAAAGTTTAATTCACAAGTGGAAACATTCAATGAACTAGGCATATATAATTCAATTCAATCACATTACGTGCATTCCAGCTTCCAAATAATCCTTAGTATCATTACAATTTATACTTGATTCATGTCAATAACAAAAATTATCAAATTTAGGCTAAAATTAAAATCACAAAATCAAACAATCAAACTCATTTTCAAAGGTTCTAACTACTATCAAAACAGTTAAAAACATCTAATTATAACCAAAATAACACACTTCAATAGCAATTCATCAATTTTCCTCAATATGTATAAACCCTAACTTTAAAATAATCAATTAAACATCAAATTCTCATGCTAATCGGGTTTAATATCATACTAACAACATAGATATAGCAATAATCAAGCAAAATTCAACAATAACATGCATTAATTCGGATTAAAGCTATAAAAATAATTAATGAAAAAGTTGAAGAACAAGTGGTAAAAATGGGTTTAGGACCCTTACCAATCTCGGCATGTTGAAAGATGGAAGAATTGGAGGAGATTGATAGTGTTAATTTGATTTTTGGGTGTGATTTTGGTGGGTTTTTGGGTTCTCCTTCGTCCACAGCAGAAAAAATATAAGAATGAAGTGTGGAGGAGAAGTGCTGGTCGACCAGATAAGGGTTTTGATTTTTCAAATTACACGTTTCGCGTAGATCTACGCGTTTCGCATAGATTTTAATATTACGCGTTCCGCGTGACTACTTACACGTTACGCGTAAGCTTTAGACCTTTTTTTTTTCAACTTATAATTAATCAAAAATTTTAAAATATCTTTTAAAAATTTATATTTGTTGTAACGGAAATTTCGGTTGATATACCTAGTCTTTATCAGTTTATAAATTTTCGAATTCAATTTATAAAATTTAATTCTTTAAAAGTTAAAGTTTTAATATTTTTCGAAAACAACTTAGAAATAAAATAAAAATCTCTATTTTTCTTTAAATTTTTTTTTTAAACTTTATAAGTAATCAAATTTTAAAATATCTTTTAGAAATTTATATTTGTTGTAACGAAAATTTCAGTTGTTATACCTAGTCTTTATCCGTTTATAAATTTTCAAATTCAATTTATAAAATTTAATGCTTTAAAAGTTAAAGTTTTAATATTTTTTGAAAACAACTTAGAAATAAAACAAAACACTCTATTTTTCTTTTTTAATTTTTTTTAAAATAAAAAGAAAATTAATATTTTAAAATTTTAAAACAAGTACATGAAAAATAAAAATTAAATGAATTTAAAATACACTATATTTTTCTTTTTTTCTTTTATATATATATATATATATATATATATATATATATATATATATATATATATATATATATATATATATATATATATATATATATATATATACTTTCAAACCAACTAATTTTCAAACTTAAAACTTTGTTTCCTATCAACTAGGTAGAGATAATCTCGGTTGTTATACCTATCATTACCCATGACAAAGTTTATAAGTTATATATTTTTACGGTTATTGATAAAAAAGTATATTTTTAGTAGAAATAATTTTTCTTTTGTTTTTGTGGTTTACTATTTAAAAGATATCTTATGAATCCAACAATAAATTTCGTGCAATTTGAAGAACGACAATTCAGTTGTTACACTTAACATTATCGTTTTCAATTAAAACAGGTTAAACTCAAGGTTTATCAATTTTAAATGGTAGACCTTTTTTAATAAAACACACATCAAACAAATACAAACTAAAACACACCAAAACATAAACACACAAAAATGCACAAACACACAATTGGCGAGAAAAAGAATTAGATTGTGAAACCGCGTTGACTCGCCTCATAGTAGAGTCGTACCATTTCGCCCCCCATGGCTTCGTAGGCGTAACCTTGTTGGTTTAAGAGGTTTTCCTTTGAACATTTAAAAGGCCCATCTCGGCACAAGGTTACGTACTCGTAATTAGAATTCGTTTGGTTCTTTGGGCAATTTCCGTAATGAGTCGGTTTTCCACATTTTACACACTTGCCCAAATGACGCGCTCAACGCTTCTTAGCTGATTTTGATTTGCCTTTGGCATAATTTTTCTCATTAAGTTCTTGCCTTATTTCTTTTCTCTCCTGATCGCACCTACTCTTTATATCTAATACCACATCCCTCGGTAAAATATTATCGCACATTAAAAGGAAGTGGTTGTAGGCATATTGATTGCGCATCTTGAAAATAATAAATAAAAACGAAAAGAAAATAAAAAGGTAGAATGGAGGGAGAAGACTAGTTCTTTAGTGTCTGCTAGGGAAAGACCGAACAAACCCCACTCTTAAAGATAAAACTAAAGATCGAGAATGGAGTTGAAAACCTTAAAGTTACCCCAAATTTACTTGTCCTTAGGGTAGAAGGTGATTTCGTCTCTTTCCGTAGTGTTGATTCCGTCAAAGTATAACTTGAGTCGATGACCGTTCACCTTGAAAGTTTCACCGTCTTTGCTATATAACTCTGCATATTTAGATGGAAAAACCTGTTTTATTATATATGGCCCAGTCCACCGGGATCTAAGTTTCCCAGGTGAAAACTTAAAACGTGATTAGAAAACTAATACTTTATCCCCTTGTTCGAATTCTTTTCTTTCTTTTAATCGTGCATCGTGCCATCTCTTAGTTTTCTCTTTGTATGTTTTAGAGTTTTCATAAGCTTGTAGTCTTAATTCGTCTAATTCATTAAGTTGTAAGAATCGGTTTTCTCCGGCTTCCACAAGGTCGGTGTTACATTCTCTTAGAGCCCAATATGCCTTGTGTTCAACTTCGACAGGTAGATGACAAGCCTTACCATAAATTAATCGGAAAGGTGTAGTACCAATGGGCGTTTTGAAAGCAGTTCTAAATGCCCAAAGCGCATCATCTAACTTTCGATGCCAGATTTTAGGATTATTTTTAACCGTTCTTTCTAAAATCCGTTTAAGACCTCGATTTGTGTTTTCAACTTGGCCACTCGTTTGAGGGTGGTAAGAAGTTGAGAAACGATGATTAACTCCGTACTTTTTAAGTACTTTCTCGAGTAATTGATTTGTAAAATGGGTTCCACGATCACTGATTAATGCTTTTGGAATCCCAAAATGTGAAAATAGATTTTTTAGGAAGTTCACAACAACACGGGCATCATTTGTGGGTAAAGCTTTTGCTTCGGCCCATTTAGAAACGTAGTTAACTGCCACAAGGATGTATTTGCATTTATTCGATGCGGGAAATGGACCCATGAAGTCAATACCCCAAATGTCAAATACTTCACATACAAGAATGCCTTTTGTGGCATTTCGTCCCTTTTTGAGATGTTACCGGATCTTTGACATGCATCACATGTTTTAACCATGTGGTGTGCATCTTTGAAAATGGTTGGCCAATAAAAACCTGAGTCAAAGACCTTCTTAGCTGTATAGCTAGGTCCAAAATGACCACATGCTGGGCCTTAATGATAGTGCTCCAATATTTGTTGAGCTTCTTTACTATATACGCATCGGCGGATAACTTGATCCGCTCCTATTCGAAAAAGATTAGGGTTTTCCCAGAAGTAAAACTTTAAATCAGCAAAGAATTTCTTCTTTTGCTGGTACATTTGGTTTTTAATTAATACTCCTGCAGCGAGATAGTTTTCAAAATCTGCAAACCATGGATCTTCAAATTCGGTTTCTATTCTCATTAGAAACTCATCGGGAAAAGTGTCATGAATAACTGACTCATCTAGTTTTTCTAGGTCGGGATTCTCAAGACGAGACAAGTGATCAGCAGCGAGATTTTCAGCACCTTTTTTATCCTTGATTTCTATATCAAATTCTTGTAAGAGAAGAATCCAACGTATCAATCTAGGTTTTGCATCTTGTTTCTTGAACAAGTACTTTAGGGCTGAATGATTGGTAAAAACAATCGTTTTGGATAACACAAGATATGATCTAAATTTATCAAAAGCAAATACAATTGCAAGGAGTTCTTTTTCGGTAGTTGTATAGTTGAATTGTGCTCCTGTTAGTGTTTTACTTGCATAATATATTGGTTGAAATTTGTTATCTTGGCGTTGTCCTAAAACGGCTCCTAGTGCGAAATCACTAGCATCACACATTAGTTCAAATGGTTTGGACCAATCGGGAGATACTATGATAGGTGCATTCGTAAGTTTATCTTTTAGAATGGAGAAAGCTTGTAAGCATTCGTCATTGAAGTCGAATATACTATCTTTCTCAAGAAGTTTAGTCATGGGTCGAGCGATTTTGGAAAAGTCCTTTATGAATCGTCGATAGAATCCCGCATGACCTAAGAAACTACGAATTCCTTTAACGTTAGTTGGAGGAGGAAGCTTTGAGATTACATCGATATTAGCTTTGTCTACTTCCATTCCATCTAGAGAAATCTTGTGTCCTAAAACAATGCCTTCCTTCACCATGAAGTAGCATTTTTCCCAATTTAAAACAAGATTTGATTCCTCACAATGAATTAACATTCGCTCGAGGTTGGAAAGGCATGAATAGAAGGAGTCTCCAAAAACAGAGAAATCGTCCATAAAGACTTCCATACTTCCTTCTATCATGTCGTGAAAGATTGCCATCATACACCTTTGAAAGGTGCCTGGCGCGTTGCATAATCCGAACGGCATTCGTCGGTATGCGAAGGTACCAAATGGACAAGTAAAAGTTGTCTTGTATTGGTCTTTTAGATCAATGGGAATTTGAAAATAACCGGAGAATCCATCAAGGAAACAATAGTACTCTTTTCCCGCTAAACGTTCTAGCATTTGGTCAATATAAGGAAGTGGGAAATGCTCTTTCCTTGTGGCGTCGTTTAAACGACGGTAGTCTATACAGACTCTCCAGCTAGTGACTGTTCTTGTAGGAACAAGTTCATTCTTATCATTAAGGACGACAGTTGTACCCCCTTTCTTGGGTACTACTTGAACAGGACTAACCCACGGGCTATCAGATATAAGGTATATTAACCCGGCATCAAGTAACTTGATAACCTCCTTTTTGACAACTTCTTTCATGTTAGGGTTTAACCTTCGTTGTCTTTGTACTACGGGTTTAAAATCTTCTTCCATTAGAATCTTATGAGTACAATAAAAGGGGTTAATCCCTGGAATATCTGTTGTTTTCCAAGCAATTGCTTTCTTGTGAGTTTTTAGAACGGACATTAACCTACTCTTTTCATTATCGGAGAGTTTTGATGAAATTATAACAGGTAACTGTGATGTACCTTGGAGATAAGCATACTCCAAATGTTTCGGGAGTTCTTTAAGTTCCAAGGTGGGTGGTTCTTCCAGGGAAGATTTTATCCGGAACCTGTTACCATCGGTAATTTCTTCAAAGGGTTCATCTTCCTTGGGAATTTCTTCCTCACAGCAATCTTCATCGATGACTACTTTCAACAATTCGTCAAGTTCAAGCTCTACATCAAATTCATCACTTTCACTCATTGGGGTGAAGTTCGAGGTGTATACATTTAGTAATTCTTGCAATTCTTTTTCAACACAACAATCAACAATGTCCAACTTATAACATTCGTCATCGGAGGAGATAGGTTGTTTCATAGCTTTATCTATGTTTAAGGTAACTCTATCTTCCCTTACACCTAGACTAAGTTTTTTATCTTTAACACGCACAATTGCATCTGCGGTATTTAGAAAAGGTCGCCCTAGAATTAGGGGAACCTTACTATCTTCTTCCATTTCAAGGACAACGAAATCGGCAGGAAAGATTAATGATTAACTTTAACCGGTAGGTTTTCGGCAATACCAATAGGATAGTTAAAAGTTCTATCGGCTAGGCGTATACACATCCTAGTTGGTTTTAGATCACCTAGGTTTAGTTTTAAGTACAAGGAGTGTGGCATAAGATTGATACTTGCGCCTAAGTCAGCTAATGCATCGTACATTACTGAATCTCCCATCAGACACGGAATAATGAAACTACCAGGATCTCCAAGTTTCGGTGGCATCTTTTTCTTTTGCAAAATTGCTGAGCATTCCTCATTGAGGAATGTGGTTGAAACTTCTTCATATTTACCTTTATCGGCTATGAGATCCTTGATAAACCTTCCATAATTTGGCATACCCCTAAGAACTTCCGCTAGTGGCATGTTAATGCTAATTTGCTTGATCATATCTGCAAATTTCTGATATTGGCTTGCGAGTTTGCCTTTCTTTAATGCCTTCGGGTATGGAATAGGTGCCTTGTGCACCTTTACTGGTGGTTCTTCACTTTTCTTCGATATGATCTCTGGTGGATCATCTTTCTCATGTTCTTTCTCAACATGCTCATCTATATCAACGGGTACTTGTAAAATAGAAGGAGACAAAGGAACTTCTGAGGACTTACTAGTTTACGGGTTAATAGTTAAACCACTTCTAGTAGTTATAGCATTTACATGCTCATTCCTTGTTTGATTGTTGTTGGGATTCACTTTAGTATTTGAGGGGAGAGCGCCTGGTGGTCTCTCTGATAGTAACTGTGAGATCCTTCCAACATCTCTTTCTAAATTCTGTATCGTAGCTTGTTGATTTCGAATTTACTGAGTTTGAAGTTCCGTAGTTTACTCGTGCTTAACCATAAAATCTCTCAAAAGATCTTCTAAACCGGATTTCTTCTCGGGTTATGTTTGTATAGGTGCTTGTGGTTGTGGTTGATTGTGTTGGAAATTATTTTGGTAATTTCGTTGAGGTTGATTTCGGTTGTTTAGGTGATTGTAACCCGATGGTGCATTTCTTTGATTTTGATTTGAGAAATTCCGGTTATTTTGGTAAACCGGATTTCCTCCTTGATAATTATTGTTTAAACCTGAAGGTCCTCCTATTTGGTAGTTGTTAATTGGAGGATATTTCCGGTTCATTACTTCAACCGCCGGAAAATCGTTGAAATTCATTTCACCTTTTCGCAAGTAACCTAAGAAATTTGCTTGCTCTTCCATCGTTGTTTGATCACAATCTCTAGTAAGGTGAGGACCTTGGCACAATTCACACCCTACCCTAATAGCATGCATTTCTTTGGTTACCTTCTTAATTTGCCTTGCTTGATTTGCCATTGGAACTTTTAAAGCAGCGATTTCATCGTTGCCTTCAATACTAGCAACGGTTGATGATCTAGAAAATTCCATCTCTTGACGCCAATTATGAGAATGTGCTGCTATATCGGCAATAATTGTGTGCGCTTCTTCGGGCATTTTTTCATGATTGATCCTCCTGCTGCAACATCTATATCCTTTTGAGTAGCCATATTGACTCCTTTATAGAATATTTGGACTTTTTAGAATGTATTCAACCCGTGTTGAGGACATACCCTAAGCATTTTATTGAATCGGGTCCAAGCTTCATAAAGAGTCTCATTAGGCTTTTGCTTGAAGTGATTTATATCACTTTGCAACTTTGCTGCTTTTGAAGCAGGGAAGAACTCTGACAAGAACTTGTCCATCATATCATTCCAATCTTCAATATAACCTTCTGGTAATGAGTCTAGCCAATCTCTTGCATCATCCTTTAATGACCATGGAAAGATTTTTAAACATGCGACTTCATCGGATACATCTTTGATTTTGAATAGCTTGCAAATGCTTACAAACTTACGAATTGGCATGTATTAGTCACCATGTGGAGGAATTGACCCTTTATTTCAAAGCCGTCAGTCATCGTAGGTTGAATAATTGCGTGGCCTTGACCTGTTCTTGTCGCCTTCATCAGTGCATCCATCATTTGATTTGTAGCAGCCATCTCTTCTTATTCTTTAATAATTGGTTCTATGATTGGTTGAATAACTGGTTCAGGGTTAGAATCCAATGAAAGTGATTCTAAATCCTGAGCGAGAGACTCTACTTCTTGAGCTCTTAAACGTTCGTGAAATTCCCTTTCGGGTTCAGGATATGAAGGAGTTAATTCAGTGTTGGAAGAACGTAAATTCATGCATTAATTTCTATTATGAAATCACAACACCAAAAGCTTTTCTAAGAATTGAATTCCTTAAAAGGATCGAGTAACATAAAAACAATGATAAAAACCTTTAAACAAACATATTTTCCTTCCAATTTTGCTCACGTTTCGAATAGCCAAAAGATGCAGCAGAGGAGCATGATTCGTTTGGTCCCAATATAATTGAGTATTGTTTGGCTCCAATAACCCAGTCCACGTACAAATCCAACTACTACTACGAATCAGAAAAATTATCTATTTATTTAACTGCCAACTTCTCCGGCAGCGGCGCCAAAAAGTTGATGTGGTGAAACTATACCTTTATTTATGAACGGATTTGAGTTGTTTTGTTACACAAATTGATTTATTGTACATATGGTATTTTAATGAATTCAGGTTGATTTCACACATATATAGGCAACTGGTCCTATCCGCGTAGTTTAGTTTTATAGGTAAATCCGATTCGTTCCACAGGGAGATGAGTGTTTAATGGTTTTTAATAGTCTTTGAAGTTAAACTTATTTAAAGGGGGTTTTGGATTAGGAATTTATAATATAAAAATAATGAAAAATTAAATAAACTATTTACCTTTATAAATAAAGTTACAAGATTACATGATTTGTAATTATTAATTTAAAAGTGATCTAAATGAAATTATGCTAATTTGTGATAAAATAATTTTATTACTAAATGGTAATAAGTAAAACAATAATTTTTAATAAAACTAATTGATTAGGAATTTGTTTTAAACAATAAAATAAAAGTACAAATTATTAACTAAATAATAAATTCTAATTAAATTAAAGATGAATTAAAGAGAATTATAATAATTATACTAATTATAAATTAAATACTTAAAAGTAATAATAAAAGATTTAATTAAAACTTGGAATTAACTAAATTCGTAACAGTGTTATTTTTTATACGTACGTGTTTCGCGTATTTATATACGCGTTCCGCGTATAATTTGAATATACGCGTTTCATGTGGAAATGTACACGATCCGCGTAGGTTATATTTAATGTGACAAACCAGTACGTTTAAACTGAAGTATATTTGAGTTATAATTTTAATTTTAGCTTAATATTAATACGTAAATATAATAATAATAAATATTTGCAGTATATAAATGGGAGTGTTCACTTAAATGTTTCACCTCTAGATCAATGGATTGTTTTAAAATTAAGCTCTATTAAAATGTTTTAGTATAAAACTTTATATTTTTCTTTCGAATATATAAAGTTTCAACTAGCTAAATTAAATCTAATTTTCATTTGATCTTATTTAGATAGTTACTATTCCCAAGTATTTAAATTGAGACCTAACCTAGTTTTGGCTTTCGCCAAAACCCAAATCATAACGGTTTCTCTTTTTACAATTTCACTATTATATACCTAATGATATTACCCAAACCACCGAACTTTATTTCTAATTTAGTGTTAATAAATTATTCATAAGTTCGTCTAAATCACTATTAATGTTAAAGCTTAATTTATATAAATAAAATAACTTTCGTTATTTGAATCTAATAAATTAAGTGACAAGGGTTAAATATCTAAATACATAATAATGGTTCTTTTAATTAGGCTCAATGTTAAAAATACTTAAGTTACATTTTAATTTTTACAAATGATAACAATCCATTTCACTAGGGGCTCTACATCTAAGCAAACACTATGAAAATTTAGCTACTCATTATACTAGGGTAAACATAAAAATATAAATATACAAACATAATAATAACGATAAAAATTGATAATGATAATTTTAATGGAATAAACTTACGAAAATCTTCACTTTCATTAACTTCAAATGGTAGAAAATTACAATAACAACACCCTTGCACTTGCACAATAATACCCTTAATCACGAACAGTACACCCTTAATATTGAAACTATCCTAAATATTGAACTTGAAAATTAATTGGAACTGTACTTAAATTATATGAAGTACAAAGATACTAGTAAAATTAAATTTTGTGATATCCCTCTGCTCTCTATCTCCTCAAATCGTATCTATGTGTGTGTAATAGTACTCCGTATGTATAGCATTGTGAAGTGGTAGGTGGCCAATCGTTGAACTGTAATATTCCTCTGTCTCTGTAAAGGTCTGATAAAGAATACATATTATACTTAAGTGTGCTTGCATTGGTGGGTTTATGTGATCTGTTTTTTCATATTAAATTTGAGAGTGTATCTCAAATGCTGTAAAGTAGCATCCTTTAGTCATTGATTATTCCATTTGTTCTTATTTAAATGGAAGGCGTGCTACTGTGAGAATGCAAAGTAGAGATTCTCCATAAAACAAATATTATTATAGTGTAAAGTTGATCTGTCTTGGCCACAACATTACGCGTTTCGCGTAGTATTGCACACGTTACGCGTATGAGTAATCTGAGATCTGGAATTTTCACAACATTACGCGTTTCGCGTAAGGTATTACGCGTTCCGCGTATGAGTAACCAGCAATTTTTTTATTTTTAATTTTATGTTTGTTCTTTGTTCACCCCGTGTTGACGTATATTGACTTAGAACTTTCATTTGAAATCTTTTTCTTCGATCATCTTGGACTTTCATTCGGATAAACGTTATCTCGATATATATTTGGTTAAAACCCGTCGTTTATTATCATTTCTTCAAACTTCAAGCTCGCGTTTACTTTTGCCCTTTTTCTCGTGAATTATGCATTTGAATGTCTTCGTTTCGGTAAAAGCCGATGCAATATAAATGATATTGCGTCGAAATATATGTATGTTTAAAGCAATATCAGTGATCCATTTCCTTGAATGCTTAATTTTAATGATAATAAAATTATATAAATGTAATATGTAGTAATTAATTTTTTGAAAATCACAATATAAACTATTTATATTTTAAAGATTTCTCATCCTACTATCTGAAAGAAATATTTTTCTTAAGTTGAAATTAAACATAAACTTTACTTAATGCTTTATTATTACATTATGTAATGTAATGTATTCAATTGCATTTGTAGTTACATGACAAAATCTATATGTTAATAAAAGAAAAGCTATATGTGCACGGTTAATAATGAACTAGTGAAATGACCTGTGAAATCACGAGTTTATTTAAACGAAACAATTTAATTACATGCTTTAGGTATTAAGTGAAATGTAAATGCTAAATTCATTTATTTTAATAACCCGTTTGACTAAGAAATTTGTCGTTATTTTTACAAATAAATAGAGACATGCATTTTAGCATACATATGTAGCATAATTAATTTCGTAAAAAGAATCCATATTTGAATATTAATAATATAATAATTATAATTATAACTATTATATTAAAAGTAAAAAATAATAATAAATAATTATTACTAATAATAAATGTCTTTTAAATTTTTTTAGAAAATTAAACTTACAATTTAGGAGAAAGTAGTATTTACTTTTATAAAAGATTTCGTATTTTTTTAATTAAATTAATATATAATTATGACATCATCATTATGAAAATTAAAGGGTGATTAGCTTAATGATGACATCATAAATTTAGAGATTTATATGACTATATAGAATATAGATAGAGATTCAACCAATAAATCAAAAAATGTTAAAGACAATTTTGAGTGTAAAATATGACAGCTAGGACAGAGATATGTTGCATACATTTCTTTTAAAAGTGACACATGGGTTTTTGTTTTTTTAAGGGTATATATGTCTTTTAAATGTCAGAACTTATCTTCTACTAATAATCACGTTTCCCAGCAGCAACCCCTTAGTTACTGTTGGATTTCCACGTTTTCAAGACCTTATAACGCAAATCAGTTTTTATCATTTCCTAGCCAAACACTAAATATCAAATATTTATGATTCACAAATGTGATAATTAAAAAATCTAGTTGCAAACGTAAATCCAAACACCCCCTTAAACAGTTAAACATATAATCTTCCTTTTGATTTTCTATTGAATGTTCTACTTGACTTTTTTGATAAATCCCAATACTACTCATATAACTTATTGATTATGGATATATTACTATGACAAAATTGCGGGGTTGGCTCATCAATTTTGTAACAAAAAGCATGGTAAACCCTCATCTTTTTTTTCGACCTAGATGACCGTGAACTATCAACATATAGCACCGATGTCCCAACCCCTAACCTCTGTTATTCTTTATTCCGTTAGGTTATGGTTTGTGCATGTCACATGAGGGCAAAGTAGTCAACACACATTTTCCTTATTATTTACCTATAAAAAACGTAACCCTATTGCCAGTTCGAAATTGTTCGTTATCCCCAAATTGCTAAACCCTAATTTTACACGAATCCTACTAATCGATTAAGGAGAAAATGAAATCTGATATGGTTCGTTATATAACAGATCCGTACTGCTTTGATTACGTGTTCTTGGACATGAAAAAATCCTAGGTTTAGGTTTTATGGATGTCCAAAAATCCTGGGTTTGCTAAACAGATTCGCACTGCTATGATTCCAGTTGTAGGTTTTTTGGTCGGTATGATCCACCAATGTGTGAGCGTGCTACCATCATTATACCAGGACTGCTAGACGCAAAAAATAGGAGTGATACAATTGTCAAATCTGCTCAAAATCAAGCTATTGTGTTGAAGATTTTGTTGTTTTTTAGTTGGTTAGGGTTTACTTAGTATGTTGATGTTTTGTAGATTAGAATGTTTAATCGATTTTAACTGTTTTATGTACTCAGTACTATGAATGATTATGAATGAAGTTTAATTATAATCACTTTCTTATTAATGTTTGAATCAAATTTTTGTATCATTGATTTTGTATATTACGTTTGTTAAGTTTTTCAAGTTTAAAATTTATTGCACACTTTGTGTAATCTGTTTGGAGATTACATACTCCGTATTATGTTTGCAGTTTGGTTTTACAACAAATGTTACTTGTCCAAAGTTTTGTGTCAAAAGCTTTATGACCAGAAGTCATTTTACAGCAGATGTTTTGTGTGTTTTTAGCTTTATTACCATATGTTTTACCATGGTGGACAATGATTTGAGCAAATGAACAAATAACATCTTTTTAGGCCATGTTACTTGCAAAAAGCCATGTTTTGACCAAATGATATACTTATAGAAAACAAGTCAAAACTGGTCAAAATTGGGTATTTGTCATTTTGTGTTTAATTTGTGTATCAGTTGTGTATCATTGGCATTTTATCAAAACAAGTCAAAACTAGTCAACTGAGGTGTCAATATGGGTCTGTGTCTAAATGGAAAATTGAATCCTTATTAAAATGGGATTGTGTCATAATGGGTCATTTTGTGTATCACTATGTGTATCAATGTATAATTTGACATTTTGTCGATACAAGTAAAAATTTGTCATTCAAGTGGTACTAAATTGTGGTACATTTTTTGAAGTCACTTTAAATTTGTGTCAAAACAAGTGGCACTAAATTGTGCGAACTACACAAACTTACTATTGCCACTTGAAAAGGTCACAAAGTTGACTGCACTAAACTGCGTGAACTACACAAACTTACAATTGTCACTTGAAAGGTTGCTAAGTTGACTGCACTAAATTGGTCACTTGAAAAGACCATAAATATATTTGACATTTTGTCAAAACAAGTTAATCTGATTCGAGTAGTACTAAATATAAATTGTGAACTTGCGGGTATAGCCCAACGGTTCCCCCCATGTACTTTGTGTCATGGGATAGGGAGAGGTCACGGGTTCGATCCTTAGGGATGACATTATTTCTTTAAACCAATTGAACACAAATAATGGTGGTATATATTGACCCTATAGGGAGGTTTTACCGGATTCGTTTACAAACCTATACCCGGACCACTGCCCGAATGGATGTGTTCCCGGGTACCGTCGATCGAGCTCGGGTTTCCGCCTGAACGTGTGTGTTACGAGCAAATGATGAGGGTCGTTGAAATAATGATCTACTGATTCCAAAAAATCGCCGTTCAAAAAAAAAGTAGTACTAAATTGTGGTACATTTTGTCAAGTCACTTTATATGTGTGTCAAAGCAAGTGGTACTAAATTGTGTGTCAAAGCAAATTCTTGTTGTATACAAGGGTGTCAAAGCAGATATTGTGTGAAGTTGGTCAAAACTGGTCAACACCAGCTTATTTCCAGCATTTTTCAGTTTCATAACAGTTGTCATTAGGTCACAATGCATAAATTGAAAGTACTACCAGGTCAGTATGTAAATTGATCATTAGGTCACAAAGGACAATGCATAAATCGAAAGTACTACCAGGTCAGTATGTAAATTGATCATTAGGTCACAAATTAATACTGTACAAGCCACAAAAACATAATACACTATAAATGACTAAACTTGGAATTTGATCAAAATCTATTCATTCATAATGGTCTGGAAATACAGTACACCAACAATAGTCTGGAAATACAGTACATAACCAAATTTAAATACGTAGTCTACTTAAACCATGAAAACAAACACAAAAAAAATCCCTAGCCAAGTACTACAAAACAACAGAATCTTCAACATGAAAGCTTGAGTTTCTTGCATTCTTGACTTTAGCATCACTCTTATTCTTTGCTTTTAGCAGACCATGTATAATCATTTTCGCACGATCACAAATTGGTGGATAATACCAACCAACAAACTTTCAACTTGATCCCTGAAACAGCAAGCAATGCATTCAATATAATTAAAATAGGTAAAATTGAACAAAATCGAAAGAAAAAAAAACTATGACCTGGATTCGTATTTGTCCAACATGTCGTGATGATAGCGGTACGACCACACCATCATTGAACCATCTCAGTCTTCAATTCGGGCTATTAATCAATTTGGACGATTGTTACAAATTAGCGTTTTGACTTTGTGGAATTGGGAACGATGACAGAGAAGAGGGAGTACATATGCAATCAATCGTCATCTTGCTTATGTTTGATAGAAAAAAATGAATCGATCGTCATCTTGCTTATGTTTGATCGTGCCTTCTTTTTTCTTTTAGGTTACATAAGTCGTAGGGTTTTTGAGGATGAAACAATTGTACGTATCTGACAATCAAGGATTTACATCATACACTTTATTTCAGTAACTGGACGATCTTGCCCTCACTTGCATAGCAAGTGAGTAAATTTAACGCCAAATAACTAACATAGTTTATCCATCAGGTCATCCATGCCAAAGTTCGATAGTTGAGGGTCAACGACGCTAAAAATATAGATAAAGGTTATCCGTGCAGTTTGATACAAACATTATGGGCCAACGGTACAATTTTGTCTATTACTATTATAAAACTGTGACATGTGATGTGGTCACCTTTTAATATATAAAAAAACTAGAAGTTGGTCTGATACGCGCTTTGCTGCGTGTCTTCGTTTTTGTCGATATCGAGTTATTTTTGTTGTTTATTACGATCGTTCAATCTCCATGTATTTATCTGTGGCCATCTAAACAGTTGGGTTGAAGTTTGAACCAACTGATTGTGAGTATCTAGCATGAATAATAACTGACTAACAATACTACTTTGCAAACCACTACCATCTTCACCATCAAAATGAGACATCCTATCGTGTACCTCATTACCCATATCATGTTTATACAATTGGCAAAACCTAGGACGGCATAGTGGCTGGAGACATGGTCACAATAACCCAGATTACGATAAAAATTTCGTAACACCTACAATAATAAGGAAAAAAATTGTAACACGCAAATATAAATACCATTTAATATCAACAAACAAACTAAACTCAATGTATATAGTATGTTATTCATATACAAACACTAAAATTAGACATCAATATAACAACACATACCATCAGTGCACTTGAGTAGCCATTTTCACATAATCGGTTAAAATTGTGACCTTTGGCAATCTGATACCAAGTAGTATTTATATAAATATGTCCATGGGCTAGGTCAGTGACCTCCATTACACTTTGGAGGGGTGCTGCTCTAAGGTCAGCCCAAGTGGTCGAGCCTACATCATAATTTGTGGCAGTGGGGTCCTGCGTTCCCGCTGCTTCTTTTTAGTTTGTTGGACATAAGGTTGTAATTTGATAATCCCGGATAAGCCTTTGAATCGTGTAAACACTTTTCTAATAAAGTATTTCGACCCTGTATAAATATATTGCCTTAGGATTACACGAAATCTTTATTGAGATAAAACAAATGCACAATTTCAATATAGGCAATTGAAAATTCGAGTCAAGAACATAGATAATTTGTATATTGTGAGTGTTCAAGGTTTCATGATTTCATCATCTCCGAATGTGAGACAAATATTCTCTATATATAGAGTATAAAAGGTTACACCTTTTGGTTAAAAATTACTATGAAAGGTCACACCTTTTAACTAAAAGATGTGCATGAATGGCTATAACTTTTGATGAAAAGGTACCATGAATGGTTACACCATTCCATGAAAGCTTACACCATTTCATATGATTAGTTATGTCTTTTGATAAAAAAGACACAAACTAATAAACACAACCTTTCATTTATTGACTCTAAGTTAGCTTAAACAAGTGTGCACTCGATACTCGCCTAACTTGCAATAAGCTTAACTCGAAATTCATTTGTCTCAACTAAATCATCTTATCATATCAAATGACCTATGACACTAAAGTCACCAACAAAACACGAGATTTATGTTCATGAGAGTTTAAATCCAAATCCCTACTAAAAATATCTAACCAAACATAGGATTTCATGAGATTTGAAATGCAAATCCCACGAATCAAACTCAACTTAGTAGTTTTGAAAACACCACCTTTGCGACCCACATAGTGTTCATTTTAATTTAAATTGTTAAAGCAAAAGTATTGTGCAATTCATATGTTATATGATCGAGACATATAACTGAAAAAAGAAGTGTATCTGGTATGTGTCATTATTTCATGATAATCCAGATAGGTACAATGACGTTATTTGATAGTTACAAACGTCCATATCCTAAGTTAACGGCCAAACATTTTATTTTTCACGTAATATTTATGTCACTATAAGCATCTTGGAATGATATAGTACCGGTGGTATCACGGGTTTGTTTAAACGAAACAGTTTAATGATATATTTTAGGTATTAAGTAAATGTAAATGTTAAAGTCATTTAGTTTAATCACCCGTGGAACCACGGATTCCAACTAAGAAATTTGTCGTTGTTTTACAAACATATTGATGTACTTAACTTGGTCAGAATAAATGAATTACAACAACAATCGGATGTTAGTCCGTATATAACCCGAAAACAATATCCAATACTGTTTGTAACTTTGAAAATAGAAGTAAAACTTACTACAATACATTTTTTTTGTACAAAAACAAATACTCCGTATATCTTATCTTTATCGAAAGAAAAAAATACTAAAACTTGACCTTTTGTTTCTGCTTATCTTTTACGCCTGTAACATCCTCGCTTTGGGCCTAGTAGTAATGACTCATTTACCCCTGTGGGTTGGTGTGACGATCGCTCCAAATCCATTTGGCCGAATACGTCATTCATTGATTTCATTGCGAGGTATTTGACCTCTATATGATACGTTTTATAAACATTGCATTCTTTTGAAAAGGCACACCATAAATGAATATTAATCAAAGGTTTTTGACATCTGATGATTTCTACATATAAATAATCACCTTATATAATAGTTTACAACAGTACTTCCGTTGACAATGCAGTCTAAATAAGGTACATGGTGATGAATTGGTGAATGCAACGTTTTCTTGAAAAATATGCCATGTAAGACTCCATGCACATAGATTGTCTATCATATAAGCAAACAGCGGAAGACTTCTAGGGAACCTGAGAATAAACATGCTAACAAGTGTCAACACAAAGGTTGGTGAGTTCATAGTTTTAGTGTTTCGCATAATCTGCATATAAAAGTGGATAACAAGATTTCAGTTGTTTCATCCAGAAACGTTTATCAAAATATTCTACGAAATTGAGCACCCTGGTAACTAAACTTAACGTATATATAATTTGTACCCTTTGTATAATCATCTTAATAATACACGCAAACCAACGTGTACGCTTCTCAAATAGCATACGTCCGTTAAAAGGCTAGTGCTCTAGCTCGGACGGGGATATCAAGCCCTATGGATCCATATACTACTACTCGCGCCCACCAGTTCTTATAACCGGCAGTTACTAGTTACCAAAGCTAAGGGATTTTCGGTTCAAACTCAGTGTAGAATTTAGTATGTATTTGTATCCATTGCGTTTAAAATAAAGTGCATGTATTCTCAGCCCAAAAATATATATTGCAAAAGCAATTAAAAAGGGAGCAATGAAACTCACGCATATAAATATTGTATATCGGTTAATAAAGCATTTGCATGTATTCTCAGCCCAAAAATGTAGAGAGTAAAAGGGATCTTATGAAACTCACGCATATAATTATTGTAAAACAGTTAATAAAGCATTTGCATGTATTCTCAGCCCAAAAATGTAAAGGGTAAAAGGGATCATATGAAACTCACGCATATAAATATTGTATATCGGTTAATAAAGCATTTGCATGTATTCTCAGCCCAAAAATGTAGAGAGTAAAAGGGATCTTATGAAACTCACGCATATAATTATTGTAAAACAGTTAATAAAGCATTTGCATGTATTCTCAGCCCAAAAATGTAAAGGGTAAAAGGGATCATATGAAACTCACCTTAGCAGCATATAAAGTCGTTCACCAAAATGTGATCGAAACTCGGATTACCAAATAACCGTAGATCTCAACCTAGAGAACATATGTTGGTCAATAAATGTCTATCAAGCTAGGTCAGGTCATAGTGTATAACAATCCTAATGCTCGAGATCGACATACAAAAGTTATCCAAAGTCGTTTCAAAAAGTCAATTTTGACAATAATTCAACAAAACGAGACGTGCCTTATATATGGACTCATTTACTTGCCTGGTAATATTCAAAAATCCAATTTATCATTCTTACAAACAAGTTTCAAAAGCAATTTCAATCAATGTCAATCATAATTCAGTTGATCATATCTTTTAATTCGTTCACCGAAATTACGCGATTTCTAAATGAAAAGTTATTGATTTTTCGCCAGCTTTCCAAAAACATGCATATCATATACCTTTTATCAGTAACATATGTATTTAATTGGTGATTCATCATAAACTGTTTAACGACGAAATTTAGAATACAAGTATGTATAAATATATATACTCGAGCACTAGACATGGATACACAATTAATATATAAAAGTTAAATATGAGTGCTTACGTATCAATATTGAGATTCAATATTGTAGGAAAGTACGTAGACGCAACGGAGATGATAAACACTAGGTTTGATTCACAAATATACCCCCGAACATTACCCATAACCTCCTTGGCAATAACCCATAATTTTCTTAGCTCTATCCCGCTTGAAAACCATTTTGAAAGTGACACGCTCATGACCTCGTCGTAGTATTTTAAGTGATATAATTAGTAATAATAATAATACTACTAATAATAATAAAATAAATAATAATAATAATCTTAATAATAATAATAATAATAATAATATTAATAATATTAATATAAATAATAAATAATAATAATATTACAGAGGGAGTAATATAGGTGTAAATATAACTCGAGCAGAAACTGGCATTTTATAGGCAACTTTTTGGAATCTGATGCCCATGCGATCGCATGGGTTTTATGCCTATTTTCCATGCGATCGCATGGCCGTCAGATCCAGCTCACATATTTTTTGTAATTTTGTTTGTCGACATAATTTAATATAATATATATAATATATTTAATTTAAATAATTAATTATATATTATATTAAATTCATGTGCATAGTTGACTGGTAATTTTCGTTCCGATGACTCGTACGTTGTCACTCGACTTATGTCCCGGTTCCGGTTTCTCGAACGCATTTTTGTACGCTTAGAAAACTCGCAATTTACGTTTTGTGACTCGTACCTTTGTCAAAATATAGTCTTAAATTATCAATAAACTATATCATTCAAAGTGTATCTTAAACTTTCGAGTGTTTTGGTCATTTACTTCTATAAATCATTGTCTTGCTATTTGTTAATATATATATAATAACAAATCATTTTATGACCAAGTTAATATATATTTTCAACATTCATAAACACGTTTTAAATATACGTCGCAAGTTATTCATATAATTAATATTCCAACTTATCATATATATTCAAATAAATATTTAAACCAATAAGTTTAATGTACTTTATCAAACAATTAATACATTGCTACGTTTTCAAGTTATAGTATATATATATATATATATATACATATAATTGTTTGCGAATCGTCAAGAATAACCGAAAGGTATTTGAATATATGAAAGTAGTTCAAAAATTTTGAGATTCAGTTTTACAGACTTTGCTTATCATGTTGGAAATGTTAATCATACAAAGATTAAGTTTAAATTTGGTCAGAAATTTCCGGGTCATCACAGTACCTACCCGTTAAAGAAATTTCGTCCCGAAATTTGAGTGAGGTCATCATGACTAACAATAAAAATGTTTTCATGACGTATATGTGTTGATAAATAGAGTTTTATCACCGTTGAATAATATGGATAAAACAATCCGATTATGTGAAGCGTATGAGAGAAGTTATCATAAAAGAGTGAAATGAAGAATAGAGATTCGTTTTAACTCTTGACGTAGTAACGATTGATTTATGTAATTTAAGGAATAGAAAATCTTCATAATCTAAATAAGATTTGATTCTTTGAAAATTAAGGAGATTAAGATCTTCTTTAATTAAATGCGTAATCTGCCTCGATTGCTATGTCTGATATTTTACTATAAATTGACCTCTTCCGTTTCATTTATTTTCACCACTCCTATAAGCTTCTTCCTTATTTCATACTTCCTAATAGATTTTGAAAATGCTTAATCCAGTTCTGGTTCTTGATATTTTCTTGGCTATCGTATCCTTCATTCTTCTTTTTCATCTGCCACCAGAGGAGGTTATTTTCTTCTACTATTACCTTGGGGTTATAGTGTTTTTCATTATCCCGTGTCTTTATATTGCTATACGCATTGATATACATGGTTTGTAAATTCGGGGTTGTTTTCGGGCTTTATATTTTCCATTATATTTCGGAGCTTCATGCTTTTGTTTTCTCTTCCCGACTTTAAGTTAAGCGAATAATGGTCCAGAATTCGTAGGTATAAATTTTGGAATGAACATAATTAATGTTCTAAGAAAGAAATGGTAATGGCACAATCTGACTTTTCAAATTACCAGAATACCTCGAAAAAGACCGAATCATCAAGAAAAATATTTTCTGGATATGTTTAGAGGTTAAATAGAATGAAAGAGTTATGTAACATGGTTCATGATGAGGGTATGATCTGTGAACCTTTATCACGTTCCATTAGAAACTCAGCAAAACTTACTGTAATATAATCACGTTGATCAAGTGTCATTATATTATACTAACTCATGCTTCAGTTCTCAACACTACTTCAAAAACATCCATTTTTCGAGATTTTCATAATTTAGAAACTAAAATAG
This sequence comes from Rutidosis leptorrhynchoides, assembly GCF_046630445.1. Lineage (NCBI taxonomy): Eukaryota > Viridiplantae > Streptophyta > Magnoliopsida > Asterales > Asteraceae > Rutidosis > Rutidosis leptorrhynchoides. The sequence continues at coordinate 96,916,191 of NC_092339.1, forward strand.
TTTCTTTTATGATGTAACACCGATAGCGCGAAGAGATAAATAATTTTGGATAATAATAGTTATGAAGATATTTTCAGAAATATCGAAAGATATTTATAATGAAAGATATAATGATATCTTAGAATTTCTAATATCGAAGGATGATGAAGAAGATTTATTCGTAACGGTTTTGAGTCAGGATCAAGGTATTAGTTAATGACTTCAGCAGATACTGAATCATTTGTATTCTTTAAAGGCAGGTTTAGTCTTTGTGATTTGTCCACAGCCTCCTTCATGGTTTGCTCAATCTGTTTTTCAGTTCCAAACCTTCTCTTTTTCTGAGCTTTGCCAACACACTATTCTTTATTATCAAACTTTTAGCTGATAAAGTCATTTACAGTTTTTGCTGCTTCATCAGCATTTTTCCAAAATTCAGAGAACTAGTTTCGCAGTTTGGGGTGTTTTTCAGAAACTTCACCTTCGAAGTAAATAAGTCTAGGAGATAGACATTATATATATATATATAACTGTTGGCGTAGAATTGCTATAAAATTCAAAATAGTGATTGCTAATTCCCGGTAGTTGGTATGGCAATTACCGTTACAAGATGTGGATGAGTACATGATAGGGTTTCAATGAGTATAAGGATTTTTCGGAAGGTCAAAGATCAATGAAGTTGTTGATAAATTTACTGCTAATGTGGTGGAACTTGAAAGGTTCCCCAGTAACAAAAACGTATATGCCAAAGTTACAAGTCTAAAAGGTCGTCGTTGACTGGTTGAACGGTTGATAATACTGGATACTTTTGGAAAAGAATTGCAAGGTTATTTTTGGTAAAACAATGCTAATGGATCTTTCACAGTTTTGAAGTCAAAGTATAGCTTTGAAAGATGTAGAGATCTAAGAATGATATCACTTGTTAAATCTTGACTTGGATTCTGATCCGTCAATATCAGAATATGTAATTGAATTTGTATGAAAACGATTGTATATCGCTATGAGCATAGTTAATAATTTTTGAATCAAAGTTGAAGAATGTACAGTATAACATATTAATTGTGAACTTATATATTTTTCGGGAATTACCTACCCGTTAAAGATTTCACAAGTAATATTTTGTAAAAAAGAATTTTCATTACAGTCTTTATGAAAATATATGTATGTATATTTCTTCAGATGTAATACGGATTTAATGAGTTAATATCATATTAAGCTCATTTGATTTTCGGCTTGACTTAGAAATGATTAATCTCTAAAACATTAAAGATTACATAATCTTTGCGGAGTTTTTCACTAATGAAATCAATACTTCATTATTTATTCTTATTGTTATTCCTCGGTGAAGGATGTTGGTGCTCGTGGAATTTTTGTGAACCTTACCAGGCATAGATGATGTTTTCTGGAAATTTCGAGTATATCGAAATTGAAAATGGAAAATCAATTATGTAATTGATTAATACACTTGGTTTATTATGAAATGGAATTCATTGGGTTGAAACAGAGATTGTAGTTAACAATGGTTAAGTTGTTAAGGAAGGATGTACATCATTGCATATTAGTAATATGAACTAACCGAGTAGTTCCTACCAGTTAAGATTCACACGTAATAGCTAAGTACGAAAAGATTTATTTTGATTTCAAAATTCATATATATTAAATATACATAAAATTTCTTCAGGGGAAATGAGTTAATACTTCATCGGTTATTGTTGCTGGTATTTCTTGGTAACTACGGTGCGTATGACGTTGATGCTTGTGGAACAGATTGTGAAGTTGAGGTTTGCGATGCGGATGTTGTTGGTGGTGGTAATGGTACTGTTGGTGTTGTTGTCGGTGGTACTGTTGATGCCGGTGATGCTGCTGGTGCTTGTAACCTTTGCACCATATTCTCCAAAGCCACTACCCGAGCGCGAAGCTCGTTGACTTCTTCTACTACACCAGGATGATTGTCGATTCGGACGAGCGGACGAATAAGATTTAGAATGTGAGATAGTACATAATCATGACTAGATACTCTGGAAATGAGAGAGAAAATGGTATTACGAACAGGTTCGCCGGTAAGTGCTTCAGGTTCTTCGCCAAGAGGGCAATGTGGTGGATGGAAGGGATCGCCTTCTTCTTGTCTCCAATAATTAAGTAGGCTACGAACCCATCCCCAATTCATCCAGAATAGATGATGGCTAATTGGTTGATCCATTCCAGTTACACTTTCTTCAGAGTTCAGGAGAATATCCATATCAGAATAGCTGTCGGAATTTAAGGAATTTGAACTAGATACGGGATCCATCTTGTATAATTAGATAGATGATTTTTGATATGAAATAGATTATAGAATTTAGTTTGGTATTCTTCAATACATAATTTACATATGTATATATAATACCAAATTCCATAAATTACGGAGAAATTTTCGGAAGATGTCAGGAAAAGTTTACAGTAACAGATACGCTAAGATATGAATTTTTGTCTATACACTATTTATACAATCAATGCAGTAAAACGTGTCTAGACTTAAGAATGATAAGCATGTAATTTTCGACAAAAAATGATAAGCAAAACTTTTAACATGCAGACACGGTCGAAGTCCAGACTTACTAATGCATCTTAACAACTATCAGTTAGACACATTCATGCAAGACCTGGTTCGCTAGGACCAACGCTCTGATACCAACTGTGACGATCGCTCCAAATCCATTTGGCCGAATACGTCATTCATTGATTTCATTGCGAGGTATTTGACCTCTATATGATACGTTTTATAAACATTGCATTCTTTTGAAAAGGCACACCATAAATGAATATTAATCAAAGGTTTTTGACATCTGATGATTTCTACATATAAACAATCACCTTATATAATAGTTTACAACAGTACTTCCGTTGACAATGCAGTCTAAATAAGGTACATGGTGATGAATTGGTGAATGCAACGTTTTCTTGAAAAATATGCCATGTAAGACTCCATGCACATAGATTGTCTATCATATAAGCAAACAGCGGAAGACTTCTAGGGAACCTGAGAATAAACATGCTAACAAGTGTCAACACAAAGGTTGGTGAGTTCATAGTTTTAGTGTTTCGCATAATCTGCATATAAAAGTGGATAACAAGATTTCAGTTGTTTCATCCAGAAACGTTTATCAAAATATTCTACGAAATTGAGCACCCTGGTAACTAAACTTAACGTATATATAATTTGTACCCTTTGTATAATCATCTTAATAATACACGCAAACCAACGTGTACGCTTCTCAAATAGCATACGTCCGTTAAAAGGCTAGTGCTCTAGCTCGGACGGGGATATCAAGCCCTATGGATCCATATACTACTACTCGCGCCCACCAGTTCTTATAACCGGCAGTTACTAGTTACCAAAGCTAAGGGATTTTCGGTTCAAACTCAGTGTAGAATTTAGTATGTACTTGTATCCATTGCGTTTAAAATAAAGTGCATGTATTCTCAGCCCAAAAATATATATTGCAAAAGCAATTAAAAAGGGAGCAATGAAACTCACGCATATAAATATTGTATATCGGTTAATAAAGCATTTGCATGTATTCTCAGCCCAAAAATGTAGAGAGTAAAAGGGATCTTATGAAACTCACGCATATAATTATTGTAAAACAGTTAATAAAGTATTTGCATGTATTCTCAGCCCAAAAATGTAAAGGGTAAAAGGGATCATATGAAACTCACGCATATAAATATTGTATATCGGTTAATAAAGCATTTGCATGTATTCTCAGCCCAAAAATGTAGAGAGTAAAAGGGATCTTATGAAACTCACGCATATAATTATTGTAAAACAGTTAATAAAGCATTTGCATGTATTCTCAGCCCAAAAATGTAAAGGGTAAAAGGGATCATATGAAACTCACCTTAGCAGCATATAAAGTCGTTCACCAAAATGTGATCGAAACTCGGATTACCAAATAACCGTAGATCTCAACCTAGAGAACATATGTTGGTCAATAAATGTCTATCAAGCTAGGTCAGGTCATAGTGTATAACAATCCTAATGCTCGAGATCGACATACAAAAGTTATCCAAAGTCGTTTCAAAAAGTCAATTTTGACAATAATTCAACAAAACGAGACGTGCCTTATATATGGACTCATTTACTTGCCTGGTAATATTCAAAAATCCAATTTATCATTCTTACAAACAAGTTTCAAAAGCAATTTCAATCAATGTCAATCATAATTCAGTTGATCATATCTTTTAATTCGTTCACCGAAATTACGCGATTTCTAAATGAAAAGTTATTGATTTTTCGCCAGCTTTCCAAAAACATGCATATCATATACCTTTTATCAGTAACATATGTATTTAATTGGTGATTCATCATAAACTGTTTAACGACGAAATTTAGAATACAAGTATGTATAAATATATATACTCGAGCACTAGACATGGATACACAATTAATATATAAAAGTTAAATATGAGTGCTTACGTATCAATATTGAGATTCAATATTGTAGGAAAGTACGTAGACGCAACGGAGATGATAAACACTAGGTTTGATTCACAAATATACCCCCGAACATTACCCATAACCTCCTTGGCAATAACCCATAATTTTCTTAGCTCTATCCCGCTTGAAAACCATTTTGAAAGTGACACGCTCATGACCTCGTCGTAGTATTTTAAGTGATATAATTAGTAATAATAATAATACTACTAATAATAATAAAATAAATAATAATAATAATCTTAATAATAATAATAATAATAATATTAATAATATTAATATAAATAATAAATAATAATAATATTACAGAGGGAGTAATATAGGTGTAAATATAACTCGAGCAGAAACTGGCATTTTATAGGCAACTTTTTGGAATCTGATGCCCATGCGATCGCATGGGTTTTATGCCTATTTTCCATGCGATCGCATGGCCGTCAGATCCAGCTCACATATTTTTTGTAATTTTGTTTGTCGACATAATTTAATATAATATATATAATATATTTAATTTAAATAATTAATTATATATTATATTAAATTCATGTGCATAGTTGACTGGTAATTTTCGTTCCAATGACTCGTACGTTGTCACTCGACTTATGTCCCGGTTCCGGTTTCTCGAACGCATTTTTGTACGCTTAGAAAACTCGCAATTTACGTTTTGTGACTCGTACCTTTGTCAAAATATAGTCTTAAATTATCAATAAACTATATCATTCAAAGTGTATCTTAAACTTTCGAGTGTTTTGGTCATTTACTTCTATAAATCATTGTCTTGCTATTTGTTAATATATATATAATAACAAATCATTTTATGACCAAGTTAATATATATTTTCAACATTCATAAACACGTTTTAAATATACGTCGCAAGTTATTCATATAATTAATATTCCAACTTATCATATATATTCAAATAAATATTTAAACCAATAAGTTTAATGTACTTTATCAAACAATTAATACATTGCTACGTTTTCAAGTTATAGTATATATATATATATATATATATATATATACTTATAATTGTTTGCGAATCGTCAAGAATAACCGAAAGGTATTTGAATATATGAAAGTAGTTCAAAAATTTTGAGATTCAGTTTTACAGACTTTGCTTATCATGTTGGAAATGTTAATCATACAAAGATTAAGTTTAAATTTGGTCAGAAATTTCCGGGTCATCACAGTACCTACCCGTTAAAGAAATTTCGTCCCGAAATTTGAGTGAGGTCATCATGACTAACAATAAAAATGTTTTCATGACGTATATGTGTTGATAAATAGAGTTTTATCACCGTTGAATAATATGGATAAAACAATCCGATTATGTGAAGCGTATGAGAGAAGTTATCATAAAAGAGTGAAATGAAGAATAGAGATTCGTCTTAACTCTTGACGTAGTAACGATTGATTTATGTAATTTAAGGAATAGAAAATCTTCATAATCTAAATAAGATTTGATTCTTTGAAAATTAAGGAGATTAAGATCTTCTTTAATTAAATGCGTAATCTGCCTCGATTGCTATGTCTGATATTTTACTATAAATTGACCTCTTCCGTTTCATTTATTTTCACCACTCCTATAAGCTTCTTCCTTATTTCATACTTCCTAATAGATTTTGAAAATGCTTAATCCAGTTCTGGTTCTTGATATTTTCTTGGCTATCGTATCCTTCATTCTTCTTTTTCATCTGCCACCAGAGGAGGTTATTTTCTTCTACTATTACCTTGGGGTTATAGTGTTTTTCATTATCCCGTGTCTTTATATTGCTATACGCATTGATATACATGGTTTGTAAATTCGGGGTTGTTTTCGGGCTTTATATTTTCCATTATATTTCGGAGCTTCATGCTTTTGTTTTCTCTTCCCGACTTTAAGTTAAGCGAATAATGGTCCAGAATTCGTAGGTATAAATTTTGGAATGAACATAATTAATGTTCTAAGAAAGAAATGGTAATGGCACAATCTGACTTTTCAAATTACCAGAATACCTCGAAAAAGACCGAATCATCAAGAAAAATATTTTCTGGATATGTTTAGAGGTTAAATAGAATGAAAGAGTTATGTAACATGGTTCATGATGAGGGTATGATCTGTGAACCTTTATCACGTTCCATTAGAAACTCAGCAAAACTTACTGTAATATAATCACGTTGATCAAGTGTCATTATATTATACTAACTCATGCTTCAGTTCTCAACACTACTTCAAAAACATCCATTTTTCGAGATTTTCATAATTTAGAAACTAAAATAGTTTCTTTTATGATGTAACACCGATAGCGCGAAGAGATAAATAATTTTGGATAATAATAGTTATGAAGATATTTTCAGAAATATCGAAAGATATTTATAATGAAAGATATAATGATATCTTAGAATTTCTAATATCGAAGGATGATGAAGAAGATTTATTCGTAACGGTTTTGAGTCAGGATCAAGGTATTAGTTAATGACTTCAGCAGATACTGAATCATTTGTATTCTTTAAAGGCAGGTTTAGTCTTTGTGATTTGTCCACAGCCTCCTTCATGGTTTGCTCAATCTGTTTTTCAGTTCCAAACCTTCTCTTTTTCTGAGCTTTGCCAACACACTATTCTTTATTATCAAACTTTTAGCTGATAAAGTCATTTACAGTTTTTGCTGCTTCATCAGCATTTTTCCAAAATTCAGAGAACTAGTTTCGCAGTTTGGGGTGTTTTTCAGAAACTTCACCTTCGAAGTAAATAAGTCTAGGAGATAGACATTATATATATATATATATATAACTGTTGGCGTAGAATTGCTATAAAATTCAAAATAGTGATTGCTAATTCCCGGTAGTTGGTATGGCAATTACCGTTACAAGATGTGGATGAGTACATGATAGGGTTTCAATGAGTATAAGGATTTTTCGGAAGGTCAAAGATCAATGAAGTTGTTGATAAATTTACTGCTAATGTGGTGGAACATGAAAGGTTCCCCAGTAACAAAAACGTATATGCCAAAGTTACAAGTCTAAAAGGTCGTCGTTGACTGGTTGAACGGTTGATAATACTGGATACTTTTGGAAAAGAATTGCAAGGTTATTTTTGGTAAAACAATGCTAATGGATCTTTCACAGTTTTGAAGTCAAAGTATAGCTTTGAAAGATGTAGAGATCTAAGAATGATATCACTTGTTAAATCTTGACTTGGATTCTGATCCGTCAATATCAGAATATGTAATTGAATTTGTATGAAAATGATTGTATATCGCTATGAGCATAGTTAATAATTTTTGAATCAAAGTTGAAGAATGTACAGTATAACATATTAATTGTGAACTTATATATTTTTCGGGAATTACCTACCCGTTAAAGATTTCACAAGTAATATTTTGTAAAAAAGAATTTTCATTACAGTCTTTATGAAAATATATGTATGTATATTTCTTCAGATGTAATACGGATTTAATGAGTTAATATCATATTAAGCTCATTTGATTTTCGGCTTGACTTAGAAATGATTAATCTCTAAAACATTAAAGATTACATAATCTTTGCGGAGTTTTTCACTAATGAAATCAATACTTCATTATTTATTCTTATTGTTATTCCTCGGTGAAGGATGTTGGTGCTCGTGGAATTTTTGTGAACCTTACCAGGCATAGATGATGTTTTCTGGAAATTTCGAGTATATCGAAATTGAAAATGGAAAATCAATTATGTAATTGATTAATACACTTGGTTTATTATGAAATGGAATTCATTGGGTTGAAACAGAGATTGTAGTTAACAATGGTTAAGTTGTTAAGGAAGGATGTACATCATTGCATATTAGTAATATGAACTAACCGAGTAGTTCCTACCAGTTAAGATTCACACGTAATAGCTAAGTACGAAAAGATTTATTTTGATTTCAAAATTCATATATATTAAATATACATAAAATTTCTTCAGGGGAAATGAGTTAATACTTCATCGGTTATTGTTGCTGGTATTTCTTGGTAACTACGGTGCGTATGACGTTGATGCTTGTGGAACAGATTGTGAAGTTGAGGTTTGCGATGCGGATGTTGTTGGTGGTGGTAATGGTACTGTTGGTGTTGTTGTCGGTGGTACTGTTGATGCCGGTGATGCTGCTGGTGCTTGTAACCTTTGCACCATATTCTCCAAAGCCACTACCCGAGCGCGAAGCTCGTTGACTTCTTCTACTACACCAGGATGATTGTCGATTCGGACGAGCGGACGAATAAGATTTAGAATGTGAGATAGTACATAATCATGACTAGATACTCTGGAAATGAGAGAGAAAATGGTATTACGAACAGGTTCGCCGGTAAGTGCTTCAGGTTCTTCGCCAAGAGGGCAATGTGGTGGATGGAAGGGATCGCCTTCTTCTTGTCTCCAATAATTAAGTAGGCTACGAACCCATCCCCAATTCATCCAGAATAGATGATGGCTAATTGGTTGATCCATTCCAGTTACACTTTCTTCAGAGTTCAGGAGAATATCCATATCAGAATAGCTGTCGGAATTTAAGGAATTTGAACTAGATACGGGATCCATCTTGTATAATTAGATAGATGATTTTTGATATGAAATAGATTATAGAATTTAGTTTGGTATTCTTCAATACATAATTTACATATGTATATATAATACCAAATTCCATAAATTACGGAGAAATTTTCGGAAGATGTCAGGAAAAGTTTACAGTAACAGATACGCTAAGATATGAATTTTTGTCTATACACTATTTATACAATCAATGCAGTAAAACGTGTCTAGACTTAAGAATGATAAGCATGTAATTTTCGACAAAAAATGATAAGCAAAACTTTTAACATGCAGACACGGTCGAAGTCCAGACTTACTAATGCATCTTAACAACTATCAGTTAGACACATTCATGCAAGACCTGGTTCGCTAGGACCAACGCTCTGATACCAACTGTGACGATCGCTCCAAATCCATTTGGCCGAATACGTCATTCATTGATTTCATTGCGAGGTATTTGACCTCTATATGATACGTTTTATAAACATTGCATTCTTTTGAAAAGGCACACCATAAATGAATATTAATCAAAGGTTTTTGACATCTGATGATTTCTACATATAAACAATCACCTTATATAATAGTTTACAACAGTACTTCCGTTGACAATGCAGTCTAAATAAGGTACATGGTGATGAATTGGTGAATGCAACGTTTTCTTGAAAAATATGCCATGTAAGACTCCATGCACATAGATTGTCTATCATATAAGCAAACAGCGGAAGACTTCTAGGGAACCTGAGAATAAACATGCTAACAAGTGTCAACACAAAGGTTGGTGAGTTCATAGTTTTAGTGTTTCGCATAATCTGCATATAAAAGTGGATAACAAGATTTCAGTTGTTTCATCCAGAAACGTTTATCAAAATATTCTACGAAATTGAGCACCCTGGTAACTAAACTTAACGTATATATAATTTGTACCCTTTGTATAATCATCTTAATAATACACGCAAACCAACGTGTACGCTTCTCAAATAGCATACGTCCGTTAAAAGGCTAGTGCTCTAGCTCGGACGGGGATATCAAGCCCTATGGATCCATATACTACTACTCGCGCCCACCAGTTCTTATAACCGGCAGTTACTAGTTACCAAAGCTAAGGGATTTTCGGTTCAAACTCAGTGTAGAATTTAGTATGTACTTGTATCCATTGCGTTTAAAATAAAGTGCATGTATTCTCAGCCCAAAAATATATATTGCAAAAGCAATTAAAAAGGGAGCAATGAAACTCACGCATATAAATATTGTATATCGGTTAATAAAGCATTTGCATGTATTCTCAGCCCAAAAATGTAGAGAGTAAAAGGGATCTTATGAAACTTACGCATATAATTATTGTAAAACAGTTAATAAAGCATTTGCATGTATTCTCAGCCCAAAAATGTAAATGGTAAAAGGGATCATATGAAACTCACGCATATAAATATTGTATATCGGTTAATAAAGCATTTGCATGTATTCACTGTAGTGACCCGAACTTTTCCATGTTTATATATATTAATTGAGATTGATGTTTACATGATTAAATGTTTCCAACATGTTAAGCAATCAAACTTGTTAAGACTTGATTAATTGAAATAGGTTTCATATAGACAATTGACCACCCAAGTTGACCGGTGATTCACGAACGTTAAAACTTGTAAAAAAACTATATGATGACATATATATGGTTATATATATAGTTAACATGATATTATGATAAGTAAACATATCATTAATTATATTAACAATGAACTACATATGTAAAAACAAGACTACTAACTTAATGATTTTGAAACGAGACATATATGTAACGTTTATCGTTGTAACGACATTTAATGTATATATATCATATTAAGAGATATTCGTACATCATAATATCATGATAATATAATAATTTAAAATCTCTTTTGTTATTATAAACATTGGGTTAACAACATTTAACAAGATCGTTAACCTAAAGGTTTCAAAACAACACTTACATGTAACGACTAACGATGACTTAACGACTCAGTTAAAATGTATATACATGTAGTGTTTTAATATGTATTTATACACTTTTGAAAGACTTCAATACACTTATCAAAATACTTCTACTTAACAAAAATGCTTACAATTACATTCTCGTTCAGTTTCATCAACAATTCTACTCGTATGCACCCGTATTCGTACTCGTACAATACATAGCTTTTAGATGTATGTACTATTGGTATATACACTCCAATGATCAGCTCTTAGCAGCCCATGTGAGTCACCTAACACATGTGGGAACCATCATTTGGCAACTAGCATGAAATATCTCATAAGATTACAAAAATATGAGTAATCATTCATGACTTATTTACATGAAAACAAAATTACATATCCTTTATATCTAATCCATACACCAACGACCAAAAACACCTACAAACACTTTCATTCTTCAATTTTCTTCATCTAATTGAACTCTCTCAAGTTCTATCTTCAAGTTCTAAGTGTTCTTCATAAATTCCAAAAGTTCTAGTTTCATAAAATCAAGAATACTTTCAAGTTTGCTAGCTCACTTCCAATCTTGTAAGGTGATCATCCAACCTCAAGAAATCTTTGTTTCTTACAGTAGGTTATCATTCTAATACAAGTTAATAATCATATTCAAACTTTGGTTCAATTTCTATAACTATAACAATCTTATTTCAAGTGATGATCTTACTTGAACTTGTTTTCGTGTCATGATTTTGCTTCAAGAACTTTGAGCCATCCAAGGATCCATTGAAGCTAGATCCATTTTTCTCTTTTCCAGTAGGTTCATCCAAGGAACTTAAGGTAGTAATGATGTTCATAACATCATTCGATTCATACATATAAAGCTATCTTATACGAAGGTTTAAACTTGTAATCACTAGAACATAGTTTAGTTAATTCTAAACTTGTTCGCAAACAAAAGTTAATCCTTCTAACTTGACTTTTAAAATCAACTAAACACATGATCTATATCTATATGATATGCTAACTTAATGATTTAAAACCTGGAAACACGAAAAACACCGTAAAACCGGATTTACGCCGTCGTAGTAACACCGCGGGCTGTTTTGGGTTAGTTAATTAAAAACTATGATAAACTTTGATTTAAAAGTTGTTATTCTGAGAAAATGATTTTTATTATGAACATGAAACTATATCCAAAAATTATGGTTAAACTCAAAGTGGAAGTATGTTTTCTAAAATGGTCATCTAGACGTCGTTCTTTCGACTGAAATGACTACCTTTACAAAAACGACTTGTAACTTATTTTTCCGACTAGAAACCTATACTTTTTTTGTTTAGATTCATAAAATAGAGTTCAATATGAAACCATAGCAATTTGATTCACTCAAAACGGATTTAAAATGAAGAAGTTATGGGTAAAACAAGATTGGATAATTTTTCTCATTTTAGCTACGTGAAAATTGGTAACAAATCTATTCCAACCATAACTTAATCAACTTGTATTATATATTATGTAATCTTGAGATACCATAGACACGTATACAATGTTTCGACCTATCATGTCGACACATCTATATATATTTCGGAACAACCATAGACACTCTATATGTGAATGTTGGAGTTAGCTATACAGGGTTGAGGTTGATTCCAAAATATATATAGTTTGAGTTGTGATCAATACTGAGATACGTATACACTGGGTCGTGGATTGATTCAAGATAATATTTATCAATTTATTTCTGTACATCTAACTGTGGACAACTAGTTGTAGGTTACTAACGAGGACAGCTGACTTAATAAACTTAAAACATCAAAATATATTAAAAGTGTTGTAAATATATTTTGAACATACTTTGATATATATGTATATATTGTTATAGGTTCGTGAATCAACCAGTGGCCAAGTCTTACTTCCCGACGAAGTAAAAATCTGTGAAAGTGAGTTATAGTCCCACTTTTAAAATCTAATATTTTTGGGATGAGAATACATGCAGGTTTTATAAATGATTTACAAAATAGACACAAGTACGTGAAACTACATTCTATGGTTGAATTATCGAAATCGAATATGCCCCTTTTTATTAAGTCTGGTAATCTAAGAATTAGGGAACAGACACCCTAATTGACGCGAATCCTAAAGATAGATCTATTGGGCCTAACAAACCCCATCCAAAGTACCGGATGCTTTAGTACTTCGAAATTTATATCATATCCGAAGGGTGTCCCGGAATGATGGGGATATTCTTATATATGCATCTTGTTATTGTCGGTTACCAGGTGTTCACCATATGAATGATTTTTATCTCTATGTATGGGATGTGTATTGAAATATGAAATCTTGTGGTCTATTGTTACGATTTGATGTATATAGGTTAAACCTATAACTCACCAACATTTTTGTTGACGTTTTAAGCATGTTTATTCTCAGGTGATTATTAAGAGCTTCCACTGTCGCATACTTAAATAAGGACAAGATTTGGAGTCCATGCTTGTATGATATTGTGTAAAAACTGCATTCAAGAAACTTATTTTGTTGTAACATATTTGTATTGTAAACCATTATGTAATGGTCGTGTGTAAACAGGATATTTTAGATTATCATTATTTGATAATCTACGTAAAGCTTTTTAAACCTTTATTGATGAAATAAAGGTTATGGTTTGTTTAAAAATGAATGCAGTCTTTGAAAAACGTCTCATATAGAGGTCAAAACCTCGCAACGAAATCAATTAATATGGAACGTTTTTAATCAATAAGAACGGGACATTTCAGTTGGTATCCGAGCGTTGGTCTTAGAGAACCAGAAAATTTGCATTAGTGTGTCTTATCGAGTTTGTTAGGATGCATTAGTGAGTCTGGACTTCGACCGTGTTTTCTTTAAAAATGATTGCTTAACATTTTTGTTGGAAACTATATATTTTTAACATATGAATATTATGTGATATATTAATCTCTTAACGTGTTTGATATTATGTGATAGATGTCTACCTCTAGAACAAGTCCCATTGACTCACCTAATAATAATGAAGAGTCAAATGTAAATTGGAATGATTTGTGGACTGATTCACAAGTTCCCGAAGAGGAACTGGAAGAAGAGTCGGAACCGGAAGAAGAATCGGAACTGGAAGAAGAATCGGAACCGGATGAAGAAATAGAACCGGTGGGGGAAATAATAAAACGGTTAAGTAAAAGAAAATCCTCAACCAACCGACCAAAGTTAATTATGGTCAATGGTGTTTCCGCCAAGGAAGCAAAATATTGGGAGGATTACCAATTCTCCGATGAATCGGATTCCGACGAGAATTCCGATGATGTTATAGAAATTACCCCAACTGAATTTAAAAAGGCAAAAGAAAATAATAAGGGAAAGGGCATAAAAATAGAGAAATCTAATTCCAACCCCGATGAACTTTATATGTATCGTCAACCCCCGAAGTCCTTAAGTTGTAACAATGACCCGGGAACCTCTAAACCACCAGGTTTTTCTAAACCAATGTGGACAACGACGGCTCGTATTAGGGGAACATCATATATCCCTAGAAACTTGGCAAAACGAACCAAAACCGAAGAAGAAGAAACGAGCGAGTCGGAATAAGATAGTTGTATTCGTGTGGTGTAATATATGGAATATAGTGTTCTTATGCTTTATGATATATGTAAAAATTGCTTGTATTAATAAGTATTTTTTTTATGAATCTAACTCTTGTCTATTTTACAGTTTAAAAACACAAAATGGATAGACAACCCAATATTTTAAGAGACCTACCCGGAGACATGATTGATGAAATCTTGTCTAGAGTCGGCCAGAATTCTTCGGCACAACTATTTAAGGCGAGATCAGTTTGTAAGACATTCGAAGAACGTTCCAAGAATGTCTTGGTTTATAAGAGACTTTCGTTTGAAAGATGGGGGATATCACATTGGGAAACCCATAAGTTACGATGTGTTTACTTTGACGCATATATTGCGGGGAACCCAAATGCTATTTTACGCAACGGGTTAAGAAATTATTTTGACTCAATATATCCGAATATTGGACTTCGTGATTTAGAAAAAGCGGCTAACATGCAACATAAAGAAGCATGTTATGCTTACGGATTAGTAATGTTCGCTTCTCACCAAAGTGAGAACAAGAACATCGGGCTACAACTATTAAACAAAACGTTTCCACAAGTGACGGAGTCGGTAATTGGGGTAAGAAATGAGGTTTTTAGATTATTACGGGACTGTTGGACATTACGTAACCCTCATCCCTTTGATGACGTTACAACACGCTGTCTTATCAACGGCCATAACGGTTATGTTGCACAAGACCAAGGATGGGAAGTAGTCCTAGTAAAACCAGAATGCATGACTTGTTTCTGGACGTATGAATTACGTGTCTTTATTGCCTTTGCTGAACGACTTGTGTACTAGCTAGAATTGTCTTCACAACTATCTTGTATCAAAGTTATTGTGTGCTATATTTCATGCTTTATGTAAAATAAGCGGTATTGTAAGTTTGTAAAATATTGTATAAAAGTTTGAACGCGAAATATTATTATAATCAGTTTTTCATATAGAATTGTAGTAGTTGAATTGTATATTAGCTACTAAGTATGAACTTAACGGGTAGGTACTACCCGAATTTAAACTTATAAAACGCTAATATGAAGAAAAAGCTTTTATAAATGAGTTCATATTATGCTACGAAATACTATTAACTACTCTTAATATTCTGTATGATTAACTTGTTCCATTTAACTATTTTGAAGGAAATGGCACCGACTACTCGACACACCGTGAATATGAATGAAGAGGAATTCCGTACTTTTCTAGCTTCAAACATAGCCGCAGTACAGGCTGCGCTACATACCAACAATAACCTTGGATCTAGCAGTACAGGAAATCGTGTAGGATGCACCTACAAAGAATTCACTGCCTGCAAACCTTTGGAATTTGATGGAACCGAAGGACCGATCGGATTGAAACGGTGGACCGAGAAGGTTGAATCGGTGTTTGCCATAAGTAAGTGTACTGAAGAGGACAAAGTGAAGTACGCTACGCATACCTTCACAGGTTCTGCGTTAACATGGTGGAATACCTATCTAGAGCAAGTGGGACAAGATGATGCGTACGCACTACCGTGGTCAGCATTCAAGCACTTGATGAACGAGAAGTACCGTCCCAGAACCGAGGTCAATAAGCTCAAGACAGAACTTAGAGGGTTACGAACCCAAGGATTTGATATTACCACGTACGAAAGACGATTCACAGAATTGTGCCTATTGTGTCCGGGAGCATTCGAAGATGAGGAAGAGAAGATCGACGCGTTTGTGAAAGGATTACCGGAAAGAATCCAAGAAGATATAAGTTCACACGAGCCCGCCTCCATACAACAGGCATGTAGAATGGCTCACAAACTAGTGAACCAGATTGAAGAAAGAATTAAAGAACAGACTGCTGAAGAGGCCAATGTGAAGCAAGTCAAAAGAAAGTGGGAGGAAAACGGTGATAAGAATCACCAATACAACAACAACAGCAATTACAACAATAATCGCAACAATTATCCCAACAATCGCAACATCAATCGCAACTACAACAAACGGCCCAACAACAACAACAACAACAACAACAGCAACTACAACAATCATCCCAACAACAATAATAACCGCAACAACAACAACAATCAGAAGCAACTATGCCAAAGGTGTGAAAAGAATCACTCGGGGTTCTGCACCAAATTTTGCAACAAGTGTAAAAGAAATGGTCATAGCGCGGCGAAGTGTGAGGTCTACGGACCAGGGGTTAATAGAACGAAAGGAACAAATGGTGTCGGAACGAGTAATGGCGGAGCAAGTAGTGTCGGAGCAAGTTATGCCAATGTAGTTTGTTATAAATGTGGAAAACCAGGCCACATTATTAGAAATTTCCCGAACCAGGAGAACACGAATGGACAAGGCCGTGGAAGAGTTTTCAATATTAATGCGGTAGAGGCACAGGAAGACCCGGAGCTTGTTACGGGTACGTTTCTTATTGACAATAAATCTGCTTACGTTTTATTTGATTCGGGTGCGGATAGAAGCTATATGAGTAGAGATTTTTGTGCTAAATTAAGTTGTCCATTGACGCCTTTGGATAGTAAATTTTTACTCGAATTAGCAAATGGTAAATTAATTTCAGCAGATAATATATGTCGGAATCGAGAAATTAAACTGGTTAGCGAAACATTTAAGATTGATTTGATACCAGTAGAGTTAGGGAGTTTTGATGTGATAATCGGTATGGACTGGTTGAAAGAAGTGAAAGCGGAGATCGTTTGTTACAAAAATGCAATTCGCATTATACGAGAAAAAGGATAACCCTTAATGGTGTACGGAGAAAAGGGCAACACGAAGCTACATCTTATTAGTAATTTGAAGGCACAAAAACTAATAAGAAAAGGTTGCTATGCTGTTCTAGCACACGTCGAGAAAGTACAAACTGAAGAAAAGAGCATCAATGATGTTCCCATTGCAAAAGAATTTCCCGATGTATTTCCGAAAGAATTACCGGGATTACCCCCACATCGATCCGTTGAATTTCAAATAGATCTTGTACCAGGAGCTGCACCAATAGCTCGTGCTCCTTACAGACTCGCACCCAGCGAGATGAAAGAACTGCAAAGCCAATTACAAGAACTTTTAGAGCGTGGTTTCATTCGACCAAGCACATCACCGTGGGGAGCTCCTGTTTTGTTTGTCAAGAAGAAAGATGGTACATTCAGGTTGTGTATCGACTACCGAGAGTTGAACAAACTTACCATCAAGAACCGCTACCCACTACCGAGAATCGACGACTTATTTGATCAACTACAAGGCTCGTCTGTTTATTCAAAGATTGACTTACGTTCCGGGTATCATCAAATGCGGGTGAAAGAAGATGATATTCCAAAGACTGCTTTCAGAACACGTTACGGTCATTACGAGTTTATGGTCATGCCGTTTGGTTTAACTAATGCACCAGCTGTGTTCATGGACCTTATGAACCGAGTGTGTGGACCATACCTTGACAAGTTTGTCATTGTTTTCATTGATGACATACTTATTTACTCAAAGAATGACCAAGAACACGGTGAACATTTGAGAAAGGTGTTAGAAGTATTGAGGAAGGAAGAATTGTACGCTAAGTTTTCAAAGTGTGCATTTTGGTTGGAAGAAGTTCAATTCCTCGGTCACATAGTGAACAAAGAAGGTATTAAGGTGGATCCGGCAAAGATAGAAACTGTTGAAAAGTGGGAAACCCCGAAAACTCCGAAACACATACGCCAGTTTTTAGGACTAGCTGGTTACTACAGAAGGTTCATCCAAGACTTTTCCAGAATAGCAAAACCCTTGACTGCATTAACGCATAAAGGGAAGAAATTTGAATGGAATGATGAACAAGAGAAAGCGTTTCAGTTATTGAAGAAAAAGCTAACTACGGCACCTATATTGTCATTGCTTGAAGGGAATGATGATTTTGTGATTTATTGTGACGCATCAAAGCAAGGTCTCGGTTGTGTATTAATGCAACGAACGAAGGTGATTGCTTATGCGTCTAGACAATTGAAGATTCACGAACAAAATTATACGACGCATGATTTGGAATTAGGCGCGGTTGTTTTTGCATTAAAGACTTGGAGGCACTACTTATATGGGGTCAAAAGTATTATATATACCGACCACAAAAGTCTTCAACACATATTTAATCAGAAACAACTGAATATGAGGCAGCGTAGGTGGATTGAATTATTGAATGATTACGATTTTGAGATTCGTTACCACCCGGGGAAGGCAAATGTGGTAGCCGATGCCTTGAGCAGGAAGGATAGAGAACCCATTCGAGTAAAATCTATGAATATAATGATTCATAATAACATTACTACTCAAATAAAGGAGGCGCAACAAGGAGTTTTAAAAGAGGGAAATTTAAAGGATGAAATACCCAAAGGATCGGAGAAGCATCTTAATATTCGGGAAGACGGAACCCGGTATAGGGCTGAAAGGATTTGGGTACCAAAATTTAGAGATATGAGAGAAATGGTACTTAGAGAAGCTCATAAAACCAGATACTCAATACATCCTGGAACGGGGAAGATGTACAAGGATCTCAAGAAACATTTTTGGTGGCCGGGTATGAAAGCCGATGTTGCTAAATACGTAGGAGAATGTTTGACGTGTTCTAAGGTCAAAGCTGAGCATCAGAAACCATCAGGTCTACTTCAACAACCCGAAATCCCGGAATGGAAATGGGAAAACATTACCATGGATTTCATCACTAAATTGCCAAGGACTGCAAGTGGTTTTGATACTATTTGGGTAATAGTTGATCGTCTCACCAAATCAGCACACTTCCTACCAATAAGAGAAGATGACAAGATGGAGAAGTTAGCACGACTGTATTTGAAGGAAGTCGTCTCCAGACATGGAATACCAATCTCTATTATCTCTGATAGGGATGGCAGATTTATTTCAAGATTCTGGCAGACATTACAGCAAGCATTAGGAACTCGTCTAGACATGAGTACTGCCTATCATCCACAAACTGATGGGCAGAGCGAAAGGACGATACAAACGCTTGAAGACATGCTACGAGCATGTGTTATTGATTTCGGAAACAGTTGGGATCGACATCTACCGTTAGTAGAATTTTCCTACAACAACAGCTACCATTCAAGCATTGAGATGGCGCCGTTTGAAGCACTTTATGGTAGAAAGTGCAGGTCTCCGATTTGTTGGAGTGAGGTGGGGGATAGACAGATTACGGGTCCGGAGATTATACAAGAAACTACCGAGAAGATCATCCAAATTCAACAACGGTTGAAAACCGCCCAAAGTCGACAAAAGAGCTACGCTGACATTAAAAGAAAAGATATAGAATTTGAAATTGGAGAGATGGTCATGCTTAAAGTTTCACCTTGGAAAGGCGTTGTTCGATTTGGTAAACGAGGGAAATTAAATCCAAGGTATATTGGACCATTCAAGATTATTGATCGTGTCGGACCAGTAGCTTACCGACTTGAGTTACCTCAACAACTCGCGGCTGTACATAACACTTTCCACGTCTCGAATTTGAAGAAATGTTTTGCTAAAGAAGATCTCACTATTCCGTTAGATGAAATCCAAATCAACGAAAAACTCCAATTCATCGAAGAACCCGTCGAAATAATGGATCGTGAGGTTAAAAGACTTAAGCAAAACAAGATACCAATTGTTAAGGTTCGATGGAATGCTCGTAGAGGACCCGAGTTCACCTGGGAGCGTGAAGATCAGATGAAGAAGAAATACCCGCATCTATTTCCAGAAGATTCGTCAACACCTTCAACAGCTTAAAATTTCGGGACGAAATTTATTTAACGGGTAGGTACTGTAGTGACCCGAACTTTTCCATGTTTATATATATTAATTGAGATTGATGTTTACATGATTAAATGTTTCCAACATGTTAAGCAATCAAACTTGTTAAGACTTGATTAATTGAAATAGGTTTCATATAGACAATTGACCACCCAAGTTGACCGGTGATTCACGAACGTTAAAACTTGTAAAAAAACTATATGATGACATATATATGGTTATATATATAGTTAACATGATATTATGATAAGTAAACATATCATTAATTATATTAACAATGAACTACATATGTAAAAACAAGACTACTAACTTAATGATTTTGAAACGAGACATATATGTAACGTTTATCGTTGTAACGACATTTAATGTATATATATCATATTAAGAGATATTCGTACATCATAATATCATGATAATATAATAATTTAAAATCTCTTTTGTTATTATAAACATTGGGTTAACAACATTTAACAAGATCGTTAACCTAAAGGTTTCAAAACAACACTTACATGTAACGACTAACGATGACTTAACGACTCAGTTAAAATGTATATACATGTAGTGTTTTAATATGTATTTATACACTTTTGAAAGACTTCAATACACTTATCAAAATACTTCTACTTAACAAAAATGCTTACAATTACATTCTCGTTCAGTTTCATCAACAATTCTACTCGTATGCACCCGTATTCGTACTCGTACAATACACAGCTTTTAGATGTATGTACTATTGGTATATACACTCCAATGATCAGCTCTTAGCAGCCCATGTGAGTCACCTAACACATGTGGGAACCATCATTTGGCAACTAGCATGAAATATCTCATAAGATTACAAAAATATGAGTAATCATTCATGACTTATTTACATGAAAACAAAATTACATATCCTTTATATCTAATCCATACACCAACGACCAAAAACACCTACAAACACTTTCATTCTTCAATTTTCTTCATCTAATTGAACTCTCTCAAGTTCTATCTTCAAGTTCTAAGTGTTCTTCATAAATTCCAAAAGTTCTAGTTTCATAAAATCAAGAATACTTTCAAGTTTGCTAGCTCACTTCCAATCTTGTAAGGTGATCATCCAACCTCAAGAAATCTTTGTTTCTTACAGTAGGTTATCATTCTAATACAAGGTAATAATCATATTCAAACTTTGGTTCAATTTCTATAACTATAACAATCTTATTTCAAGTGATGATCTTACTTGAACTTGTTTTCGTGTCATGATTTTGCTTCAAGAACTTTGAGCCATCCAAGGATCCATTGAAGCTAGATCCATTTTTCTCTTTTCCAGTAGGTTCATCCAAGGAACTTAAGGTAGTAATGATGTTCATAACATCATTCGATTCATACATATAAAGCTATCTTATACGAAGGTTTAAACTTGTAATCACTAGAACATAGTTTAGTTAATTCTAAACTTGTTCGCAAACAAAAGTTAATCCTTCTAACTTGACTTTTAAAATCAACTAAACACATGATCTATATCTATATGATATGCTAACTTAATGATTTAAAACCTGGAAACACGAAAAACACCGTAAAACCGGATTTACGCCGTCGTAGTAACACCGCGGGCTGTTTTGGGTTAGTTAATTAAAAACTATGATAAACTTTGATTTAAAAGTTGTTATTCTGAGAAAATGATTTTTATTATGAACATGAAACTATATCCAAAAATTATGGTTAAACTCAAAGTGGAAGTATGTTTTCTAAAATGGTCATCTAGACGTCGATCTTTCGACTTAAATGACTACCTTTACAAAAACGACTTGTAACTTATTTTTCCGACTAGAAACCTATACTTTTTTTGTTTAGATTCATAAAATAGAGTTCAATATGAAACCATAGCAATTTGATTCACTCAAAACGGATTTAAAATGAAGAAGTTATGGGTAAAACAAGATTGGATAATTTTTCTCATTTTAGCTACGTGAAAATTGGTAACAAATCTATTCCAACCATAACTTAATCAACTTGTATTATATATTATGTAATCTTGAGATACCATAGACACGTATACAATGTTTCGACCTATCATGTCGACACATCTATATATATTTCGGAACAACCATAGACACTCTATATGTGAATGTTGGAGTTAGCTATACAGGGTTGAGGTTGATTCCAAAATATATATAGTTTGAGTTGTGATCAATACTGAGATACGTATACACTGGGTCGTGGATTGATTCAAGATAATATTTATCGATTTATTTCTGTACATCTAACTGTGGACAACTAGTTGTAGGTTACTAACGAGGACAGCTGACTTAATAAACTTAAAACATCAAAATATATTAAAAGTGTTGTAAATATATTTTGAACATACTTTGATATATATGTATATATTGTTATAGGTTCGTGAATCAACCAGTGGCCAAGTCTTACTTCCCGACGAAGTAAAAATCTGTGAAAGTGAGTTATAGTCCCACTTTTAAAATCTAATATTTTTGGGATGAGAATACATGCAGGTTTTATAAATGATTTACAAAATAGACACAAGTACGTGAAACTACATTCTATGGTTGAATTATCGAAATCGAATATGCCCCTTTTTATTAAGTCTGGTAATCTAAGAATTAGGGAACAGACACCCTAATTGACGCGAATCCTAAAGATAGATCTATTGGGCCTAACAAACCCCATCCAAAGTACCGGATGCTTTAGTACTTCGAAATTTATATCATATCCGAAGGGTGTCCCGGAATGATGGGGATATTCTTATATATGCATCTTGTTATTGTCGGTTACCAGGTGTTCACCATATGAATGATTTTTATCTCTATGTATGGGATGTGTATTGAAATATGAAATCTTGTGGTCTATTGTTACGATTTGATGTATATAGGTTAAACCTATAACTCACCAACATTTTTGTTGACGTTTTAAGCATGTTTATTCTCATGTGATTATTAAGAGCTTCCGCTGTCGCATACTTAAATAAGGACAAGATTTGGAGTCCATGCTTGTATGATATTGTGTAAAAACTGCATTCAAGAAACTTATTTTGTTGTAACATATTTGTATTGTAAACCATTATGTAATGGTCGTGTGTAAACAGGATATTTTAGATTATCATTATTTGATAATCTACGTAAAGCTTTTTAAACCTTTATTGATGAAATAAAGGTTATGGTTTGTTTAAAAATGAATGCAGTCTTTGAAAAACGTCTCATATAGAGGTCAAAACCTCGCAACGAAATCAATTAATATGGAACGTTTTTAATCAATAAGAACGGGACATTTCATTCTCAGCCCAAAAATGTAGAGAGTAAAAGGGATCTTATGAAACTCACGCATATAATTATTGTAAAACAGTTAATAAAGCATTTGCATGTATTCTCAGCCCAAAAATGTAAAGGGTAAAAGGGATCATATGAAACTCACCTTAGCAGCATATAAAGTCGTTCACCAAAATGTGATCGAAACTCGGATTACCAAATAACCGTAGATCTCAACCTAGAGAACATATGTTGGTCAATAAATGTCTATCAAGCTAGGTCAGGTCATAGTGTATAACAATCCTAATGCTCGAGATCGACATACAAAAGTTATCCAAAGTCGTTTCAAAAAGTCAATTTTGACAATAATTCAACAAAACGAGACGTGCCTTATATATGGACTCATTTACTTGCCTGGTAATATTCAAAAATCCAATTTATCATTCTTACAAACAAGTTTCAAAAGCAATTTCAATCAATGTCAATCATAATTCAGTTGATCATATCTTTTAATTCGTTCACCGAAATTACGCGATTTCTAAATGAAAAGTTATTGATTTTTCGCCAGCTTTCCAAAAACATGCATATCATATACCTTTTATCAGTAACATATGTATTTAATTGGTGATTCATCATAAACTGTTTAACGACGAAATTTAGAATACAAGTATGTATAAATATATATACTCGAGCACTAGACATGGATACACAATTAATATATAAAAGTTAAATATGAGTGCTTACGTATCAATATTGAGATTCAATATTGTAGGAAAGTACGTAGACGCAACGGAGATGATAAACACTAGGTTTGATTCATAAATATACCCCCGAACATTACCCATAACCTCCTTGGCAATAACCCATAATTTTCTTAGCTCTATCCCGCTTGAAAACCATTTTGAAAGTGACACGCTCATGACCTCGTCGTAGTATTTTAAGTGATATAATTAGTAATAATAATAATACTACTAATAATAATAAAATAAATAATAATAATAATCTTAATAATAATAATAATAATAATAATAATAATAATAATAATAATATTAATAATATTAATATAAATAATAAATAATAAGAATATTACAGAGGGAGTAATATAGGTGTAAATATAACTCGAGCAGAAACTGGCATTTTATAGGCAACTTTTTGGAATCTGATGCCCATGCGATCGCATGGGTTTTATGCCTATTTGCCATGCGATCGCATGGCCGTCAGATCCAGCTCACATATTTTTTGTAATTTTGTTTGTCGACATAATTTAATATAATATATATAATATATTTAATTTAAATAATTAATTATATATTATATTAAATTCATGTGCATAGTTGACTGGTAATTTTTGTTCCGATGACTCGTACGTTGTCACTCGACTTATGTCCCGGTTCCGGTTTCTCGAACGCATTTTTGTACGCTTAGAAAACTCGCAATTTACGTTTTGTGACTCGTACCTTTGTCAAAATATAGTCTTAAATTATCAATAAACTATATCATTCAAAGTGTATCTTAAACTTTCGAGTGTTTTGGTCATTTACTTCTATAAATCATTGTCTTGCTATTTGTTAATATATATATAATAACAAATCATTTTATGACCAAGTTAATATATATTTTCAACATTCATAAACACGTTTTAAATATACGTCGCAAGTTATTCATATAATTAATATTCCAACTTATCATATATATTTAAATAAATATTTAAACCAATAAGTTTAATGTACTTTATCAAACAATTAATACATTGCTACGTTTTCAAGTTATAGTATATATATATATATATATATATATACATATAATTGTTTGCGAATCGTCAAGAATAACCGAAAGGTATTTGAATATATGAAAGTAGTTCAAAAATTTTGAGATTCAGTTTTACAGACTTTGCTTATCATGTCAGAAATGTTAATCATACAAAGATTAAGTTTAAATTTGGTCAGAAATTTCAGGGTCATCACAGTTGGTATAGTGATTTTAATAATTATGTGTTTTATATTATTGTGTATGGGATAATGTGCGTTTTGTGACAAGGGTCACAGAACATATTTCCTTTTGTGAATTGGACTTAGAATGAATAAGTTATTAAAGATTTTGGATTTCAGATAACTGGTAAATACCCGTGTATTATACGGAGTAGGGTTTCCTCACAATGAAGAAACCCAATATAGATATATACACTGTACGCTTCTTGACTTACCATTTTTAGAAACTAAACAAACCCTAATAAACCTTATGCTCTTTAAATCCTAAAATCATGAAGTGCAAATCAAAGCTAGAGATTGTGTGCATCTAATTCTCTGTGATTTCAGAATCAAAACAAGGTAAATATCTTCAATTTTGATGAATTGAAATGGGTTTTATATGGGTTTGGTTAAAATGGGTTTTTAGTGATAGATTCTTGATGATATGTGTTTGTGATGCTCAATTGATGTTAGAAATAGTTTGTATATGTATTATATGATGTTTTTAAGGTGGTTTCATGATCAGAACGGTCAAAAATCAAGATTTGGAGTAAAAAAACGCGAAAACAGCGAGTTGGAGCTGTTCTACAGCTCCCACACTTTTGACAGCTCAACCACACGGTTGAGCACACTTCTGAGGGCTCAACCACGCGGTTGAGGGCTCAACCGTACGTTTTACGTCTCAGCCGTGCGAGTGAGCAGTGGTCAGCTTTTGGTAAAATTGAAAAAGGCTGTAACTTTCAAACCGTAACTCCGTTTTTGACAAATAAACTATCGTTAGAATCGTCTTGAGGTGTAGTATCCAATGACAAGGTTTTAAAACACTAAATAAAACTTTAGGTTGGGTGTAAAAAAAGCTCGAATTGCAGTTGTGCTGCTGTACTTGCTCAACCGAGCGTCTGAGGCACTCACTCGTGCGAGTGAAGTGTCCATTCGCACGAGTAAGACACTAAACCGTGTGAGTAGGTTTAATAATCACTAGTATAAGTGATAGGTCAGTCGTGCGAGTGAGGATACTCACCCGTGCGAGTGAGCATAGTCAGCCGCACGAGTGAGACCTCATCCGTGCGAGTGACAGTGTTTGTATGTTTGGGTCAAGTGCAATTCTGACCCATTTACTGTATTGTTGTGATATTTATGCTAATGAGTAATTTAATTAAAAAGTGTACTAACTAGAGAACTGATATTCTCAGGTGATAAACGAAAAGGTGAAGGCTCAGTGATATAAGACAACTGAGTACTTGTGCTTCCAGGTGAGTGGGACTATCTTTATGGGCATGATTATACAGTGACAAGTGTAGTGATTAGTGCCATGCTTATGATTAGATTGTGTAATTGGTCTGTGACCAGTATTGTGACTATATGTCACTATGTGCGCACCAGTGAACGTCGAGGTGTTTTGTGCGACGTAAGATATAACGACCCTCAATTTTTCCATTCTATATTTTTTCATATTAAATGCCCAACAATATAATTAAACTTAATAATTAAACTTTAATCGATAATGGTTAAGCGTTAAGAATTATAAAATATACTAATTAACTTTATACATTAATTGACAAGTTAATAAAAATAATAAGTTAATTAACTTTCATGAACAAATAAATATTGTGTACTTAAAATAATTAAACTGGGATAATTAAAGAATCATTTAAGCTAAATTAAAGTATAAGGACGTAAGTGAAAAAGTTAAACCCTAATCCCATTAAACCCTAGCCGATTTTGGAAGGGTAAAATTACCCTTTTGCCCCTCAAATTTTCAGCCCAAGCAACACTCTTTAACCCCCTCTTCAAGCTAACTTGTTCCCTAAGTAAATCTAACCCTAACCCTAATTCTAGAATTTTCCTATCCTCCCTATAAGTAGAGATCTAACCTAAACCTTTTCATTGTACCAAATCACAACAATAATTTTCTCTCCCAAATCTCTCTCCCTCTCTCCCTAGTTTCGGCTCCCAAAACCGAAACCCTACACGACTACCATCGAAATCATCATCAATCTTCAAGGTGATCTTCAAGTGTTCTTCGCGTTCTTCGTGTTCTTCAAGAATCTTCGAGGTGTTCTTCGAATCTTCAAAGGCTTTGATCTTCAATCTTCAACGTGTTCATCTTTTCTTTGTTAGTCGTCTTCGAATCTTCAAAGGTATAACCTAAACCCTAACTTATTTACATAAACTTTGAGTTTTGTTTAATTCATGTTCATGTTATAAACTTATTCATAAACATATACATAAACACACCTAGATCTATACATGAAAAATATAGATAATAATTAGGAGATTTGTTTGTGTTAATTAAGGAAACAAAATAAACTTATATGAAATGTCCCGTTCATATTGATTATAAACGTTCCATATTAATTGATTTCGTCGCGAGGTTTTGACCTCTATATGAGACGTTTTTCAAAGACTGCATTCATTTTTAAAACAACCATAACCTTTATTTTATCTATAAAAGTTTAAAAAGCATTACGTAGATGATCAAATAATGATAATCTAAAATATACCGTTTACACACGACCATTACATAATGGTTTACAATAAGAATATATTACATCAAAATAAGTTTCTTGAATGCAGTTTTTACATAATATCATACAAGCATGGACTCCAAATCTTGTCCTTATTTTAGTATGCAACAGCGGAAGCTCTTAATAATCACCTGAGAATAAACATGCTTAAAACGTCAACAAAAATGTTGGTGAGTTATAGGTTTAACCTATATATTATCAAATCATAATAATAGACCACAAGATTTCATATTTCAATATACATCCCATACATAGAGATAAAATTCATTCATATGGTGAACACCTGGTAACCGACATTAACAAGATGCATATAAGAATATCCCCTATCATTCCGGGAAATCCTTCGGACATGATATAAACGAATTCGAAGTACTAAAGCATTCGGTACTTTGGATGGGGTTCGTTAGGCCCAATAGATCTATCTTTAGGATTCGCGTCAATTAGTAGATCGATTTACTAATTCTTAGGTTACCAAGCAAAAGGGGCATATTCGGCTTCGATCATTCAACCATATAATGCAGTTTCGATTACTTGTGTCTATTTCGTAAAACGTTTATAAAAATTGCATGTATTCTCATCCCAAAATATTAGATTTTAAAAGTGAGACTATAACTCACTTTCACAGATTTTTACTTCGTCGGGAAGTAAGACTTGGCCACTGGTCGATTCACGAACCTATAACAAATATGTACATATATATCAAAGTATGTTCAAAATATATTTATAATATTTTTAATACGTTTTACTGTTTTAAGTTTATTAAATCAGCTGTCCTCGTTAGTAACCTACAACTAGTTATCCATAATTAGATGTACAGAAATAAATCGATATATATTATATTGAATCAATCCACGACCCAGTGTATACACGTCTCAGGCTAGATCACAACTCAAAGTATATATAGTTTTGGAATCAACCTCAATCCTGTATAGCTAACTCCAACATTACTGCATATAGAGTGTCTATGGTTGTTCCAAATAATATATATACATGGGTCGATATGATATGTCAAAACATTTGCATACGTGTCTATGGTATCCCAAGATTACATAATATATTAGAATACATGTATAATACAATATAAGTTAGCTAGGATATGATTTGTATAGAATTGTTACAATATTTCCCGTAGCTACAACAATCAAAAAATATCCAATCTTGTTTTACCCATAACTTCTTCGTTTTAAATCCGTTTTGAGTGAATCAAATTGCTATGGTTTCATATCGAACTCTATTTTATGAATCTAAACAGAAAAATTATAGGTTAATAGTCGGAAATATAAGTTACAAGTCATTTTTGTAAAGGTAGTCATTTCAGTCGAAAGAACGACGTCTAGATGATCATTTTAGAAAACATACTTCCACTTTGAGTTTAACCATGATTTTTGGATATAGTTTCATGTTCATAAGAAAAATCATTTTCCCAGAAGAACAAGTTTTAAATCAAAGTTTAACATAGTTTTTAATTAACTAACCCCAAAACAGCCCGCGGTGTTACTACGACGGCGTATATCCGGTTTTACGGTGTTTTTCGTGTTTTTCGGTTTTAAATCATTAAGTTAGCATATCATATAGATATAGAACATGTATTTAGTTGATTTTAAAAGTCAAGTTAGAAGGATTAATTTTTGTTTGCGAACAAGTTTAGAATTAACTAAACTATGTTATAGTGATTACATGTTCAAATCTTCGAATAAGATAGTTTTATATGTATGAATCGAATGATGTTATGAACATCATTAATACCTCAAGTTTAGTAGGTAAACCTACTGGAAGTGACAAGAAATGATCTAGCTTCAAAGGATCTTGGATGGTTTGAAAGTTCTTGAAGCAGAATCATGACACGAAAACAAGTTCAAGTAAGATTTCCACTCGAAATAAGATTGTTATAGTTATAGAAATTGAATCAAAGTTTGAATATGAGTATTACCTTGTATTAGAAAGATATCTTACTGTAAATAAGAAATATTTCTTGAGTTTGGATGATCACTTTACAAGATTGAAAGTAAGCTAGCAAACTTGGAAGTATTCTTGATTTTATGAAACTAGAACTTATAGAATTTATGAAGAACACTTAGAACTTGAAGATAGAACTTGAGAGAGATCAATTAGATGAAGAAAATTGAAGAATTAAAGTGTTTGTAGGTGTTTTTGGTCGTTGGTATATGGATTAGATATAAAGGATGTGTAATTTTGTTTACATGTAAATAAGTCATGAATGATTACTAATATTTTTGTAATTTTATGAGATATTTCATGTTAGTTGCCAAATGATAGTTTCCACATGTGTTAGGTAACTCACATGGGCTGCTAAGAGCTGATCATTGGAGTATATATACCAATAGTACATACATCTAAAAGCTGTGTATTGTACGAGTACGAATACAGGTGCATACGAGTAGAATTGTTGATGAAACTGAACGAGGATGTAATTGTAAGCATTTTTGTTAAGTAAAAGTATTTTGATAAGTGTCTTGAAGTTTTCAAAAGTGTATGAATACATATTAAAACACTACATGTATATACATTTTAACTGAGTCGTTAAGTTATCGTTAGTCGTTACATGTAAGTGTTGTTCTGAAACCTTTAGGTTAACGATCTTGTTAAGTGTTGTTAACCCATTGTTTATTATATCAAATGAGATGTTAAATTATTACATTACCATGATATTATGATGTATTAATATATCTTAATATGATATATATACAATTATATGTCGTTACAACGATAATTGTTACATATATGCCTCGTTTCAAAATCATTAAGTTAGTAGTCTTGTTTTTACATATATAGTTCATTGTTAATATACTTAATGATATATATATATATATATATATATATATATATATATATATATATATATATATATATATATATATATATATATATATATATATATCCATATATATGACATCATATAGTTTTTACAAGTTTTAACGTTCGTGAATCACCGGTCAACTTGGTGGTCAAATTTATATATGAAAACTATCTCAATTAATTAAGTCTTAACAAGTTTGATTGCTTAACATGTTGGAAACACTTAATCATGTAAATATCAATTTCATTTAATATATATAAACATGGAAAAGTTCGGGTCACTACAGTACCTACCCGTTAAATAAATTTCGTCCCGAAATTTTAAGCAGTTGGATGTGTTGACGTATCTTCTGGAAATAAGTGCGGGTATTTCTTCTTCATCTGATCTTCTCGTTCCCAGGTGAACTCGGGTCCTCTACGAGCATTCCATCGAACCTTAACAATTGGTATCTTGTTTTGTTTAAGTCTCTTAACCTCATGATCCATTATTTCGACGGGTTCTTCGATGAATTAAAGTTTTTCGTTGATTTGGATTTCGTCTAACAGAATAGTGAGATCTTCTTTAGCACAACATTTCTTCAAATTCAAGACGTGGAAAGTATTATGTACAGTCGCGAGTTGTTGAGGTAACTCAAGTCGCTAAGCTACTGGTCCGACACGATCAATAATCTTGAATGGTCCAATATACCTTAGATTTAATTTCCCTCATTTACCAAATCGAACAACGCCTTTCCAAGGTTCAACCTTAAGCATGACCATCTCTCCAATTTCAAATTCTATATCTTTTCTTTTAATGTCAGCGTAGCTCTTTTGTCGACTTTGAGCGGTTTTCAACTGTTGTTGAATTTGGATGATCTTCTCGGTAGTTTCTTGTATTATCTCCGGACCCGTAATCTGTCTATCCTCCACTTCACTCCAACAAATCGGAGACCTGCACTTTCTACTATAAAGTGCTTCAAACGGCGCCATCTCAATGCTTGAATGGTAGCTGTTGTTGTAGAAAAATTCTGCTAACGGTAGATGTCGATCCCAACTGTTTTCGAAATCAATAACACATGCTCGTAGCATGTCTTCAAGCGTTTGTATCATCCTTTCGCTCTACCCATCAGTTTGTGGATGATAGGCAGTACTCATGTCTAGACGAGTTCCTAATGCTTGCTGTAATGTCTGTTAGAATCTTGAAATAAATCTGCCATCCCTATCAGAGATAATAGAGATTGGTATTCCATGTCTGGAGACGACTTCCTTCAAATATAGTCGTGCTAACTTCTCCATCTTGTCATCTTCTATTATTGGCAGGAAGTGTGCTGATTTGGTGAGACGATCAACTATTACCCAAATAGTATCAAAACCACTTGCAGTCCTTGGCAATTTAGTGATGAAATCCATGGTAATATTTTCCCATTTCCATTCCGGGATTTCGGGTTGTTGAAGTAGACTTGATAGTTTCTGATGCTTAGCTTTGACCTTAGAACACGTCAAACATTCTCCTACGTATTTAGCAACATCGGCTTTCATACCTGGCCACCAAAAATATTTCTTGAGATCTTTGTACTTCTTCCCCGTTCCAGGATGTATTGAGTATCTGGTTTTATGAGCTTCTCTAAGTACCATTTCTCTCATATCTCCAAATTTTGGTACCCAAATCCTTTCAGCCCTATACCGGGTTCCGTCTTCCCGAATATTAAGATGCTTCTCCGATCCTTTGGGTATTTTATCCTTTAAATTTCCCTCTTTTAAAACTCCTTGTTGCGCCTCCTTTATTTGAGTAGTAAGGTTAGTGTGAATCATTATATTCATAGATTTTACACGAATGGGTTCTCTGTCCTTTCTGCTCAAGGCGTCGACTACCACATTTGCCTTCCCCGGGTGGTAACGAATCTCAAAGTCGTAATCATTCAACAATTCAATCCACCTACGCTGCCTCATGTTCAGTTTT
This sequence comes from Rutidosis leptorrhynchoides, assembly GCF_046630445.1. Lineage (NCBI taxonomy): Eukaryota > Viridiplantae > Streptophyta > Magnoliopsida > Asterales > Asteraceae > Rutidosis > Rutidosis leptorrhynchoides. The sequence goes on from NC_092339.1 coordinate 96,948,952, forward strand.
TTCTGATTAAATATGTGTTGAAGACTTTTGTGGTCGGTATATATAATACTTTTGACCCCATATAAGTAGTGCCTCCAAGTCTTTAATGCAAAAACAACCGCACCTAATTCCAAATCATGCGTCGTATAATTTTGCTCGTGAATCTTCAATTGTCTAGACGCATAAGCAATTACCTTCGTTCGTTGCATTAATACACAACCGAGACCTTGCTTTGAGGCATCACAATATATCACCAAATCATCATTACCTTCAGGTAATGACAATATAGGTGCCGTAGTTAACTTTTTCTTCAACAATTGAAACGCTTTTTCTTGTTCATCCTTCCATTCAAATTTCCTCCCTTTATGCGTTAATGCAGTCAAGGGTTTTGCTATTTTGGAAAAATCTTGGATGAATCTCCTGTAATAACCAGCCAGCCCTAAAAATTGGCGTATGTGTTTTGGAGTTTTCGGGGTTTCCCACTTTTCAACGGCTTCAATCTTTGTTCGATCCACCTGAATACCTTCTTTGTTCACTATATGACCGAGGAATTGAACTTCTTCCAACCAAAATGCATACTTTGAAAACTTAGTGTACAGTTTTTCTTTTCTCAGCAACTCTAGCACTTTTCTCAAATGTTCTTCGTGCTCTTGATCATTCTTCGAGTAAATAAGTATGTCATCGATGAAAACAATGACAAACTTGTCAAGATATGGCCCACACACTCGGTTCATGAGGTCCATGAACACAGCTGGTGCGTTAGTCAATCCAAATGGCATAACCATAAACTCGTAATGATCGTAACGCGTCCTAAAAGCAGTCTTTGGAATATCATCCTCCTTCACCCGCATTTGATGATACCCAGAACGTAAATCAATCTTCGAATAAACCGACGAGCCTTGTAGTTGATCAAATAAGTCGTCGATTCTCGGTAGTGGGTAGCGGTTCTTGATGGCAAGTTTATTCAACTCTCGGTAGTCGATACACAACCTAAATGTACCATCCTTCTTCTTGATAAACAAAACAGGAGCTCCCCACGGTGATGTGTTTGGTCGAATGAAACCACGCTCTAAAAGTTCTTATAATTGGCTTTGAAGTTCCTTCATTTCGCTGGGTGCTAGTCTGTATGGAGCACGAGCTATTGGTGCAGCTCCTGGTACAAGGTCTATTTGAAATTCAACGGATCGATGTGGGGGTAATCCCGGTAATTCTTTCAGAAATACATCGGGAAATTCTTTTGCGACTGGAACATCACTGATGTTCTTTTCTTCAGGTTTAAGTTCCTCGATGTGTGCTAGAATGACGTAACAACCTTTTCTTATTAGTTTTTGTGCCTTCAAACTACTAATAAGATTTAATTTCGCGTTGTTCTTTTCTCCGTACACCATTAAAGGTTTTCCTTTTTCACGCATAATGCGAATCGCATTTTTGTAACAAACGACCTCTGCTCTCACCTTTTTCAACCAGTCCATGCCAATTATTACATCAAAACTTCCTAACTCAACTGGTATTAAATCAATTTTAAATGTTTCATCCCCCAGTTTAATTTCTCTCTCCCGACATATATTATCTGCTGAAATTAATTTACTGTTTGCTAATTCGAGTAAAAATTTACTATCCAAAGGCGTCAATGGGCAACTTAATTTAGCACAAAATTCTCTACTCATATAGCTTCTATCCTCACCCGAATCAAATAAAACATAAGCAGATTTATCGTCAATAAGAAAAGTACCCGTAACAAGCTTCGGGTCTTCCTGTGCTTCTGCCGCATTAATATTGAAAACTCTTCCACGGCCCTGCCCATTAGTATTCCCCTGATTCGGGCAATTTCTAATAATGTGGCCCGGTTTTCCACATTTATAACAAACAGCGTTGGTATTACTTGCTCCGACACTATTCATCTCGGCATTACTTGTTCCGACATTATTTGTTCCTTTAGTTCTGTTAAACTTTGGTCCGTAGACCTCACACTTTGTCGCGCTATGACCATTTCTTTTACACTTGTTGCAAAATGTCGTGCAAAACCCCTGATGATTTTCTTCACACCTATGACATGGCTGTTTTTGGTTTTTGTTGCTGTTGTTGTTATTGAGGTTGTTGTTGGGATTGTTATTGTTGTTGAAACGGTTGTTGTAGTTGTTGTTGTTGGGATGTTTATTGTAGTTATTGTTAGGATTACGGTTATTGTTGCGATTGTTGTTGCGGTTGTTGGGATAGTTGTTGCGATTGTTGTTGTAATTGTTGTACTGGTGGCTCTTGACACCGTTTTCCTCCCACTTCCTCTTGAGTTGTTTCGTGTTGGCTTCTTCATCCGCCTGCTCTTTAATTCTTCCCTCAATCTGATTTATGAGTTTATGAGCCATTCAACTTGCCTTCTGTATAGAAGCGGACTCGTGTGAACTCACATCTTCTTAAATCCTTACTGGTAAGCCTTTTACAAACGCGTCGATCTTCTCTTCTTCATCTTCGAATGCTCCCGGACACAATAGGCACAACTCTGTGAATCGTCGTTCATATGTGGTAACGTCGAACCCTTGTGTTTGTAACTCTCTAAGTTCTGCCTTGAGTTTATTGACTTCGTTTCTAGGACGGTACTACTCGTTCATCGATTGCTTGAATGCCGACCACGGTAGTGCGTAAGCAGCATTTTGTCCTACCTGTTCAAGATAGGTGTTCCACCATGTTAACGCAGTACCTGTGAAGGTATGCATAGCGTACTTAACTTTGTCCTCTTCAGTACACTTACTTATGGCAAACACCGATTCGACTTTCTCGGTCCACCGTTTCAATCCAATTGGTCCTTCGGTTCCATCAAATTCCAAAGGTTTGCAGGCAGTGAATTCTTTGTAGGAGCATCCTACATGATTTCTTGTTCCGTTAGCTGCATTGCTAGATTTAGAGTTATTGTTGGTATGTAGCGCAGCCTGTACTGCGGCTATGTTTGCAGCAAAAAAGGTACGAAATTCCTCTTCGCTCATATTCATGGTGTGTCGAGTAGCCGGTGCCATTTCCTTCAAAATAGCCAACTGAATCGAGTTAATCATACAGAATATTAAGAGTATTCAATAGTATTTCGTAGCATAATATGAACTCATTTATAAAAGCTTTTTCTTCATATTAGCGTTTTATAAGTTTAAATTCGGGTACTACCTACCCGTTACGTTCATACTTAGTAGCTAATATATAATTCAACTACTAAAATTCCATATGAAAAAACTGATTATGATAATATATCACATACAAATATTCTTCAAACTTACAACTTCGCTATATTACATATAACATGAAATATAGTACACTAGGATACACGACAGTTTTGAAGATAAATCTAGTTAATATGCAAGTTGTTCAGCAAAGGAAATAAAGACACGTAATTCATAAGTCCAGAAACAAGTCATGCATTCTGGTTTTACTAAGACGACTTCCCATCCTTGGTCTTGTGGAAAATAACCGTTATGACCATTGGCTAGGCAGCATGTTGTAATTTCATTAAAAGGACGAGGGTTTCGTAATGTCCAACAGCCCCGTAATAATCTAAAAACCTTGTTTCTCACCCCAACTAATGAATCCGTCACTTGTGGGAAGGTTTTATTTAAAAGTTGCAATCCGATGTTCTTTTTCTCACTTTGGTAAGAAGCGAACATCACTAACCCGTAAGCATAACATGCTTCTTTATGTTGCATGTTAGAAGCTCTTTCTAATTCACGAAATCCTATGTTGGGATATGTTGAGTCAAAATAGGTTCTTAACCCGTAGCGTAAAATTGCATTTGGGTTCCCCGCATTTAATGCTTTAAAGAAAACACGGCGTAAATTATGGTCTCCCCAATGTGATATACCCCACCTATCAAAGAAAAGCCTTTTATAAACTAAGGCATTTCTGGAAAGTCTTTCAAATGTTTTACAAGTTAATTTTGCCATAATTAATTGTGCTGATGAATTCTGACCGACTCTAGACAAGATTTCCTCAATCATATCCTCTGGTAGATCTTCTAAAATATTCGGTTGTCTACCCTTAACATCCATTTTGTTTTTATACTGTAAAATAGACAAGGATTAGATTCGTAATAACAAACAATACAAGCAATTTTTTACATAGAACATAAAAGTACAAGCACACTACAATACATATAATACACAACATGATTACAACCCTCTAATCCGAATCACTGGTTTCTTCTTCTTCGGACTTGGTTCATTTTCCTAATTTTCTAGGAATATATGGTGTTCCTCTAATACGAGCCGTCGTTTTCCATAATGGTTTAGAAAAATCTGGTGGTTTAGAGGTTCCCGGGTCATTGTTACATTTTAGGAAATACGGATGTTGTCGATATATATAAAGTTCATCCGGGTTGGAATCGGGTTTCTCTATTTTTATACCTTTTCCCTTATTATTTTCTTTCGCTTTATTAAATTGGGTCGAGGTAATTTCTATAACATCATCGGAATCCTCATCGGGATCCGATTCATCGAAAAATTGGTAATCTTCCCAATATTTTGCTTCATCGGCGGAAACACCATTGACCATTATTAACTTTGGTCCGTTGGTTGAGGATTTTCTTTTATTTAATCGATTTACTATAGGTATCAATATGTCTTCCTCCGGAACCTCTTCTTCTTCTGGTTCCTCCTCTTCCAATTCCTCCTCTTCTGGTTCCTCCTCTTCCGGTTCCTCCTCTTCCGGTTCCTCCTCTTCCGGTTCCTCTTCGAGAATTTGTGAATCTTCCCAAAATATATTTGACTCTTCATTATTATTAGGTGAATCAATGGGATTTGTACTAGAGGTAGACATCTATCACACAATATCAAACACATTAAGAGATTAATATATCACATAATATTTACATGTTAATAATATATAGTTTCCAACAACAAAAATGTTAAGCAATGGTTTTTGAAGAAAAATACGGTCGAAGTCCAGACTCACTAATGCATCCTAACAAACTTGGTAAGACACAGTAATGCAATTTTCTGGTTCTCTAAGACTAACGCTCAGATTCCAACTGAAATGTCCCGTTCATATTGATTATAAACATTCCATATTAATTGATTTCGTCGCGAGGTTTTGACCTCTATATGAGACGTTTTTCAAAGACTGCATTCATTTTTAAAACAACCATAACCTTTATTTTATCTATAAAGGTTTAAAAAGTATTACGTAGATTATCAAATAATGATAATCTAAAATATACCGTTTACACACGACCATTACATAATGGTTTACAATAAGAATATATTACATCAAAATAAGTTTCTCGAATGCAGTTTTTACATAATATCATACAAGCATGGACTCCAAATCTTATCCTTATTTTAGTATGCAATAGCGGAAGCTCTTAATAATCACCTGAGAATAAACATGCTTAATGTAGTGACCCGAACTTTTCCATGTTTATATATATTAATTGAGATTGATATTTACATGATTAAATTTTTCCAACATGTTAAGCAATCAAACTTGTTAAGACTTGATTAATTGAAATACGTTTCATATAGACAATCGACCACCCAAGTTGACCGGTGATTCACGAACGTGAAAACTTGTAAAAACTATATGATGACATATATATGGATATATATATATAGTTAACATGATACTATGATAAGTAAACATATCATTAAGTATATTAACAATGAACTACATTTGTAAAAACAAGACTACAAACTTAATGATTTTTAAACGAGACATATATGTAACGATTATCGTTGTAAAGACATTTAATGTATATATATCATATTAAGAGATATTCATACATGATAATATCATGATAATATAATAATTTAAAATCTCATTTGATATTATAAACATTGGGTTAACAACATTTAACAAGATCGTTAACCTAAAGGTTTCAAAACAACACTTACATGTAACGACTAACGATGACTTAACGACTCAGTTAAAATGTATATACATGTAGTGTTTTAATATGTATTTATACAATTTTGAAAGACTTCAATACACTTATCAAAATACTTCTACTTAACAAAAATGCTTACAATTACATCCTCGTTCAGTTTCATCAACAATTCTACTCGTATGCACCCGTATTCGTACTCGTACAATACACAGCTTTTAGATGTATGTACTATTGGTATATACACTCCAATGATCAGCTCTTAGCAGCCCATGTGAGTCACCTAACACATGTGGAAACCATCATTTGGAAACTAGCATGAAATATCTCATAAAATTACAAAAATATGAGTAATCATTCATGACTTATTTACATGAAAACAAAATTACATATCCTTTATATCTAATCCATACACCAACGACCAAAAACACCTAAAAACACTTTAATTCTTCAATTTTCTTCATCTAATTGATCTCTCTCAAGTTCTATCTTCAAGTTCTAAGTGTTCTTCATAAATTCTACAAGTTCTAGTTACATAAAATCAAGAATACTTTCAAGTTTGCTAGCTCGCTTCCAATCTTGTAAGGTGATCATCCAACCTCAAGAAATCTTTGTTTCTTATAGTAGGTTATCATTCTAATACAAGGTAATAATCATATTCAAACTTTGGTTCAATTTCTATAACTATAACAATCTTATTTCAAATGATGATCTTACTTGAACTTGTTTTCGTGTCATGATTCTGCTTCAAGAACTTCTAGCCATCCAAGGATCCGTTGAAGCTAGATCCATTTTTCTCTTTTCCAGTAGGTTTATCCAAGGAACTTAAGGTAGTAATGATGTTCATAACATCATTCGATTCATACATATAAAGCTATCTTATTCGAAGGTTTAAACTTGTAATTACTAGAACATAGTTTAGTTAATTCTAAACTTGTTCGCAAACAAAAGTTAATCCTTCTAACTTGACTTTTAAAATCAACTAAACACATGTTCTATATCTATATGATATGCTAACTTAATGATTTAAAACCTGGAAACATGAAAAACACCGTAAAACCGGATTTACGCCGTCGTAGTAACACCGCGGGCTGTTTTGGGTTAGTTAATTAAAAACTATGATAAACTTTGATTTAAAAGTTGTTATTCTGAGAAAATGATTTTTATTATGAACATGAAACTATATCCAAAAATTATGGTTAAACTCAAAGTGGAAGTATGTTTTCTAAAATGGTCATCTAGACGTCGTTCTTTTGACTGAAATGACTACCTTTACAAAAACGACTTGTAACTTATTTTTCCGACTATAAACCTATACTTTTTCTGTTTAGATTCATAAAATAGAGTTCAATATGAAACCATAGCAATTTGATTCACTCAAAACGGATTTAAAATGAAGAAGTTATGGGTAAAACAAGATTGGATAATTTTTCTCATTTTAGCTACGTGAAAATTGGTAACAAATCTATTCCAACCATAACTTAATCAACTTGTATTGTATATTATGTAATCTTGAGATACCATAGACACGTGTACAATGTTTCGACCTATCATGTCGACACATCTATATATATTTCGGAACAACCATAGACACTCTATATGTGAATGTTGGAGTTAGCTATACAGGGTTGAGGTTGATTCCAAAATATATATAGTTTGAGTTGTGATCCATACTGAGATATGTATACACTGGGTCGTGGATTGATTCAAGATAATATTTATCGATTTATTTCTGTACAACTAACTGTGGACAACTAGTTGTAGGTTACTAACGAGGACAGCTGACTTAATAAACTTAAAACATCAAAATATATTAAAAGTGTTGTAAATATATTTTGAACATACTTTGATATATATGTATATATTGTTATAGGTTCGTGAATCAACCAGTGGCCAAGTCTTACTTCCCGAAGAAGTAAAAATATGTGAAAGTGAATTATAGTCCCACTTTAAAAATCTAATATTTTTGGGATGAGAATACATGAAGGTTTTATAAATGATTTATAAAATAGACACAAGTACGTGAAACTACATTCTATGGTTGAATTATCGAAATCGAATATGCCCCTTTTTATTAAGTCTGGTAATCTAAGAATTAGGGAACAGACACCCTAATTGACGCGAATCCTAAAGATAGATCTATTGGGCCTAACAAACCCCATCCAAAGTACCGGATGCTTTAGTACTTCGAAATTTATATCATATCCGAAGGGTGTCCCGGAATGATGGGGATATTCTTATATATGCATCTTGTTAATGTCGGTTACCAGGTGTTCACCATATGAATGACTTTTATCTCTATGTATGGGATGTGTATTGAAATATGAAATCTTGTGGTCTATTATTATGATTTGATATATATAGGTGATAGTGCTCCAAATGAATATATATTTAGTAGCAATATCGTTCCAATATGTAAAGTTTTTAAATGTAATTTCCTTATTTTTAGTTGTAATAGTTAAATAAATAAGTGCGAAGACGAAAGACGCAAATCGCTCGAAAATGAAGATTTAAAGACAAAAACGAAGATTTGAAAGACCAAAACGTCCAAAAAGCTCAAATGTACAAGATACAATTCAAAAGGTTCAATTTATTGATGAGAAACGTCTAAAAATGACAAGAGTACAAGTTACAAAACACAAAGTACAAGATATTAAATTATACGAAAGGACGTTCGAAAATCCGGAACCGGTACCCGAGCCAACTATCAACGCTCGACGCAACGGAGCTGAAAGTACAAGTCAACTATGCACAAGAATATAATATAATATTTAAATAATTCATAATAAGAATAATAATAAATAATAAAAAGTTGTTAATTGAGCATAGTTAAGGGGTCATAAGTGAAAATTTCAAATCAACATTTGCCTATAAAATGGAATTCACGTAGTAATGAAAAATAACACCTTCACTTCATTTTTCTTTCTTTCCCTCTGTAAGAATATATATATTTATATTTATAATATTAAGTTTAATTTAAGTTTAATAATAATTGGGTTATTGTAAGAAATATTTTACGGGTTTTAAAGTCGAAACTCTGCCCGTGTAACGCTACGCGATTAATCACCACTGTAAGCTATGTTCTTCCTTTTTAAATTAATGTATCGTAACTAAGTTATTATTATGCTTATTTGAGCCGAAGTAATCGTGATGTTGAGCTAAAATATTAAGAAGGGGTTATTGAACTTTGGACCATAATTAAGGTTTGGGCAAAAGACCGACACTTGTGAAAATTGAACTATTGACTATTAATAGATGGGGGGTATTGTCTAATTGAGTGACAACTCATTGGAGTCTGTCGAACCTATCTTCAAATTAATTAACCTAATAATTAATAATGATTATGGTTGTCCTATTTAGTGATGTTCATATGGAATCTGTTATAATCATTTAATTAATCAATTGGGTTGGGTAATTGATTATTCATTCTGATCAAGTGGATGAATTAATATTCATAAACTAATTAAAACAGGGGTGGATTACATACAGTGATAACTGGTGTAATTGTTGACAGAAGTGATAGCTGCGTCACAGTTTAAATCCTTAATCAGTTGGAATATTTGACTTCGGGTATAAGGGTAATTTGACGAGGTTACTCGCACTTTATATTTATGACCGATGGACTATTATGGACAAAAACTAGATAGACGTATCAAATAAACCAGGACAAAGGACAATTAACCCATGGTAATAAATTAAAATCAACACGTCAAACATCATGATTACGGAAGTTTAAATAAGCATAATTCTTTTATTATATTTCTCATCGTATCTTTATTTACTGTCATTTTATTACTCGCAATTTTATTTACTGTCATTTTATTTATTGTCATTATATTACGCACTTTAATTATCGTCATTTATCTTTACGCTTAAAATATAGAATCGACAAACCGGTCATTAAACGGTAAAACCCCCCTTTTATAATAATATTACTACTTATATAATTATATATATTTTGTATAAATATAGTTAAAAATATAGTAAGTATCACCAGCTCCCTGTGGAATGAACCGGACTTACTAAAAACTACACTACTCTACGATTAGGTACACTGCCTATAGTGTTGTAGCAAGGTTTAGGTATATCCCATCCGTAAATTAATAAAACTTGTGTCATATTTTGTAGTATTTTGTATTAAAAATAATAGTATTTTCGTACACCACGTGCAACACATCAAGTTTTTGGCGCCGCTGCCGGGGAGCGCTAAAACGCTATATTTTTAATTATAATAATATTGAAATAAAATATAATAATATAATAATATTGAAATAGAATATAATAATATAATAATATTGAAATAGAATATAATAATATAATAATATTTTAGAATCAAAATTTGATACGTAAAATTTTAAAAAGTCGTATTTATTAAATACTTCAGGGGTATATTATGTAACTTGTAATTAATAATTTCTATCATATCGCTTTCATGTGAATAGTAAATTAATTAATTTCTTTTCATTTACTATTCATGAATAGTAAATGAATTAAAAAAAAAAGTTTTGAAAAAAAATAATAATTATAAAAAAATTATTAATTTGTAAAAAAAAAATCGTTTTTAAAAAAAAAAAAAAACGTAAAAAAAAAAATATTAAAAAAAAATATATTTTTTTAAGATTTTGTCTATAAAAAAAAAATGTTTTTTTTTTTAGTTTTATTACCTTTAGATTTTTAGACTATAGTCGCAACTTTTAGTATTAAGTTTAGTTTTGCCATAGTTATTTTTACTTTTAGAATTTTTAGGCTTTGCCGTAAAATCCCTTAAGTGCTTATTCCTTAGACTAAGTTTTAGGTGCTTTAGAATTTTACGACGCCGTTTTTCGCGCTACTTTCTTATTTTTATTTTTCGACGCCTATTTTTCGACCTTTTATTTTTCGACCTTTTTCGACGCGCAATCTTTTTCTTTCTTATTTCTCGCTATTCTAGTTTTAGGACATAGATTTTTATTCTACTTCTTATCTAAATTTCTTAAAATTACAAAAATTTATTTTAAGTGGTTAAATTGATAGACATCAAAATTTTCTGGTTCGTAGTAATAGTTGGATTTGTACGTGGACCGGGTTATTGGAGCCAAACAGTCCTCAATTATATTGAGACCAAACGAATCCTGCCCCTCTGCTGCATCTTTTGGCTATTCGAAACGTGGGCAAAATCAGAAAAGTCTATTAATTGGATAACTTATATAATTTTTCTTTCCTTTTAAAAACTAATAGGATATTCAGTGAATGCACCGAGCAAGACGTTCGCCGCCGGTCATACGTTCACCACCTGTAACTCGATCAAGACATCTAGCAAATATTGTCGCCGTTGATTTTTCTTTAGAATCGTCATCTAGTCGAACAAGAACTCCAACTCAAATTTCCGATAATCCATCTTTTGAACCCGACTTCACAATTAAGAACCCGGAGCATATTCAAGGACAATTCCAAGATCTTGAACCACTAATTATTCCTCCTGAGCCACAAACCATTAAATCAGAATCCTCTAGTGATTCGTATTCAACAAATTCAATTATGGAAGTAACGGAACCTCTAAGTATGGAAGATCGAATGAGAGCCACACGCACGGGCCAAGGTCACGCCATTATTAAGCCAGAAGTTAATGCGCCAGATTATGAAATCAAAGGACAAATTCTACACATGGTAACTAACCAATGCCAATTCAGTGGTGCACCGAATGAAGATCCTAACGAACACCTTCGTACGTTTAAAAGAATTTGTACACTATTCAAAATCCGAGAAGTTGAGGATGAACAAATCTATCTCATGTTATTTCCCTGGACTTTAAAGGGAGAAGCCAAAGATTGGTTAGAATCGTTACCTGAAGGGGCGATTGACACATGGGATGTCTTAGTTGAAAAATTTCTTCAAAGATTCTTTCCGGCATCTAAAGCCGTGAGACTTCAAGGAGAAATTGTTACGTTCGCGCAAAAGCCAAATGAAACATTATATGAGGCGTGGACAAGATTCGGAAGGATGTTGAGAGGATGTCCTCAACACGGTTTAGACACTTACCAAATAGTACAAATATTCTACCAAGGTGTCAACGTTGCTACACGAAAAGACATCGACATAACAGCTGGTGGTTCCATTATGAAGAAAACCGCAACTGAAGCTTACAAAATTATTGATAACACAGCCTCCCACTCGCATGAGTGGCACCAAGAAAAAGATATTTTTCGTTCATCTAAAGTGGCTAGAGCCGATTCTAGCCATGACTTTGATTCCGTTTCCGCAAAAATAGATGCTTTCGAAAGACGAATGGAAAAGATGAATAAAGATATTCACGCAATACGAATCAGTTGTGAGCAATGCGGTGGACCACACTTATTGAAAGATTGTCACTTTGAACCAACCATGGAACAACGAGAGAATGTTTCCTATATGAACCAAAGGCCGGGAAATAATTATCAAAATAATTATCAACCGCCAAGGCTAAACTTAAATCGAAATCAAAACATTCTTTACAATCCAAAAGGACCCGAAAATAACTGGTATAACCAACAAGGTCCGAATAACCAACCAACTCAAAACAACACTTTCAATCAATAAAGACCTGGCTTATATAAACCACAACAACAAACCGAAGAGAAAAAGTCAAATATGGAAGATGTGGTATTCAAGCTAGTTGAATCTCAAACACAATTTATTGAAACTCAAACCCAAACGAACGAGAGATTTGATCAGTCATTAAGAACTCAACAAGCTTCCATTTTGAATCTAGAAAAACACGTAGGTACTCTTGCTAGCATGATGAGTGAGAGGGAACAAGGAAAGCTACCGAGTAATACTGAAGTAAATCCTCGAAATGAGAATGTTAATATGGTTTCAACGAATTCTGAAAAACCAGCACCAGAAGATGGGAAGGTTTTAGATGAGAGTAACAATGAAGAAGTTACACCACCACCACCCGAGTATGTAAAGCCAGTGGTGGCACCATACAAACCACCCATCCCGTTTCCAAGAAAAGGAGTTGAGTATGAGCAAGTGATAGGTAATAAAGATTGTGATACTTCTGGAAAGAAGAAGAAGAAAAAGAATAAGAAAGTACAAGAAACAAAAGCCGTAGAAGTAAACCCGGTGAATACAGTTCCACCAAAACCTCCACCTAGGGTAGGTGATCCGGGTGAATTTATTGTTCCTTGTCTACTTAGTGATTGTGTCATGTATGATGCACTAGCAGATTTAGGTGCAAGTGTAAGTGTTATGCCTCTTTCCTTATATAAGAGATTAGGTGTAGGTAAGTTAAGTCCAACGGATATGAGTGTTCGACTCTTTGATCAAACCATTAAGCACCCAGTTGGAATTGCTGACAACCTACCCGTTCAAGTAGGCAATTTAACCTTTCTAGTCGAATTCATTGTCATTGACATAGAAGAGGACCCAAACATTCCTCTAATTTTAGGTCGACCATTCTTTGCGTCCACCGGGGCGTTATTTGATGTAGGAAATGGAAGAATGACACTTAGTAGTGGTGACAAATCGATCACCTTTATGATTCGAAAGTCTAAATCTCCACCAGCCAAAACCGTTGAACCAGTAAAAACAATTGGTAAGAACCATGTGCTTTTACCAACTCCAACGGTAATACTTAGCAATAATGAAACGCCTAAGTATGGGGAAAATGAAGTAACACCTAATGATGACATGATAACAAAGAACCCCGTTGTTGATACGAAATTAAATGATCCCGTTATTAATAGTTCAATGAAGAAACTTATTAAACGGATTCGCGATGCTAGAACCAAGGGGAACTTTAAGTTATGTAACCGGTTAGTATCCAATCTATCACCTAAAGAAAAGGAGAAACTAGTTGAAATTGTGGATATTACACAGGAATCCGACCAATGGCTTAAAGAAAAAGTCACGGATATGCAAGTTGATTATGGACCAAGAGAAATTAACGATGAAGTTAATCACAATTTTGACACCACGGCTACCTAAGTGTGGGGAGATTCAAATGTTCTAAAAAGAAAATGCTATCTAGAGTTAGTTGTTCTGTTCTCGTGTAGTTCCGAGAATGGAACCCGATTGGTCTTTTCCGCTAGCAGACACTAAAGAACTAGTTTTCTCCCCCATTCTGATTTTTTTTTTATTTTGTAGGTTTTATATGAAATTAATATGCTTTTTAAATTTAAGTTTTGTGTGAATTTAAAAACAAAATTTACTTTATTTCATTAAGTAAAAAAATGATTTCTAAAATTCGTCGTGAGTTGAAGATTAGGTAGTTGAACCGAAATTACTTTACCCGAGGGCGGGGCGACAAATTTTGTTATCATTATTTTTAATTTAATTGATTTAAAGTATGCCAAAAAAAAATATTAGATTTTATAAATTTTTGAACGTGGGGTAATATACCCAACTTCAAAATTATGTATGTTTGTATTTTATGTTATATACAAAACAGGGTAAAATAACGCACTGTCAAAGACTGTCATTAAGTTCAGAAAAAGGTACTAATTTTGACGACAAGAAACAAAATATCAAATGTGAAATAACAAAAATATGTTTGCAAACTCGGTATTTTTAATCATTTTTCTACACTAATCACCCTCATGAATTTAAATTTTTACTGATTTCTTGTAAATGAGGGCATTGCATGATCTCAAGTGTGGGGAAGGGTTATAAATTCTCTCGGGTTTACACTTAGTTTATTTGCCAAATTTTGTGAAAATTTGAAATATTTTCAATTAAATGAACTCAAAATCATGTTTATACATATTTATGAACGATGAAAACTAGGTGATAATACCGAAATTATCGTTACCTCGGAAAGGACATAAATTGAGAAACACCCTAAAACACTTGAATTCATTTAAAATGAAATAGAAGAAAATAAAAAGGCAAAGAAAGAAACTAAGTGTGGGAAGAATGTACCAAGTTATTCAATTTAAAACATATATCACATATTTTTGTACAAGATTATTGCAGGTACTTTTGCTTTGGACGATACTAATCAGTTTTACCCGGTTTACTGTAATACATTTGAAAGAAAGATGGATCTACACGATGAATCAATTCCATCATTAAAAGGAAGTAAAGTCTTCCGGAAAAGACACGCGCTTCTTGATTTAGGTCATGAAGTTGTCGTCCAGACCAGCTGTAGGTTGACGAAAAATCTAGAAAAGTCATCACTAAAATCAGCAGGAAATCCACGGACCTCAGCATCAAACAGGGTCGCCAAGTGGTCAGATTTATCCTAACCATGAGAAGGATTTATCTCGTACAATGGGGAGGCACCGTGCAAATTAGCTTGATAAGACTAATGAATCAGATCCCCAGAAAAGGATAATCTCCTTAAAGATTAAAAATCAGCTTTTAAGACTGATAATACTCAATCCTAGAGATTGACCTTAAAGATTGAGAATTCAAACTCATGGAATTCGATGATATCTAAACTCGAGCATGAACGAGAAAATATTTTGATCAAAAATACAAACCGATTTGTTTTTTGAAAAACCATTTTCAATGCGTTCATTACCATTGAACGTAAAATCCTAAGAAATTCACCTGGAATTCATTAGGTCACCTGAACCAAATCGGGTGTCAACCGTAAGAACGGTGGTTGCATAGCATGGTCGGAGACAGGACCTTGTGCCAGACCGAAAAATCAAAGGATGATCTTTACTATCGCTCCTACCATGGATAGTTCTAGCATCCGACACGTTAATAAGACCATAATCATCTGCATGTCACGGGACATTGCCTTAACAGTTTCTTGTTCATCGCTTTCCTTTACAACCGGACGGTAGTTTGCCGAAAGGTAATATACGGGACAAGTAAACTGGACGTGTTGCTTTCCTAATACAAGGTTAGCAAGTGGGTAACACAAAACCACAAGTGTTGAGCTAAAATTTTCAAATCTGAAACCCACACAACCCACAAAAATATTTTGCAAACACCGGTGAAGGGTTATTCCGGAAAACTTATCTAGGGTAAAAGCTAGATTAAATTTTCAAAAAGATCAAATGTTTTCATAAAGATCCAATTTCCTTAAGGATCTACATTTTAATAGTCATGTGGGACTGTAAACCACCTTTTAAATGTGCACTTTGCTTTGGAAACCGAAAGTAAATCGGCTATTTGATTGCAAGTGTCGTTGACCTAAACCCGAGGCAACTGTGGATGACACACCCACCTTTAACCATCATTACTGTCATTGTTTATACCGCTATATCAAAATCACTGATGTACAAAGTGTGATGAATAAAAAAGTGATTCATGTATGTTTTTATTTCAACTTATGTATTGCTTGAGGACAAGCAACGCTTAAGTGGGGGGATATTTGATAGTGCTCCAAATGAACATATATTTAGTAGCAATATCGTTCCAATATGTAAAGTTTTTAAATGTAATTTCCTTATTTTTAGTTGTAATAGTTAAATAAATAAGTGCGAAGACGAAAGACGCAAATCGCTCGAAAATGAAGATTTAAAGACAAAAACGAAGATTTGAAAGACCAAAACGTCCAAAAAGCTCAAATATACAAGATACAATTCAAAAGGTTCAATTTATTGATGAGAAACGTCTAAAAATGACAAGAGTACAAGTTACAAAACACAAAGTACAAGATATTAAATTATACGAAAGGACGTTCGAAAATCCGGAACCGGTACCCGAGCCAACTATCAACGCTCGACGCAACGGAGCTGAAAGTACAAGTCAACTATGCACAAGAATATAATATAATATTTAAATAATTCATAATAAGAATAATAATAAATAATAAAAAGTTGTTAATTGAGCATAGTTAAGGGGTCATAAGTGAAAATTTCAAATCAACATTTGCCTATAAAATGGAATTCACGTAGTAATGAAAAATAACACCTTCACTTCATTTTTCTTTCTTTCCCTCTGTAAGAATATATATATTTATATTTATAATATTAAGTTTAATTTAAGTTTAATAATAATTGGGTTATTGTAAGAAATATTTTACGGGTTTTAAAGTCGAAACTCTGCCCGTGTAACGCTACGCGATTAATCACCACTGTAAGCTATGTTCTTCCTTTTTAAATTAATGTATCGTAACTAAGTTATTATTATGCTTATTTGAGCCGAAGTAATCGTGATGTTGGACTAAAATATTAAGAAGGGGTTATTGAACTTTGGACCATAATTAAGGTTTGGGCAAAAGACCGACACTTGTGGAAATTGAACTATTGACTATTAATAGATGGGGGGTATTGTCTAATTGAGTGACAACTCATTGGAGTCTGTCGAACCTATCTTCAAATTAATTAACCTAATAATTAATAATGATTATGGTTGTCCTATTTAGTGATGTTCATATGGAATCTGTTATAATCATTTAATTAATCAATTGGGTTGGGTAATTGATTATTCATTCTGATCAAGTGGATGAATTAATATTCATAAACTAATTAAAACAGGGGTGGATTACATACAGTGATAACTGGTGTAATTGTTGACAGAAGTGATAGCTGCGTCACAGTTTAAATCCTTAATCAGTTGGAATATTTGACTTCGGGTATAAGGGTAATTTGACGAGGATACTCGCACTTTATATTTATGACCGATGGACTATTATGGACAAAAACCAGATAGACGTATCAAATAAACCAGGACAAAGGACAATTAACCCATGGTAATAAATTAAAATCAACACGTCAAACATCATGATTACGGAAGTTTAAATAAGCATAATTCTTTTATTATATTTCTCATCGTATCTTTATTTACTGTCATTTTATTACTCGCAATTTTATTTACTGTCATTTTATTTATTGTCATTATTTTACGCACTTTAATTATCGTCATTTATCTTTACGCTTAAAATATAGAATCGACAAACCGGTCATTAAACGGTAAAACCCCCCTTTTATAATAATATTACTACTTATATAATTATATATATTTTGTATAAATATAGTTAAAAATATAGTAAGTATCACCAGCTCCCTGTGGAACGAACCGGACTTACTAAAAACTACACTACTCTACGATTAGGTACACTGCCTATAGTGTTGTAGCAAGGTTTAGGTATATCCCATCCGTAAATTAATAAAACTTGTGTCATATTTTGTAGTATTTTGTATTAAAAATAATAGTATTTTCGTACACCACGTGCAACACATCAATAGGTTAAACCTATAACTCACCAACATTTTTGTTGACGTTTTAAGCATGTTTATTCTCAGGTGATTATTAAGAGCTTCCGCTGTCGCATACTTAAATAAGAATGAGATTTGGAGTCCATGCTTGTATGATATTGTGTAAAAACTGCATTCAAGAAACTTATTTTGTTGTAACATATTTGTATTGTAAACCATTATGTAATGGTCGTGTGTAAACAGGATATTTTAGATTATCATTATTTGATAATCCACGTAAAGCTTTTTAAACCTTTATTGATGAAATAAAGGTTATGATTTGTTTTAAAATGAATGCAGTCTTTGAAAAACGTCTCATATAGAGGTCAAAACCTCGCAACGAAATCAATTAATATGAAACGTTTTTAATCAATAAGAACGGGACATTTCAGTTGGTATCAGAGCGTTGGTCTTAGAGAACCAGAATTTTGCATTAGTGTGTCTTATCGAGTTTGTTAGGATGCATTAGTGAGTCTGGACTTCGACCGTGTTTACTTGAAAAATGATTGCTTAACAAATTTTGTTGGAAACTATATATTTTTAACATGTGAATATTATGTGATATATTAATCTCTTAACGCGTTTGATATTATGTGATAGATGTCTACCTCTAGAACAAGTCCCATTGACTCACCTAATAATAATGAAGAGTCAAATGAAAATTGGAATGATTCGTGGACTGATTCACAAGTTCCCGAAGAGGAACCGAAAGAAGAGTCGGAACCGGAAGAAGAGTCGGAACCGGAAGAAGAATCGGAACCGGAAGAAGAATCGGAACCGGATGAAGAAATATAACCGGTGGGGGAAATAATAAAACGGTTAAGTAAAAGAAAATCCTCAATCAACCTACCAAGGTTAATTATGGTCAATGGTGTTTCCGCCAAGGAAGCAAAATATTGGGAGGATTACCAATTCTCCGATGAATCGGATTCCGACGAGAATTCCGATGATGTTATAGAAATTACCCCAACTGAATTTAAAAAGGCAAAAGAAAATAATAAGGGAAATGACATAAAAATAGAGAAATCTAATTCCAACCCCGATGAACTTTATATGTATCGTCAACCCCCGAAGTCCTTAAGTTGTAACAATGACCCGGGAACCTCTAAACCACCAGGTTTTTCTAAACCAATGTGGAAAACGATGGCTCGTATTAGGGGAACAACATATATCCCTAGAAACTTGGCAAAACGAACCAAAACCGAAGAAGAAGAAACAAGCGAGTCGGAATAAGATAGTTGTATTCGTGTGGTGTAATATATGTAATATAGTGTGCTTATGCTTTATGATATATGTAAAAATTGCTTGTATTAATTAGTATTTTTTTTATGAATCTAACTCTTGTCTATTTTACAGTATAAAAACACAAAATGGATAGACAACCCAATATTTTAAGAGACCTACCCGGAGACATGATTGATGAAATCTTGTCTAGAGTCGGTCAGAATTCTTCGGCACAACTAATAAGGCGAGATCAGTTTGTAAGACATTCGAAGAACGTTCCAAGAATGCCTTGGTTTATAAAAGGCTTTCGTTCGAAAGATGGGGGATATCACATTGGGAAATCCATAAGTTACGATGTGTTTACTTTGACGCATATATTGCGGGGAACCCAAATGCTATTTTACGCAATGGGTTAAGAAATTATTTTGACTCAATATATCCGAATATTGGACTTCGTGATTTAGAAAAAGCGGCTAACATGCAACATAAAGAAGCATGTTATGCTTACGGATTAGTAATGTTCGCTTCTCACCAAAGTGAGAACAAGAATATCGGGCTACAACTATTAAACAAAATGTTCCCACAAGTGACGGAGTCGGTAATTGGGGTAAGAAATGAGGTTTTTAGATTGTTATGGGACTGTTGGACATTACGTAACCCTCGTCCCTTTGACGACGTTACAACACGCTGTCTTATCAACGGCCATAACGGTTATGTTCTACAAGACCAAGGATGGGAAGTAATCCTAGTAAAACCAGAATGCATGACTTGTTTCTGGATGTATGAATTACGTGTCTTTATTGCCTTTGCTGAACGACTTGTGTACTAGCTAGAATTATCTTCACAACCATCTTGTATCAAATTTATTGTGTGCTATATTTCATGCTATATGTAAAATAAGCGGTATTTTAAGTTTGTAAAATATTGTGTAAAAGTTCGAACGTGAAATATTATTATAATCAGTTTTTCATATAGAATTGTAGTAGTTGAATTGTATATTAGCTACTAAGTATGAACTTAACGGGTAGGTACTACCCGAATTTAAACTTATAAAACGCTAATATGAAGAAAAAGCTTTTATAAATGAGTTCATATTATGCTACGAAATACTATTAACTACTCTTAATATTCTGTATGATTAACTTGTTCCATTTGACTATTTTGAAGGAAATGGCACCGACTACTCGACACACCGTGAATATGAATGAAGAGGAATTTCGTACTTTTCTAGCTTCAAACATAGCCGCTATACAGGCTGCGCTACATACCAACAATAACCTTGGATCTAGCAGTACAGGAAATTGTGTAGGATGCACCTACAAAGAATTCACTGCCTGCAAACCTTTGGAATTTGATGGAACCGAAGGACCGATCGGATTGAAACGGTGGACCGAGAAGGTCGAATCGGTGTTTGCCATAAGTAAGTGTACTGAAGAGGACAAAGTGAAGTACGCTACGCATACCTTCACAGGTTCTGCATTAACATGGTGGAATACCTATCTAGAGCAAGTGGGACAAGACGATGCGTACGCACTTCCGTGGTCAGCATTCAAGCACTTGATGAACGAGAAGTACCGTCCCAGAACCGAGGTCAATAAGCTCAAGACAGAACTTAGAGGGTAACGAACCCAAGGATTTGATATTACCACGTACGAAAGACGATTCACAGAATTGTGCCTATTGTGTCCGGGAGCATTCGAAGATGAGGAAGAGAAGATCGACGCGTTTGTGAAAGGATTACCGGAAACAATCCAAGAAGATATAAGTTCACCCGAGCCCGCCTTCATACAACAGGCATGTAGAATGGCTCACAAACTAGTGAACCAGATTGAAGAAAGAATTAAAGAACAGACTGCTGAAGAGGCCAATGTGAAGCAAGTCAAAAGAAAGTGGGAGGAAAACGGTGATAAGAATCACCAATACAACAACAACAGCAATTACAACAATAATCGCAACAATTATCCCAACAATCGCAACATCAATCGCAACTACAACAAACGGCCAAACAACAACAACAACAACAACAACAGCAACTACAACAATCATCCCAACAACAATAATAACCGCAACAACAACAACAATCAGAAGCAGCTATGCCAAAGGTGTGAAAAGTATCACTCGGGGTTCTGCACCAAATTTTACAACAAGTGTAAAAGAAATGGTCATAGCGCGGTGAAGTGTGAGGTCTACGGACCAGGGGTTAATAGAACGAAAGGAACAAATGTTGTCAGAATGAGTAATGGCGGAGCAAGTAGTGTCAGAGCAAGTTATGCCAATGTAGTTTGTTATAAATGTGGAAAACCGGGCCACATTATTAGAAATTTCCCGAACCAGGAGAACACGAATGGACAAGGCCGCGGAAGAGTTTTCAATATTAATGCGGTAGAGGCACAGGAAGACCCGGAGCTTGTTACGGGTACGTTTCTTATTGACAATAAATCTGCTTACGTTTTATTTGATTCGGGTGCGGATAGAAGCTATATGAGTAGAGATTTTTGTACTAAATTAAGTTGTCCATTGACGCCTTTGGATAGTAAATTTTTACTCGAATTAGCAAATGGTAAATTAATTTCAGCAGATAATATATGTCGGAATCGAGAAATTAAACTGGTTAGCGAAACATTTAAGATTGATTTGATACCAGTAGAGTTAGGGAGTTTTGATGTGATAATCGGTATGGACTGGTTGAAAGAAGTGAAAGCAGAGATCTTTTGTTACAAAAATGCAATTCGCATCATACGAGAAAAAGGAAAACCCTTAATGGTGTACGGAGAAAAGGGCAACACGAAGCTACATCTTATTAGTAATTTGAAGGCACAAAAACTAATAAGAAAAGGTTGCTATGCTGTTCTAGCACACGTCGAGAAAGTACAAACTGAAGAAAAGAGCATCAATGATGTTCCCATTGCAAAAGAATTTCCCGATGTATTTCCAAAAGAATTACCGGGATTACCCCCACATCGATCCGTTGAATTTCAAATAGATCTTGTACCAGGAGATGCACCAATAGCTCGTGCTCCTTACAGACTCGCACCCAGCGAGATGAAAGAACTGCAAAGCCAATTACAAGAACTTTTAGAGCGTGGTTTCATTCGACCAAGCACATCACCGTGGGGAGCTCCTGTTTTGTTTGTCAAGAAGAAAGATGGTACATTCAGGTTGTGTATCGACTACCGAGAGTTGAACAAACTTACCATCAAGAACCGCTACCCACTACCGAGAATCGACGACTTATTTGATCAACTACAAGGCTCGTCTGTTTATTCAAAGATTGACTTACGTTCCGGGTATCATCAAATGCGGGTGAAAGAAGATGATATTACAAAGACTGCTTTCAGAACACGTTACGGTCATTACGAGTTTATGGTCATGCCGTTTGGTTTAACTAATGCACCAGCTGTGTTCATGGACCTTATGAACCGAGTGTGTGGACCATACCTTGACAAGTTTGTCATTGTTTTCATTGATGACATACTTATTTACTCAAAGAATGACCAAGAACACGATGAACATTTGAGAAAGGTGTTAGAAGTATTGAGGAAGGAAGAATTGTACGCTAAGTTTTCAAAGTGTGCATTTTGGTTGGAAGAAGTTCAATTCCTCGGTCACATAGTGAACAAAGAAGGTATTAAGGTGGATCCGGCAAAGATAGAAACTGTTGAAAAGTGGGAAACCCCGAAAACTCCGAAACACATACGCCAGTTTTTAGGACTAGCTGGTTACTACAGAAGGTTCATCCAAGACTTTTCTAGAATAGCAAAACCCTTGACTGCATTAACGCATAAAGGGAAGAAATTTGAATGGAATGATGAACAAGATAAAGCGTTTCAGTTATTGAAGAAAAAGCTAACTACGGCACCTATATTGTCATTGCCTGAAGGGAATGATGATTTTGTGATTTATTGTGATGCATCAAAGCAAGGTCTCGGTTGTGTATTAATGCAACGAACGAAGGTGATTGCTTATGCGTCTAGACAATTGAAGATTCACGAACAAAATTATACGACGCATGATTTGGAATTAGGAGCGGTTGTTTTTGCATTAAAGACTTGGAGGCACTTCTTATATGGGGTCAAAAGTATTATATATACCGACCACAAAAGTCTTCAACACATATTTAATCAGAAACAACTGAATATGAGGCAGCGTAGGTGGATTGAATTATTGAATGATTACGACTTTGAGATTCGTTACCACCCGGGGAAGGCAAATGTGGTAGCCGATGCCTTGAGCAGGAAGGACAGAGAACCCATTCGAGTAAAATCTATGAATATAATGATTCATAATAACCTTACTACTCAAATAAAGGAGGCGCAACAAGGAGTTTTAAAAGAGGGAAATTTAAAGGATGAAATACCCAAAGGATCGAAGAAGCATCTTAATATTCGGGAAGACGGAACCCGGTATAGGGCAGAAAGGATTTGGGTACCAAAATTTGGAGATATGAGAGAAATGGTACTTAGAGAAGCTCATAAAACCAGATACTCAATACATCCTAGAACGGGGAAGATGTACAAGGATCTCAAGAAACATTTTTGGTGGCCGGGTATGAAAGCCGATGTTGCTAAATACGTAGGAGAATGTTTGACGTGTTCTAAGGTCAAAGCTGAGCATCAGAAACCATCAGGTCTACTTCAACAACCCAAAATCCCGGAATGGAAATGGGAAAACATTACCATGGATTTCATCACTAAATTGCCAAGGACTGCAAGTGGTTTTGATACTATTTGGGTAATAGTTGATCGTCTCACCAAATCAGCACACTTCCTGCCAATAAGAGAAGATGACAAGATGGAGAAGTTAGCACGACTGTATTTGAAGGAAGTCGTCTCCAGACATGGAATACCAATCTCTATTATCTCTGATAGGGATGGCAGATTTATTTCAAGATTCTGGCAGACATTACAGCAAGCATTAGGAACTCGTCTAGACATGAGTACTGCCTATCATCCACAAACTGATGGGCAGAGCGAAAGGACGATACAAACGCTTGAAGACATGCTATGAGCATGTGTTATTGATTTCGGAAACAGTTGGGATCGACATCTACCGTTAGCAGAATTTTCCTACAACAACAGCTACCATTCAAGCATTGAGATGGCGCCGTTTGAAGCACTTTATGGTAGAAAGTGCAGGTCTCCGATTTGTTGGAGTGAAGTGGGGGATAGACAGATTACGGGTCCGGAGATTATACAAGAAACTACCGAGAAGATCATCCAAATTCAACAACGGTTGAAAACCGCCTAAAGTCGACAAAAGAGCTACGCTGACATTAAAAGAAAAGATATAGAATTTGAAATTGGAGAGATGATCATACTTAAAGTTGCACCTTGGAAAGGCGTTGTTCGATTTGGTAAATGAGGGAAATTAAATCCAAGGTATATTGGACCATTCAAGATTATTGATCGTGTCGGACCAGTAGCTTACCGACTTGAGTTACCTCAACAACTCGCGGCTGTACATAACACTTTCCACGTCTCGAATTTGAAGAAATGTTTTGCTAAAGAAGATCTCACTATTCCGTTAGATGAATCCAAATCAACAAAAAACTTCAATTCATCGAAGAACCCGTCGAAATAATGGATCGTGAGGTTAAAAGACTTAAGCAAAACAAGATACCAATTGTTAAGGTTCGATGAAATGCTCGTAGAGGACCCGAGTTCACCTGGGAGTGTGAAGATCAGATGAAGAAGAAATACCCGCATCTATTTCCAGAAGATTCGTCAACACCTTCAACAGCTTAAAATTTCGGGACGAAATTTATTTAACGGGTAGGTACTGTAGTGACCCGAACTTTTCCATGTTTATATATATTAATTGAGATTGATATTTACATGATTAAATTTTTCCAACATGTTAAGCAATCAAACTTGTTAAGACTTGATTAATTGAAATATGTTTCATATAGACAATTGACCACCCAAGTTGACCGGTGATTCACGAATGTGAAAACTTGTAAAAACTATATGATGACATATATATGGATATATATATAGTTAACATGATACTATGATAAGTAAACATATCATTAAGTATATTAACAATGAACTACATATGTAAAAACAAGACTACTAACTTAATGATTTTTAAACGAGACATATATGTAACGATTATCGTTGTAAAGACATTTAATGTATATATATCATATTAAGAGATATTCATACATGATAATATCATGATAATATAATAATTTAAAATCTCATTTGATATTATAAACATTGGGTTAACAACATTTAACAAGATCGTTAACCTAAAGGTTTCAAAACAACACTTACATGTAACGACTAACGATGACTTAACGACTCAGTTAAAATATATATACATGTAGTGTTTTAATATGTATTTATACACTTTTGAAAGACTTCAATACACTTATCAAAATACTTCTACTTAACAAAAATGCTTACAATTACATCCTCGTTCAGTTTCATCAACAATTCTACTAGTATGCACCCGTATTCGTACTCGTACAATACACAGCTTTTAGATGTATGTACTATTAGTATATACACTCCAATGATAAGCTCTTAGCAGCCCATGTGAGTCACCTAACATATGTGGGAACCATCATTTGGCAACTAGCATGAAATATCTCATAAAATTACAAAAATATGAGTAATCATTCATGACTTATTTACATGAAAACAAAATTACATATCCTTTATATCTAATCCATACACCAACGACCAAAAACACCTACAAACACTTTCATTCTTCAATTTTCTTCATCTAATTGATCTCTCTCAAGTTCTATCTTCAAGTTCTAAGTGTTCTTCATAAATTCTACAAGTTCTAGTTACATAAAATCAAGAATACTTTCAAGTTTGCTAGCTCACTTCCAATCTTGTAAGGTGATCATCCAACCTCAAGAAATCTTTGTTTCTTACAGTAGGTTATCATTCTAATACAAGGTAATAATCATATTCAAACTTTGGTTCAATTTCTATAACTATAACAATCTTATTTCAAATGATGATCTTACTTGAACTTGTTTTCGTGTCATGATTCTGCTTCAAGAACTTCGAGCCATCCAAGGATCCGTTGAAGCTAGATCCATTTTTCTCTTTTCCAGTAGGTTTATCCAAGGAACTTAAGGTAGTAATGATGTTCATAACATCATTCGATTCATACATATAAAGCTATCTTATTCGAAGGTTTAAACTTGTAATCACTAGAACATAGTTTAGTTAATTCTAAACTTGTTCGCAAACAAAAGTTAATCCTTCTAACTTGACTTTTAAAATCAACTAAACACATGTTCTATATCTATATGATATGCTAACTTAATGATTTAAAACCTGGAAACACGAAAAACACCGTAAAACCGGATTTACGCCGTCGTAGTAACACCGCGGGCTGTTTTGGGTTAGTTAATTAAAAACTATGATAAACTTTGATTTAAAAGTTGTTATTCTTAGAAAATGATTTTTATTATGAACATGAAACTATATCCAAAAATTATGGTTAAACTCAAAGTGGAAGTATGTTTTCTAAAATGGTCATCTAGACGTCGTTCTTTCAACTGAAATGACTACCTTTACAAAAACGACTTGTAACGTATTTTTCCGACTATAAACCTATACTTTTTCTGTTTAGATTCATAAAATAGAGTTCAATATGAAACCATAGCAATTTGATTCACTCAAAACGGATTTAAAATGAAGAAGTTATGGGTAAAACAAGATTGGATAATTTTTCTCATTTTAGCTACGTGAAAATTGGTAACAAATCTATTCCAACCATAACTTAATCAACTTGTATTGTATATTATGTAATCTTGAGATACCATAGACACGTATACAATGTTTCGACCTATCATGTCGACACATCTATATATATTTCAGAACAACCATAGACACTCTATATGTGAATGTTGGAGTTAGCTATACAGTGTTGAGGTTGATTCCAAAATATATATAGTTTGAGTTGTGATCAATACTGAGATACGTATACACTGGGTCGTGGATTGATTCAAGATAATATTTATCGATTTATTTCTGTACAACTAACTGTGGACAACTAGTTGTAGGTTACTAACGAGGACAACTGACTTAATAAACTTAAAACATCAAAATATATTAAAAGTGTTGTAAATATATTTTGAACATACTTTGATATATATGTATATATTGTTATAGGTTCGTGAATCAACCAGTGGCCAAGTCTTACTTCCCGACGAAGTAAAAATCTGTGAAAGTGAGTTATAGTCCCACTTTTAAAATCTAATATTTTTGGGATGAGAATACATGCAGGTTTTATAAATGATTTATAAAATAGACACAAGTACGTGAAACTACATTCTATGGTTGAATTATCGAAATCGAATATGCCCCTTTTTATTAAGTCTGGTAATCTAAGAATTAGGGAACAGACACCCTAATTGACGCGAATCCTAAAGATAGATCTATTGGGCCTAACAAACCCCATCCAAAGTACCGGATGCTTTAGTACTTCGAAATTTATATCATATCCGAAGGGTGTCCCGGAATGATGGGGACATTCTTATATATGCATCTTG
The DNA here is from genome assembly GCF_046630445.1 of Rutidosis leptorrhynchoides. Classification (NCBI taxonomy): domain Eukaryota; kingdom Viridiplantae; phylum Streptophyta; class Magnoliopsida; order Asterales; family Asteraceae; genus Rutidosis; species Rutidosis leptorrhynchoides. Next base: position 96,976,643 of record NC_092339.1, read on the forward strand.
TTAATGTCGGTTACCAGGTGTTCACCATATGAATGACTTTTATCTCTATGTATGGGATGTGTATTGAAATATAAAATCTTGTGGTCTATTATTATGATTTGATATATATATAGGTTAAACCTATAACTCACCAACATTTTTGTTGACATTTTAAGCATGTTTATTCTCAGGTGATTATTAAGACCTTCCGCTGTCGCATACTTAAATAAGAATGAGATTTGGAGTCCATGCTTGTATGATATTGTGTAAAAACTGCATTCAAGAAACTTATTTTGTTGTAACATATTTGTATTGTAAACCATTATGTAATGGTCGTGTGTAAACAGGATATTTTAGATTATCATAATTTGATAATCTACGTAAAGCTTTTTAAACCTTTATTGATGAAATAAAGGTTATGGTTTGTTTTAAAATGAATGCAGTCTTTGAAAAACGTCTCATATAGAGGTCAAAACCTCGCAACGAAATCAATTAATATGGAACGTTTTTAATCAATAAGAACGGGAAATTTCACTTAAAATGTCAACAAAAATGTTGGTGAGTTATAGGTTTAACCTATATATTATCAAATCATAATAATAGACCACAAGATTTCATATTTCAATATACATCCCATACATAGAGATAAAATTCATTCATATGGTGAACACCTGGTAACCGACATTAACAAGATGCATATAAGAATATCCCCTATCATTCCAGGAAATCCTTCGGACATGATATAAATGAATTCGAAGTACTAAAGCATCCGGTACTTTGGATGGGGTTCGTTAGGCCCAATAGATCTATCTTTAGGATTCGCGTTAATTAGTATACCGGTTTACTAATTCTTAGGTTACCAAGCAAAAGGGACATATTCGGCTTCGATCATTCACCCATATAATGTAGTTTCAATTACTTGTGTCTATTTCATAAAACATTTATAAAACTGCATGTATTCTCATCCCAAAATATTAGATTTTAAAAGTGGGACTATAACTCACTTTCACAGATTTTTACTTCGCCGGGAAGTAAGACTTGACCACTGGTCGATTCACGAACCTATAACAAATATGTACATATATATCAAAGTATGTTCAAAATATATTTATAATATTTTTAATACGTTTTACTGTTTTAAGTTTATTAAGTCAGCTGTCCTCGTTAGTAACCTACAACTAGTTGTCCATAATTAGATGTACAGAAATAAATCGATATATATTATATTGAATCAATCCACGACCCAGTGTATACAGGTCTCAGGCTAGATCACAACTCAAAGTATATATTTTTTTGGAATCAACCTCAACCCTCTATAGCTAACTCCAACATTACTGCATATAGAGTGTCTATGGTTGTTCCAAATAATATATATACATGGGTCGATATGATATGTCAAAACATTTGCATACGTGTCTATGGTATCCCAAGATTACATAATATATTAGAATACATGTATAAAACAATATAAGTTAGCTAGGATATGATTTGTATAGAATTGTTACAATATTTTCCGTAGCTACAACAATCAAAAAATATCCAATCTTGTTTTACCCATAACTTCTTCGTTTTAAATCCATTTTGAGTGAATCAAATTGCTATGGTTTCATATTGAACTCTATTTTATGAATCTAAACAGAAAAAGTATAGGTTTATAGTCAGAAATATAAGTTACAAGTTATTTTTGTAAAGGTAGTCATTTCTGTCGAAAGAACGACGTCTAGATGATCATTTTAGAAAACATACTTCCACTTTGAGTTTAACCATGATTTTTGGATATAGTTTCATTTTCATAAGAAAAATCATTTTCCCAGAAGAACAACTTTTAAATCAAAGTTTAACATAGTTTTTAATTAACTAACCCAAAACAGCCCGCGGTGTTACTACGACGGCGTATATCCGGTTTTACGGTGTTTTTCGTGTTTTTCGGTTTTAAATCATTAAGTTAGCATATAATATAGATATTGAACATGTATTTAGTTGATTTTAAAAGTCAAGTTGGAAGGATTAACTTTTGTTTGCGAACAAGTTTAGAATTAACTAAACTATGTTATAGTGATTACATGTTCAAATCTTCGAATAAGATAGTTTTATATGTATGAATCGAATGATGTTATGAACATCATTACTACCTCAAGTTTAGTAGGTAAACCTACTGGAAGTGACAAGAAATGATCTAGCTTCAAAGGATCTTGGATGGTTTGAAAGTTCTTGAAGCAGAATCATGACACGAAAACAAGTTCAAGTAAGATTTCCACTCGAAATAAGATTGTTATAGTTATAGAAATTGAATCAAAGTTTGAATATGAGTATTATCTTGTATTAGAAAGATATCTTACTATAAATAAGAAATATTTCTTGAGGTTGGATGATCACTTTACAAGATTGGAAGTAAGCTAGCAAACTTGGAAGTATTCTTGATTTTATGAAACTAGAACTTATAGAATTTATGAAGAACACTTAGAACTTGAAGATAGAACTTGAGAGAGATCAATTAGATGAAGAAAATTGAAGAATTAAAGTGTTTGTAGGTGTTTTTGGTCGTTGGTATATGGATTAGATATAAAGGATGTGTAATTTTGTTTACATGTAAATAAGTCATGAATGATTACTAATATTTTTGTAATTTTATGAGATATTTCATGCTAGTTGCCAAATGATGGTTTCTACATGTGTTAGGTGACTCACATGGGCTGCTAAGAGCTGATCATTAGAGTATATATACTAATAGTACATACATCTAAAAGTTGTGTATTGTACGAGTACGAATACGGGTGCATACGAGTAGAATTGTTGATGAAACTGAACGAGGATGTAATTGTAAGCATTTTTGTTAAGTAGAAGTATTTTGATAAGTGTCTTGAAGTCTTTCAAAAGTGTATGAATACATATTAAAACACTACACGTATATACATTTTAACTGAGTCGTTAAGTCATCGTTAGTCGTTACAAGTAATTGTTGTTTTGAAACCTTTAGGTTAACGATCTTGTTAAGTGTTGTTAACCCATTTTTTATTATATCAAATGAGATGTTAAATTATTACATTACCATGATATTATGATGTATTAATATATCTTAATATGATATATATACAATTAAATGTCGTTACAACGATAATTGTTACATATATGCCTCGTTTCGAAATCATTAAGTTAGTAGTCTTGTTTTTACATATGTAGTTCATTGTTAATATACTTAATGATATGTTTACTTATCATAATACCATGTTAACTATATATATATATATATATATATATATATATATATATATATATATATATATATATATATATATATATATATATATATATATATATATATATATATATATATATATATATATATATATATATATGTAGCGACCCCGACAAATCGTCAAGTGACGGCGTCGGCTACGTGGGTCCCATTACCTGATTATAAGTCTTTAAGATAACGTTTGACCAAAATATGTCGCCTTCATTTCAAAATAAAGATTGTTTCAAAGTTTACAAGAATTGTTCAACCAAAAGTTAAGTTACAACGTTATAGATACGATTGAAATCTAGGCGACACGGTTTAAAGTAAAGTCAAAAGACGCTCCATGAAATGCATGTATACTCGACATCGGATGCAAGTATCAAATAGTAAGCGGAAGCATGTTTCACATATCGTGCAAGACCTGAGAAAAACATAGAAATCTGTCAACGAAAACGTTGGTGAAATCATAGGTTTAAGTAAGTAAGTACAAGTGAACCACAAGATTTGCATCAATGAAATAATAGTAATACATTCCAAAAGTTTGTTTCACGAGCACCCAATTATCAAAGCTTAACATTCCTTCCATTGTATACCCCATCACTTAGTGCTAGAACAAACACTGATTCTCGAAAATATATTTCATCCGTAGACGGTAGCGAACCGTCAAGGATGAGGGTTGTCAACCCATATGGCCATATAACATAAGTTCTCGCTTACACCCGGCAAGTGTAACTAATGATAATCGAATTGAGGATTTTGTTCTAAACTCGTATGTAGAATGTTTGTTTTCCCGTTCTTGTGTTCACTTAGTTCAAAAGAATCGTTTATGTTTTCTCATCCCAAATATAAGTTCAAAAAGAGTAAAAGTGGGACTATGATCTCACCTTTGATTGCACGAGTATAAATGTACTTCACAAAGTAAACGTGTGCAAAGACAAAGCTAGTCTTGACCTAAACATATAGGTTGTATCAATAACGGTAAACACAAACGGTCAAAGATGTTCAATTAGTCCTATGGCTCGTTACGACTCGATTAAGTATAGCATGTGAATCACGTTGTCAAGTTTCATACAAGAAACAAGTATAAAAGCATGTTAGAATGATTGTATAAAAGTTTGGTTAAGTTTGACTAAAAGTCAAACTTGGTCAAAGTCAAAGTCAACGGGATCGGGTCGGGTCCCGAACTATTTTTCTGAGGTTTTTATTCATATATAAGCATGTTAGAACAAGTCTCATGTGAATCGGAGGTCTAGAACATGTCAAACATTTTTAGTAAAAAGGTCAAGGGAAACAGAATCTGGACGCGGCTTATGTCGCGCCGCGGCCAGGCCTGTCGCGCCGCGACAATGGCCGTGGCCTGGTCCCAGGCCTGTTTCACTTGTTCAAGGCTTGGTAAAATTTCAAACAAACGCAAAACTCAAACTGTAAACAATTAGAAAGCGTATCTCATACCGTTGGAAAGCTCTTTTGACAAGGAACACAACTAAACATGTTTCATCAAACAAAAATAACATTTACAATAACCGAAAACTCGTCAATTGATCAAGAAAGGTTTATTTTCAAAGTTTCAAGTTCGTAAAACGTATTTTATGATTCGGGAATCCAATTTACACATACGATATGCCGTTTCGAAGGTAATTAAGCATACATTACAACTAATCACTAACAATTAACATTCCATGGCATTCAAGCATCAAAAGTTCATGTCAAGAACTATCAAACCCTAGTCAAACATCACAAAATCAATATTCATGTTTTTGAAGTTTTCTTAATCAACCTACGCATCAAAACGAAGCTAGTGATACTAGTAACACAATTAAAACATGCACTTTAACAATCTAACAACATTAACTCATCCAAAATCAAGGATTAAGCACACCCATTTCAAGTTCATGCTAGTTACTCCAAAAACAACAAATCGAGCAAACCAAACATATATTCATGTTAGACTCGAGCCATAGACACTAACTAACACCATTTCAAATCAAAAACACGAATTTAGAGAAATCTAGAGTTTTAGAAATGTTACCCAAACGAGATGAAGTTGGTATCAAATTGTAGAGGATGAAGAGAGGATTCCAAATATGTAATCGGATTTGTTGTGAGCTTCCAAGATTGAATTTAGATGATGAATGAATGGAATGGGTTTGTGTGTGTGTTCTTGAGATGGAGAGAAAAGGGATGAGGGAGATGATGGAATGGATGAAATGGGTTGACTAGTTGACCTAGTCAACTAGTTTGCCCATTTGGCAACTCCGGTCCCTCGAGTTTCAAAGCGGGTGCGGGATTTAACCGATCGAATATTTTTAAAACGCAAGTTAACGAGAGATGTTATAATTAAATGACGGAATTATTATGAACGTTAGTCAACGGAAACTACGAATTTAAATAACGAAAGGTATTATTTAAAAGAAAAAGACGGTGTTAAAAATAAATTTAACGGAAAAACGCGGGATGTTACATTATCCACAACTCAAAAGAAATTTCGTCCCGAAATTTAGTTGGAAGTAGTAGTCGATATCTCTTACTCGAGACTTTACGTTGTCAATGCTATGAATAAGTGAAAGTACGTTCTTGAGGGTTCTCATGAATTTGGATAGTCAGGGTTTTACGTTGCATTAAGGTTCGGTTTTTACGATCCCCAGTTTCAACTGGTTTTCCTATGAAGAGAAGTTTGTCATCGATAGTTGATGTATCCAGCAGGATTGCACGTTCCTGTTCCGCAGGACACGTTTCTAAGTTTGTTACACGAAATGTAGGGTAAACGGAAACTTAATTGAGTCGGAAGTTCTAAACGGTAGGGAGCGGTTCCAATACGCCCCAAGGTTTCAAAAGGGTTAACATGTCGCGGGTTTAACTTTCCCTGATTCCCGAAACGGATTACACCCTTCCAAGGTGCGGGTTCTCAATATTACGCGGTTACACGCTGGGATTTGTGAGGTTCTCCTCTAAGTTTGGTATAACTCTTCTGGCGACAATGGGTTGTCTCGAGCCCTTCTCGGACTTGAACGATCTCAATTGTTGTTTCTTGATGGAGTTCAGATTTCGGTGGTTGATGCTTTGGTTAAATGAACAGGGGTATGACATTAGCGGTCATATAAGGTTTCGAAAAGTGCGCGTGAACACACGAGTGGTAACTACTGTTGTAAGAGTGATCTACTAAAGGTGACAATACGAGTTTGTGAGATGTCTTTCCAAGACGTAAATCGTTCGTTTGCTCGGTTCGTCAGTTTGTGGGTGGTACGCGGTACTCATGTCTAAGCAGGTTCCCAAGGTTTCTTGTAAAACTAGAAGTGAAACGAGTATTTCGATACAGAATAATTGACAAAGATACACCGTGTTGGAAAAGAATCTCTTAAGATACGTTTGAACAAGTTAGTTAGGGTTCGAAAAATGTTCGTTAGGACTATTCACCCTCGTGGCGAATACTTATGTAATATGAGGAGTTTCTCTATCCATGGAGAAATGTTACAAGGAGTTTCTTTAAACGGAAATGCGAACGGTAAAGATAGTAGTGAAATGAGGACTTAGAATAGGATGAGTTTACATCTCGAGGTTGCTATAACGTGCCTCTAGTTGTCAAAAGTTGAAGTCTGAAAGAGAAACGAGGTAGTACACGTAGTTGTATAGTTCGGGGTTGAATAATAGTTGACCGATTATCAGAAACACAAGGGCGTTAAGTCAAAGAAGAGTGAAGTATCATTGGATTGTGTGTTATCTTAATTTCCAGTAATATCAGACGGTAACGGTGAAATAACAGAGGTATGTAGTGTGGTACGTGATGACAAGAATATTGATCGGATCCACAATTTAGTATTCGAATTCTTCGTGCAAAATAACGAATTTCCGTCCCGTTGATTTCGAGTCGAGGGAGTATGCCTTTCGGCGTCCAAGTAGAAATATTTCCATATTTGAGTCCCATCTGGTGTTGTACGAATTTAGCTAGAAATGTTGGTGTGAAGAATCACGCTCAAGGTTCGATCGCGGAGAGATTAAAGTCGTGTAATACGAGAAAAGTCAGAAATGAATCTTCGGTAACAACCGGTGAGATCTAAGATTTTTACGAATACAAGTCTGAGTTGGGAGAGTTTCCTGATTACATGTGGCTTGATTTCGAGATTGATTGTAATGCCTTGACCATTAACATCATGGTCTAGAAAATTGGACTTCGTTCAACAGAAATTCTCACTCGGAGAATTTGGTATAAAGTTGCTCTTTTCTCAAAAGTTCGAGCGTAAGATGGTGATGTTGTTCGTTTTCCTTCTTTACTTAAATAAGTTAAGATGTCATCTATAAATACGATAACAGATTAGTCTATATGAATTTGCATACGCGGTTCAAGAGGTTTATGGATATGGGCGAGCCCTAAATAAATCAAACGGTACTAAGAGAGTTTTACAACTAACGTGGCGAGTTCGGAAAGTGGCTTAGGAGACATCGTCTCACTTAACCCCCAATTGATGATAACCGGAACGGAGTTCGATTTGGGACATACGGGATTCGTGCAAATAATCATGAGGTCATGGATGCGAGGGAGAGGGTATCGGTTTCCAACCGAAAATTACTCAGTTCACAATAATCTATACAAGATGATGGGGAAACTTTTTTTTTTTTTTAACGAATAGGTTCCGAGCTCCCTAGTTCTATAGGTGTCAAGTCAAAAGTCTTAACGTATTTCCTCCAATAAAATTTATAGGCACACAATATTTTTCCGTAGGTCACTTAAATCGTCTAAGTAGTATCTGGGGGAAAGAGGTGGAATATAAAGAGCACGAGTCAAATCCTTGGTTATAAAACGTCTAGCGGTAATCGAATCGAACAAGTATGAAATATACGGTTTGTTGTGAAGAAACGTACCCGTTACTAGTCCATCGTCGTTCCGGGCATCCTTGGTGTCGATGTCGAAGGTTCAACGGCGTGCGTTGGGGTTGATTTTCTTATTTGGGCACACATTCCTAAAATGACCCAGTTGGCCACATTCGAAGCAAGCACCCGTTCTGTGTGCGTTGGGCATCTTTCGAGCGACGGGTCCTTGGCGCCGGTGGCGAAACCTGCCACATCCTTCAAAGTGATGCTTGTGGCATTCGTCACAAAAAGGCAGTTTTCCGGCATAGCCTTTCTTGTCGTTGGAGGTAAAAGGCTTCTTGGCGGGGTTGTTGTTATTGTTGTGGTTGCTTGATTGAGAGGCTTCCCATGTTCTTTTGTTGTTACTCGGGTGGTTCTCGACCATTGGTGCCGGTGCTTCCATTTCATTCACCGTTTCTAAGGCTTGGCGGGCCATTGTTAAAGCCTCTTGTAGGTTAGTGGGTTGAGATGTCATTACCTTGTGTTGAATGCTCTTAGGGAGGCCATCCATGTAAAGTTCGACTCTTAGGGATTCGGGAGTCATGAGAATTGGACACATCGAGACTAGTTCGGTAAACCGTTGATTATAAGCCTTGAGGTCATTTCCGGCCGTTTTTAAATTCCTTAGACCCTGTTCGAGCCTTCGAGTCTCGTCGCGCGGAAAGTATTCGGTGATCATTCTTTCTCTTAATTCGGTCCAAGAGAGTGTGTGGGCTTCATCGCTTCCCACTAATTGTACATACGTGTTCCACCATGAGAGAGCAATACCGGTGAAAGTGAGGGTGGAAAACTTGACCTTATCTTGGTCTCGACAACCGCTTGTGTTAAAAACGGTCTCCATTTGTTCAAACCATCGGGTGAGGGTAACCGGTCCCCCGGTTCCATCGAAAGTGGGAGGATTGTACTTCATGAAGTTCTTGTAGGAGCAACCTTCGATTGAATTACCGGCTCCATGATTGTTGTTGTTAGAAAAGTGATCGGCCACGGCCGTACCCACGGCGGTGGTTATCATTCGTTGAAGAGCTTGTTTTAGAGTTTCGAGAGGAGTATTGTGTTGACCTTGGTGAGCCATTGTTCCTTCATGAGACAAGAATATCGTTGGTTAGTATTTTCAACAATACTAACCGTGGCATGGAATAAGGATAGAGAGAAAATTTTCCTTGACTCGCCTTAAATTCTCTATGTCATAATGTCGGAACGTCCATGTGAATCACCGTAATATAATCCCGGAAATTATATTACCCTGATTCTCATGTGCATTTAACATTACTTCATAAAGTCAAGGTGGCGCACCAACAAAATTTATCAACGTAAGATCAAGATCGAATACGAGTTAGATATGATAGAAGAGTTCGAGTATAAATGCACAGTTAGTCAAATAATTCCTACTTCAGTCTATATGCCGGTTGTAGTCTAGATTCACCTATGTACCCTATGACTCGGGGTGAACACAAATGAACTCTAAATCCCTACAACCAAGGCTCTGATACCACCTGTAGCGACCCCGACAAATCGTCAAGTGACGGCGTCGGCTACGTGGGTCCCATTACCTGATTATAAGTCTTTAAGATAACGTTTGACCAAAATATGTCGCCTTCATTTCAAAATAAAGATTGTTTCAAAGTTTACAAGAATTGTTCAACCAAAAGTTAAGTTACAACGTTATAGATACGATTGAAATCTAGGCGACACGGTTTAAAGTAAAGTCAAAAGACGCTCCATGAAATGCATGTATACTCGACATCGGATGCAAGTATCAAATAGTAAGCGGAAGCATGTTTCACATATCGTGCAAGACCTGAGAAAAACATAGAAATCTGTCAACGAAAACGTTGGTGAAATCATAGGTTTAAGTAAGTAAGTACAAGTGAACCACAAGATTTGCATCAATGAAATAATAGTAATACATTCCAAAAGTTTGTTTCACGAGCACCCAATTATCAAAGCTTAACATTCCTTCCATTGTATACCCCATCACTTAGTGCTAGAACAAACACTGATTCTCGAAAATATATTTCATCCGTAGACGGTAGCGAACCGTCAAGGATGAGGGTTGTCAACCCATATGGCCATATAACATAAGTTCTCGCTTACACCCGGCAAGTGTAACTAATGATAATCGAATTGAGGATTTTGTTCTAAACTCGTATGTAGAATGTTTGTTTTCCCGTTCTTGTGTTCACTTAGTTCAAAAGAATCGTTTATGTTTTCTCATCCCAAATATAAGTTCAAAAAGAGTAAAAGTGGGACTATGATCTCACCTTTGATTGCACGAGTATAAATGTACTTCACAAAGTAAACGTGTGCAAAGACAAAGCTAGTCTTGACCTAAACATATAGGTTGTATCAATAACGGTAAACACAAACGGTCAAAGATGTTCAATTAGTCCTATGGCTCGTTACGACTCGATTAAGTATAGCATGTGAATCACGTTGTCAAGTTTCATACAAGAAACAAGTATAAAAGCATGTTAGAATGATTGTATAAAAGTTTGGTTAAGTTTGACTAAAAGTCAAACTTGGTCAAAGTCAAAGTCAACGGGATCGGGTCGGGTCCCGAACTATTTTTCTGAGGTTTTTATTCATATATAAGCATGTTAGAACAAGTCTCATGTGAATCGGAGGTCTAGAACATGTCAAACATTTTTAGTAAAAAGGTCAAGGGAAACAGAATCTGGACGCGGCTTATGTCGCGCCGCGGCCAGGCCTGTCGCGCCGCGACAATGGCCGTGGCCTGGTCCCAGGCCTGTTTCACTTGTTCAAGGCTTGGTAAAATTTCAAACAAACGCAAAACTCAAACCGTAAACAATTAGAAAGCGTATCTCATACCGTTGGAAAGCTCTTTTGACAAGGAACACAACTAAACATGTTTCATCAAACAAAAATAACATTTACAATAACCGAAAACTCGTCAATTGATCTAGAAAGGTTTATTTTCAAAGTTTCAAGTTCGTAAAACGTATTTTATGATTCGGGAATCCAATTTACACATACGATATGCCGTTTCGAAGGTAATTAAGCATACATTACAACTAATCACTAACAATTAACATTCCATGGCATTCAAGCATCAAAAGTTCATGTCAAGAACTATCAAACCCTAGTCAAACATCACAAAATCAATATTCATGTTTTTGAAGTTTTCTTAATCAACCTACGCATCAAAACGAAGCTAGTGATACTAGTAACACAATTAAAACATGCACTTTAACAATCTAACAACATTAACTCATCCAAAATCAAGGATTAAGCACACCCATTTCAAGTTCATGCTAGTTACTCCAAAAACAACAAATCGAGCAAACCAAACATATATTCATGTTAGACTCGAGCCATAGACACTAACTAACACCATTTCAAATCAAAAACACGAATTTAGAGAAATCTAGAGTTTTAGAAATGTTACCCAAACGAGATGAAGTTGGTATCAAATTGTAGAGGATGAAGAGAGGATTCCAAATATGTAATCGGATTTGTTGTGAGCTTCCAAGATTGAATTTAGATGATGAATGAATGGAATGGGTTTGTGTGTGTGTTCTTGAGATGGAGAGAAAAGGGATGAGGGAGATGATGGAATGGATGAAATGGGTTGACTAGTTGACCTAGTCAACTAGTTTGCCCATTTGGCAACTCCGGTCCCTCGAGTTTCAAAGCGGGTGCGGGATTTAACCGATCGAATATTTTTAAAACGCAAGTTAACGAGAGATGTTATAATTAAATGACGGAATTATTATGAACGTTAGTCAACGGAAACTACGAATTTAAATAACGAAAGGTATTATTTAAAAGAAAAAGACGGTGTTAAAAATAAATTTAACGGAAAAACGCGGGATGTTACAATATATATATATATATATATCCATATATATGACATCATATAGTTTTTACAAGTTTTAACGTTCGTGAATCACCGGTCAACTTGGTGGTCAAATGTCTATATGAAACCTATTTCAATTAATTAAGTCTTAACAAGTTTGATTGCTTAACATGTTGGAAACACTTAACCATGTAAATATCAATTTCATTTAATATATATAAACATGGAAAAGTTCGGGTCACTACAGTACCTACCCGTTAAATAAATTTCGTCCCGAAATTTTATGCAGTTGGATGTGTTGACGTATCTTCTGGAAATAAGTGCGGGTATTTCTTCTTCATTTGATCTTCTCGTTCCCAGGTGAACTCGGGTCCTCTACGAGCATTCCATCGAACCTTAACAATTGGTATCTTGTTTTGTTTAAGTCTCTTAACCTCATGATCCATTATTTCGACGGGTTCTTCGATGAATTGAAGTTTTTCGTTGATTTGGATTTCGTCTAACGGAATAGTGAGATCTTCTTTAGTAAAACATTTCTTCAAATTCGAGACGTGGAAAGTATTATGTACAGTCGTGAGTTGTTGAGGTAACTCAAGTCGGTAAGCTACTGGTCCGACATGATCAATAATCTTGAATGGTCCAATATACCTTGGATTTAATTTCCCTCGTTTACCAAATCGAACAACGCCTTTCCAAGGTGCAACCTTAAGCATGACCATCTCTCCAATTTTAAATTCTATATCTTTTCTTTTAATGTTACCGTAGCTCTTTTATCGACTTTGAGCGGTTTTCAACTGTTGTTGAATTTGGATGATCTTCTCGGTAGTTTCTTGTATTATCTCAGGACCCGTAATCTGTCTATCCCCCACTTCACTCCAACAAATTGGAGACCTGCACTTTCTACCATAAAGTGCTTCAAACGGCTCCATCTCAATGCTTGAATGGTAGCTGTTGTTGTAGAAAAATTCTGCTAACGGTAGATGTCGATCCTAACTGTTTCCGAAATCAATAACACATGCCCATAGCATGTCTTCAAGCGTTTGTATCATCCTTTCGCTCTGCCCATCAGTTTGTGGATGATAGGCAGTACTCATGATAGGCAGTACTGTTTCCGATATGTCAAAACATTTGCATACGTGTCTATGGTATCCCAAGATTACATAATATATTAGAATACATGTATAATACAATATAAGTTAGCTAGGATATGATTTGTATAGAATTGTTACAATATTTTCCGTAGCTACAACAATCAAAAAATATCCAATCTTGTTTTACCCATAACTTCTTCGTTTTAAATCCATTTTGAGTGAATCAAATTGCTATGGTTTCATATTGAACTCTATTTTATGAATCTAAACAGAAAAAGTATAGGTTTATAGTCGGAAATATAAGTTACAAGTCGTTTTTGTAAAGGTAGAAAACATACTTCCACTTTGAGTTTAACCATGATTTTTGGATATAGTTTCATGTTCATAAGAAAAATCATTTTCCCAGAAGAACAACTTTTAAATCAAAGTTTAACATAGTTTTTAATTAACTAACCCAAAACAGCCCGCGGTGTTACTACGACGGCGTATATCCGGTTTTACGGTGTTTTTCGTGTTTTTCGGTTTTAAATCATTAAGTTAGCATATCACGTAGATATAGAACATGTGTTTAGTTGATTTTAAAAGTCAAGTTAGAAGGATTAACTTTTGTTTGCGAACAAGTTTAGAATTAACTAAACTATGTTCTAGTGATTACATGTTCAAATCTTCGAATAAGATAGTTTTATATGTATGAATCGAATGATGTTATGAACATCATTACTACCTCAAGTTTAGTAGGTAAACCTACTGGAAGTGACAAGAAATGATCTAGCTTCAAAGGATCTTGGATGGTTTGAAAGTTCTTGAAGCAGAATCATGACACGAAAACAAGTTCAAGTAAGATTTCCACTAGAAATAAGATTGTTATAGTTATAGAAATTGAATCAAAGTTTGAATATGAGTATTACCTTGTATTAGAAAGATATCTTACTGTAAATAATAAATATTTCTTGAGGTTGGATGATCACTTTACAAGATTGGAAGTAAGCTAGCAAACTTGGAAGTATTCTTGATTTTATGAAACTAGAACTTATAGAATTTATGAAGAACACTTAGAACTTGAAGATAGAACTTGAGAGAGATCAATTAGATGAAGAAAATTGAAGAATGAAATTGTTTGTAGGTGTTTTTGGTCGTTGGTTGTAACAGACTGAAACCCGGGCTAGTTGTAAGTTGCCTATTTTACCCTTAGGGTTTGTGCTTAGTTTTAAGTGCTTTTATTTTAATTATTTTATTAGTGTTTTGTTATAATTGTATTGAAACCAGTTTGTGACAAGGGTCCCAGAACAGGTTTGTTTATTTTAATTGGACCTCGTTTGGGTTACCTAATCTTGTGCGAAAGATATCAGATAACTGGTAAATACCCGTGTGTGATGGGGTATTGTGTTTTAACACAAATAAGAGCTAGTGACCAGCTTTTTTCTTGAGGTTTCATGAACTTTTCTCTCACTCACACATCCACCTAACCTAAACTTCACCATCTTCATCTCAACCCTAAATCATTTTATCTCGAATTGAATCTTGATTTTGGTGTCAAAACGTTCCCTGTGTCATTGTAATTCTAACAAGGTAAGTGTTTCATAGATTCATGCTTTGATTCTTGCTCTAATTGGGTTTTTGTGTTAAATGGGTTTTTGATAGAAATTAGCTCAAATCTAGTTGTTTGATGTTTAAAAACATCAATTGATGTTAGAAATAGGTTGTATATATGTTTAGTAACTTTCTTGTGCTTAAAATTTGGTCAAAAACACTTAGAAATCGAGTTTTTGGGGAAAAAATCACAAAATCAGCGAACTTGTTCGAAACCCAGTTTGCTACAGTACCTGAGTTGCTACAGTGTCACTATTTGCTACAGTGTCACTATTTGCTACAGTATTTGCCACAGTGTCACTATTTGCTACAGTACCGAATTGCTACCGTGTCACTATTTGCTACAGTATTTGCTACAGTGTCACTATTTGCTACAGTCCCGAATTACTACAGTGTCACTATTTGCTACAGTACCGAGTTGCTACAGTGTCACTATTTGCTACAGTGTTAGGAAACCACTATTTGCTACAGTACCTTTATGAAATTGAAACGGGCGTAACTTTCAAAACATAACTCCGTTTTTGATGAATAAACTATCGTTAGAATCGTAATAAAGAATACTTTTCAATGGTGAGCTTTTAAGAAACTAGATCAAACTGTTTTTGGGTCGTAAAAGGAGTTTTAGTGTGTATGTCGTGTTTTGCACGCACCTGTATGCCATTATTGAATGGAGTCATGATGTAGACTCATAAAATTATGAATATATGGTGTTATGACCTAGTTAATTGTATGAAATGATTATATTATTTATTGGATATGTATATTAACTTTGTTTGTGTTGTTCTCAGGTTATAAGGACAAGGAGGAAGCTCAGAAATAATAACTGAGCATTTGCTGGTAATTGGTGAGTGGCTCTATCTCCGGATAGAGTTTAAGTAGCATATCATACTACTGTGGTTGACTCTTTTACCATGCATAGTGTAGAAATTACCATGTTAGAATAATATAGTATGCCTGATGTTGTATGTGAATTATGTGTACACTGTGTGAATGGCACCAGTCGGGCCTAGGGAGACTAGGGACTCGAGACCGTGCTTAGGTGAGGTTAGAGTCCGTATGAGGTTAACCGTGCCTAGGGGAGGTTGGGTCCATAGGCTACTGATTGTAAAGTATAGTGTGAACGATGCATCCCCTGCATCTGGATAATTATACTGTGAATTGAGTAGCAGGGACTATCGGTAGACTCAGGCCCGATCAGCTGGGAGTCGTGTGCTCGTACAAGCTGCCGATCCTCGTATTGTCTTATTGTATGCTAGTTAGCAGTTAGCATGTGTTGTTGTTAGTATATAGCTTGTGTGTGACTTAAACTATATCTGTTAGATAGATTTCATTCACTTAGCGGTGCGCTAAACCCCCACATATTCTCCCCTTGCAGGTTTAGGTACTACTAGTCGGGATGGGTGCTGATGCAGAAGACATGTTTGACAACCCTACTCTGATGTAGACTTTTGTTTAAATCATGTTTTGTAATAACGTAACACCGTTGTGTAAACTTAAACTTAATTTCTTAGATTAATGTAATGACGCGACTTATAGTGTGTTTGTTAATAAAGTCTTCCGCTGTGTTTTAAAAAAAATAAAAAATTTTGCCGGTGTTACAAGTTGGTATCAGAGCATGGTTTGGCAGCAAATACGTGCGCGTATTTTGTTTCCAAACCCTGAGGCAAGTCAAACATGTCTGTGGGAGTGGGGGCTAAGTGAAAATAGGATATACGTGTGTTAGTTGTGATTGAACTAACTGTTATCCACTAAGCTTTTGTGTGAGCTGTTTTGTATCACAGGTATGGCTGATAGAAACGCAACTGGCCCATCTAACCCCGGAACATTCAGAGCACCAGAAGAGGTTGTTGAGTCGGATGATTATCAGAGTAGTTACATCCTTCAGTTAGAAAGCAAGCTAAAAGAGGCCGAAGACAAAATTAATGAGCTTGAATTGACGAGGCATTCTGGAAATGATGATACACCACCTAGATTCCCAACCGCGCAATCCCAAACGATACCTAATGTGCCCCAGAACCAGTTTCAGAATCAAATACCTAACCAATATTATATGCCACCACAAAACACCTTTACTTACCAAAATCCCACGATGATGAATCCATACCAAATGCAAATGTTCCATCAACCTTACATGCAACCACCCAAAAGATGTACTTATAAGAACTTTCGTGATTACAAACCCTCCGAGTTCTCTGGAAGTACTGATCCGACTGTAACTCTCAATTGGTTGCGAGAAGTTGAAAGGGTATTTGAAGCGTGTCAGTGTGAACCCGAGCTGAAGGTAACATATGCTAGTAGACTGTTGAAAGGTAGGGCTATGATTTGGTGGGATTCTTTGATTTTCAGTATACCGAAAGAGCAAGTGAGTATGATCACATGGGAGCAGTTTTATGGGAAGGTGTGTGAACAGTATTGTAATCTGTTTGATATGAACCGAATCAAGACTGAGTTTCTTGAAATGAAGATGACACCTCAAATGACGATCGATGAGGTAGTAGAGAAGTTTATGGATAAACTGAGGTTTGTACAACAATGGGTTCCAGACGAAGCATCTCGTATTCAGTATTTTGTTAATATTATTCTGCCAGAGTACCAAACTTTTGTTAGAACAGCTACATCGTTGTCTCAAGCTGTTATGATGGCTAAGATGGTAGAAAGTGATGTTCAGGCCGCCAGAAACAGAATGTTTGGTAATGTGCTACAACAAGGTGGGGAAGTATCTGATCAATCAGGATTTAAATCCAAGAAGTCTAGTGGGTTTAAATCGAGGGGTAAAGGTGGTCAGAGTAGTACTGGATCTGGATCAGGTAAAGGGAATTGGTGTCACACGTGTCGATCTTCTCACAGTGGTCAGTGTTCTGAGGCTACAAGAAGATGCTTAAAGTGTGGTGTTGTTGGGCATGAGTCTTCAGCATGTCCGTATCCGAATAGTGTGTGTTGGACTTGTCACAAATCAGGGCATCGTGCAGTTAGTTGTCCGTCGAAGAGTGGTAGTTCTGGGGCAGGGTCAGGGGCGCGTTCGGCATCAGCCGTAGGGTCAACTGCCTCAAGTGGGCAGAAGTGGAAGAACCCTCCAACAGCAGAGGCTAGAGCTTTTCAGATGTCGGTTGAGAATGCTGTGGCAGCCGATGAAATGATAACCGGTATGTTTCTAATCAACTCAATACCTGCTCGCGTATTGTTTGATTGTGGTGCCAATAGGTGTTTTATGTCCCTAGATTTCTGTGCTAAGTTGAAATTACCAGTTACTGTGTTACCCAAGCCGGTTAGTGTAGAAGTAGCCGATGGTAAGATCACACCCGTCACAACATATGTGTCTGGGGTTTGTATAGAAATCGAAGGGAAGTCTTTCCCGGTGACTTGTTTAGTGTTACCTATTCCTAGCTTTGATGTAGTACTTGGAATGGATTGGTTGAGCTCGCTTAGGGCTAATATTAAGAGTGATAGGAAAATGATTACCTTTCGTTCGACCGATGGAACCCGTGTTGTGGCCCGAGGGAGCGGGGAGGGTATAATTTTCCGTTGATAACCGTGATGAAAGCGAAAAAGTTGATGGCAAAGGGTTGTGAATCATTTCTTGCATATGTGATTGATGCGAAGAAAGAAAAGAAAACAGTGGCCGATATTCCGATAGTATCAGAATTTCCCGAAGTGTTCCCAGATGAGTTACCAGGTCTGCCGCCGGTAAGGGAAGTTGAATATAAGATTGAGTTGGTTCCTAGAACAACTCCAGTTGCAAAAGCTCCATACCGATTAACGCCGTCTGAAATTCGTGAAATGATGTCATAGATTCAAGAACTATTAGATCGTGGGTTTATCCGACCGAGTTCTTCACCGTGGGGTGCTCCGGTATTGTTTGTTAAAAAGAAAGATGGGTCAATGCGTATGTGTATTGATTATCGTGAATTGAACAAAAGAACAGTGAAGAATAAGTATCCGTTACCTCGAATAGACGATTTGTTCGATCAGTTACAGGGTCCTTCATTCTTTTCTAAGATAGACTTACGATCCGGATATCATCAGGTTCGTGTTGCTGAATCAGATATACTGAAAACAGTGTTCAGAACAAGGTATGGTCATTATGAATTTCTTGTCATGCCGTTTGGGTTGACGAATGTTCCAGCAATCTTCATGGATCTAATGAAAAGAGTGTCTCGTCCGTTCTTAGATAAGTTTGTGATTGTGTTTATAGACGATATACTAGTGTATTCAAAGACCGAAAGTGAACATGCTGAACATCTGAGACAGGTTTTGAACTTGTTGAAACGTGAACAACTATTTGCAAAATTTTCAAAGTGTGAATTTTGGTTACGTGAAGTGCAGTTTTTGGGTCATGTGATTTGTGCCGAGGGTATAAAAGTTGATCCGACAAAGATAGAAGCGGTAATGAATTGGAATTCTCTGAAGACTCCGACTGAGATTAAGAGTTTTTTGGGATTAGCCGGTTATTATCGCAGATTTATCAAAGATTTCTCGAAAATAGCGGGTCCATTGACTAAGTTGACTCGTAAAGATGTAGCCTTTCGATGGACTGATGAACAGGAAAAGGCTTTTCAGATTTTGAAACAGTTACTGTGTCAGGCACCAGTGTTAGCTTTACCAGAAGGTTCAGACGACTTCGTGGTATACTGTGATGCATCATATGCTGGGTTAGGTTGTGTATTAATGCAAAGAGATAAAGTAATCGCCTACGCCTCGCGACAGTTGAAAGTTCATGAGAAGAATTATCCAGTGCATGATCTTGAAATGGCTGCAGTAGTGTTTGCTTTGAAACTGTGGAGACACTATTTGTATGGAACCCATTATGTTATATGTACAGATCACAAGAGTTTGCAGTATATCTTCTCAAAGAAAGAATTGAATATGCGTCAGAGACGATGGCAATAGTTGATCAAAGATTACGATTGTGAAATTAAATACCATCCGGGTAAGGCAAATGTGGTTGCAGATGCGCTAAGTCGTAAAAAGTCAAGTGAAAATGTGAAATTTCTTCGTTTGAATATAACTTCAGATTTGATTAACAGCTTAAAAACCATTCAGGCCTGTGCTTTAGAGGATGAACATATTAAATCTGAACAAATGACCAAATGAAAAGTGGACTTAATTGATGACTCACGTGGACTAAAGACCTTAAACAATCGTGTTTGGGTGCCTAAGCTTGGAGATTTGATAGATTTAATCATGACGGAAGCTCACAAATCCAGATTGACAATACATCCGGGTAGTAATAAGATGTATCATGATTTGAAAACAGTGTATTGGTGGCCAACAATGAAATCAGATATCGCCCGTTATGTCGAAAAGTGTCATATATGTGCTCAAGTGAAGGCAGAACATCAGAAACCTTATGGTTCGTTACGTCAATTACAGATTCCAGAGTGGAAATGGGAACATATAACGATGGATTTTGTGACCAAATTCCCTCGAACTCAGAAAAGACATGATATGATTTGAGTAATAGTGGATCGTCTAACTAAAAGTGCTCATTTTCTTGCTACTCGTGAGACAGCTTCGTTAAGTGAGTTAGCCGAATTGTATATGAAAGAAATAGTTAGTCGTCATGGTGTGCAGTTATTGATCGTTTCAGACAGAGATTCCAGATTTGTGTCAAATTTATGGAATAGTCTTCAACAGAATCTGGGTACACGTGTGAATTTAAGTACAGCTTATCATCCTCAGACAGACGGACAGAGTGAAAGAACGATACAGACTTTGGAGGATATGTTAAGGGCTTGTGTGTTAGAATACGGTGGTTCATGGGATACACATTTGCCGTTGGTCGAATTCGCGTATAATAATTCATATCATTCGAGTATAGGGATGTCGCCCTATGAAATGTTATACGGTCGTCGTTGCAGAACTCTGACTTGTTGGTTAGAAACCGGGGAGAAAAAGTTTGCAGGTCCTGAAATTGTTCAAATGACAGCCAAAAAAGTTACAATTGCGAGAGAAAAGTTGAAAGCCGCTAGAGATAGGCAGAAAATGTATGCTGATCTGTGCAGACGTCTGGTAACCTTTAATGTGGGTGAACGAGTGTATCTGAAAGTTTCGCCGTGGAAAGGGGTTATCAGATTTGGTAAACGTGGTAAGTTAGCACCGAGATTTATTGGTCCATTTTCGATCAGTGAAGTGTTGAATGATCAGACTGTGGTGTTAGATCTTCCGCCAGAGTTAGCTGGTATTCATAATACATTCAACGTATGTTATCTTTGTAAGTGTAAAGTCGACGATGAAACACAACTTCTTCCTTTAGAAGATTTAAGGGTCGATTTGAATAAGAAATTGGTGAAAGAGCCGGTCCTTGTGGTTGACCAAAAGGTGACTAAGCTGAGAAAGAAAGAGATTCCGATGGTGTTGATTGAGTGGAAACACAGTTTGGGATCTAACTTCACGTGGGAGATAGAAGAGTTGATGAGAAATCGCTACTCTCGTTTGTTTGACCAAGACCAGATTCTGAGGACGGAATCTTCTTAAGGGGGGTGGATTTGTAACAGACTGAAACCCGGGCTAGTTGTAAGTTGCCTATTTTGCCCTTAGGGTTTGTGCTTAGTTTTAAGTGCTTTTATTTTAATTATTTTATTAGTGTTTTGTTATAATTGTATTGAAACCAGTTTGTGACAAGGGTCCCAGAACAGGTTTGTTTATTTTAATTGGACCTCGTTTGGGTTACCTAATCTTGTACGAAAGATATCAGATAACTGGTAAATACCCGTGTGTGATGGGGTATTGTGTTTTAACACAAATAAGAGCTAGTGACCAGCTCTTTTCTTGAGGTTTCCTGAACTTTTCTCTCACTCACACATTCACCTAACCTAAACTTCACCATCTTCATCTCAACCATAAATCATTTGATCTCGAATTGAAGCTTGATTTTGGTGTCAAAACGTTCCTTGTGTCATTGTGATTCTAACAAGGTAAGTGTTTCATAGATTCATGCTTTGATTCTTGCTCTAATTGGGTTTTTGTGTTAAATGGGTTTTTGATAGAAATTAGCTCAAATCTAGTTGTTTGACGTTTAGAAACGTCAATTGATGTTAGAAATAGGTTGTATATATGTTTAACAACTTTCTTGTGTTTAAAATTTGGTCAAAAACACTTAGAAATCGAGTTTTTGGGGAAAAAATCACAAAATCAGCGAACTTGTTCGAAACCCAGTTTGCTACAGTACCCGATTTGCTACAGTGTCACTATTTACTACAGTGTCACTATTTGCTATAGTGTCACTATTTGCTACAGTACCGAATTGCTACAGTGTCACTATTTGCTACAGTACCGAGCTGCTATAGTGTTAGGAAACCACTATTTGCTACAGTACCTTTTATGAAATTAAAACGGGCGTAACTTTCAAAACGTAACTCCGTTTTTGATGAATAAACTATTGTTAGAATCGTAATAAAGAATACTTTTCAATGGTGAACTTTTAAGAAACTAGATCAAATTGTTTTTGGGTCGGAAAAGGATTTTTAGTGTGTATGTCGTGTTTTGCACGCACCTGTATGCCATTATTGAATGGAGTCATGATGTAGACTCATAAAATTATGAATATATGGTGTTATGACCTAGTTAATTGTATGAAATGATTATATTATTTATTGAATATGTATATTAACTTTGTTTGTGTTGTTCTCAGGTTATAAGGACAATGAGGAAGCTCAGAAATAATAACTGAGCATTTGCTGGTAATTGGTGAGTGGTTCTATCTTCGGATAGAGTTTAAGTAGCATATCATGCTACTGTGGTTGACTCTTTTACCATGCATAGTGTAGAAATTACCATGTTAGAATAATATAGTATGCCTGATGTTGTATGTGAATTATGTGTACACTGTGTGAATGGCACCAGTCGGGCCTAGGGAGACTAGGGACTCGAGACCGTGCTTAGGTGAGGTTAGAGTCTGTATGAGGTCAACCGTGCCTAGGGGAGGTTGGGTCCATAGGCTACTGATTGTAAAGTATAGTGTGAACGATGCATCCCCTGCATCTGGATAATTATACTGTGAATTGAGTAGCAGGGACTATCGGTAGACTCAGGCCCGATCAGCTGGGAGTCGTGTGCTCGTACAAGTCGCCAATCCTCATATTGTCTTATTGTATGCTAGTTGGTAGTTAGCATGTGTTGTTGTTAGTATATAGCTTGTGTGTGACTTAAGCTATATATGTTAGATAGATTCCATTCACTTAGTGGTGCGCTAAGCCCCCACATATTCTCCCCTTGCAGGTTTAGGTACTGCTAGTCGGGATGGGTGCTGATGCAGAAGACATGTTTGACAACCCTACTCTGATGTGGACTTTTGTTTAAATCATGTTTTGTAATAATGTAACACCGTTGTGTAAACTTAAACTTAATTTCTCAGATTAATGTAATGACGTGACTTATAGTGTGTTTGTTAATAACGTCTTCCGCTGTGTTTAAAAAAAAAAAAAAAGTTTGCCGGTGTTACATTGGTATATGGATTAGATATAAAGGATGTGTAATTTTGTTTACATGTAAATAAGTCATGAATGATTACTAATATTTTTGTAATTTTATGAGATATTTCATGCTAGTTGCCAAATGATGGTTCCCACATGTGTTAGGTGACTCACATGAGCTGCTAAGAGCTGATCATTAGAGTGTATATACCAATAGTACATAAATCTAAAAGCTGTGTATTGTACGAGTACGAATATGGGTGCATACGAGTAGAATTGTTGATGAAACTGAACGAGGATGTATTTGTAAGCATTTTTGTTAAGTAGAAGTATTTTGATAAGTTTCTTGAAGTCTTTCAAAAGTGTATGAATACATATTAAAATACTACATGTATATACATTTTAACTGAGTCGTTAAGTCATCGTTAGTCGTTACATGTAAGTGTTGTTTTGAAACCTTTAGGTTAATGATCTTGTTAAGTGTTGTTAACCCATTGTTTATTATATCAAATGAGATGTTAAATTATTACATTAACATGATATTATGATGTATTAATATATCTTAATATGATATATATACAATTAAATGTCGTTACAACGATAATTGTTACATATATGCCTCGTTTCGAAATCATTAAGTTAGTAGTCTTGTTTTTACATATGTAGTTCATTGTTAATATACTTAATGATATGTTTACTTATCATAATACCATGTTATATATATATATATATATATATATATATACATATATATATATATATATATATATATATATATATATATATATATATATATATATATGACATCATATAGTTTTTACAAGTTTTAACGTTCGTGAATCACCGGTCAACTTGGGTGGTCAAATGTCTATATGAAACATATTTCAATTAATCAAGTCTTAACAAGTTTGATTGCTTAACATGTTGGAAACACTTAATCATGTAAATATCAATTTCATTTAATATATATAAACATGGAAAAGTTCGGGTCACTACATTATATATATACATATACATATCGATACATATATATATATACATGTAAAATATATATATATATATATATATATATATATATATATATATATATATATATATATATATATATATATATAAATGTATATATATATATATATATATATATATATATATATATATAAATGTATATATATATATATAAATGTATATATATATATAAATGTATATATATATATATATATACACATATACACGAGTTACATACATATATATATACTAAACCCTAATTACACCTAAACTATACTATTTTAATTAAAACCCTAAACCTAACCCTAGTTTATTAAAACCCTAATTAATTATTAAACCCTAGACATTAATTAAACCCTAGATATTTATTATTAAACCCTAATCATTAATTACTACTCTAATTAATTAAACCTGATTAATTAATGAAACCCTAATATTACTTATACTATTATTTAACACTTACATTTATACTATTATTAACACACATACTATACTACCTATATTATAAGCATAAAAACATTTTGGGATATATATTAGATATATATAGATCTTCGAACTTTCTTGACGAATGGTTTCTATGAAACTCTAGGCGGAAGGGTTTGGATTTTTCGATTTAAAAGATCCTATAGCTCAAGGCCCTAGACCTGAAATGGCCATTCGAAGGGAAAGGGGTGATTGGAAGTATATCTAATATGGCAAGTATCCTAAAATGGGAACACTTTTAAAATAGAAACATTCTAATTATAAACTTACTAAAATGGGAACACTTTTAAAATAGAAACTTTCTAATTATAAACTTACTAAAATGGGAACACTTTTAAAATAGAAACTTTCTAATTATAAACTTACTAAAATGGGAAACTTACTAAAAATAGAAACTTTCTAAAAATGGAAACTTTCTAAAAGTAGAAACTTACTAGGAATGGAAACTTAATAAAACAAACTATACTTAAACTTAAAGTTAAACTTGGACTTACTACTCTTAAATGTCAATAGGTTGACTTTTCTGCTCACTCATCCAACTTTCTATTCTGAGGAATAACTAGCTCATCTCTCTACTTACTAAGGTGAATTCATAGCCCCGCTCTTTATTGCTAGCAAACTTATTTACTTTTATTGGGGTGAGACACATGCTACTTTTACTATTTACAATTTAGACACAAGTTCCAACTGTTAAAACTATGCTATACCCGGCTATGTCCGACTAAGTCCCTACAGTGATATTTTTAATTGCTCGTTGAATGCATGCTTAATTATTGGGGGTAGGCATATCGGGAGTAACGTCCCCGATACATTTGACCAAGTCATTGTATTACTTAATAATGAAATTAAACTGACAAGTATAAACTACAACTTGTCTTTGGGGCAAACTTGAACGTTTAGTCTAAATATCACGCATTGGCATAACTTTTTGATCCTACGAGATCAACTTTACAAACTAAATCTTGTGGTCTAAAACAACGGTCAAACTTATTTGTTAAACCTATGAACTTCACTCAACCTTTTGGTTGACACTTTAGCATGTTTTGTCTCAGGTGCTGACTGATTCAAGCTTTCTTACTTACTGCTTATGTGATGCTACTTGGACATAGGATCAAGAGATATCACATTTACTACTTTTGCATTTTGAACATTTACTTTATTCCTTTGTAACGACATTTCATTTTTCGCTGCGTACTCAATAAAGTTTATTTTATCATTTAGTATTGTTCTCGTATATTATAATATGTTGGTTTATTTGATATTAAGTCACATTTCGCCCAGGCCCTAACTGGGGGTGTGATAGATTGGTATCAGAGCAAACCAGGCTGTTATAGAGAACCAGGATTGCATTTTTATGTGTGCCTTACTTGTTAGCTAGGGTGCTTTAGCAATCTAGGAAACTATAACCTTTCCTGCCTTAGACTTAAAGCAGTTAGGATTGCCCTATAATCTTAACACTTATGCTTTACTAAACTTGACTTAAAGATTCTAATCGAAAGTTTCTTTCCTAATGATAGGATGTCAAGCTCAAGCATTAATAAACCAACTCTTTTCAAGCCAACCGAAGAAGATACTAAAGGGTCTTCCAGTGAAAGATCAGTCCAAAGTCCACCTTATGGCTTTGGTGGTCCTCGTTCCCCAAACTATAGTCTGGATACTCTACCTGTATCTCCTGATTTTCACACAACTCAAGGATCTGAAAGCAAAGGAGAAAGCCCTACTAATCCTGCTGACTCTAGCTCTTTTCACTCATTGGTACATAAACCAATGAGTACTCCCGAATGGGATGCTCTTCAAGACCCCCTAACTACGACAGCGACTTCTCAAATTATGAGCCCGAAGAAAAGCCTATTGAAGAATCGTCTGAAAACTCAACTCTAAAGAGAAAGCAACCCGAACCCGCTACCAGTCCATTATTTTGTAATAACATGAAGCACGTAAGGGTGAAGTGTGATATCATCAACCTTCAGAGTAGTTGTGAGAAGAATAGGGAGTTTAGTAGACGTCATGTTTCTCGGATAGAAGTGCGTCTAAACAACCTAGAAAAAGAAAACAAAATCTTGAAGGAAATCATCAAAGAGTCCTTCGACTCTCAAACCGAAAGGCTAGAGAAACTTGTGAAGGATAACATGGAAAAAGTGATGAAGCAGTTTGAGGACGAGAAGAAGAAATATGAAGACTACTTCAATCTTAATATTTCTTAGTTATTTTTCCATTTTCCATCGATGTAAAGGCTATGCCTTAAACTATTTTCTATTTTTGAATCGTGTATTAAAAGGCTTATTTAACGCCTCTTTCCTTAATAATATAAAGTGTTTTATTTATATCATGTGATATCAATACTTTATCTTATTCATACTTGTAATTGCTCAAACCTATAATTTGTTAACTTATTCGACTTATGTAAACTTCTATATAGCAACATCATGGTTTGTCCAGCTGCACCTACTATTAACAATATCGTGTTGACTACCGAGCAATTCCAACAGTTACTCACTGCCGCACAAGGCAACGTTCAAGCTAATAATGTTAATCCTCAACCGAAACCTTGTTCATACAAGAACTTTACAAACTGTTATCCTCCCGCATTCAAGGGAAATGAAGAAGCTGTCGAACTAGTTCGTTGGTTCGAGAAGATGGAGTCCATTTTCCGTATTTGCAACTGTGGTGATGACGATCGAGTAAAGTATGCCACTAGCTCATTAGGTGGCAATGCTTTAACTTGGTGTTCTGCTCATGCCAAGTTCGTGGGGATTGACAATGCTAATGCAATTCCATGGGACGCACTCAAAAGCATGTTGATTAATAAATTATGCCCTCAAAGTCAAGTTCAGAAAGTTGAAGCTGAGTTCTGGGAACTCAAGGTGAAGGGAACTGATATTGAAAGCTACACCAACCGTTATCTTGAGCTTTCTACTCTATGTCCCGAGATGTTTCCTACCGAAGCTAGAAGGATTGAACGATATATTAAAGGTCTCCCCGAGGATGTTCAGGGGAATGTTATTGCTGCTGAGAAGGTTACTCTTGATGCAGTGATTCTCATGGCACAAAATTTGATGTTGGCCAAGAGAAGAAGAGCGTCGGCTAGTAAGCAGGTTGAGACCAAGGGTAACGATGGTAAGAGGAAGTTTGAGTCATCTCAAGATTCGACTCAAAATGCTAGTAAGAAGCCTACGGATAGTACAAGGTCGAATTATAAGGGTACCTATCCTTTCTGTGTTCGTTGTGAGAGGCATCACCCAGAGAAATGTACTGCTACTTGTTCGTTGTGTAAAAAAGTGGGACACGTTGCTAAGACGTGTAAGACTCCTCCAAAAGATAAGGCTATTGTTCCAGCCAAAGCTCCTCCTACATGTTATACTTGCGAAGAAAAGGGACACATTAGTCCAAATTGCCTTAAGAAGAAGGATAATCCCGCTCCTGGAACTAATACTACTGCTGCGAAGGGTCGTGCGTTTGTTATCACTGCTGCTGAAGCTCGAGATGAGGATGAGGTCATCACGGGTACGTATCTTGTCAATAATTATTAAGCAACTATTTTATTTGATACGGGTGCCGACAGAAGTTATGTAACACCCTCGAAGCGGGCCTAGCTGTTAGATTACTATTTTGCCCTCAGGTTGTGTGGTGTTATTATATGCCTTTATTTTAATTTTATATTTATTATTATTTAATGTTGTGGATAGGACCAGTTTGTGACAAGGGTCACAGAACAGGTTTGTTTATTTAAATTGGACTTCGTTTGGGTCACCAAATGACATACAAAAGATATCAGATAACTGATAAATACCCGTGTGTTAAGGGGTATGGGTTTATAACCCATTTAGATATATGTTTCTGGATTATTCTTCTACCTTCCCTAATTTTGACAACACACACATACGCTTCTAGTCTTGTTCTTATGCTCAAACCCTAATTGAATTCAAGCTTGGAAATTGGATTGTTTATGCTTAGAGATTAATTCCTATCTTCCTTTAGAGAGATTATCCAGGTTTGTCTTGTTTAATCCATGCTTTAATTCATGTTTATGTGGGTTTTTGGGTTTTTGTATAAAAGTGCATTTTTGGAGCTTAAATCTTGATCTTAAGTGTTTGTTATGCTCAATTGTTGTTAGAAATATGTTTTATATAGTTTACATGATGTTTTGGAAGTGGTTTTGGTGTTAGATCTTGCAAAAATCGAGTTTTTGGGCCAAAATGGCAAATATCAGCGAGCTGGAATGTTCTAACAGCTCCCACACTTCTGACAGGTCACCCGTACATGTGACCACGCGTTTGAGGCTCAACCGCGCGGTTGAGGACTCACTCGCACGAGTGATGTCTCGTCCGCGCGAGTGAGCACTGGTCAGTTTTTGGTAAAATTGAAAAGGCTGTAACTTTCAAACCGTAACTCCGTTTTCAATAAATAAACTATCGTTGGAATCATCTTTAAGTTTACTATCCAATGATAAGGTTTTAAGAAGCTATATCTAACTTTATTTTGGTCAGAAGTAAGGATTTTTAAGTGTATGTCTTGTTGTGCACTCGTTTAGTGTCGTTATTGATTGAGTTTATGATGTAGGCTTATCATATAGTAAATATATGATGATATGTGATTACTTACTGTATGAATTGATGTTTATGTTGTACATTTGGAGTTGAAACCCGATTAAACAGCTGCTGTTACTGTTCTTCATCACTCGCACGAGTGAGCCTTCACTCGTACGGTTGGGGGGTCAATCGCGTTATGAACCGTGCGAGTGAGTGGTTATGGAGACCTATTGTTTTGGTTAAGGTAATACGTACGGTTGAGATGTGACTCGTACGAGTCACTTGTCACTCGTGTGGTGAACCGTACGGATCATTGGATTCACTGATGGGCGTTTAGTCATAGACCAAACGTACGAGTAAGTTGTCAACCGCACGGTTGAGTGTTCTCAAACGTGCGAGTGAGAGTGTTACTCATACGGTTGATAGATTTATCATTAAGTGCTTAAGTGTTGGTTTATATATACTGTGATTGTGATATAGTTAGTATTGGAATACGATTACTAACTTATTCAGTAATTGTTCTCAGGTGATATGGACGAGGAGAAGACTCGGTGACATTAGACTACCGAGTGCTGCCGGTATCGGTGAGTGGGACTAACCGGAGAATATAGTATATAGTAGCATGTTATATTATGATTGCCATACTTGTTAGATATACTTATTGTTGTGGTTAGTTAGTATGCTGTGATGACTGCATGTTAGTTGATGCTTGTCTGCTGGAGCCCAGTGCGTCCCTATCTTATGGTAGCCTAATTCGATAGGAGAGATCAACCTACGGGTTGGGTTCCTCATGTGGTAGCCTATTTTCATCCATGTGGTATATGTTTGAATGACGCGTTCGTCGCGTGTGGATGATTTATGCAGCATGGTATGTAGGAGGAACTTCCGGTAAACCCCAGCCAGATCAACTGGTGGTTAATGGTTTGGCCGAGCCGCTGGAGTCTCTGTAGACTACACTACTGGGTGATGTTTATGTGTTAGACTATGTGACATGATTAGTATAACACTTCTGTATGCTATGGCCTGTAGTTAGTCGTACTCACTTAGCTTTTAACTAATTCCCCTCCATTTCCTCCCTGCAGGTTATGGAATTATTGTATGCTAGTTATCAGGGTGAAGATGGGATGTTGGAAGATATGTTTGACAAAGTCGGAAACTCTGAAGTCGTGTCCATTATATTAAAATATGTTTTAATGTTTAATATATAACACCCAGACTTTTAAATGTTAACGTGTATATTTTATTCAAATGGATTTTACATTATATATAAGAATAACAGGTCTTCCGCTGTGTATTAAAAAAAAGGGTGTTAAAAGTTACGTGTCTAGTGAATTTTGTACCCTATTTACTGAAAAGCCTCAACCCTTAGAAACTAAATGATTAGTAGAAGTAGCCAATGAAAAGATAATGAAAGTCGATAAAATCTATAAAAATTGTAACCTAATCCTAGTCAATAAAGAATTTAAGATAGACCTTTTGCCCGTCGAGCTCGGAAGTTTTGACGTCGTAGTTGGAATGGATTGGTTACGTCCATTACATGCTGCTATCATGTGTTACGATAAAACTGTTCATGTTTCGTTGGGAAATGGAGAGACTCTCATCATCCAAGGTGAAAAGAGTGGTTCCAATCTCAATATTATCTCATGTATCAAAACCCACAAATACCTTATGAAAGGTTATCCAGCTATTCTAGCCCACGTTAAGATGATTGAATCGAAAGAGAAGTGCATTGAAGATGTACCAGTAGTTAAAGACTTTCCTGATGTGTTTCTCGAAGATCTTCCTGGTCCTCCACCTCCTCGACAAGTTGAATTTCAAATTGATTTAGCTCTCGGTGCTGCTCCTATTGCTAAAGCACCATACCTTTTAGCACCTTCTGTGATGCCCCGTACAAAACCATCGTGTACGGATTATCAACAACAGGATCATTACAAGGTCAAACACTATATGCTATTTTAAAATAAGTTTGCATTCATAAGAAAAGGTGACGTCATAAACAACGTCAAATGTTTAACAACCGATAATGTGCCTCTATGAATAGAAGGCGATAATAATAGTACGTGACCCAATGGTCGTTACAAATTCATTATTTCAAAAGTAACATAGTTTGAATGCAAAATAAACGTTTCATGCGAAGACATCTCTAATAAGCGCAGCGGGAGTCTACAAAGCATGACAACTATAGCGGAAGCAACCAAACCTTAAGCACCTGAGAAAAACATGCTTAAAAACGTCAACACAAAGGTTGGTGAGCTATAGTTTAAGATGTAAGGTAGGCCACGGATTTCAGTATTTCAAAACAGTGTGAAAAGTATATGTATACCCGTGGGCACTTGGTAACTAACTTAACGTAAATAACACCCCCTAAAAGTACACTTGGCGAGTGCGTAAGTTTACGAAGTATTAAACACCCGTTAAATGCTAGCGCTACTAGCCCGAGTGGGGATGTCAAACCCTATGGATCCATATCTAAGATTCGCGTTCACCGGTTCAAAGACCAATGACTAAACGTTACCGAGCTAAGGGGAAAGTTTATGCCGTTGTATAACCCACACATATATAAAGTTTAAGTACTCGTGCCTAGTATGTAAAACGTAAAATGCGCATGTAATCTCAGTTCCCAAAATAGTTAAAGTAAAAAGAGATGCTATAACTCACAGTGGAAAGTAGTAAAAGTCGATACGCGGGAATAGTAAGCAAGTGGTTGGTCCGAAAGGTCCTCAACCTAAGTCAAAAGTTAATAAGTCAGTAAATCGTTCCCAAAGGTTTAAAAGTATATAAATTAGGTCTTAAGTATCATCATCATTCATCATTAATCAAAAAGTGTAAAGTAAGTTTTAAGTCATGACTAGGGTTTGAAACAAGGGCTGATTTCGTTCAGTCGCCACGACCTCTATACAAACTGAAATAAGGTGAGACCAGTGGCTATGACTCCGTATATGAGTCCCCTAGAGGCTGACCAATTTGCAGAACCAAAATCGTCTTCGTTTGACCTTGGCGATGGTTTAAGTGCGAGTAGGTCAAAAATTTCAGCACAACGTTAAAAGGATGTAGTGACTTTCGGGAGGCCATAGATCCTAAACTGTAACTCGGGTTAAGACAAGGTCTAAATAGAAAATCATATAATTGAACTGAACTAGCTGGAAATTAACTTTTGCAGTAGCCAAGGTTATTGATTAGTTCCAGAAACAGTAAGTAAAGGTGTTCCGGTGGGTTCTTGGTGCTTGATGCTCATCACGGTTCTCATCCTTGATGCGTATAGCTTCAAGTGTATAACTCATTGATGTGTTTGCATCATTTTAACCAAGTTTTGACCATCATAACACTAGTGTAAGTCTAAGATATGTAGCATAACTCAATTAAGGGTTGTAAGTAGTTTGATGAACCAAAGTTACATCAAGATCTTAGATCCGACACATACATGGAGTTATAAAAGTAATATTAAGCTACAAACTTGAAAGTAAACTAAATAAACAAGATCTTAAGTTGTAGAACTTAGATCTTAGTTAGATCTTAAAGATCCTAGACTAGAAAGTCTAGATCTATTGTTCTTAAGTTAGATCCTAAGTTATAGAACTTGGATCTTCACTTTAATGAAACCATAAGTTATGAAACTTAGATTTTCAACTTGTAAAATGTATGTAAGCTTACAAGCTCTTATTTAAAACAAAATTAGAAGACCATAAGTTATATAAACTTATATCCAACATAAGTATATGAAGTTATAACTAGAAAGTTATACTTCCATGTTCTTGAACTTATAAAGTTAACTTTAGCTTCAAGAAATATGAGATCAAGTTTAACTAGTAATACTTGACCAAATTAACAACATCACAACTTTAAAGTACTTACAAAAGAAAGAAATAAACTAATGTTACAAATGTTATGTTCATGTTTGTTTCATACTTAAGAAAATTCTAATCAAAGTTTGGATCTTAGGATTTAAGTCTACAAAACATGAACACAAGTATGATTATGAAACTTATGAACTTTAAATCTTATAACATTTAAGTGTAGAACCATAAGTTATAGAACTTAGATCCTTGTTCTTGGTTCTTCATCAAACAAAGATGAAAGTAACCAAGATTACATAAAGATACAAGTTAGAAAACTTGATCTTTAACATAAACAAGTAACAAGTAACAAAACAAGTAATTAAAATGATGATGATGAATTTGGTTTTATGGAAGAAAAGAAAAGAGAAATAAAGTTGCTACTTACAAGGTTTGAGAGAAAAAGATGAGAGAAAAGAGAAGTAAGTAAGTATATGTGTGTATGGAATGAAGTATTACAAGTAAATAAGTAACAAAAAAATTTGAAAATGAATTCCCACTCCCCCATGGAAGCTCACGGTTTTGGGCATCAAAAAAGGAAGGTCAAAAGCTCACTTTCAAGTGTTGGGAGGTGGTGAAAGCTAGAAATGGATTAAAGTTAGATGTATGGGGAAGAGTTTCTAGCATGCTTGCACAAGTCTCTTCATACTTAAGTTAATTAATCTAAGTTTAGTCTTAATGAAATACTAGCATATAAGAGAGTAGGGTGGGCTTCCAAGTCCATTTCCAATAATAAAGGCCCAAGTCCAAGTATGTATGCAACAAATAAAATAAAAGCCCAAGTAATTAACTACTTACATTAGTTAATTAAAAATGATTAAAAATAATTAATCATGTACGTAAATAATATTCGAAATATTATTCGTGAAAAGTAGGTGTGTCACAAAGATGAGTCGGGACATGTAAAGTCAATTACGATAACAAGTAAATGTATAAAAATACATTCATTAAAGCGCCAGTATTAATAACAAATATTAATAAATATACGTTGGAAAATCCAGGGTCGTTACATTACCCACCTGTTAAAGAAAATTTCTTCCCGAAATTTTAAGCTGAGGTAGATGGAGGAGTTGGGAAAAGGTGAGGATACTTCTGCATCATTTGATCCTCTCGCTCCCAGGTAAACTCAGGTCCTCGTTTGGCATTCCATCATACTCGGACGATCGGAATCTTGTTGTGTTTCAAAGTTTTAACTTCACGGTCCATAATTTCGACATGCTCTTCCACGAAGTGGAGTTTGTCATCAATTGTAAGTTCCTCCAATGGTATGACATGTTCTGGTTCAGCAAGACACTTCTTCAAATTCGATACATGAAAGGTAGGATGAACTGAGCTCAATTGAGTCAGAAGATCCAGACGGTAAGCAACGGGTCCAACACGCTCTAAGATTTCAAAAGGACCAATGTACCGTGGGTTTAACTTTCCGCGCTTTCCAAAATGGATTACACCTTTCCAAGGTGCGACTTTCAACATTACACGGTCACCCACGTTGAATTCGAAGTCTTTACGTTTAAGATCGGCATAACTCTTTTGGCGATCATGGGCAGTCTTGAGTCTCGCTTGAATTTAGACAATCTTCTCAGTTGTTTCATGGACTATCTCGGGTCCGGTGATTTGCGTTTTGCCTACTTCAGCCTAACAAATAGGAGATCGGAATTTGCGGCCATACAACGCTTCAAAAGGTGCGGCATTAATACTCGAATGATAACTGTTGTTGTAAGAGAATTCGGCTAGCGGCAAATGCCTTTCCCAAGCCTTTCCGAAATCAATAACACATGCATGCAACATGTCTTCCAAAGTCTGAATCATGCATTCGCTTTGCCTGTCGGTCTGTGGGTGATACGCAGTACTCATGTCGAGACGGGTCCCCAAGGCTTCTTGCAAAGAACGCCAAAATCTGGAAGCAAAACGGGGATCGCGATCTGAGATGATCGATAAGGGCACACCATGACGAGATACAACCTCTTTTATGTAAAGTTGAGCGAGTCTCTCCATCATATCAGTTTCCTTCATGGCTAAAAAGTGTGCATATTTAGTAAGACGGTCAACGATAACCCAGATGGTATCGTATCCACCCACCATCTTTGGTAACTTCGTAATGAAATCCTTTGTTATCCTTTCCTACTTCCATTTCGGGATTTCCGGTTGTTGAAGTAACCCAGAAGGCCTCTGATGTTCGGCCTTAACCTTCGAGCAAGTCAAACACTTCCCAACATAAGTTGCAACGTCCTTCTTAAGATTAGGCCACCAATACTGTTCCTTGAGATCGTGGTACATTTTACCAGCTCCTGGATGAATCGAATATCTCGACTTCTGGGCTTCATCTAGTATAAGGCTCCGTAGGTCTCCATAACGGGGTACCCAAATCCTTCCGGCATAGCAGCGGAGTCCAGTTTCCTTAACTTCAAATCGAGAAATGAGAATGTTCAAGTATTTATGAGATATATTCTCTTCCTTGAGAGCCTCATCTTGGGCTGCTCGGATTTAGCTTTTGAGGTTCGAATGAATGGTGATGTTCAGTGCCCGAACACGAAGAGGTGCCATCCTCTCCTTTCGGCTCAAAGTGTCAGCTACAACATTGGCCTTGCCAGGGTGATAACGAAGTTCACAATCATAGTCGTTCAGTGTCTCAATCCATCGACGATGTCTCATATTCAGTTGCTTCTGATCGAAGATGTGTTGGAGGCTTTTATGATCGGTGAAAATAGTGCTCTTTGTTCCATAAAGGTAGTGTCTCCACAGTTTGAGCGCAAAGACAACGGCTCCAAGTTCGAGATCATGAGTAGTGTAATTTTGCTCGTGAATCTTCAGTTGTCGGGAGGCGTAAGCGATAACCTTTGTGCGTTGCATCAGTACACAACCAAAACTACTTTTCGAAGCATCGCAATAAACGACGAAATCATCACTGCCTTCAGAAAGTGATAAGATAGGTGCGGTGGTTAACTTCTTTTTCAAAGTTTGAAATGCTGCTTCTTGTTCGGGTTCTCAAATGAACTTCTTCCCTTTGTGAGTCAGTGCGGTCAAAGGACGCGCAATCAGAGAGAAACCTTCAATAAATCTTCGGTAGTAACCGGCGAGGCCCGAAAATTGGCGGATATGAGTCGGAGTATTGGGGGTTTCCCACTTGCTGATAGCTTCGATCTTTGCAGGATCAACTTTGATACCTTGATCACTCACAACGTGACCCAGAAATTGGACTTCCTTCAACCAAAACTCACACTTGGAGAATTTTGCGTAAAGTTGCTCTTGTCTCAAGAGTTCCAACACTAGACGAAGATGTTGCTCATGTTCTTCTTCGCTTTTGGAGTAGATGAGGATATCATCTATGAAGACGATAACGAATTTATCCAGGTATGGCTTGCAGACACGATTCATGAGATCCATAAATACGAAAGGTGCGTTGGTTAAACCGAATGGCATCACGAGAAACTCATAATGACCATAACGAGTTCTGAATGCAGTCTTCATCACATCTCTCTCTTTCACCCTCAACTGGTGATAACCGGATCGCAAATCGATCTTAGAGTAAACGCTCGATCCTTGTAGTTGATCAAAAAGATCATCAATTTAAAGGTTTTTCGTATGCCCGAGAGACATATTAATTTAATGTGGCTAATATGTTATGATCCAAGTCGGGTCATACCCAATAACAAGCTTATCGACACCCTAAACGTATTCAAGCTTAACGATTAAATCATTAAGTAAATACGCGACACTTAGATTTTAGAAAAATCGGTTTTCTAAAATGTTATCACTTGAGATAAATTATTTGGATAATTTGTATATAATTGTTTATAAGTTTTAAATGATTATATTGTGTTATATTTTATAAAAGGTTTATAAAATATGAAAGTAACATAAAAATATACATGTTTTATATATATATATATATATATATATATATATATATATATATATATATATATATATATATATATATATATATATATATATATATATATATATATATATCAAGTTTATATATATGTAAAGACATTATTATATAAAATATATGGTGGCAGATTTTGGGTCTCCAAGACTCATATGCATGGCAAGTTATTGTTACTTTTAAGAACATAAAAAGTCCATATAAGCATGGGGAACTCTTGGACCAAAGCTAGACTTATTCTCTCAAGTGTAACTAGTGTTTCAAAGCTTGAAAAAAAAACTGTTTTTCAGCATCCTACTGCTGTCCAAAACCGTGAGGTTTTATACTTCAAAGGAGGTTCCAAGTTTGATTTTCAAGCTCACATTAAGTGTCTAATTAAATCCTAACTAAAGGCTAGGGTGTTGGTCATAAGTTTGGGGTATAATCTCTTGAGGTTTCATTGCTTTGAAGCTCCATTTTCGCATCATCTTCATCCACATTCTGCTGTCCATTTTCAGCCCTCAATCTATATTGAGGAGGTAAATTCTTATTCCCTCTTTTAGTTTTTAAGTATATTTTCAAGGCTTGATAACACATAATGGAATTCACTTAAAAGGGTTTAACATATACACTTGTTTATAAATAACATAATGCTTCCGCTTGTCTTAATATTCATGAAATTGGTTTTGTGATTATATACACATATGAATTTGTTGTTATGTTGAATTCCATCAATGGTATCTAGAGCCGAAGTCTTGAAATATGCTTCGAGATGGTTTTTTGAACTCACCATAACTTTGCATTTTATGTACATGCATGAAAATAGAATGCAAGTATTATTGGTTTTGGGTGGGTTAATCTATGTGCCGAATTGTTTGGGGCTCCAAATATGGTTTTGGTTTGCCATTTGGTTCATATTTTGGTCATATGTTGTTGTTCACAATCATAGCCAAGACCTTGTGATTGAATGCATGTGTGTTTGAATGATTTGTATTATTCATTTGGTATGTAATAATTAATTCATTCATTTGGTTGTAATATTCATTCATTTGGTTATGTAATTTATTTTATATTTGGTATGTAAAATAGATTAGGTTGTAGTTTCATTTTTAGACAAAATGTATTAGGATATATTTTTTGTAAAAATGAAGATACAAGATGAAGACTTGGAAGATGCATTTGGATGCAAGATTAAGTGGGAGACTTTGAAATCTCCTACTTAGTGTTATAACCCTTAACCGGTGACATTTGTTTTCGGCTAAACAAATGTCTACCAAATCGGCTTGATTGTGAACACATTTGTTTGCATGCGTGGTTGTTTTATTTCTTGTATGATTGTGGATTGTGTATGTTACTACAACAAGTTATCACACAAGTTAACAACAAGCACAACTACAATTTAATTGGTTAAAATTATTAACGACATGCAAAACGTCAATTTAAATGGTTAAATTAAAAACGGCTATAAGGATCATATATATAAAATGGTTTATATCAAGTAATTGGCTAAAATTACTAGACTTGAAAATGGATTTCAAATAAACCATACACTAAATGCATGTTGGTGTATGGCATATATGTTTTCTTAAACTAGAATAAAGAAAGCCGAAAATCCCTTTAAAACTAAAACAAGGCAAACAAGTTTAAACGCCATCCTTTTGTGCGACACTTAAACATAGTAGGGAACTCATAACGGGATAAAGGTCACCTAACCGTTATGAGCTAACTAATATGGTTAAGGTAAAATTCGCATGCTTGTGGGATAAAGGTCACCTAACCACTTGTATGTTAATTTTACATGTTTACACAAGTAGGACGACTTGATTTGGGAATCATGAACTTAGGGTCACCGAAGCATGAGGAACAAATAGGCGTTGATGGGATAAATATGCCATGCAAAAAGATTGCATGATCCCATAATTTAGAAGTTGCAAAAGGATTGCAATTGTCATATAAATGACTACCTAGCTAAACCAAATAACGGGATAAAGGTCACCTAACCGAAATTTGATTTACCGTTGGATTCTAATATTTAATAAGTCAATTAAAATTTAAAAGGGTATTGTTTATTAAATTTAAAATCGATACTTAAATGAACTTTGTTAAATTTTGTAGATGGCCGCCAACAACAACAACATGCAAAACGCACCTATTAACTTGAACAACCTATCGTTAAGGTCTCTCCTCGAGAAAGACAAACTCAACCATACGAACTTTATGGATTGGTTCCGCAATCTTAGGATTGTCCTCAAACTTGAGGATAAGGCGTATGTGTTGGAAGACCCCATTCCCGATCAACCCGACGAGGATGATACGGAAGGCATGGCTTATTGGGATAAGTATTGCGCCGATTCGGTGCAAGTCGCTTGCCTAATGCTTGGGACTATGATACCCGAACTCCAAAAGGATTTCGAGCATCATACTGCATACGACATGATCACGCAGTTGAAGGAGATGTTCCTTCAACAAGCACGTGTCAAGCGCTTCGAGACCGTTCGAGCGCTTCATGCATGTCGTATGGACGACTCCCAATCCGTTTCATCTTATGTCCTTAAGATGAAAAGTCTCATTGATCGCGCAAACCGTCTTAATCTCAACATATCTAATGAGCTAGCCACGGATCTTATCCTAAACTCCTTGTCAAAGAGGTTTGACCAATTTGTAATTAATTACAATATGAATGGGATGGATAAGACCATTGGCGAACTTCATGGCATTCTTAGGACGGCGGAAACTAGCATGGGTAAGAGGGCTTCACCCGTGCTAATGATCAATGATGGTGGGTCCAAAGGTAACAACACCTCCAAGCCAAAGGCGGCTAAGAGGAAAGGACCCGCCCATCAAGGCAAGGGAAAGGGGAGGATGGTTACCCAAACCAAAAACAAGAACAAGAAGCAAAAGGTTGCCGGACAAGCAAACCCCAAGGAAGACCCGTGCTTCGGTTGCGGTGAAATGGGTCACTGGAAACGCAACTGCCCGGTCTACCTTAAGGAGTTGAAGGAAAAGAGGGATGCGGGGCAAACCTCAGGTAATATATATATGGTATATATAGAGCTTAGTATTACTTCTTCTAATACCTGGGTATTAGACACTGGATGTGGAACTCACATTTGCAATTCTTTGCAGGGGTTCAAAAGAAGTAACAAACAAACGGGAACATCAAGTCTCTTTATGGGTAATGGAGCCAAAGTGCAAGTGAAGGCTCAAGGAGACTTTGTATTAAAGCTTCCAAGAGGTTTGGAACTTATTTTGAACAATGTTTTGTATGCACCGGATTTATGTCGAAACATTATTTCAGTTTCCCGTTTAAAACAATGTGGTTTTTATCTTAATTTTGTTAATAATGATATCCACGTTTATTTAGATAATGTATTCTATTTTAAGGCTTCGCCTTCAAATGGAATTTATGAATTGGTTCATGATGATACATCATCTAGTAGCTCAATATACCATACTAGCACCAAGAAACTCAAAAGGGATTTGAGTGATTCCTACTTATGGCATTGTCGCCTTGGTCACATAAACAAGAACTGAATGCGTACACTTCAAAAGAATGGACTCTTGAAATCAAATGAGATGGACTCGTTTGATGTATGTGAATCTTGTTTACAAGGCAAAATGACTAAAGCACCTTTCAAAGGGACCTATGAAAGGGCTAAAGATTTATTGGGATTAATACATTCGGATGTATGTGGACCCTTTAAACCCATGACTAGGAATGGTGAAAGATACTTTGTTACTTTCATTGATGACTTTAGTCATTTCGGATATGTCTACTTATTAAGACATAAGGATGAAACTTTTGAAGCATTCAAAGAATATCAAAACGAAGTACAAAATCAACTCAACAAGACAATCAAGGTACTTCGTACCAATAGAGGAGGTGAATACCTAAGCGATGCCTTCCAAGATCATCTTAGGAGTTGTGGGATTATCTCACAACTTACTCCACCAGGAACACCCCAACTTAATGGGGTTTCCGAAAGGAGGAACCGAACCCTAATGGATATGGTTATTTTTATGATGGCTAGAAGCACGTTACCTCTATCATTTTAGGGTTATTGTCTATGCTCCGCGGCTCGTATTTTAAATATGGCCCCAACCAAGAAAGTGGAACGAACTCCTCATGAGATGTGGTTTGGAAAACCTCCATCTCTATCATACTTAAAGGTATGGGGATGTGAAGCTTATCCTAAGCGTTATGTCCCTAATAAGTTGAATGCTCGATCCACGAAGTGTATCTTCATAGGATATCCCAAGGATGATATGGGATACTATTTCTATGATCCAACCGAGCAAAATGTATTTGTTGCTCGAAAGGCTGAATTCCTTGAAACTAAATTCCTATTGGAAGGAAATAGTGAAAGGAAGATAGATCTTGAAGAGGTTCAAGATCAAGTAGATGATACACAATTGGTTAACACTAGCACTCAACATGAAAATGTTGAGAATAATCAAATGGATGATCAAAGTATACAAGACGTTCGCAGATCTGGTAGGATTAGTAATCCTCCTGAGAGATATGGGTTTCTCATGGATGGTTGCTATGTGGTTGATTTGGACGAACCAACAAACTACCAAGATGCTTTATCAAGGATTGATAAAGATAAATGGCAGGAAGCCATGAACGCTGAGATGCAATCCATGTATGACAACCAAGTTTGGGAACTAGTTGTACAACCTGCTAACTCCAAGTTAGTTGATTGTAAATGGATTTTCAAGATGAAAACCGACATGCATGGAAACTTAAATACATATAAAGCTAGACTTGTAGCAAAAGGTTTCACTCAAACTCAAGGGGTTGACTATGATGAAACCTTTTCGCCTGTGGCAATGCTAAAGTCTATTAGGATATTATTTGCCATTGCTGCTCATTATAATTATGAAATATGGCAAATGGATGTCAAGACCGCTTTCCTAAATGGATATCTTGAGGAAGATGTCTATATGGTTCAGCCTGAAGGTTTTGTCGATCCGAAACATCCTAACAAAGTATGTAAGTTAAAGAAGTCAATCTACGGATTGAAACAAGCATCTAGAATGTGGAATCATCATTTTAATGAGGAAGCCAAGAAGTTTGGCTTCATTAAAAATGGTGATGAAGCTTGTGTATACAAGAAAGCTAGTGGGAGCACTATCATGTTCCTTGTATTATATGTGGATGATATATTGTTATTTGGAAACGATATTCCGACAATGCAAGGTGTTAAGGCTTGGCTAAAAAGCTGCTTCTCCATTAAGGATCTTGAAGAAGCACAATACATTTTGGGGATTAGGATCTACAGGGATAGATCCAAGAAATTGATAGGTTTGAATCAAAGTGCATACATTGAAAAGATCTTGAAAAGGTTCAAGATGGAAAACTCTAAGAAAGGTTTGGTACCTATTCAAAGAGGAACGCTCCTTAGTTCATCTCAGTGCCCCACCACGAAAGATGAACAAGAGAAAATGAAGAAAGTCCCATATGCGTCTGCCATTGGGTCAATCATGTATGCAATGATATGTACTAGACCGGATGTGTCATGCGCTCTTAGCCTGACAAGCAGATACCAGAATAACCCAGGGAACAGTCATTGGATTGCTGTTAAAAGTATATTGAAATACCTTAGGAGGACTAAGGATATGTTTCTAATATATGGGTCTGGTGAGGAGGAACTCGCTGTAAGAGGTTACGTGGACGCGAGTTTCCAAATTGATCGTGATGATTCTCGATCACAATCCGGTTATGTCTTCACATTAAATGGAGGTGCGGTCTCTTGGAAGAGTTCAAAACAGGATGTTGTTGCATTATCCACTATAGAGTCAGAGTATATTGCCGCCTCATTGGCAGCTCAGGAAGCTGCATGGATGAAGAAATTCATTGATGACTTAGGAGTAGTCCCTTCCATTCAGGACCCTCTTGAGATCTTTTGTGACAACGAGGGTGCGATTGCTCAAATCAAGGAACCTCGTGCTCACCAAAAGACCCGTCACATTGAGCAGAGATTCTACTACATAAGGGATGAAGTTGAAAAGGGAAAGATATGTATTCGCAAAGTTCACACAGATCTTAATATAGCGGATCCACTCACGAAGCTCTTACATGGTGCGAAACATCAAGGGCATGTTAGCGCATTAGGGCTTCGATATTCTAGTGATTGGATGTGATCTGTTTTAAGTATTGTAACGGAACGAAATTGTTCAAACTCATCAATATAATTATGGTATTAATTTATTTTGAGTCAAGTTCCTATTTTGCATATTTTATCCATGAATAAGTAATTATTCTAAATTTCGTAGTCGATCACATTTGTGGGAACAAGTGTGAGGTTTAGACTATTATGAACTTGGATTGGTATACATTCACGGGATGAATGTAGGGCAAGGTTGCAACCAAGGTTCATAGATATTTGTGGGATACAAATATTGAAAGACTCGCCCTCAAGATTTACTAAATGGAGCCTTTGTGGTTGATCACATGTAATCTTGAGTAAAGGCGAATATCATTGTATCCTCTGACCTGAGATACATATTGGGTTCGGATATTTACCAAGTATCGTGCCTTGATTCTTTCCTTTGCTATTCTGAAATATGGTAGTTCACAAGGAAGAGCTCAGGCATAATGCAAGGTACATATTTAGGACGCATGTAGTCAAGATGGAATTTGTCCCTCTTATTCGTTGAGAGTCAGATGTCTAAGGCCTGATAAAGTTAAATCTAAAAGAGAGTGATCATTCTGTGTCTCTTGGGTTAAACATGACATCTAGGACGAAAGGACATAATGAAAAGATTCACCTATTCATATTCGAGATGGGAACTCGAAAAGGATGATGTTATTGAATGGCACAAAGTCATAACATATTGGGGTGATGGACGGTCGTTAGGTGGTATCCATCACTTGCATTAATTTCTTATGTTTCTCGTGCAAGTGGGAGATTGAAGGTTTTTTGTATGCCCGAGAGACATATTAATTTAATGTGGCTAATATGTTATGATCCAAGTCGGGTCATACCTAATAACAAGCTTATCGACACCCTAAACGTATTCAAGCTTAACGATTAAATCATTAAGTAAATACGCGACACTTGGATTTTAGAAAAATCTGTTTTCTAAAATGTTATCACTTGAGATAAATTATTTGGATAATTTATATATAATTGTTTATAAGTTTTAAATGATTATATTGTGTTATATTTTATAAAAGGTTTATAAAATATGAAAGTAACATAAAAATATACATGTTATATATATATATATATATATATATATATATATATATATATATATATATATATATATATATATATATATATATATATATCAAGTTTATATATATGTAAAGACATTATTATATAAAATATATGGTGGCAGATTTTGGGTCTCCAAGACTCATATGCATGCCAAGTTATTGTTACTTTTAAGAACATAAAAAGTCCATATAAGCATGGGGAACTCTTGGACCAAAGCTAGACTTATTCTCTCAAGTGTAACTAGTGTTTCAAAGCTTGAAAAAAAACTGTTTTTCAGCATCCTGCTGCTGTCCAAAACCGTGAGGTTTTATACTTCAAAGGAGGTTCCAAGTTTGATTTTCAAGCTCACATTAAGTGTCTAATTAAATCCTAACTAAAGGCTAGGGTGTTGGTCATAAGTTTGGGGTATAATCTCTTGAGGTTTCATTGCTTTGAAGCTCCATTTTCGCATCATCTTCATCCACATTCTGCTGTCCATTTTCAGCCCTCAATCTATATTGAGGAGGT
The DNA here is from genome assembly GCF_046630445.1 of Rutidosis leptorrhynchoides. Taxonomy (NCBI): domain Eukaryota; kingdom Viridiplantae; phylum Streptophyta; class Magnoliopsida; order Asterales; family Asteraceae; genus Rutidosis; species Rutidosis leptorrhynchoides. The sequence goes on from NC_092339.1 coordinate 97,021,068, forward strand.
AAATTCTTATTCCCTCTTTTAGTTTGTAAGTATATTTTCAAGGCTTGATAACACATAATGGAATTCACTTAAAAGGGTTTAACATATACACTTGTTTATAAATAACATAATGCTTCCGCTTGTCTTAATATTCATGAAATCGGTTTTGTGATTATATACACATATGAATTTGTTGTTATGTTGAATTCCATCACAATTTGGGGAAGAGGATAACGATTCTTGATCGTTAATTTGTTGAGTTCACGGTAGTCGATACACATGCGGAATGATCCGTCCTTCTTCTTCACAAATAAAACAGGTGCGCCCCAAGGCGAGAAACTTGGTTGGATAAATCTACGGTCTAGCAGTTCTTGTAGTTGACTCTACAACTCTTGCATTTCGGAAGGTGCGGGTCGATAAGGTGCGCGAGCTACAGGTGCAGCTCTTAGCTCTAAATCGATCTGAAACTCTACTGCTCTCGGTGGCGGTAATCCAGGCAATTCTTCCAGAAAGACATCGGAAAATTCGTTCACAATTCGTACGTCATCCACGCTCTTCACCTCAGTTTCAAATGTTTTCACATGTGCTAGAACAACAAGACGTCATTTCTTCATGATCTTTTGCGCTTTCATGCAACTAATGAGATTCAGTTTCGAGCTACATCTCTCTCCGTAAATAATCAGTGGCTCACCATCTCCGTGTGGTATACGAAGAGCTTTATCTCCACAGATAATGTCAGCCCTTATCTTGGTCAACCAGTCCATACCGACAATAACATCAAAGCTTCCCAACTTAATGGGTATCAAGTCAATCTCAAAATCCACACCAGCTATGTTGATAATAGCTCCTCGGCTAACTTGGTCAACTTTCTCAAGTTTTCCATTGGCTACCTCTACAAGCATACTCTCCTTTAAAGGAACTAACGACCAATTTATCTTAGAGCAAAAGTGTCTACATACATAACTTCTATCGGCACCAGTATCAAACAAAATAGAAGCTAATATATTGTTGATAGTGAATATACCTGTGACCAAGTCGGGGTTCTCACAGGCATCCCTTGCGTTTACGTTGAAAGCTCTGCCACGTGGTGGTCCGCCGTCCTTTAGCTTGTTGGGACACTCATTTTTGAAGTGGTCCGGTTGTCCACACTCATAACACTTTCTCGGTCCAGTAGGGTTTGTCTTCACATTCAGGGTGGTGATCTTGCAGTCTTTGCCAATATGCCCAGTCCTTTTACATTTTTCGCAGACCACGTTACAGTACCCTGTGTGATGCTTGTAGCATCTCTTGCACTGCGGCAGACTACCCTTGTAGTTAGAGTTCGAGCTAGTGTTCGGGTTGGGGTTCCTCCCATCATTGTGCCTCTTAGCGGGGGTTTGATCATAGGCTCTCCCCTTGTTGTTGTCCCACTTACGCTTCTCACTGCTAACCCCCGATTCGGATTTTGCCTTTTCCGGTTCATCGCTGATAATTTGGTTCATTAAGGTGTGCGCCATGCGCATTGCTTCCGGGACATTAGGTGGCTTAGAAGAGGTGACATTTCCCTTAATGTTCTTAGGAAGTCCCCACAAGTACCTTTTCATTCTCTTAAACTCCGGGGTAGCCATCGTGGGACACATTAGAGCTAATTTAAGATACCTATGGTTGTAACCATCAAGATCGTTTCTCACAACCTTCAACTGCCAAAACTCGGCCTCCATTTTCTGTATCTCTATCCTGGGGCAATACTCCTCAATCATGGCCCCTTTAAATTCTTCCCAGAGAGTGGCATAAGCCTCGTCAATACCCTTGGCCTGAGCAAGTGTGTTCCACCAGGTTAGTGCGTCGTCGGACAGCGTACATGAGGCACACTTTGTTTTGTTCATCTCTGAGCAGTTGCTTACACCGAACACAGATTCTAATTTCTCAAACAACCTAGTGAGACCAACTGGCCCCTCAGTACCACTAAAGTTGTGGGGCTTGCAGCATTGGAATTCCTTATAAGTACACCCATTACGAATGGGCTGGTTAACTGGTGGGGCTTGGGGGTTGATTTTCACTAAAGCTGCGGCTACTCGTTCAGTGATCATTTCTTCAATCTGTGCTGCTGTGGGCGTTGATCTTCCGTTGGCCATTGATCTTCTAAACAAAAATTTTGACTCAAGTCAAAATCCAGTATTCAAATAATAATAATACAGTATATGGTAACCAACATGGAATCAACACAACACATGTTACTTAAGTAACGCAAATAGATTCAGATACCACAAAATCATCATACAGTAACGTAAATGGAACATCGTATAAAAATTAAACAACTCAAAGTTCCATTCATTAATTAAAAGTTGCATACATCCGCATAAGGTTCGTACAATACATTAGAAAAGCATGAAACTACAAACGGGATTACATAAGGAAACCTAATACAAAAGCTCTATGGTGACGGTGGGTAAAGGATGTCCATCATGTAGGACACCTGGTCCTCGAGCTCAGTTGCCCGAGCACGGAGGGTATCCACCTCCCTCGTTAGTTCCTCGACAGAGGGAGAGGCTGGTGGGGCTGGTGGGGCTGACGGTGCTGATGGTGCAGGTGGTGCTGGTGGTGCAGATGATGCTGGTGGAGCTGGTGGTGCAGACGGTCCAGCACCAGAAGTAGATGCTACGTAACAGGGAGCCTTACGTATGAATAGATCAGCAGGATACGGCACAAGCCGCTTACGGGCGGTAACTCTAACCTTCAGTCCACGTGCGTTAACGAACCATCTACCTCAGTTAACCCCTGGGTAGAGGGTGGTTGCACGGGTGCCTCCTCATGGTCCTCGTCGGAATCATCGTCACTGGAATCGTAGAATGTTGAGTTGTCAGATGATGAGTCGTCGGAATCATCGGAAGGCGGATGTGCTCGGCCGGTAGTCATCAGTCGGTATCGGCCGGGTGGAATCGGCACAACACGTCCATCAGGAAGTCGTCTAGTCCAATGATTATGCTCATTACAGAACGGAACGTCCCCATATTCCCCAGGAATCACAGCACCACCGGAATGGTGCTGTGGCTCCGAGGGTCCTGGGATGAGTGGAGCTGGAATCTCTGGTGGATCCTCGTGCCCGTCTGAGATGATCACTGGGTCGGGTGTGTGGCTACTGGCTCCAGAGGACGAAGCGCCAGAGTCGCTGGAGGGTAGAGAGGACGGGATCTGTGTTTCGGCAGCAGTAGCAGGAGAGGTGGCGGATGAGTCTGAGTCGCTCTCCAAAATGATAACGGGCGGGATATCTGACATCTGAACAAGGAAAAATAACTTTTTCCATGTCAGTAAGTCATAAAGCAAACACGTATTAGGCAAAGTAACTACGACAGTCTAGATCATCTATAGCAGTAAGTAGCATGGCAATAATGACAAGTATCATGCAATCGAAAGCAGATAATAGCATGCAGTAGTGAAATCATGTAGTAGCATACGGCATATAGCAGTAAAAGTAAGCAGCAGCATGCAGCAAGTTCCGCAGAAACAAGTAAACTAGCAAGTTGTATATTAGTCCTATTAGTGAATCCTACTCGGTCCGGTCTAGACTCACTAATGCAATGTAATTCCCTACAACCAATGCTCTGATACCAAATGTGATGCCCCGTACAAAACCATCATGTACGGATCATCAACAACAGGATCATTACAAGGTCAAACACTATATGCTGTTTTAAAATAAGTTTGCATTCATAAGAAAAGGTGATGTCATAACCAATGTCAAATGTTTAACAACCGATAATGTTCCTCTACGAATAGAAGGCGATAATAATAGTACGTGACCCAATGGTCGTTACAAATTTATTTTTTCAAAAGTAACATAGTTTGAATGCAAAATAAACGTTTCATGCGAAGACATCTCTAATAAGCGCAGCGGGAGTCTACAAAGCATGACAACTACATTGGAAGCAACCAAACCTTAAGCACCTGAGAAAAACATGCTTAAAAACATCAACACAAAGGTTGGTGAGCTATAGTTTAAGTATAACAGTAATGTAAGGTAGGCCACGAGATTTCAGTATTTCAAAACAGTGTGAAAAGTATTTGTATAACCGTGGGCACTTGGTAACTAACTTAACGTAAATAACACCCCCTAAAAGTACACTTGGCGAGTGCGTAAGTTTACGAAGTATTAAACACCCGTTAAATGCTAGCGCTACTAGCCCGAGTGGGGATGTCAAACCCTATGGATCCATATCTAAGATTCGCGTTCACCGGTTCAAAGACCAACGACTAAACGTTACCGAGCTAAGGGGAAAGTTATTCCATTGTATAACCCTTACATATATAAAGTTTAAGTACTCGTGCCTAGTATGTAAAATGTAAAATGCGCATGTAATCTCAGTTCCCAAAATAGTTAAAGTAAAAAGGGATGCTATAACTCACAGTGGAAAGTAGTAAAAGTCGATACGTGGGAATAGTAAGCAAGTGGTTGGTCCGAAAGGTCCTCAACCTAAGTTAAAAGTTACTAAGTCAGTAAATTGTTCCCAAAGTTTTAAAAGTATATAAATTAGGTCTTAAGTATCATCATCATTCATCATTAATCAAAAAGTGTAAAGTAAGTTTTAAGTCAAGACTAGGTTTTGAAACAAGGGCTGAAATCGTTCAGTCGCCACGACCTCTATACAAACTGAAATGAGGTGAGAATAGTGGTCATGGCTCCGTATATGAGTCCCCTAGAGGCTGACCAATTTCCAGAACTAAACTCGTCTTTGTTTGACCGTGGCGACGGTTTAAGTGCGAGTAGGTCAAAAATTTCAGCACAACGTTAAAAGGGTGTAGTGACTTTCGGGAGGCCATAGATCCTAAACCGTAACTCAGATTAAGACGAGGTCTTAATGGAAAATCATCTAATCGAACCGAACTAGCTGGAAATCAACCTTTCCAATAGCCCAGGTTACTGATCAGTTCCAAAAACAGTAAGTAAAGGTGTTCCGGTGGGTTCTTGGTGCTTGATGCTCATCACGGTTCTCATCCTTGATGCGTATAGCTTCAAGTGTACAACTCGTTGATGTGTTTGCATCATTTTAACCAAGTTTTGACCATCATAATACTAATTTAAATCTAAGATATGTAGCACAACTCAATTAAGGGTTGTAAGTAGTTTGATGAACCAAAGTTACATCAAGATCTTAGATCCGACACATACATGGAGTTATAAAAGTAATATTAAGCTACAAACTTGAAAGTAAACTAAATAAACAAGATCTTAAGTTGTAGAACTTAGATCTTAGTTAGATCTTAAAGATCCTAGACTAGAAAGTCTAGATCTAGTGTTCTTAAGTTAGATCCTAAGTTATAGAACTTGGATCTTCACTTTAATGAAACCATAAGTTATGAAACTTAGATTTTCAACTTGTAAAATGTATGTAAGCTTACAAGCTCTTATTTAAAACAAAATTAGAAGACCATAAGTTATATAAACTTATATCAAACATAAGTATATGAAGTTATAACTAGAAAGTTATACTTCCATGTTCTTGAACTTATAAAGTTAACTTTAGCTTCAAGAAATATGAGATCAAGTTTAACTAGTAATACTTGACCAAATTAACAACATCACAACTTTAAAGTACTTACAAAAGAAAGAAATAAACTAATGTTACAAATGTTATGTTCATGTTTATTTCATACTTAAGAAAATTCAAATCAAAGTTTGGATCTTAGGATTTAAGTCTACAAAACATGAACACAAGTATGATTATGAAACTTATGAACTTTAAATCTTATAACATTTAAGTGTAGAACCATAAGTTATAGAACTTAGATCCTTGTTCTTGGTTCTTCATCAAACAAAGATGAAAGTAACCAAGATTACATAAAGATACAAGTTAGAAAACTTGATCTTTAACATAAACAAGTAACAAGTAACAAAACAAGTAATTAAAATGATGATGATGAATTCGGTTTTATGGAAGAAAAGAAAAGAGAAATAAAGTTGCTACTTACAAGGTTTGAGAGAAAAAGATGAGAGAAAAGAGAAGTAAGTAAGTATGTGTGTGTGTATGGAATGAAGTATTATAAGTAAATAAGTAACAAAAAAATTTGAAAATGAATTCCCACTCCCCCATGGAAGCTCATGGTTTTGGGCATCAAAAAAGGAAGGTCAAACGCTCACTTTCAAGTGTTGGGAGGTGGTGAAAGCTAGAAATGGATTAAAGTTAGATGTATGGGGAAGAGTTTCTAGCATGCTTGCACAAGTCTCTTCATATTTAAGTTAATTAATCTAAGTTTAGTCTTAATGAAATACTAGCATATAAGATGGGCTTACAAGTCCATTAAGAGAGTAGGGTGGGCTTCCAAGTCCATTTCCAATAATAAAGGCCCAAGTCCAAGTATATATGCAACAAATAAAATAAAAGCCCAAGTAATTAACTACTAACATTAGTTAATTAAAAATAATTAATAATAATTAATCATGTATGTAAATAATATTCGAAATATTATTCGTGAAAAGTACGTGTGTCACAAAGAAGAGTCGGGACATGTAAAGTCAATTACGATAACAAGTAAATATATAAAAATACATTCATTAAAGCACAAGTATTAATAATAAATATTAATAAATATACGTTGGAAAATCCAGGGTCGTTACACCTTCCGAGATGAAGGAATTATCCAACCACCTCCAAGAACTATTGGATAAAGGTTTCATTCATCCAAGCTCGTCCCCATGGGGAACTCATATTCTATTTGTTAAGAAGAAGGATAGTACGTTAAGGATGTGCATTGATTACCGCGAACTTATCAAGCTTACTATCAAGAACCATTATCCGTTGCCGCGTATTGATGATTTATTCGACCAACTCCAAGGGTCAAGCGTCTATTCAAAGATTGATTTGAGATCCTGTTATCACCAACTCAGAGTCAAGGAATCCGATATTCCTAAGACTGCTTTTCGTACACGTTATGGGCACTATGAATTTTGTGTTATGCCTTTTGGCTTAACCAACGCTCCTGCAGTATTCATGGATCTTATAAATCGTGTCTGCAAGCCGTATCTTGACAAATTTGTCATTGTGTTCATTGATGACATTTTGATCTACTCCAAGAGTGAGGAAGAACATGAGCAATATTTGCGCATGATTCTTGAACTCTTACGAAAGGAACAACTTTATGCTAAATTTTCTAAGTGCGAGTTTTGGCTCAAAACTGTACAATTCCTTGGACATGTTGTTAATGGAAACGGAATACATGTCGATCCAGCCAATATTACTGCTATTCAGAACTGGGAGATACCAAAGACTGCGAAGCATATTCGTCAATTTTTGGGACTTGCCGGTTACTATCGAAGGTTTATAAAATATTTTTCCTTACTTGCTAAACCTCTTACAAAGCTAACTCAAAAAGGGAAGTAGTTTGAGTGGTCCGAAGAACAGGAATCTGCTTTCAAGATTCTGAAGGAGAAATTGACCACAGCCCAATTCTATCCTTACCCGAAGGTACTGACGACTTTGTTGTTTACTGCGATACTTCGAAGCAAGGCTATGGTTTTGTTTTAATGCAACGAGAAAAGGTTATTGCCTACGCATCTAGGCAGTTGAAGAAACATGAAGAGAACTATACCACACATGACCTTGAGTTAGGTGCCGTGGTATTTGCATTAAAGATATGGAGACATTATCTGTATGGTACCCATTTTACGGTGTACACTGACCATAAAAGTCTTCGACACATCTTTGATCAAAAGCAGCTGAATATGAGGCAAAGTCGATGGCTCGAGACATTGAACGATTATCACTGTGAGCTGAAATATCATCCTGAAAAGGCGAATGTAGTTGCCGATGCCCTTAGTAGAAAAGACGATGTTAAACGTGTTCGTGCTCTAAACCTGAAGATCAAATCAAATCTTATCTCGCAAATCTGTGAAGCTCAATTGGAAGCTATTAAACCGACACTTATTGAAGGTGAAGGACCTATTGGTTTCGAGAACCAACTTCAAGTGAAAGCTAATGGTACACGGTACTTTGGCAACAGAATTTGGGTGCCTCGCTTCGGTAATCTCTGTGAACTAGTCTTGGATGAAGCACATAAGACTAGGTATTCTATTCATCCCGGTTCCAGTAAGATGTTTCACGATGTGAAGGAATTCTACTGGTGGCCTAACATGAAAGCCGACATTGCTACTTATGTTAGCAAATGTCTCACTTGTTTGAAAGTCAAGTCCGAACATCAAAAGCCTTCTGGTCTGTTGACGCAACTCGATATTCCGCAGTGGAAGTGGGAATGTATCACTATGGACTTCGTTACTAAGTTACCTAAGACTTCGAACGGTAACGATACTATTTGGGTCGTAGTTGATCGTCTTACTAAATCTGCGCATCTCATACCGATCAATGAACCCGATAAGATGGAGAAATTATCACAGCTTAATATTAAAGAAATTGTCTCACTTCATGGTGTTCCTATCTCGATAATTTCTGATCGCGACAGTCGATTCGTTTCCAGATTTTGGAAAACTTTACAATCTGCTCTTGGAACTCAACTTGACATGAGTACAGCCTATCATCCGCAAACTGATGGTCAAAGTGAACGAACTATTCAAACCATGGAAGACATGCTACGTGCTTGTGCAATCGATTTCGGCAAAGGTTGGGATAGACATCTACCTTTGGTTGAATTTTCTTATAACAACAGTTATCACTCCAGCATTAAGGTTGCACCTTTTGAAGCTTTATATGGATGAAAATGTAGATCCCCTTTGTGTTGGGATGAACTCGAGGACAGACACTTAACTAGTCCTGAAATCATTCACGAAACTACCGAAAAGATCGTACAAATTAAGCAATGATTAGAAACTGCCTGTAGCCGACAAAAGAGCTATGCCGATAAGAAACGAAAAGACATCGAATACCAAGTTGGAGATAAAGTCATGTTAAAAGTATCCCCTTGGAAAGGTGTTGTCTGCTTTCGGTAAACGAAGTAAACTCAGTCCACGATACGTTGGACCTTTCACAGTCACTCAAAGGGTCAGTCCCGTGGCGTACCGATTAGAACTACCAACTGAACTTAGCCAAGTACATGATGTGTTTCATGTCTCGAATCTTAAACGGTGTCTTACTGATGACACACTCGTTATTCCTTTGGATGATGTCCGCATTGATGAGCAAATGCACTTCGTTGAAGAACCTATAGAAATCATGGAAGGAGAGGTTAAACAAAAGCGTAAAAGCAACATACCTATCATTAAAGTCCGTTGGAATTCACGTAGAGGCACCGAATATACCTGGGAACGCAAAGACCACATGAAACGGAACTATCCCCATCTCTTCTCAACTGCTGATGCAAACGAGGAATCTACCTAAAACTTCGGAACGAAGTTTTCAATAACGGGGAGGTACTATAACGACCCTCAATTTTTCCATTCTATATTTTTCCATATTAAATGTCCAACAATATAATTAAACTTAATAATTAAACTTTAATCGATAATGATTAAGCATTAAGAATTATAAAATATACTAATTAACTTTATACATTAATTGACAAGTTAATAAAAATAATAAGTTAATTAACTTTCATGAACAAATAAATATTGTGTACTTAAATTAATTAAACTGGGATAATTAAGGAATCATTTAAGCTAAATTAAAGTATAAGGACATAAGTGAAAAAGTTAAACCCTAATCCCATTAAACCCTAGCCGATTTTGGAAGGGTAAAATTACCCTTTTGCCCCTCAAATTTTCGGCCCAAGCAACACTCTTTAACCCCCTCTTCAAGCTAACTTGTTCCCTAAGTAAATCTAACCCTAACCCTAATTCTAGAATTTTCCTATCCTCCCTATAAATAGAGACCTAACCTAAACCTTTTCATTGTACCAAATCACAACAACAATTTTCACTCCCAAATCTCTCTCCCTCTCTCCCTAGTTTCAGCTCCCAAAACTGAAACCCTACACCACCACCATCGAAATCATCATCAATCTTCAAGGTGATCTTCAAGTGTTCTTGGCGTTCTTCGTGTTCTTCAAGAATCTTTGAGGTGTTCTTCGAATCTTCAAAGGCTTTGATCTTCAATCTTCATCGTGTTCATCTTTTCTTTGTTAGTCGTCTTCGAATCTTCAAAGGTATAACCTAAACCCTAACTTATTTACATAAACTTTGAGTTTTGTTTAATTCATGTTCATGTTATAAACTTATTCATAAACATATACATAAACACACCTAGATCTATACATGAAATATATATATATATATATATATATATATATATATATATATATATATATATATATATATATATATATATATATATATATATATATATATATATATATATATTAATATGTATGTATGTATGTCGATTAGAAAAAAAAAAGGAAAAGGAAAGTTGGATCTTCAAAACCCTAGATAACAATTAGGAGATTTGTTTGTGTTAATTAAGGAAACAAAATAAACTTATATATACATATACATATCGATACATATATATATAAATGTAAAAAATATATTTATATATATATATATACATATACACGAGTTACATACATATATATACTAAACTCTAATTACACCTAAACTATACTATTTTAATTAAAACCCTAAACCTAACCCTAGTTTATTAAAACCCTAATTAATTATTAAACCCTAGACATTAATTAAACCCTAGATATTAATTACTAAACCCTAATCATTAATTACTACTCTAATTAATTAAACTTAATTAATTAATGAAACCCTAATATTACTTATACTATTATTTAACACTTACACTTATACTATTATTAACACATATACTATACTACTTATATTATAACGCATAAAAATATTTTGGGATATATATTAGATATATATAGATCTTCGAACTTTCTTGACGAATGGTTTCTACGAAACTCTAGGCGGAAGGGTTTGGATTTTATGATTTAAAGGATCCTATAGCTCAAACCCCTAGACCTGAAATGGCCATTCGAAGGGAAAGGGGTGATTGGAAGTATATCTAATATGGCAAGTATCCTAAAATGGGAACACTTTTAAAATAGAAACTTTCTAATTATAAACTTACTAAAATGGGAACACTTTTAAAATAGAAACTTTCTAATTATAAACTTACTAAAATGGGAAACTTACTAAAAATAGAAACTTTCTAAAAATGAAAACTTTCTAAAAGTAGAAATTTACTAGGAATGGAAACTTAGTAAAACAAACTATACTTAAACACTTACATACTTAAACTTAAACTTGGGCAAAACACTTACTATTCTTAAATGTCAATAGGTTGACTTTTCTGCTCACTCATCCAACTTTCTATTCCAAGGAATAACTAGCTCATCTCTCTACTTACTAAGGTGAATTCATAGCCCCCTCTTTATTGCTATCAAACTTATTTACTTTTATTGGGGTGAGACACATGCTACTTTTACTATTTACAATTTAGACACAAGTGCCAACTGTTAAAACTATGCTATACCCGGATATATCCGACTAAGTCCCTACAGTGATATTTTTAATTGCTCGTTGAATGCATGCTTAATTATTGGGGGTAGGCCTATCGGGAGTAACGTCCCCATTACATTTGACCAAGTCATTGTATTACTTAATAATGAAATTAAACCGACAAGTATAAACTACAACTTGTCTTTGGGGCAAACTTGAACGTTTAGTCTAAATATCACGCATTGGCATAACTTTTTGATCCTGCGAGATCAACTTTACAAACTAAATCTTGTGGTCTAAAACAACGGTCAAACGTATTTGTTAAATCTATGAACTTCACTCAACCTTTTGGTTGACACTTTAGCATGTTTTGTCTCAGGTGCTGACTGATTCAAGCTTTCTTACTTACTACTTATGTGATGCTACTTGGACATAGGATCAAGAGATATCGCATTTACTACTTTTGCATTTTGAACATTTAGTTTATTCCTTTGTAACGACATTTCATTTTCCGCTGCGTACTCAATAAAGTTTATTTTATCATTTAGTATTATTCTCGTATATTATAATATGTTGGTTTATTTGATATTAAGTCACATTTCGCCCAGGCCCTAACTGGGGGTGTGATATAAGAGGTCAATGCTATTTACCTTGTGTATTTAGGGTAATAGTATTGGGTCCAAGTGTTACTGATTAGTGGTATAGTGTGAATGACGAGTGCGTCACGCCTGGAAGACTATACCAATGACTCAGTAGTGTGGCTTATCGGTATATTCCAACTTCATCAGCTATGGGTTGTCGTGAGACGACCCGTACTAATCTATAAGGACGAATACAATAACATATGGTTACATTGCGAGGTATTTGACCTCTATATGATAAATTTTACAAACATTGCATTCATTTTTAAAAGACAAACTTTCATTTCGTCGAAAGTTGACAGGCATGCATACCATTCCATAACATCCAAACTATAAATGACCTAATCTGTCATTTACTTAGTAATAATCTTTATTGAACTCAATGATTTAAATGCAACGTATTTTGAAATATGCCATGAATGACTTCAAATAATATCTCTAAAATGAGCAAATGCACACCGGAAGATTTCTTTCAAACTTGAGAATAAACATGCTTAAAAGTGTCAACCAAAAGGTTGGTGAGTTCATTAGTTTATCATCAATATTCATTTCCATCATTTTATAGAACACAAGATTTCATATTTTTATTTCTCATAAACATCATGCATGCATATAGCCATCTGCATAAAAATCATTCATATGGATTGAACACCTGGTAACCGACATTAACCATAATGCATAGAATATCCCCACAGACATCGACGTCTGTATAATAATAATCTCGAAGTACTAAAGCCATCCATAGACATGAATGGGGGTTGTTAGGCCCAATAGATCTATCTTTAGGATTCGCGTCAATTAAAAGCAGCGCATGTATTCTCAGTCCTAAAAATATATATTGCAAAAGCATTTAAAAAAGGAGGAAATGAAACTCACAATACAATATTTTGTAGTAAAAATATTCATACGACGAAACTGAACAATGCAGCGTTGGCCTCGGATTCACGAATCTATATCATTTGTATATTCATTAACACACATAATTGTAATCGAACAAATTTATATAAATTTATTAGTTATCCTTTTTATATTAATAATATATATGTTTCGTATATTCATTTTATATATTAAAAATATTAATTTTTGTTATGTTATATATATATATATATATATATATATATATATATATATATATATATATATATATATATATATATATATATATATATATATATATCCTTTGTTTGTTAACATAGTAATTATAATAATACGAAAATAATATTAGGTCTGATAATAATAATGATAATACTAATATTAATGATAATGATAATAATATTAATGATTCTATTAATGATAATAATAATGATAGTTTTAATAATAAAGACAATCTTATTAAAAATGATAATTTAATAGAAATGTTAATTTTAATAAAAATAATAACTTTAGTAATAACGATGATTTTACTAAAAATAATGTTTTTAATAATAATAATAAAATGATAGTTTTCCTAAAAATGATTCTCTTAATAATATAGTAATAATAATAATAATTTTTAATAATAGCAATTCTAATAATGATAATCATATTAATAATAATAATAATGATAATAATACTTATGTTATTAATAATAATTATAATAATAATAATAATAATAATAAATATAAAATAATACAAATTCTAATATTAATGATAATAATAATAATATAATTTTATTACCTTCATAATATTAATAATGATAATCATAATCATAATCATAATGATGATAATAATACTAAAATAATAAGATTACTACAAATAATAATATTATTAATACTTATAATAATAATAATGATAATGATTATAATACTTATACATATGATAATAATAATAATTATTATAACATTAATAATAACAATAACAATAACAATAACAATAACAATAACAATAACAATAACAATAACAATAACAATAACAATAACAATAACAATAACAATAACAATAACAATAACAATAACAATAACAATAACAATAACAATAACAATAACAATAACAATAACAATAACAATAATAAAATAATAATAATAAAATAATAATAATAATAATAATTTTTAAAAAAAATGAAAACTACCTTCAAGAGCTTTCATAAAAACAATTGCCATAAACGAGACTCGAACTCGCGACCTCACGCTAACCCGAAACACCCTTAACCATCCAATCCGTTCTGTTATTCTGAATTATACACAATCTATATTTAAATATCTATTATATCCCTCTGTCTGATTCATCCTTTTCCTCAAAATCCAAATTGACCAAATCCAAAACAAACTAGACTTCAAATTAATCATTCGATTTAGAACGTATAATTGAAACAGAATTGATTAGAATATGGGTGAAGCAACAGAAACAGAAAAGAATTTAAATTTTTAAACAACAGAAGCTTCGTTTTGTAAAATAAGAACTCAAATTTTGATTATGAATTCTGAATCGTTTTATTCTATAATTACAACATGAAATATGTTGTAAATGACTCCTAGAAACTTTCTGAATCCTCAATTTAACTTAAAACACAAAAACGAGTTTGAATTTCACAAAGAACAGACAGTTTGACTTTTTGAATTAAATGTTTGACCTCAAAATTAGAACTCGATAGGATGAATTGGAAGCTGAGATTTTGCAGATAGTTTGAATAACGGAATCCTAACCTAACTGCATTAATGGATTTTGAAAAACAATACAAAATTGAGCTTTTGCAATTATAGTTCAAGAACAGAGCAGAAACGTATTTTCTTTCTATATTTTCTGTTTTATTTTTGACTTTTCAGATATAATTGAATATGATAGTGGATGTTGAATGATTCTCTTCACAACACTGATAAATTCATTTGATTTATAGCGAATGGTGGTCGACATGTTGTTTCAATCGTACAGATAAATATATATAAAGAATAAAACGACTTTAAAAAAGATTTTTGTAATTTTTATGATAATATTCGATTCCTCAATCATTCATATTCAGTTAGGATTTCAGGGAACAAAAATAAAAAGGTTGATTGTGATTCCTAACGGCATTTGTAATCTTCCTGATAATTTTTCATATTTAAATTAGTATTAATTATTATAAGTATATTAAAAACAATAATCCTAATAATAATAATTATATTAATAAAAATGATGATAATGATAAAATGATAATAATAATAATAATAATATTAATGATAATGATATTGTTAATAATAATAATATAACAATCTATATATATCAAATTCCATGCTTATAACTTATATATTTACAATGATAATAATATGATGATATTAATAATAACCAAAAATGATAATTTTAATAAGTTTAATAATAATTAATAATAATTAATAAAATGATAATAATAATATTATTAACGATATTAATAATAAATTGTATTATTTTCTAATAATATTTATAATAATAATAATGATTTTAATGATAATGGTAATTATAAAAATAATCATAATAATACTAATCTTAATCATAATTTTACTACTATTTATCATAATAATGATATTAATGATGATAACAATAATATTAGAAATAATATAATAACAACAACTTATACATATCAAATTTCATATATATATATATATATATATATATATATATATATATATATATATATATATATATATATATATATATATATATATATATACTTTTTATCAGAATTAATGATATTAATAAATCATATATTAATATTATTATTATTATTGATAATAATAATGAAAGTAATGATCATAATACTAATATAACATTTATACTTTAACGTATAATATATTAACCTTACCTTTCATTAATTATGTAATATTTATTTTATATAATAACATATTTGAATATTTAACATTCATATATTTTATATATATTACAATATACATATAATATTAATTATGTATAGAAATCATATATATATATATATATATATATATATATATATATATATATATATATATATATATATATATATTCAATATTCATAAATACATTTTAAATACATTTTGCGAGTTATTTATATATTTAATTCTAATAATTAATATCATATTGTATATATTCAAATTATGTTATTTGAACAAAAACATTTTAATAATCAAATTCTATTGCATTGAAAAACGTTTTTCGTACGTTTGAAAATATATCAATCGAATATTATGAAATTTAGTTCTCCACTAACTTTTGTCTAGCTTTCGTTATTTGACACTTTGTTCCTACTTGAAAATCACTTTACCAATTATTCCGAATACCATCAAAAGGAAAATATTTCTCAAATCAATGTGGACCTCACAACCGAGACCCCTAATCATATCACAATGTATTTGATAATTCAATTATTTGATAGTATCTTTTAATCCCGTCGATAAATATATTAAACATATACTGAAACAATTACGTTCAAGTAAAGTATTATACATCTAATACTTTTGTTAATGTTTTCAATTAATATTTATATATATATATATATATATATATATATATATATATATATATATATATATATATATATATATATATATATATATATATATATATATATATATAAAATCATATATGCACATCCAGTTTTATATATATATATATATATATATATATATATATATATACATATATATATATATATATATATATATATATATATATATATATATATATATATATATATATATATATATATATATATATATATATATATATATATATATATATATATATATATATATATATATATATATTGTTCGTGAATCGTCGAGCACGGTCAAAGGGTGATTGATTACATGAATGTAGTTCCAAAATTTTGAGATTCAACATTACAGACTTTGCTTATCGTGTTGGAAACATATAAAGATTAAGTTTAAATTTGGTCGGAAATTTCCGGGTTGTCACATGTCGGTCCTCTTGTGTATGGCTTTAAGTGATTAGTGACCAGTGCCTATAAGCTGTGCTTGATGCTTGTAGTGATGTCCACCTAGATATTGCCATTCACTTAGCGTTATGTTAATTCCCCCACAGTATTTTGCCCTGCATGTATAGATTAGCAGCTTTTGGTAGATTTTGCAAGGTAAGTGAAGATGTTTGACACAGTGTATATGTGACGACCCGAAAATTTCCGAACAAATTTAAACTTAATCTTTATACTATTCCGACACGATAAGCAAAGTCTGTAATGCTGAATCTCAAAATTTTGGAACTACAATCATGTAATCAATTACCCTTGGACTATTACCAACGATTCACGAACAATTAGTTGCAAATAAATATATATAGATACATAAATAAGTGTGTATATATATAAGTGTATATATCTATATATATATATATATATAAATATAAACAAAAATATATATAAATATTAAGTTGAAATAATAAAATGCAAAATAATCATTTGAATTGAAAATGTAAAGTAAGGTGCAAAGTAATTAAGCGGTTATTTAAACGAATCTATATATATATATATATATATATATATATATATATATATATATATATATATATATATATATATATATATATATATATATATATATATATATATATATATATATATATATATATATATAACATATAAATATTAAAATAGGTTATTATATAAAATAAGTATTAAATAATTAAAGAAATGTAAGGATAACATATTAAATCTTATATCAAGTTAAAATATAGTTATTGTATTAACACTAATATTGTTGTTACTACTTGCATTATTATTAATATTAATGTCAATATTGGAATCATTAGCATTATTATTATTATTATTTATATAATTATAAATACCATTATAAGAATGATTAAAAATTATAATGTAGTTGTAATATAAAAATTATCAGTTATTATTGTTATTATTATAGTTATCATCATTATTATTACTCATTATTATTATTAATATTATTATTATTATTATTAATATTATTACTTTTTATTAACAATACAAATCATTGTTATAATTGTAGTTATTATAAAAATTTATTATCATTAATAATAATATTAGCACCATTTCTCTTTATTATCATTATTAGTCATTTTTATTATTAATATAATTATTATTAGTATAATTTTCATTATTATTATTATTAGTAATAATAACATATTACTATATTTAATAAATTTATCAATTATTATGATTAATATGTTTATTAATGATTATTATTATTAAACTTTATACATATAATATATATATGGAAACAGAATTATGTGTAGGTATCTTTCACCGTCTGTTTTTTTTTCTTCCTTGCCTACTCCTTTTTTTTCCCTCCTATTCTACTCGTGAGGGTGTCGACACTTTCTTGCTGTAAGCCAAATGAGTAATCAATTAAACCTTCTTTTCTCTCTATCAACACTTATCGATTTCATCAGTTTAACAGACAAATGAAACAAAAAAAATTTTCTTCACATCTCGACACCTCTGTATGACCACTTTAAAATCAAAAGATCAATTTCAAAACACTTATCAAAATATAGAAATGCATATGTATTCTAAATGAAATCGTGAAACTATCTGCACTATCACAGCTCCTAACTCAAAGAATTGAATCCAAATTTGGAAGTCAAAGTTTCAAATTTAAAAGGTCAACGTTTCTTCTGTGATCGAATTCGAGTTCGTGTTGGTGGTTTAAGTTCAATTGACAGTTCAGATAGTTTATAAATGACATTTGCAACCTAATTCATGTTTTAATCTTCATCTGAAACGATCAAAAATTTAAATTCAAGATGTGAGTTCTTCGTGGTCATATCAGGAACAATATTACTGTTTCTGCTTTTTATTTTGTTTTTCTTTTCTTTTCTGAGTAATCAAAAACAACTACACGTCAATTACGTTTTATTAGCAAGTCTTAACTAAAACCTTCAAGTCACTGGTATCGATGGTTGTATGGTTTTGGTCGATTGGGTTAATAGAAGAAGAAGGAGGATCTAGAACAGATAGACATAGGTTATATTTATTTCCTTGGAGGATAAATCAGAAAAGGAATGGGCAGCGTAGTGGTGGAAGGTTTTTTCGGGTTTTTGAGAGGTCAGGGGTTCGAGTCTTGCACCAGGCACAATTTTTTTTAAAAAATCCTTTCCAAGGTAGTTCTATCATATTATTATTATTAATTATTATTATTATTATTATATATTGTTATTTTTATGGTTATTATTATTTTTGTACTTGTTAATTATTGTTATTATTACATGTATTATAATTACTACTAGTATTATTATTAACATAAGTGTATATATAAGAATTATCATTTATTATCATAATATTAGATACAATTATGATTATTATTATCATTGTTATGGAAATAATATAAGTTACTATTATTTTCATAAATATTAGTATTAATATCATTTTAAATTTATTAGTATTATCATTATGTATTATTATTGTCAATATCATTATGATCAATATAATTAGATAATTATAAGTAGTAATATTAATAATATGAGTATCATTATTATTATATTATTAAAAATTATTATCCTAACTATTATTAGTAATAAAATTTGCTATAAATATTATTATTATTAGTATTGTTAATATCATTATAATCAGATACAATTTTCATTACTATTATTAATATTATTTCACCAAATAAAAATTGTGTATATTAAAACATTTATAAGTAACAATACATATAAGTATGTAATAATGATATTAATGACTTTTACATAAATATACATATATAACAAATTAATATCTATTTTATATATAATACTAATCAGATATATATATATATATATATATATATATATATATATATATATATATATATATATATATATATATATATACAAAAGATAAATAAGATTTAAATATGAAATTATTCAATTACAAATATATGTTTTAATATATATATATATATATATATATATATATATATATATATATATATATATATATATATATACAAATGATATAGGTTCGTGAATCCGAGGCCAACCATGCATTGTTCAATATAGTCATATGTATTTTTACTACAAAATACATTAGGTGAGTTTCATATGATCCCTTTTCCTCTTTACATTTTTGGGCTGAGAATACATGTAAATACTTTATTAACTGTTTTACAATATTTATATGCATGAGTTCATTTGCTCCTTTTTACTCTTTACATTTTTGGAACTGAGAATACATGCGCTATTTTTACAACTGCTTTATTAAATGCTCTTGAAATATGTTTTGAACTGCGAATACATGAAATGCTTTTATAAATGTTTGACGAGATAGACAAAGGCAAAACATTCCTCGAATGAATTATTATGCAGACAGAAGTTCTGCGGATTATTATTGAATTATGCGGACATGATAATTGCCACCGTTGAATTATGTGGACATGATAATTGCCACCAATTGATATGAATGTTATGTATCGAGAGAATGATTTTTATACACAGGTTATGTGTATTAGTTTTTGTGCACGAGATATGTGTACGGTTACTAAGATTTATGAAAATGATTTCGTACACGAGAAAGGTGTACTGTACTTAAAAGATGTCGCATGTACATTACAGGTGGGTATAGGATTCGGGCCCATTTGCACCATGCAGCATTTAAATCTTGTGGTTTATCAAAATAATGAATTTTATTGTTTTATGATAAACTTATGAACTCACCAACCTTTTGGTTGACACTTGAAAGCATGTTTATTCTTAGGTATGAAAGAAATCTTCCGCTGTGCATTTGCTTATATTACATGGAGTCGTTCATGGCATATAGAGGTCAGAACCTCGCAATGGGACCAACTGTTGAAGACTTCGTCCAGATGGATTAGGACGGGGCATTTCAGTTGGTATCAGAGCGGTGGTTTTAGCGAACCAGGTCCTGCATTAGTGTGTCTAACTGATAGTCATTAAGATGCATTAGTGAGTCTGGACTTCGACCGTGTCTGCATGTCAAAAGTTTTGCTTATCATTTTTGTCGGAAATCATCTGCTTATCATCCTTAGGAAATTACCTGCTCATTATTCTTAGTCTAGACATGTTTTATTGCATTGACTGCATGAATAGTGTATAGACAAAATTCATATCTTAGCGTATCTGACAATTCATATCTTAGCATATCTGTTACTGTAGACCTTGCCTGATATCTCTCGTAAATTTCTCCGTAATTTAAGGGATCCTGGTACTATATATATCTATGCATATTATGCATTGAGAATACATCCAACTATCATTTGCTGTAACTAAACTCTTCATATCAAAAATCTTTTCTGTGATAGCGTAAGATAGCCTCTACGAATCGACCACGTTCCTCTGACTCCGAAGACAGCGTGACAGGAGCACACCAACCAATTAACTTGTAAAGACCCGTCCTAATCCATCCGGATGAAGTCCATATCGATTATAAACGATTCACAACAGTGGATTACATCGCGAGGTAATTGACCTCTATATGATAAATTTTACAAACATTGCATTCGTTTTTAAAAGACAAACTTTCGTTACATCAACAGTTGACAGGCATGTAAAGCATTTCATAATATATCTAAATATATTTGACTTAATAATAATCTTGATAAACTCAACGACTCGAATGCAACATCTTTTGAAATATGTCATGAATGACTCCAAGTAATATCTCTAATATGAGCAAATGCACAGCGGAAGATTTCTTTCGTACCTGAGAATAAACATGCTTTAAAGTGTCAACCAAAAGGTTGGTGAGTTCATTAGTTTATCATAAAGAATCATTTCATAATTTTAATAGACCACAAGATTTCATACTTCCATTTCTCATAATCATACGTCCCATGCATAGAGACAAAAATATCATTCATATGGATTGAACACCTGGTAACCGACATTCACAATATGTATATAAGAATATCCCCATCATTCCGGGATCCTCCTTCGGACATGATATAAATTTCGAAGTACTAAAGCATCCGGTACTTTGTATGGGGCTTGTTGGGCCCGATAGATCTATCTTTTGAGTTCGCGTCAATTAGGGTGTCTGTTCCCTAATTCTTAGATTACCAGACTTAATAAAAAAGGGCATATTCGGTTTAATAATTCAACCATAGAATGTAGTTTCATTTACTCGTGTCTATTTCGTAAAACACTTATAAAAGCAGCGCATGTATTCTCAGTCCCAAAAATATATATTGCGAAAGCATTTAAAAAGGGAATAATGAAACTCACGCATATAAATATTGAAAAATAGTTATTAAAACATTGCATGTATTCTCAGCCCAAAAATATATGTAAAAAGGGGATAATGAAACTCACGCATATAAATATTGAAAAATAGTTATTAAAACATTGCATGTATTCTCAGCCGAAAAATATATGTAAAAAGGGGATAATGAAACTCACCTATTGTATTTTGTAGTAAAAATACATATGACGATATTGAACAAGTGTAGGGTTGTCCTTGGATTCACGAACCTATTAGATATATATATTATTTTTATATCAAAGTAGTAATTTAGATTTATTTATGATATATTAGTAAATGTATATTTCTATATAAATATCTTTTGTTTGTAAAAATAATGGTTATAATAATACTAAAATAATTTATAGTAATACTAGTAGTAGTAGTAGTAATAATAATAATAATAATAATAATAATAATAATAATAATAATAATAATAATAATAATAATAATAATAATAATAATAATAATAATAATAATAATAATAATAACATTAATAATAATAATAATAATAATAAAAAAAAAGAATCATAATAATAATAGAAATTAGATACTACCTTTAAGAGTTTTCCCAAAAAATATAATGCCAAAGACCGGGCTCGAACCCGAGACCTCTAATTTAATCCATACACTCCAAACCACTCCTCTGCTCCACATTTTCTGTTCTTGTTCATCAGTTAAATTTATTTAACCCATATTTCTATCCTTATTAACTATCACCATGATTTCATTTGTGCACTATCATCGTTCACCCAAATCATCATCATCAAAGTGTAATCTATCCACACCATTAATATGATCCTAATTATCATCATTATTTTTATTATCATTCATATCATAACATCACGTATTCATTACTCATCATCAATATATATATCATCTATATCATCACTAATCATCATCTTTATAATATATTCATCATTTTATTGTATCATCATTATCATGCTTATTATGATCCAAATTTTCATTTACTATCTTAAATAAGCAAAAGTATCTCGATAAACCAAAATCTTACCCAACTAATTCGGCCCAACTGCACACTTCGGCCCAATCTTCATTTGCAGTCCATTACTTCGGAAGCCCACAAAGTGAGGATATCGGCTCATTTCAATACATAAACGAAACCCACTGATTCTCGACCCAAGTAGCTAAAAAAATATGTTCTTGGATGCCTTATCATTTAAACGTCAACCAGGTAGTGAGCTGTAAGTGGTTTCCATAAAGTAAGCTTTCTATAAAAAAAAATTGGCACGTCCTAATTCTTGTTGGCCATCCCCACTCACGTTTATATTTATATGATAAAGAAAACAAAGTCCTCCCTCATGAAAGATACAAACACTAAAAATATATGTGGTGTAACATTTGTCTGCCACTTACTTGCCCCACTAACTATTTGATAATTTTCTTATTACTATCTATATCTAATATCTATGTTGCCCTACAACTAACTAACTAAACCCAAATAAAAGATATGGGTTCCGTTGGAGTTTAAAAGGAAACGCATGGCAGCAACAAGATGGCGGTGATGGCTGCAAAAGAAAGCAGTAGCAGTGAAACAGGAAGTACTAGGAGTAGAGCAGCGAGCATCAACTTTGATTTATTCTTCGATTTACAACAGAAACGAACTGTAGCAACCATGGTGATCGAAGGATAGTTGCCATGGTGGTGTTAGAGGTTGATGGTAGTTTGTGGTGGTTTGATGTTTCAAAGGTGGTGAAAGGTGATGTCGTGGTGTTTGATTAGAAGAGGAGACAAGATGGTGTAGAGGGGTGGATTAGTGTTTCATGGAGTTGTGGTGTTTGAAAAAAGAATATAAACCAGACGCGTACCTTAGTATTAGCATAGGTGGTGTATTACTTAAGAAGTAAAGGGGTGTTCATGGTTGTATAAGGTGAAGAAGGTAATAGACTGTTGTTCTTGATGATAGTCGAAACAGAAGCTCAGAAGTGACAAGGTGGTGATCGATGCATAGTGATAATAACAGTTTGTTGTAACAGAGATTTATGATGAATCGTGGTGACTTTCGAAATAGAAAAGGAAAAAAAAACAAAATAGAAGGAAAGGAAAGAAAAGAAAAGAGTTGTAGTGGTGAGGATTATCCAAAAAATATTGGTGTTACATTAGTGGTTTTGTGGTCTAATAAGGTGACGTACGGGTTAAATAGGTGAAGTGGTTTGACAGAAGATACTCGTTCATAAGCCATCAAATATAATAATTAAAAGCAGTTTATAAATTTTATTTGATTGGTACGAACGATTTGATGTTTAACAAATTCTGAACTTAAGATAAAATTACACAGAGGTTGATAACGATTTAAAGCTGATTAAATTCCTAAATTTGTGGGTTAATTATAAATATATAATAATAAAAAGAATTCTATTAATAATAATAATTAATAATATTAATATTAATAATTGTTAATAATAATAATGTTAATAATAATATTATTAATAATAATAATTATAAAGACTACAATGTTATGCTAATAATAATATTCTTTTAATTTTATAATTTTACTAAAAGTAAAGGTATGAATAATAAAAATGATAATTTTAAATAATTTATTTACTAATAATAATATTAAAAATGATAATACAACCTTATTAGTTATTATAATGCATATTTTATTAATAATAAATATAGTATAATAGCTTATACATATTAAATTTTATATATATCTTTACACACCATTGTTCGTGAATCGTCGGAAAATAGTCAAAGGTCAAATGCATTCATGTAAATATTTCCAAAATTTTAAGACTCAACTTTACAGACTTTACTTATCGTGTCGAAATCAAATAAAGATTAAGTTTAAATTTGGTCGAAAATTCCCGGGTCGTCACAGTACCTACCCGTTAAAGAAATTTTGTCCCGAAATTTGAGTGTGGTCGTCAAGGCTAATAATAAAAATATTATCATGACGAATATGAGTTGATAAATAGAGTTTTATCATCATTGAGTAATATGGATAAAACAATTCGATTATTTAAATAATACGAATGAAGCTATCACAAAAGAGTGAAATGAGAGAAAGACATGTTTCATTATAACTTTTGACTAGTCATGGTTGAATTCCGGAATTCAAGGGATTTAGAGAAAATCTTAGAAATCTAAAAGATTTGATTCTTCGGCGAGTAAGGAAATTAAGATCTCTATAATTAAATACGGTGATCTGCCTCGATTACTCTGTCTGATATTTCCATTATAAATTAAGCTCTTCCGTCCCCTTATTTTCATCATTTCTATACAATTCCCAAATTTAAAAGATTATGAAAATGCTTAATCCAATTCTAAACCCTGATATTTTTCTAATTATCATTTATGTCATCTTTTTTTTTTTTTTTTTTTTCCACCAGAAAATCTATTTACTTTAATATAACCTTGGGGTGATACTATTCTTAATTATACCGTATCTTTATATTGTTATTTGTATTAATATTCACGATTTGTAATCTCCGTGTTGTTATTGGGCTTTATATTCTCCCTTATATTTCAAAGCTCTATGCTTTTGTTTTCTCTTCCCGACTTCAAGTCAAGCGAATAATGGTCCAGAATTTGTAGATATAGAGTTTCGAATGATTATAATGTTATAAGCAGGAACGTGATAGAATGATTTGATTTTCAAATTTATCAACATCAATTGATTTGTTCAGAAGTTAAGTAGAATGAAAGAGTTATGTAACATGGCACGTAATGACGTTAGGATCTGTGAATCATCACGTCCCATTAGAAACTCAGCATGACTTACTGTAATATAATCACGTTGATCAAGTGTCATTATATTATACTAACTCATGCATCAGTTCCCAACATTACTTCAATAACATTAATATTTTAAGCTCGAAAGTTTACAGAATATAGAAACTAACAGTTTCTATATGATGTAACACTGATAGTACGAAGAGATTTATGATTTCAGATAAGAATAGTTATGAAAATATCCTCGAAAATATCGAAGATATTTATGATGATATTTTCAGAATTTCTAAGATCAAAGGTTGATGAAGAAAATCCTTTTGCAAGGATTTAGAATAAATAAGGAGCAAGATATTCGCTAAAGATTTCATCAGAAACAGAATCATCAGGATTCTTTATGTACAAGTTTAGTCCTTGTGATTTGCTCAGAGTCTCCTTCATAGTTTGCTCAATCCGTTTTTCAGTTCCAACTTTTCTGAGCTTTTCCAACATACTATTCTTTATCATCAAACTTCCGATGATTAAGGTCGTTTGCGGTTGTCTACGGTTTCTGTTGCTTCATTTAGCTTTTTCAACATTCAGTGTATTGATTTGTAGACTGAGTGCTTTTCAGAATTTTAGAATGAAAGATCATAATTCTAAGAGATAAATGTCATACATATAACTGTTGATGTAGATATGATGTGAGTTTTCAAAGTACTGATTGCGGATTCCCGGTAATTGGTATGGCAGTTCTCGTTACAAGATGCCGATGAGTATATGATAGGGTTCCAATGAATAAATATAATGATTTATCAGGGAGATTTAAGCCAAGAAACAATGAGGTTATTGGTACGTCTGCTGGTAATATGGTGGAATATAAAAGGTTTCCTGGTAACAAAAAAAAGAGCATACATATAAATCAAGGTGATAATAAGGTTGTTTCGAACGAAAAGTAGAAGTTGATTTATTGAAGCTGTGACAAAATTGGCTAATTTGAAAAGAGATTACAAGGTTATTTTCGATAATAATAACGCTAAAGGGATTAGCACAGCTACGCGTTAAACGTTTACTCAGTTTCCGAGAGTTTTCAGGTGCATAACTATACGCATCAATCTTTTCTTCCGTAGATGAAGTGCGGTTGGTTCATCCTCCCGATTGAGGTGTTTTCAAGAATCACGAAAAGTTTGAACGCAGATTGTAATTGTTAAAATACAAATGAGATTTAAGATGAAATCAAGTGGCAACTTGAAGATTTGTTTAGTTTCATATGTTATAATCAATATTTTAATTCATTTTAATTGTCCACTGTTGATAGTCCTCAGTTGATTAGTCCATAGGTAGCTAGGATTTTGTTAGCGTAGATTCTTAACAAAATTTCTTATAGTTAATTTGTTTGTTTCTAACAAATTTTATTCCGTCAGATGTTTTCTTCGTTATGCCACTTGTTGGATTCTGATAGGTCAAAATCCAAATATGAAATATGAATGGAAATGGTTATTCTGTGGTGAACGGATTCATATATTTGTGAATGTAAGTAGGATAGTAAATGACCGTTGAATCAGATTCGAAGAATGTACAGTGTAACTTATTAATGTGAAATCTAAATATTCCTCGGGTATTACCTACCCGTTAAAATATTTTCATCATTATCAGTTTGTACGAAAAAAATTTTAATCACAATCTTTATGAAAATATATATATACATATGTATTTTCTTCAGATGTAATTATGGATTTAATGAGTCAATATAATATTAGACTCATATGATTTTCGGTTTGAGCTAGAATAAGTAATCTTTAAAACTATTAGGAACCACATATTCTTCGCAGAATATTAATGAAGTTATGGTTCAATACTTCATTGTTAATTGTTGTTGGTACTCCTTGGTATCCATGGTGCCTATGATGTTGATATTTGTGGAACAGATTGTGATGTTGAGGTGTGGGATGCGGATGTTGTTGTTGGTGGTACTGTTGGTGTCGGTACTATTGTTGGTGGTACCGTTGGTGCTGATGATGTTGCTGAAGCTGGTACATTTTACACCATATTCTCCGAATTGATTATTCGAGCACGAAGTTCTTTGACTTATTACTTCAGGATGATTGTCGGTCGGAACGAGCGGATGAATAAGGTTCAGAATTGTGGATAGAATATAATCTTGTCGAGTTACCCTGGAAATGGGACTGAAAATGGTGTCTCGAACAGGTTCGCCGGTAAACGCTTCAGGTTCATTGTCAAGAGGTGAATTCGGTTGGTGGAAGGGATTGAATTCTACACGTTTCCATTAATTAAGTCGGCTACGAACCCATCAGATGAATTGATAATGGCTGATTGGTTGATTCATTCTGGTGACACTGCTTTCGGAGCTTAGGTGAAACTCCATATCGGAATGGCTGTCGGAATCCGAGGAATTCGAACTGGTTGAGGGATTCATCTTGTACGATCAGATAAAGGATTTTCGATAAGAAATAGATTATAGGATGTAGATTAGTACCCTGCAATACATAGTTTTACACAGTGTTGTAAAAAACGGAAAAAACGGGGGTGTAGACGGGGGTGTAGACGGATTTTGGAGTGCCCCGTCCCGTTTATACATAAAACGTTTGAAAAAACGGAAATCAGCCAAAAAACGGTCAAAAGACGGTCAAACACGGTCCGAAACGGGAAAAAACGGGTTTTTCTGATTTTTTTCAAGTTTTTTTTTTTTTTTTTTTTTTTTGTTTAATATTAAAGGTTGTGCTATTACTTAGGGTTTTTTTTTTATGTTTGAAATGTTGAAGTATTTAAACATGTGTGAAATTCTTATGTTTGGAATAATGTAATGTACAATATATATATAATATATAACATTTTTATTTAAAAGCCAACGTTAGTCAACATCCGTCTAGACCTCCGTCTCGACCCCGTCTCGACCCTTTTAGGACCCGACCGTCTCGACCCCGTCTCGCGTCTTTTGCAACCTTGGTTTTACATATGCATATATAATACTAAAATCCCATAAGTTACGGAGGAATCTACGGAATCTGTCAGGCAAAGGTAACAATAACAGATACGCTAAGATATGAATTTATCTATACACTGTCTATGCAATAGAGGCAGTAAGACGTGTCTAGACTTTAAGGATGATAAGCAAATAATTTTCGACACTAATGATAAGCAAAAATTTTGACATGCAGACACGGTCGAAGTCCAGACTCACTAATGCATCCTAACGACTATCAGTTAGACACACTAATGCGAGACCCGGTTCGCTAAGACCACCGCTCTGATACCAACTATAAAGACCCGTCCTAATCCATCCGGACGAAGTCCATATCGATTACAAACGATTCACAACAGTGGATTACATCGCGAGGTAATTGACCTCTATATGATAAATTTTACAAACATTGCATTCGTTTTTAAAAGACAAACTTTCGTTACATCGACAGTTGACAGGCATGTAAAGCATTTCATAATATATCTAAATATATTTGACTTAATAATAATCTTGATGAACTCAACGACTCGAATGCAACATCTTTTGAAATATGTCATGAATGACTCCAAGTAATATCTCTAATATGAGCAAATGCACAGCGGAAGATTTCTTTCGTACCTGAGAATAAACATGCTTTAAAGTGTCAACCAAAAGGTT
The DNA here is from genome assembly GCF_046630445.1 of Rutidosis leptorrhynchoides. Taxonomy (NCBI): domain Eukaryota; kingdom Viridiplantae; phylum Streptophyta; class Magnoliopsida; order Asterales; family Asteraceae; genus Rutidosis; species Rutidosis leptorrhynchoides. The sequence goes on from NC_092339.1 coordinate 97,050,443, forward strand.
GGTGAGTTCATTAGTTTATCATAAAGAATCATTTCATAATTTTAATAGACCACAAGATTTCATACTTCCATTTCTCATAATCATACGTCCCATGCATAGAGACAAAAATATCATTCATATGGATTGAACACCTGGTAACCGACATTCACAATATGTATATAAGAATATCCCCATCATTCCGGGATCCTCCTTCGGACATGATATAAATTTCGAAGTACTAAAGCATCCGGTACTTTGGATGGGGCTTGTTGGGTCCGATAGATCTATCTTTAGAATTCGCGTCAATTAGGGTGTCTGTTCCCTAATTCTTAGATTACCAGACTTAATAAAAAAGGGCATATTCGGTTTAATAATTCAACCATAGAATGTAGTTTCATTTACTCGTGTCTATTTCGTAAAACAGTTATAAAAGCAGCGCATGTATTCTCAGTCCCAAAAATATATATTGCGAAAGCATTTAAAAAGGGAATAATGAAACTCACGCATATAAATATTGAAAAATAGTTATTAAAACATTGCATGTATTCTCAGCCCAAAAATATATGTAAAAAGGGGATAATGAAACTCACGCATATAAATATTGAAAAATAGTTATTAAAACATTGCATGTATTCTCAGCCCAAAAATATATGTAAAAAGGGGATAATGAAACTCACCTATTGTATTTTGTAGTAAAAATACATATGACGATATTGAACAAGTGTAGGGTTGTCCTTGGATTCACGAACCTATATCATGTATATATATTAAGACGTATAATGGACATATGATGGCATTCATACTAGGTTATATATTAGTTATTTAATATATTACTTAGTTGAAATATTAATGTATTTATTGTGTCTAATGTTATATATATATATATATATATATATATATATATATATATATATATATATATATATATATATATATATATATATATATATATATTATTTTTATATCAAAGTAGTAATTTAGATTTACTTATGATATATTAGTAAATGTATATTTCTATATAAATATCTTTTGTTTGTAAAAATAATGGTTATAATAATACTAAAATAATTTATAGTAATACTTGTAGTAGTAATAATAATAATAATAATAATAATAATAATAATAATAATAATAATAATAATAATAATAATAATAATAATAATAATAATAATAATAACAACATTAATAATAATAATAATAATAATAATAATAATAATAATAATAATAATAATAATAATAATAATAATAATAATAATAATAATAATAATAATAATAATAATAATAATAATAATAATAATAATAATAAAAAGAATCATAATAATAATAGAAATTAGATACTACCTTTAAGAGTTTTCCCAAAAAATATAATGCCAAAGACCGGGCTCGAACCCGAGACCTCTAATTTAATCCATACACTCCAAACCACTCCTCTGTTCCACATTTTCTGTTCTTGTTCATCAGTTAAATTTATTTAACCCATATTTCTATCCTTATTAACTATCACCATGATTTCATTTGTGCACTATCATCGTTCACCCAAATCATCATCATCAAAGTGTAATCTATCCACACCATTAATATGATCCTAATTATCATCATTATTTTTATTATCATTCATATCATAACATCACGTATTCATTACTCATCATCAATATATATATCATCTATATCATCACTAATCATCATCTTTATAATATATTCATCATTTTATTGTATCATCATTATCATGCTTATTATGATCCAAATTTTCATTTACTATCTTAAATAAGCAAAAGTATCTCGATCAACCAAAATCTTACCCAACTAATTCGGCCCAACTGCACACTTCGGCCCAATCTTCATTTGCAGTCCATTACTTTGGAAGCCCACAAAGTGAGGATATCGGCTCATTTCAATACATAAACGAAACCCACTGATTCTCGACCCAAGTAGCTAAAAAAAATATGTTCTTGGATGCCTTATCATTTAAACATCAACCAGGTAGTGAGCTGTAAGTGGTTTCCATAAAGTAAGCTTTCTATAAAAAAAATTGGCACGTCCTAATTCTTGTTGGCCATCCCCACTCACGTTTATATTTATATGATAAAGAAAACAAAGTCCTCCCTCATGAAAGATACAAACACTAAAAATATATGTGGTGTAACATTTGTCTACCACTTACTTGCCCCACTAACTATTTGATAATTTTCTTATTACTATCTATATCTAATATCTATGTTGCCCTACAACTAACTAACTAAACCCAAATAAAAGATATGGGTTCCGTTGGAGTTTAAAAGGAAACGCATGGCAGCAACAAGATGGCGGTGATGGCTGCAAAAGACAGCAGTAGCAGTGAAACAGGAAGTACTAGGAGTAGAGCAGCGAGCATCAACTTTGATTTATTCTTCGATTTACAACAGAAACGAACTGTAGCAACCATGGTGATCGAAGGATAGTTGCCATGGTGGTGTTAGAGTTTGATGGTAGTTTGTGGTGGTTTGATGTTTCAAAGGTGGTGAAAGGTGATGTCGTGGTGTTTGATTAGAAGAGGAGACAAGATGGTGTAGAGGGGTGGATTAGTGTTTCATGGAGTTGTGGTGTTTGACAAAAGAATATAAACCAGATGCGTACCTTAGTATTAGCATAGGTGGTGTATTACTTAAGAAGTAAAGGGGTGTTCATGGTTGTATAAGGTGAAGAAGGTAATAGACTGTTGTTCTTGATGATAGTCGAAACAGAAGCTCAGAAGTGACAAGGTGGTGATCGATGCATAGTGATAATAACAGTTTGTTGTAACAGAGATTTATGATGAATCGTGGCGACTTTCGAAATAGAAAAGGAAAAAAAAACAAAATAGAAGGAAAGGAAAGAAAAGAAAAGAGTTGTAGTGGTGAGGATTATCCAAAAAATATTGGTGTTACATTAGTGGTTTTGTGGTCTAATAAGGTGACGTACGGGTTAAATGGGTGAAGTGGTTTGACAGAAGATACTCGTTCATAAGCCATCAAATATAATAATTAAAAGCAGTTTATAAATTTTATTTGATTGGTACGAACGATTTGATGTTTAACAAATTCTGAACTTAAGACAAAATTACACAGAGGTTGATAACGATTTAAAGCTGATTAAATTCCTAAATTTGTGGGTTAATTATAAATATATAATAATAAAAAGAATTCTATTAATAATAATAATTAATAATATTAATATTAATAATTGTTAATAATAATAATGTTAATAATAATATTATTAATAATAATAATTATAAAGACTACAATGTTATGCTAATAATAATATTCTTTTAATTTTATAATTTTACTAAAAGTAAAGGCATGAATAATAAAAATGATAATTTTAAATAATTTATTTACTAATAATAATATTAAAAATGATAATACAACCTTATTAGTTATTATAATGCATATTTTATTAATAATAAATATAGTATAATAGCTTATACATATTAAATTTTATATATATCTTTACACACCATTGTTCGTGAATCGTTGGGAAATAGTCAAAGGTCAAATGCATTCATGTAAATATTTCCAAAATTTTAAGACTCAACTTTACAGACTTTACTTATCGTGTCGAAATCAAATAAAGATTAAGTTTAAATTTGGTCGAAAATTCCCGGGTCGTCACAGTACCTACCCGTTAAAGAAATTTCGTCCCGAAATTTGAGTGTGGTCGTCAAGGCTAACAATAAAAATATTATCATGACGAATATGAGTTGATAAATAGAGTTTTATCATCATTGAGTAATATGGATAAAACAATTCGATTATTTAAATAATACGAATGAAGCTATCACAAAAGAGTGAAATGAGAGAAAGACATGTTTCATTATAACTTTTGACTAGTCATGGTTGAATTCCGGAATTCAAGGGATTTATAGAAAATCTTAGAAATCTAAAAGATTTGATTCTTCGGCGAGTAAGGAAATTAAGATCTCTATAATTAAATACGGTGATCTGCCTCGATTACTCTGTCTGATATTTCCATTATAAATTAAGCTCTTCCGTCCCCTTATTTTCATCATTTCTATACAATTCCCAAATTTAAAAGATTATGAAAATGCTTAATCCAATTCTAAACCCTGATATTTTTCTAATTATCATTTCTGTCATCTTTTTTTTTTTTTTTTAATTTTTCCACCAGAAAATCTATTTACTTTAATATAACCTTGGGGTGATACTATTCTTAATTATACCGTATCTTTATATTGTTATTTGTATTAATATTCACGATTTGTAATCTCCGTGTTGTTATTGGGCTTTATATTCTCCCTTATATTTCAAAGCTCTATGCTTTTGTTTTCTCTTCCCGACTTCAAGTCAAGCGAATAATGGTCCAGAATTTGTAGATATAGAGTTTCGAATGATTATAATGTTATAAGCAGGAACGTGATAGAACGATTTGATTTTCAAATTTATCAACATCAATTGATTTGTTCAGAAGTTAAGTAGAATGAAAGAGTTATGTAACATGGCACGTAATGACGTTAGGATCTGTGAATCATCACGTCCCATTAGAAACTCAGCATGACTTACTGTAATATAATCACGTTGATCAAGTGTCATTATATTATACTAACTCATGCATCAGTTCCCAACATTACTTCAATAACATTAATATTTTAAGCTCGAAAGTTTACAGAATATAGAAACTAACAGTTTCTATATGATGTAACACTGATAGTACGAAGAGATTTATGATTTCAGATAAGAATAGTTATGAAAATATCCTCGAAAATATCGAAGATATTTATGATGATATTTTCAGAATTTCTAAGATCAAAGGTTGATGAAGAAAATCCTTTTTCAAGGATTTAGAATAAATAAGGAGCAAGATATTCGCTAAAGATTTCATCAGAAATAGAATCATCAGGATTCTTTATGTACAAGTTTAGTCCTTGTGATTTGCTCAGAGTCTCCTTCATAGTTTGCTCAATCCGTTTTTCAGTTTCAACTTTTCTGAGCTTTTCCAACATACTATTCTTTATCATCAAACTTTCGATGATTAAGGTCGTTTGCGGTTGTCTACGGTTTCTGTTGCTTCATTTAGCTTTTTCAACATTCAGAGTATTGATTTGTAGACTGAGTGCTTTTCAGAATTTTAGAATGAAAGATCATAATTCTAAGAGATAAATGTCATACATATAACTGTTGATGTAGATATGATGTGAGTTTTCAAAGTACTGATTGCGGATTCCCGGTAATTGGTATGGCAGTTCTCGTTACAAGATGCCGATGAGTATATGATAGGGTTCCAATGAATAAATATAATGATTTATCAGGGAGATTTAAGCCAAGAAACAACGAGGTTATTGGTACGTCTGCTGGTAATATGGTGGAATATAAAAGGTTTCCTGGTAACAAAAAAAAGAGCATACATATAAATCAAGGTGATAATAAGGTTGTTTTGAACGAAAAGTAGAAGTTGATTTGTTGAAGCTGTGACAAAATTGGCTAATTTGAAAAGAGATTACAAGGTAATTTTCGATAATAATAACGCTAGAGGGATTAGCACAGCTACGCGTTAAACGTTTACTCAGTTTCTGAGAGTTTTCAGGTGCATAACTATACGCATCAATCTTTTCTTCCGTAGATGAAGTGCGGTTGGTTCATCCTCCCGATTGAGGTGTTTTCAAGAATCACGAAAAGTTTGAACGCAGATTGTAATTGTCAAAATACAAATGAGATTTAAGATGAAATCAAGTGGCAACTTGAAGATTTGTTTAGTTTCATATGTTATAATCAATATTTTAATTCATTTTAATTGTCCACTGTTGATAGTCCTCAGTTGATTAGTTCATAGGTAGCTAGGATTTTGTTAGCGTGGATTCTTAACAAAATTTCTTATAGTTAATTTGTTTGTTTCTAACAAATTTTATTCCGTCAGATATTTTCTTCGTTATGCCACTTGTTGGATTCTGATAGGTCAAAATCCAAATATGAAATATGAATGGAAATGGTTATTCTGTGGTGAACGGATTCATATATTTGTGAATGTAAGTAGGATAGTAAATGACCGTTGAATCAGATTCGAAGAATGTACAGTGTAACTTATTAATGTGAAATCTAAATATTCCTCGGGTATTACCTACCCGTTAAAATATTTTCATCATTATCAGTTTGTACGAAAAAAAATTTAATCACAATCTTTATGAAAATATATATATACATATGTATTTTCTTCAGATGTAATTATGGATTTAATGAGTCAATATAATATTAGACTCATATGATTTTCGGTTTGAGCTAGAATAAGTAATCTTTAAAACTATTAGGAACCACATATTCTTCGCAGAATATTAATGAAGTTATGGTTCAATACTTCATTGTTAATTGTTGTTGGTACTCCTTGGTATCCATGGTGCGTATGATGTTGATATTTGTGGAACAGATTGTGATGTTGAGGTGTGGGATGCGGATGTTGTTGTTGGTGGTACTGTTGGTGTCGGTACTATTGTTGGTGGTACCGTTGGTGCTGATGATGTTGCTGAAGCTGGTACATTTTGCACCATATTCTCCGAATTGATTATTCGAGCACGAAGTTCTTTGACTTATTACTTCAGGATGATTGTCGGTCGGAACGAGCGGATGAATAAGGTTCAGAATTGTGGATAGAATATAATCTTGTCGAGTTACCCTGGAAATGGGACTGAAAATGGTGTCTCGAACAGGTTCGCCGGTAAACGCTTCAGTTTCATTGTCAAGAGGTGAATTCGGTTGGTGGAAGGGATTGACTTCTACGCGTTTCCATTAATTAAGTCGGCTACGAACCCATCAGATGAATTGATAATGGCTGATTGGTTGATTCATTCTGGTGACACTGCTTTCGGAGCTTAGGTGAAATTCCATATCGGAATGGCTGTCGGAATCCGAGGAATTCGAACTGGTTGAGGGATTCATCTTGTACGATCAGATAAAGGATTTTCGATAAGAAATAGATTATAGGATGTAGATTAGTACCCTGCAATACATAGTTTTACATATGCATATATAATACTAAAATCCCATAAGTTACGGAGGAATCTACGGAATCTGTCAGGCAAAGGTAACAATAACAGATACGCTAAGATATGAATTTATCTATACACTGTCTATGCAATAGAGGCAGTAAGACGTGTCTAGACTTTAAGGATGATAAGCAAATAATTTCCGACACTAATGATAAGCAAAACTTTTGACATGCAGACACGGTCAAAGTCCAGACTCACTAATGCATCCTAACGACTATCAGTTAGACACACTAATGCGAGACCCGGTTCGCTAAGACCACCGCTCTGATACCAACTGTAAAGACCCATCCTAATCCATCCGGACGAAGTCCATATCGATTACAAAGGATTCACAACAGTGGATTACATCGCGAGGTAATTGACCTCTATATGATAAATTTTACAAACATTGCATTCATTTTTAAAAGACAAACTTTCGTTACATCGACAGTTGACAGGCATGTAAAGCATTTCATAAAATATCTAAATATATTTGACTTAATAATAATCTTGATGAACTCAACGACTCGAATGCAACATCTTTTGAAATATGTCATGAATGACTCCAAGTAATATCTCTAATATGAGCAAATGCACAACGGAAGATTTCTTTCGTACCTGAGAATAAACATGCTTTAAAGTGTCAACCAAAAGGTTGGTAAGTTCATTAGTTTATCATAAAGAATCATTTCATAATTTTAATAGACCACAAGATTTCATACTTCCATTTCTCATAATCATACGTCCCATGCATAGAGACAAAAATATCATTCATATGGATTGAACACCTGGTAACCGACATTCACAATATGTATATAAGAATATCCCCATCATTCCGGGATCCTCCTTCGGACATGATATAAATTTCGAAGTACTAAAGCATCCGGTACTTTGGATGGGGCTTGTTGGGCCCGATAGATCTATCTTTAGAGTTCGCGTCAATTAGGGTGTCTGTTCCCTAATTCTTAGATTACCAGACTTAATAAAAAAGGGCATATTCGGTTTAATAATTCAACCATAGAATGTAGTTTCATTTACTCGTGTCTATTTCGTAAAACAGTTATAAAAGCAGCGCATGTATTCTCAGTCCCAAAAATATATATTGCGAAAGCATTTAAAAAGGGAATAATGAAACTCACGCATATAAATATTGCAAAATAGTTATTAAAACATTGCATGTATTCTCAGCCCAAAAATATATGTAAAAAGGGGATAATGAAACTCACGCATATAAATATTGAAAAATAGTTATTAAAACATTGCATGTATTCTCAGCCCAAAAATATATGTAAAAAGGGGATAATGAAACTCACCTATTGTATTTTGTAGTAAAAATACATATGACGATATTGAACAAGTGTAGGGTTGTCCTTGGATTCACGAACCTATATCATGTATATATATTAAGACGTATAATGAACATATGATGGCATTCATACTAGGTTATATATTAGTTATTTAATATATTACTTAGTTGAAATATTAATGTATTTATTGTTTCTAATGTTATATATATATATATATATATATATATATATATATATATATATATATATATATATATATATATATATATATATATATATATATATATATATATATATATATATATATATATATATTATTTTTATATCAAAGTAGTAATTTAGATTTACTTATGATATATTAGTAAATGTATATTTCTATATAAATATCTTTTGTTTGTAAAAATAATGGTTATAATAATACTAAAATAATTTATAGTAATACTAGTAGTAGTAGTAGTAATAATAATAATAATAATAATAATAATAATAATAATAATAATAATAATAATAATAACATTAATAATAATAATAATAATAATAATAATAATAATAATAATAATAATAATAATAATAATAATAATAATAATAATAATAATAATAATAATAATAATAATAATAATAATAATAATAAAAAGAATCATAATAATAATAGAAATTAGATACTACCTTTAAGAGTTTTCCCAAAAAATATAATGCCAAAGACCGAGCTCGAACCCGAGACCTCTAATTTAATCCATACACTCCAAACTACTTCTCTGCTCCACATTTTCTGTTCTTGTTCATCAGTTAAATTTATTTAACCCATATTTCTATCCTTATTAACTATCACCATGATTTCATTTGTGCACTATCATCGTTCACCCAAATCATCATCATCAAAGTGTAATCTATCCACACCATTAATATGATCCTAATTATCATCATTATTTTTATTATCATTCATATCATAACATCACGTATTCATTACTCATCATCAATATATATATCATCTATATCATCACTAATCATCATCTTTATAATATATTCATCATTTTATTGTATCATCATTATCATGCTTATTATGATCCAAATTTTCATTTACTATCTTAAATAAGCAAAAGTATCTCGATCAACCAAAATCTTACCCAACTAATTCGGCCCAACTGCACACTTCGGCCCAATCTTCATTTGCATTCCATTACTTCGGAAGCCCACAAAGTGAGGATATCGGCTCATTTCAATACATAAACGAAACCCACTGATTCTCGACCCAAGTAGATAAAAAAAATATGTTCTTGGATGCCTTATCATTTAAACGTCAACCAGGTAGTGAGCTGTAAGTGGTTTCCATAAAGTAAGCTTTCTATAAAAAAAATTGGCACGTCCTAATTCTTGTTTGCCAACCCCACTCACGTTTATATTTATATGATAAAGAAAACAAAGTCCTCCCTCATGAAAGATACAAACACTAAAAATATATGTGGTGTAACATTTGTCTGCCACTTACTTGCCCCACTAACTATTTGATAATTTTCTTATTACTATCTATATCTAATATCTATGTTGCCCTACAACTAACTAACTAAACCCAAATAAAAGATATGGGTTCCGTTGGAGTTTAAAAGGAAACGCATGGCAGCAACAAGATGGCGGTGATGGCTGCAAAAGACAGCAGTAGCAGTGAAACAGGAAGTACTAGGAGTAGAGCAGCGAGCATCAACTTTGATTTATTCTTCGATTTACAACAGAAACGAACTGTAGCAACCATGGTGATCGAAGGATAGTTGCCATGGTGGTGTTAGAGGTTGATGGTAGTTTGTGGTGGTTTGATGTTTCAAAGGTGGTGAAAGGTGATGTCGTGGTGTTTGATTAGAAGAGGAGACAAGATGGTGTAGAGGGGTGGATTAGTGTTTCATGGAGTTGTGGTGTTTGTCAAAAGAATATAAACCAGACGCGTACCTTAGTATTAGCATAGGTGGTGTATTACTTAGTATTAGCATAGGTGGTGTATTACTTAAGAAGTAAAGGGGTGTTCATGGTTGTATAAGGTGAAGAAGGTAATAGACTGTTGTTCTTGATGATAGTCGAAACAGAAGCTCAGAAGTGACAAGGTGGTGATCGATGCATAGTGATAATAACAGTTTGTTGTAACAGAGATTTATGATGAATCGTGGTGACTTTCGAAATAGAAAAGGAAAAAAACAAAATAGAAGGAAAGGAAAGAAAAGAAAAGAGTTGTAGTGGTGAGGATTATCCAAAAAATGTTGGTGTTACATTAGTGGTTTTGTGGTCTAATAAGGTGACGTACGGGTTAAATGGGTGAAGTGGTTTGACAGAAGATACTCGTTCATAAGCCATCAAATATAATAATTAAAAGCAGTTTATAAATTTTATTTGATTGGTACGAACGATTTGATGTTTAACAAATTCTGAACTTAAGACAAAATTACACAGAGGTTGATAACGATTTAAAGCTGATTAAATTCCTAAATTTGTGGGTTAATTATAAATATATAATAATAAAAAGAATTCTATTAATAATAATAATTAATAATATTAATATTAATAATTGTTAATAATAATAATGTTAATAATAATATTATTAATAATAATAATTATAAAGACTACAATGTTATGCTAATAATAATATTCTTTTAATTTTATAATTTTACTAAAAGTAAAGGTATGAATAATAAAAATGATAATTTTAAATAATATATTTACTAATAATAATATTAAAAATGATAATACAACCTTATTAGTTATTATAATGCATATTTTATTAATAATAAATATAGTATAATAGCTTATACATATTAAATTTTATATATATCTTTACACACCATTGTTCGTGAATCGTCGGGAAATAGTCAAAGGTCAAATGCATTCATGTAAATATTTCCAAAATTTTAAGACTCAACTTTACAGACTTTACTTATCGTGTCGAAATCAAATAAAGATTAAGTTTAAATTTGGTCAAAAATTCCCGGGTCGTCACATAACTACCGTGATTACTGGATAAAATGGGGGTGGGTTCGCGATATACTCAACCTATGGAGAAGGGAAGAAGGCACTCCATATCATAAATCGAATCTACCACCTAACCTTGGAGTACTCGACCCGCTCACCGGCGAACCTGTTCGCAACACCGTTTATACCCTATTTGCAAGAATTTTTCGTCTTGAAGCTACCATTAACGGAACTACAGAAGATATCTGATCTCTACCTCACACTGATAATCAACCAGGGTTATTAGAAGAAGTTAGAGAACTCCGAGCTCGAGTATTAACTTTAGAGAGCACGGTATACAATTTGCAAGCACCAGCAGTATCACCAACACCAGTAACATCACCAGCCTCAGCACCAATGGCACCAGTACCATCAACAATCCATGCCTCAACATCTCATTCTGTACCTCGAGTATAATCATCGTTCTACGAATCATTTTACATCATTTATCTTCGTTCGACATGGCGATTATGTAATCTCTAATGTTTTAGAGATTATATATTCTTGTTCTAACGACAAATCAAATGAGTTTAATATCATATTGACTCATTAAATCCATGATTATATCTGAAGAAAATATATATGTATATATATTTTCATAAAGATTGTAATTAAAAATTCTTCCGTACAAACTGTTAATGATGAAAATATTTTAACGGGTAGGTAATACCCGAGGAATATTTAGATTTCACATTAATAAGTTACACTGTACATTCTTCGAATCTGATTCAACGGTCATTTACTATCCTACTTACATCCACCGATACACGTATCCGTTCACCACAGAATAACCATATTCATCCAATTTCATATTTGGATTTTGATTTATCAGAATCCAACAAGTGGCATAATGAAGAAAACATTTGCCAAAATAAAATTCGTTAGAAACAAACAAATTAACTATAAGAAATTTTGTTAAGAATCCACGCTAACTGTTCCTAGCTAATTGTTCCTAGCTAACTGATTACATTTTATTTATCGCAATTTACATTCTCGTAATTTTATTTATCGTCATTTAATTTCTGTTAATTACTTTACGCACTTTATTTATCGTTATTTAATTTTTGTTATTTATTTTACGCACTTTAAATATCGGGACATGTATACAAGGTTTTGACATATCATATCGACGCATTTATATATATTATTTGAATAACCATAGACACTCTATATGCAGTAATGAACGAGTTCTCTATACAGGGTTGAGGTTGATTCTACAATAATATATATAATTTGAGTTGTGATCGAGTCTGAGACATGTACACGGGTCACGATACGTATTAATTAATTCGAATATTATATATTAAACTATATATGAAATATTGGACTGTTACTGTGAACTATCGACTGTGGACTAAGAACATTGGACAATCAAATTGAATTAAAATATTGATTATAATATATGAAACTAAACAATTCTTCAAGTTTGCCACTGGATTTCATTATAAACCTCATTTGTATCTTGATGATTCCAATCTGCGTACAAACCATTCATGATTCTTGAAAACACCTCAATCGAGAGGATGAACCAACCGCACTTCATCTACAGAAGGAAAGATTTTTGCATATAGTTATGCACCTGAAAAACTCTCAGAAACTGAGTAAACGTTTAACACATAGTTGTGCTAATTCCTTTAGTGTTATTATTACCCAAAATAACTTTGCAGTTCTTTTTCAAAATAGCCAATTTTGTCACAGCTCCAGCAAGACAACTTCGACCCTTCATTCAAAACAACCTTATTATAACCTTGATATATATGCGTGCTCATTTATTGTTACCAGAGAATCTTTCATATTCCACCATATTACCATCAGCGTTTACTCATATAAAAACACAATTCTCCTGAAAACATCTCGGATTGATAACTGACGATTCAGATATGGCTGCATTAAATGCAGAGGAAACAGTAAAATTGTAGATGGTCTAAATAGCCAAGAGTTTGATGATAAAGAATGGAGTGTTGGGAACGCTCGATAGAAAATTTGGTACTGAAAAATGGATTGAGCTAACCATGAAGGAGACCAAGGACAAATACAAGGACCAAACCCTATATTCAAAGAATCCAGGTAATTCTGGATCCGATGAAGTCTTCAACGAATATCTTGCTCCTTATTCATGTTAAAATCTTGCGGAAAATCTTTCTTCATCAACCTTCGAACTTAGAAATTTCAAAATATCATCATAAATATCTTCGATATTTCTGAGAATATTTTAATAAATATTCTTGTCCGAAATTATCTACCTCTTCGTGTTTTCTGTATTCCATTATATTGGAAACCTCTGTAAAAATTTAAGTATAAATTATGAATGAATGTTGGAGAAGTGTTGGGAATTGAAGCATGGATTAGTATAATATAATGACGCCCGGCCAACGTGATTATATTACAGTAAGTCATGCTGAGTTTCTAATGAAACGTGATAATGGTTCACAGTAGATCATACCATCATCATGTGTCATGTTACATAACTCTTTCATTCTGCTTAACTTCTAAATATATCAAAAAATATATTCATGATAGTTCTATTCTCAGTGATTTTGATAAATTTAAAAATCAAATCGTGCTATCACATTCCTTCCTGCTTAGAACATTATAATCATTCGAAACTCTATACCTACGAATTCTGGACCATCATTCGCTTAACTTGGAGTCGGGAAGAGAAAACAAGAGCATGGAGCTCCGAAATATAAAGGAAAATATAAAGCCGATCACAAACACAGAAATCACAAACCGTGTATATCAATGTGTATAGCAACATAAAGACACGGGAGAATTAAAAATACTATAACCCCAAGGTAATAGTAGAAGTGAATAGAATCCTCCGGTGGGAGTTGGAAAAGAATAAAGACAGATACGATAGTCAGAATAATAACAAGGATCAGAACTGGATTAAGCATTGTTACAATTTTTAGATGTATGGATTAGGGAAGAAAGTATAGGAATGGTGATAATAATAAAACGGAAGAGGTAAATTTATAATGAAATTACTTGATAGAGCAATCAAGGCAGATCATCGCATTTAATTAAAGAGATCCTAATTTCCTCATTTACCGAAGAATCATATCTTATTTTGATTTCGAAGATTTTCTTTAAATCCCTTGAATTCCGGAATTCAACCAAGACAACGTCAAAAGTTAAGACGCACCTTATTTTCAAAATTTAACCCTGACTACGTCAAAAGTTAAATCTCTATATCAATTTTCTGTGATAGCTTCACTCGTACACTTCAAGTAATAGAATTGTTTTATCCATATTACACAATGATGATAAAACTCTATTTATAAAATCATTTTGTCATGAAAACATTTTTTATTGTCAGCTATGACAACCTCGACCAAATTTCGGGACGAAATTTCTTTAACGGGTAGGTACTGTGACGACCCGAAGATTTCCGAACAAATTTAAACTTAATCTTTATACTATTCCGACACGATAAGCAAAGTCTGTAATGCTGAATCTCAAAATTTTGGAACTACAATCATGTAATCAATTACCCTTTGACTATTACCAACGATTCACGAACAATTAGTTGCAAATAAATATATATAGATACATAAATAAGTGTGTACATATATAAGTGTATATATATATATATATATATATATATATATATATATATATATATATATATATATATATAACAAAAATATATATAAATATTAAGTTGAAATAATAAAATGCAAAATAATCATTTGAATTGAAAATGTAAAGTAAGGTGCAAAGTAATTAAGCGGTTATTTAAACGAATCTATATATATATATATATATATATATATATATATATATATATATATATATATATATATATATATATATATATATATATATATATGAAATCTACAAATAATTGATATTATATGTATATTGTAATAGATATATATATATATATATATATATATATATATATATATATATATATATATATATATATATATATATATATATATAAAACATATAAATATTCAAATAGGTTATTATATAAAATAAGTAATAAATAATTAAAGAAATGTAAGGATAACGTATTAAATCTTATATCAAGTTAAAATATAGTTATTGTATTAACACTAATATTATTGTTACTACTTGCATTATTATTAATATTAATGTCAATATTGGAATCATTAGCATTATTATTATTATTATTATTATTATTATTATTATTATTATTATTATTATTATTATTATTATTATTATTATTATTATTATTATTATTATTATTATTATTATTTATATAATTATAAATACCATTATAAGAATGATTAAAAATTATAATGTAGTTGTAATATAAAAATTATCAGTTATTATTGTTATTATTATAGTTATCATCATTATTATTACTCATTATTATTATTAATATTATTATTATTATTATTAATATTATTACTTTTTATTAACAATACAAATCATTGTTATAATTGTAGTTATTATAAAAATTTATTATCATTAATAATAATATTAGCACCATTTCTCTTTATTATCATTATTAGTCATTTTTATTATTAATATAATTATTATTAGTAGAATTTTCATTATTATTATTATTAGTAATAATAACATATTACTATATTTAATAAATTTATCAATTATTATGATTAATATGTTTATTAATGATTATTATTATTAAACTTTATACATATAATATATATATGGAAATAGAATTATGTGTAGGTATCTTTCACCATCTGTTTTTTTTCTTCCTTGCCTACTCCTTTTTTTGTTTTCCTCATATTCTGCTCGTGAGGGTGTCGACACTTTCTTGCTGTAAGCCAAACGAGTAATCAATCAAACCTTCTTTTCTCTCTATCAACACTTCTCGATTTCATCAGTTTAACAGACAAATGAAACAAAAAAAATTTTCTTCACATCTCGACACCTCTGTATGACCACTTTAAAATCAAAAGATCAATTTCAAAACACATATCAAAATATAGAAATGCATATGTATTCTAAATGATATCATGAAACTATCTGCACTATCACAGCTCCTAACTCAAAGAATTGAATCCAAATTTGGAAGTCAAAGTTTCAAATTTAAAAGGTCAACGTTTCTTCTGTGATCGAATTCGAGTTCGTATTGGTGGTTTAAGTTCAATTGACAGTTCAGATAGTTTATAAATGAGACCTAATTCATGTTTTAATCTTCATCTGAAACGATCAAAAATTTAAATTCAAGATGTGAGTTCTTCGTGTTCATATCAGGAACAATATTACTGTTTTTGCTTTTTATTTTGTTTTTCTTTTCTTTTCTGAGTAATCAAAAACAACTACAGGTCAACTACGTTTTATTAGCAAGTCTTAACTAAAACCTTCAAGTCACTGGTATCGATGGTTGTATGGTTTTGGTCGATTGGGTTAATAGAAGAAGAAGGAGGATCTATAACAGATAGACATAGGTTATATTTATTTCCTTGGAGGATAAATCAGAAAAGGAATGGGCAGCGTAGTGGTGGAAGGTGTTTTCGGGTTTTTGAGAGGTCAGGGGTTCGAGTCTTGCACCAGGCACAATTTTTTTTTAAAAACCCTTTCCAAGGTAGTTCTATCGTATTATTATTATTAATTATTATTATTATTATTATATATTGTTATTGTTATGGTTATTATTATTTTTGTACTTGTTAATTATTGTTATTATTACATGTATTATAATTACTACTAGTATTATTATTAACATAAGTGTATATATAAGAATTATCATTTATTATCATAATATTAGATACAATTATGATTATTATTATCATTGTTATGGAAATAATATAAGTTACTATTATTTTCATAAATATTAGTATTAATATCATTTTAAATTTATTAGTATTATCATTATGTATTATTATTGTCAATATCATTATGATCAATATAATTAGATAATTATAAGTAGTAATATTAATAATATGAGTATCATTATTATTATATTATTAAAAATTATTATCCTAACTATTATTAGTAATAAAATTTGCTATAAATATTATTATTATTAGTATTGTTAATATAATTATAATCAGATACAATTTTCATTACTATTATTAATATTATTTCACCAAATAAACATTGTGTATATTAAAACATTTATAAGTAACAATACATATAAGTATGTACTAATGATATTAATGACTTTTACATAAATATACATATATAACAAATTAATATCTTTTTTATATATAATACTAATCAGATATATATATATATATATATATATATATATATATATATATACATATATATATATATATATATATATATATATATATATATATATATTAATGTAACTATATAGATAATAAGAAATTTGAATATATACACAAATGGAATATATATATATATATATATATATACAAAAGATAAATAAGATATAAATATGAAATCATTCAATTACAAATATATGTTTTAATATATATATATATATATATATATATATATATATATATATATATATATATATATATATATATATATATATATATATACAAATGATATAGGTTCGTGAATCCGAGGCCAACCCTGCATTGTTCAATATAGTCATATGTATTTTTACTACAAAATACATTAGGTGAGTTTCATATGATCCCTTTTCCTCTTTACATTTTTGGGCTGAGAATACATGCAAATACTTTATTAACTGTTTTACAATATTTATATGCGTGAGTTCATTTGCTCCCTTTTACTCTTTACATTTTTGGAACTGAGAATACATGCGCTATTTTTACAACTGCTTTATTAAATGCTCTTGAAATATGTTTTGAACTGCGAATACATGAAATGCTTTTATAAATGTTTGACGAGATAGACACAAGCAAAACATTCCTTGAATGAATTATTATGCAGACAGAAGTTCTGCGGATTATTATTGAATTATGTGGACATGATAATTGCCACCGTTGAATTATGTGGACATGATAATTGCCACCGTTGAATTATGTGGACATGATAATTGCCACCAATTGATATGAATGTTATGTATCGAGAGAATGATTTTTATACACAGGTTATGTGTATTAGTTTTTGTGCACGAGATATGTGTACGGTTACTAAGATTTATGAAAATGATTTCGTACACGAGAAATGTGTACTGTACTTAAAAGATATCGCATGTACATTACAGGTGGGTATAGGATTCGGGCCCATTTGTACCATGCATCATTTAAATCTTGTGGTCTATCAAAATGATGAATTTTATTGTTTTATGATAAACTTATGAACTTACCAACCTTTTGCTTGACACTTGAAAGCATGTTTATTCTCAGGTATGAAAGAAATCTTCCGCTATGCATTTGCTCATATTACATGGAGTCGTTCATGGCATATAGAGGTCAGAACCTCGCAATGGGACCAACTGTTGAAGACTTCGTCCAGATGGATTAGGACGGGGCATTTCAGTATAACTCTGATGTTTTGTATTTAACTAAATGGTCAAATGGTTTGTATAAATAACGTAACACCAATGATTTGTGTTATCATATAATTATGTACTAATATACGATATGAAAACCTTCAAATCTTCCGCTATGAGTGTCTTTAATAAACTAAAAAAAAATGCATGTAAAAAGTACGGTATTACAACGCCTCACACACCAAGAAAATCCTTGGAACTTATTTATTTATATCTAATATATATGCACCCCGTATAATATACTACATATCTTTAATTCATATCTTTAATTAGGAAAGAATTAAAGATGAATTACAATAAAAACATAACTTTAATATTTCGATCAAAAATACTTCAACAGAAAGATCATGTTTTAAAAATATTATTTGTTTTTATGTTGTTTTTTTCTAATTTTTAATTAAATAATTAATATATAAAATAATAATGACATCATTATTTTTGTTATTAAATAATTAGTTACTATAAGTACATTTTTTTAATAATAAAATACTTATGATTAATGACATCATCTAAGCGATCTAGATTTTTTTTTCTTTTTTTTTTTTATTTTTTCTTAATAAAGGAATTAGCCTAATAATAACATCATCATTCTAGGATTTTAATAGAAACTATAGATAGATTTCACACAATGTGGAATATCAAAATTATTTCAATATAAATACACATGACAAAATGTGCTAAATCGAGCCACGTAATACACATTACAAATATCTAAGTTTGATAAGCCACGTAATATGTTAACATCCCACTGTTCCCGAGTTTTACAATAAAATAAAAAAATAAAAACAAGTGAATAGCACCGAGTTCACAATAAAAGGTGAGAATTAGATTCAAATCTTGGTAATATTCAAAATCCAATTAATTGGACTCTTGAATAAAGGTCAATGTGCGAAATTCACCCCATTACGGATC